>NW_026915877.1:2795000-3995000 GCF_034315485.1 Pezoporus occidentalis
GGGGTGCTTAGGAAGCTTAAATACTATACAGGATTTTAAAGCAAAAGAAGGGAGTGCAAGGGGTTCAACAATAAAAAAACACAGATTTGCAGAAAAAGGAACCAGGCTTCAGGTCAACCCTAACTTTCATTGCATTTTAACTTGCTAGCTCTGGATAGGCCAGGCAAACCTTAGCTGTGGCAAGGAGACACAGAGGAGCAGCTCTTACAATCTTATTATTAGCTGAAATAAAGAAAAAGCACAATGTAGTAAACTTAGAAATATTCCCTGGTTAGAATCTCATCCAAATCTTAAGATATTCTTACCGCTTCGCTTCCTTTGCACAAGTATTTCTTAATATATATCTTCATGGAAAAGTTATTAGAAGTTTGGTTTAATCGTATGAACACCTGACAGGACTGCCTACAGTTCAGTCTAATTCGTGTTCGCAGCTGTAAAATTCAGCAAAATACTGAAGGTAGACACAGGCATTAGGACCCCAAGTTCCATTTCCTAACAGGGCTTCAACACTCTAGCTGAACCACAAAGTAATTTAACTGTGGTAATATGGGACTGCTAAAATGCATGTCTATTTTAGGATGCCTTACTCCAGGGATGAAATCCGCAGCCCTGCATTACAGTCCTCAGCTCCCTCACCATCTAGAGAAGAGAATCATCTGGGAATGGATGCCTAGGAGCTGGTGTGCTGAACAGGGAGCATCACAGGGCTCATACAGGGCTAAAAGAAAACCAAACCATATCAAAATAAAAAGAAAGAAATAAAAATAATTTTTAAAAGCCTCCAGCATATAAAAGTACTAGAGAAATTCTGGTCAGACTCTGGGTTCCTCTTCTGAGAAATTTTATAACCAATACCAGTTCAGTAAAAAATTAACACAGGACATTACTGAAACTATTTTAAATTCTGGCCTCTGCATGGAAAATGTACTTTACATCTGAAACATCCTGTGCTATTCATCTATTCATTTACTCAGCCTATGGCATAGATATCCAGCTGAATTGGTATAGCCAATGCAATGAAAATATCTTACTTCCATACTGATAAACTGCAACAAGGAAATGCACAAGAAGTGTCTCCTCTAATCACTTCTGCATGTGCCGCTTCCACAGTATATTTTCAAATGTGGCAATGCTACAGATACGTGATAGAAGGATTCATAAATGTAAAACCAGAGTATTTATGAATCAGGTGTGAATAAAATACCATATTTATGTACGCTGAATTCAAATCCGCTGTATATAAAATTATTAGAAAGTGGAGTAGCATAATTTGCTATCATATAAATAACGTGAATGTAAACACTTGTCTGTCCTTAACTGGCTTAAAACATTGCAGAGTTATCCTACTGAGATTAATGTGATAAAAGATCATTTTACAATTTTGAGCATGGAAAATTCTCTGAGCCACATTTGGATGTACAAAACCTTAGTTTTGTAAGGTGTGATGGGCTTAAAAAAGCCTTACAAAACAAGAATTAAAAAAACCCACAAGTCTCCATGATAAGTCAGAGGTCATGAGATTATCTGTTGGACTAATAAAGAAATACATCAAAGTCATCTTCCTCCCACATTAGTAAATCCTGATGGGTTTGCAGACATGGTGTGGTCCCTATCCTTTTATGCTGTCCTAAACCAGTAATTGTATTGCTCTATGCTCTCTTTTTTTTTACTTACTGTAAACAACATTGCTTGGTTTTGATCTGCTTCCTCTGCAAAACTAAGCTGTTTTTTTCACATGCCTGACGGCTGTTCTGTTGACCATATTAAAGCTCCTTCATCAGCTGAAAAGGGGTCAGCTTCCTTGTTACTCTTGACTTTCCCATTTGTCCTCACCCACAGAGTGATGAAAGTCTGCAGCACTAGAGGACTTGAAGGTACAAGTACTTGAAGGTCCCAGTCAGCTCAATGGCCCAAGTGCCAGCAGACTTTAGTGAAATTTAAGAAACCATCATCACTCCTCAGGAGTAACTAGTACCCATTAGGCCTCATCTTTTCAGTGTGACCCTTCTTTGTAGCTACCCTTTACATACTGGAGACAGCAAGAAATGCTCCTTAACTGTCTCCCAAGATGAGAGCCAGAAGGTCATCCACTCCATTAGCAGGAAAGAAAAGATTAGTCATATCCCATTTATTGTTGTGTTTTCTTTCGGTTTGTTTTTTAAGCACCCACATTTATGTTTAAGTTCAACACTATTTCCATATTTTGTCTGCATGATTTTGCTTCACATATAAAATATTCTATGCTTACTTTTATTTTCCTATCTTTGCTTAAAAGGGTCTCTTTGGCAGCTAGATTCCACCTGTATTACACTATTTTTTCCCTTTTTATTAATTAATAAATTTTTGTCTACAATGACTGAATGACTTCATTTTCCTATTTCCTGCTTTTCTTTTAATTTGTGCAATTTCCTACTTTATTTATATTATCTTCTCAATGTTATTAGTTGTACAGAATGCCTACTGAAAGCATTTTTCAGGGATAGTTACAGAAAGCCTGTTCCTGTCTCATATGTGCTCTGACTTTCAAAAAACTATTTACTTGTGCAGAAGACAACATGAGATAAAAGAGGTTTTTCTTTCTCCTTACCACCCACATACCTTTTCTTTTCTAAATAATATTTCACAGACCAATGATTTTCTAACTGAGTGCTGAAGTCACAAAACTCTCATTATTCACTTGCTAGAAGAAGCAATTGGAAATTGCTTCAACTAAGCAGCAGCCAAATTAAATGCAAAAGGTCTGTTTCATATACAGCATTGTTTTGCTGTGTTGACACAGGCCGAGTTACAGCTGCATTGGTGCAGCCTGAAGATGTCACTTACAACTCCAAGCATCCATAGAAAGAGCAGCCTAATGCAGAGTGATGCTTCACTGGAATGCATTCTAAGTAGCTCACTGGAGAGAGCCAGCCAGCCCTCCAGCCCCTGCCATTATGCCATGTGAATGCTTTTAGCTGACAACCCACCTAAGGAGGAGGCTAACAGCTAAAAAGTAGTTTAGGAAATTGCTTTCCTTTCCTGGACTAATTACTGGTCTATGAACAAGACCTTGTAACTGAGTTTATAATTGGTTCTAGTCAGGACAAAGTCAAACAAGTTAATTAAAAGCATTCCCAGCAGTGGAGCCACTAATGACTACCTGAGAAGAGTCAGCTGATACCAGCTCTTATGAGTTAAACGTAAGCTGTTCAACATTGCACTGGGATCATAAAGAGATGGAGATATCCTACAGTGACATGCCAAGATTCTCTCACACATGACAACGCAACTACAGTATTAAAGCCCAGATAATGAAATGAGCTGCCGCCAAGCTGCAGAATGCAGCACAAGGGCCACAACTTACACGGAAAGAGCTTGAGGAATGAGATTTACAGAAGCAAAGGTTCTTGTAAGGAGGCTAAAAGAACCGTTTGGATAGTGTATGATGGAGTTATGGGGCACACACGTGCCATGCCAGGACACACTTCAGCACTAACCAACCTGTAAGTAGTACATCTGGACCATTTCTGTACCAAAACATCAAATTTCAGCTGTACAATATATATCTTTTCCTCTGCTCTCCTCAAAATCTCTGCATAAAGAGCACAGGACCCATTATTTTCAAGAGCACATATGCTTTGGATTTCCGTATTTTCTGAAAGACCGAAGAACAACTGCAGATAATCAATGACATTCAATAATCCCTACCATTTGCCCTGAGTGAAATTCAGCTCTTCCATTAAAAGTGTGCATCCTTGTAAATGTTTCTGGATTGCTACTGCAATGAAGCTTTTAATAAATCGACTCCCAATAGCTGTGAATGCTAATAAAAATAATCAATTCAGCACTTAACACTTCAATCACAAGACATATTTTTAGCCTGTTACTGATAGCCATGTTATAAAAACAGTAGTCTGTTATGTTGGATGCTTTTCTTGTGAAACTCATGTAACAGTGCCAGAAACAAGCAAATAGTTGAAGCATTTTCCTCTTAAATAGTTATTATATCTCAGACTAAAATAACAACACAGAATCTCAGCTAGCTTTGGCTCCACTATTATCTGGGGAACGATTCAGCACCTCAGGCAGGCAACAAAGGAATATATTTAGTAATTACATGGATTCTTTTTCATCAGCGATGCCCTCTGAATTTAACTTTTTAGAGGATATTTGACTGAAACTGTTTATGCACTTTCAAATTCAGCTTGAAGTTTTATTCTATCATGTCTCACCTTTCCTGTTGACTTGGGTTTTGGTTTTTTTCCGGTTTCCCTTCTTAGAAAAAAAAATCAAACTGATATGTGAAAACCAGAAGATACGCTTTTTTCAGAGGTTTTTTAACTTCTTTTTCTACACATAAACATATATGTAAATATGTCATCTTAACGTATCATTTTAACTAGAAGAGCTAATATTCAAGAAGGCTAAAGGGCCTCCTGCAAGAAAATTATTATTGCAGCAACCTTTTGTACTTTCTGCAAGCCCTAGATGCATCTGCATCTTGGTTCTAACCATAAGCTTAATTATAAGCATGTGACTTGTTGCACTCAAGTCCAAGAGATCTGGACAATCCACAGTTTGTCTAACTAGAGAGTTCAATGCAATACAGAGTGTTTGAGTTTCATGGAATAATTTAAAACACATTCTGCAGTACCAGTAGTGCCTAGAATCAATTCCCATTGATTTTAAATGCCTTTATGCCTACATACATTCTCATGGTCCCCATCTGACTAGCTCCCATACCCAGGTCCTGCTGATCCACAAGGCACAATCAGGCTATAAAGCGGAGCAAGCAGTCACCTTCAGTCATGAAAACCCACTCAGCAGTTCAAGGAGAAAAATTTCCTCAAGAAGAAGGAAGTGCTATGGTCAGAACTACTATTCTGGTGAAGTCTGGGTGTCCTTGAAAGAGCCTTTTGAAGAAAGGCAACTTCCAGTGTTGAACTCATGCTTTTGGTTTGAAATTTCTCCTGAGAAAAATATTAATCAATGACAGTGGATCCAAATTGAACACAAGCTTTGAGGCATTACCTTTCTGTCACTGATTTATCATGGTCATTTTATATAATGACCCTGAATTGAAACTGAAGAACAAGCCTAACAGACAAAACCATTACTGCAATTGAAGTGCAGACACACACATTGGCCTCCTGAAGAAACCTTTCAAAGCCAAGATTAATGCTTGGTGTTAGGATCTGGTCCAAACATTGTGAGGACCAGAACAGCCACAACCCTCTCTCCTTGTGCCTTGGGAACACCAGGAGCTCTGCAGCATTCTGAGAAACTCACCATCTTCTGACCGCTTCTGACTGCTACGGCAGCAGAGACATATTTCCATGTGCACCAGGGTAGAGTACAAAATCCAGGGACTCTTTTGAGAAAGAAGCAACATTAATTATTACAGGGATACTGTCTTCCTCATCTCTGATATACTTTTTATTGGTGACTACACGTGAACAGCTAAAAACAATTGATACTGACATTTTAACCACTAATGAATAAAACTGCAAGGGAAATAAATTTAAGTAACTTAAAACTAGAAAAGACCTATCTTTTTTGATCTTATGTTTGTTACTGAATGTGCTGAAGCAATGCCTGAAATAACTCTCAGCGCACCAGAAGGCCCGAAGAGTCTGAGCAGTGAAAACCTTCCCAAATTACATGCATACACACACACACATGCATAAATGCATTCCCCCTCTCACTCCGTCTTGTGGCGTCAAGAGTCTGACTCACAGCCTTTAAGTGCAGAGTAAGGTCAGTGTTCCAGCTCACAAGTATGTTTAACTGCTATCCCAGACATTTTAATGTATCTATTAAATTTCCGGTTTATTAACCTTAGCTAAAATGTATAGTAATACTGGTACATCAATTAAAGTATCCTGGTTCCATAATTCCTAGACAAAACTTTAAAAGGAAAAAAAAAAAGAAAGAAAAAGAACAATGCATTTGCTTACTTTTTAAGCATTAGTGTTATCTAAAATGAAAGAACAAGCAATTTGGGATCATGACAATGAGAAATTCACAGTGTTGCCTGGTGCAAAGATTTCAGAGGCACAAGCCCAAAGGTACAAAACAGAGAACAACATACACCAGAAAAGCATGTGATGAACTGAAATGGCATTAGTATTTCTACCCTACAATTTTTATTTTGAAACAAGCTCTGATACCTCATTATCAGTGAGAACAATTCATTACCATGTTTAGTCAAGTTGCTGCATTACTTGGAATATGCTGTTTTCTATTTCCAACTAACCTGCAAAAACGTGTTCCACCCAAGGAATGGCAACAAAGCTCCCATTGCTTCAGGAACACAGGAATTCAAGATTCAGTCTACAGCTTGATATTTGCCATATCTTAGACGTAGCAAATGTCACATTAGGAAACAGTATGTCAGACAATATAATTTATTTTTTATTACAGTTGGTTACACTTGATAGTCATAATAAACTCATATGGCCCACATGCACAAAGCAAATGTTCATTATGTTACGATCAAATCATGAAGTGATGGACATTTTCTATGCGTTAAGCTTCTGTAAAACTCTCACTGGCCTACAGTTCATGTAATCTTCACTCCCTGATGACTCTGAGAAAGATGGGCTGCTATACAGCAGGGTTATTTGCACAAGCCTGTTATTGATCAGCAGAAATGATCTGTGCAGTTGATCTCTGCTGATTTGATTTTTACTGTTCCCTATCCCTGCGTAATGAGAACCTCCAGGCTAATTATGGTAGATTTTTATCCACTGAAGTCATCACCATGCCGTAATTCCAAACACTTTTTTTGTTGGTTGGAGTTTAAAGGCACAGCCCAGCAGAATGATACTGTGCCCCATAATCACTCTGCCCAGAAGGCCTGAGTGAGGCAGATGGCCCCACTCCCATCTCTCCTTCTGCTGAAAGACAATGCTGCTAGAGGATCTATCCTTGCTTAAGCCCCTTTTGCCTGCACTAAGGAACACCTTCACAGAGGGTAAAAAGGCAGGAAAACATCTGCTGCATATTTCCTTTGTCATTTACCGTCATAGAATCAAAATGTACCAGGACTATACAGAATTTATATTGCCAAATTATTACGATTATCCTTTAGGCATGAAATTTACTCCACAGAATGATGAAAAATCACTCTGCTCCTGAGCCTTTTCTTTCCAGAAGAGCATTTGTGAAGGAAAAAAGGGGTTGAATTAAAGGACAACAGAGAAAAGAAGATGAGTCTGTTACTGACAATATTCTGTCTATAAACTTGTACAGAGACCTTGAAATGTTACCCTTTTAAATATAAGTAGGACTACAATATCTGTAACATCTGGAATTATTTATTTTTGTGTAACAATTGTTACAGTTGCTACATAAAGAACCTCTCTGTAAATTCAGGAAATGCTATATGTATGCCTAGGTCTCCTAAAAAAACAAACAAACAAAAAAAAAAAACAAAAAACAAACTTTCTAAGTTATTGGGAACCTTTACTGCTGATTTTCCAGTCCCAGAGGTGGGCTACATTTCTATTTCACCCAATTCCTTTGCCAACAGTCAATATTCCATTTTCTGTAAACTGTCCAGTAATTCCAGCGTGGTTTCATAACTGATTTCCAAACTGCAACAGGCACATAGGGAAGACGTGATTTTACTCAGAACTATCACATAAGCAAGTATGAAAAATCAAGAATTATTTATTCTTTTCATGTAAAGAAGCTACTTCCAAAAATAATCATGAAAAATCATGAAAAATCAGAAGCTTGATAGGTAATGTTAACTAGGTACTTCTTTCACCTCTGAAAGAAATGATGCAGTCCATTTAAATGCATATGCCTGCCAGCTAAGTACTCAAAGTGTAAAAAAGACTGGAAAAAGAAAATTCCTGTAATAAATACAAAAATAAATTATGCCCCTATAACAAGAAAACTTGGCTGAAACATGAGAGGTTTCATAGGAGGAGGGCCTAACCCACCGTGTTTCTCAAAGTCACATCTCTAATCAAGGGTGCACTCTCAAGGAGTTTCAAAACTCTCTGTTATATATGTCTCTGCCAAAATGTTACAGACACTCTGTGGAGCTTCAGCTCCAGCCCTCAATCACTACCTCCCCCTCCCCCTGGAATAAACAGCCCATCAAATCTGCACACAAGTATGGTAAAGATTAAAGGACCGTTCAACTATGAAGCGCTTGTTCAAACTGCAAAATCCATGCAACTTTAAAATTATACTGAAAGCTGTGAGGGACATTTTGTAATATTCCTAAGGTCAAACTACTTCTCCCCCTCACACACTGAATTTAATCATGATTTATAGATAAGATGTGGAGAATCTCGGGTTATATTTTTTCTTAAAATCACCAGGAAAAAAAAAACACAAACCAACATTCTAATTTTACAGGCAACAGTTTCTGTGTGCCACTTCATGGTCAGCAGCAACAATCACTCACACTCTGTGCGACTGAAAACAACGCATGACATTCAGGTAGACGCAAAAAAATGAGAATCAATAAAAGAATTTGTAAACCCCCTCCTTTCCTCACTCAGGCTGAGATTTGTTAAAGCAAACCTACAAATTCGGAGTTTCAGTAAGTCCTTCACTTTTAAACAGACCCTCATGGTTTTCATAGAGCAAGACAAGGAAGTGAAACGCCAAGAGCAAACACTTGTTTGCTCAAGTATGGACACTTGAGTTCCTGTTGCTGCCTTTGAATGCTGCTCCAGATGATGACCAGCTGAACACCAAAACCCTAATCTGAGGAGTTACTAAAAAAATATTGAAAAATCCTACATCCTATACAATCCTATGCATCACTGTATATCCTACATCCTATACAATCACTATACATCACCTGAACCAAAAGTACAGATAACAAAAAAAAAAACAAATTTTTTTAACTTTAACAAGTGAATCAGAAACAGACTCAGCACTCTAATTTCCTCATTTCCTATAATTGAGTTTTCAACACCTCTTCTAATTTATTGATGATTATCTTTTTATTCACCAATCTAGATTAGAATATAACTGACATTCTTTGCTACCCACTGGTTCAGATGTTCTCCTCTTTCTGTCTCTAAATACAAGAAACAGTTGCTCTCCGGTGGATTTATTTTCTTTCCTTCCACCCATTGCGGGCTGCTACGCATGTTACAGAGAACTGGAAATCCTTCCGAACTGCTGAGGTTGCCTTTCTCTGATCACTGCACACTACTTTATTCAAGAATCAGCTCCTTGTTCATTTTAATCTAAATTATTAATTATTAGCAGTATTACTGTTGCTACTTCCTCTTGCAAAGTGGTGTCTATTTTATCAATCTGCTTGCTCCTCTCTCCTACATAGTACATGAAGCAAATTGTTCAAGCTTTGTGCTCAAAAAAAATCATGGTATCAAAACCAGGAACTGCCCAGGTAATGTCCACAGCTCTTGATGATGAGAATGTATCTTAAGAAGGAATAAGAATATAAGAAATTCATACCAGAAACAAAATATTTCTTAGAATTATCCAGAAGTTTTGCCTTGTTTCTCAAATGTAATGTATTATCTGATTTTCTTTCCTCTGGTTTCAAATAATGGATTGGATCCTCTTTATCGCAATATTTTTCAAGCAACAATATCTGGGTGACTGTTGGAACAGTACCCACCAAACTGTGAGGTGTTTTCTTTAACCACCTAGTCAGGTTTTCTGCAGACATGAGGTAATATGCATATATCAACTTTTTGAATTGTTTTTAATGTAACAGTATAATCAATCATAAACCAGGAAAATCATGTCTCACAAGATCTTGTCCCAGCCTACTCCAAAACTGATCATTCCCACCTCTGCTTTTCTAGCTTCACTTTGCTATTTTTATACTACTTTCTTTGAGGACGGCTTAGAAGAGTTGTTCCCCCAAATATCTTTTAGGCAATAGAAACCATCTAAGAACAGTAGATGATATCAAAATTTTCTGTATTACAGGAGATTTTCATGTGGGGTAGATTCTGAAGAACTGCAAACTGCTTTAATAAGGAATTCCTGAGAAGCAACAAGCAGATAATTTTCCAAGCTTCAGAAACAGTCTTCCAAGCAGCTGTAATTCACTTGGTCAAATGTGAAAGATGAGTATCTGAGCACATATAACATGCACACAGAACAAATATTTAGTGCTTTTGACAAGCATCAGATTTATACGCTGCATCCACAGAACAAGCACCATATGCCATATGGACTTCTGCAGTTTGAACCTCCCCAGACTTCTTTGTTTCACCAGGGAATGTGTATCTGCAGATGTGATCACGGTTTTCTGTGATCCAATCTCCATGCACTTACCTAACTTCTTATGAATCAGATCACTTCTTGTTATCTCTCACCTAATTTAACCTATTCTGTTCTATAGCCCATAATTACTATATTATTATTGCAACACACATTCCCTGAAAAAAAAATAGAACTATAGGATGTTTTGAGTTGGAAGGGACCTTAAAGTACACCTAGTTCCAAATTCACTGCCATATGCAGGGACACCTTCCACCAGACCAGGCTGTTCAAAGCCCCATCCCATATGGCCTTGAACAATTCCAGGAGTGGGGTAGCCACAGCTTCTCTGGGAAACCTGTGCCAGTGTCTAATCACCCTCATAGTAAAGAACTTCTTCCCAATAGCTAATCTGAATCTCTCCTCTGTGAGTTTAAAGCCATTCCACCTTGTCCTGTCCTAATATGTCCTTGTAAATAGTCCCTCTCCAACTTTCTTATTGGCCCCTTTAGGCACTGGAAGCTGCCCTAAGGTCTCCCCAGAGCCTTCTCTTCTCCAGGTTGAACAAGCCCAGCTCTCTCACCCTGGCTCCATAGGACAGGCGCTCCAGCCGTGGGGGTTTTGCTTATCTGCTTTCCCTATGCCACCCTTACTCATCACCTTGACTGCGATATCTTGTCCACACAGCTCTTCCAAGAGCCTTTTCCTAAAAGTTACCAAACATCACTCCCTCCAAATCTCTTATTCTGTAGTTAGAAGACTCAGAGCAGCCTATAAACCAGCATCTATCTGCTTTTCACGTTTTCAAATGTGTATTTTATATTTTCTCTGTTAGTATTCCTCATGCATGGAAATTCTTCCCTGTAAACACAAAAAAGTTACCCAGTTGCCCTCTTTCAAATCCCAGTTTAAGACTGTCCTTTGGATGTTATCTATTAAAAAGTATTATGTTTTGCTTAGATCACTGCCTGCCAAATGTATCTGTTCCATCACAGCATTGCCAGGGACTTCCCTGTTTTGCTGACTTCATATTGAAATTGTCTCTTAAAACTTAATTTTTGTATCTAGGGGACACTTAATCCAAAATCTGAACAAAATGTTGCAAAGCAGACCATGTTCCAGAACTTCACTCCCTAGGCACCACAGTTACACAAACACCAGTGAACAATAAAAAGTGTGTGTGGGAGGAGGCAATATAAATTCTCTAAGCAGAAATACAAATACAACAAGAAGTTAAATGATTTTCAGTACCAGACAGCCACACAATGCGCCAGAGAATTCATTTATGATTCTTGATATTGCTCTGCATGTGTTTCTCCTGGTTTTGATAGATTTATTCCTAGGACAGCTACAGCATCCCCTTTTAGGCACCTAACTTAAGGGTCTAAAATAGGAGTTAGCTGGGAGCTTGCTTCTCTGATAACTTATGGGGAGCCTCAGCAACTCACTTAGGTATGTAAATTATATGCACAAAAGTAAGATGGCTTAAAAACCCAATCTTCCAGTGTGCAACTGTTCAAATGCAGAAATAAAAGTGGCCTTGATGTGGAAACCAGATGCCCACTCACACAACTGTAAATTACCATCCCCCAAATCTGAAAATATTCTCGGTGAACACACAAATTTACACTTCCAATTCTGAGCTGCGTGTCTGTTCTGCTTTCAGTAATTAGTAACTGATCTCTCAGATGTGTAAACTCAATTAACAATAACAAAACAATGTATCTCTATTTATGACTAAAGGAAATTCTTGGCACTGTAGGCACACTGCTGTATTTACTGATTTTACAGTGTAAACACATATGTTGCAAGACAGATGGACCTTTCCCCCCCAGCTTTCAGCAATGGGTGTCTCATCAGGCAAGGGATTAAGAAGATCTTAAAATCTTTAAACAAGGTTTCAAAGACCTTGTTATGACAGTCACCTACAAAGGCTGGGATTATTAGACAAAAAGGGGCATGCTTTTGGGGAGCAGACAGGCCACACTAAACAGATAATTCAGCAGTATTTTAATTAGATTGCAGAAAAGGGGTTAACAATAGATTCTACTATCAATTGCAGCCAGGTGGCTTTACAAGATGAAATTTTGGCTTTTTAGTCCACGGAATGCAGTTCCTGAATTATTTATATTTTGAACAACAGTAGGGTCTGTGATTTTAAACAGACTGACTCTCATCTGAAGCTACTTTTATAAAACAGCTGCAATATCAAACTATTTTTACACATTTTCTATGAAAATATACTGGATTTTATATAAACATAAACCAAGGGTTTGAGGGTAAAACAAAATTCACATCAAGGCACTTAACAGGTTTGCCAGAGCACAAAATTTTTACCCTCAGCCTTTGTTTGATCAAAGGTCTATTATAATATTTGTAGAATCAAAGTCCACATTATAATAACCAACTTTATTTTTTTTGCCTAAGGAAAGCTCAGATGGTGCAGAATGCACTCAATCTACTAATAAGAACCAGAAACACCCATGCAACCTTACTTCCGTTCAGCAGCTTCAGCAGGACTGTTTACGGTTCTATCTATCTCTGCCCCCTCTATTATTCTTTGCAGCATAATCACAAGTTTTTCATTCAAAGAATTGCAGGAGCCACCATAGTTCATATCTCTTTTTAAAATTATACAACCAGCAAGAACATATTTCTTCATGTTTAGCGAAGGAAGGCTTAACACAAACCTCACCATCACTGCCATAGTGCTACCAGGAACAGCACCACTAGGCCTACTGTCGTTATCACCGGCTTCATGACAGAATTACACAGATATGTTTTATTGCTGGCTTTTGTTTTATTTTGAGATGGGTTTTTTTTCCTGCTAACAAACTATACAGCAAGTTTCAGAGTCAGAAGCTTTAAAATTACATATGGTAGAACCAAAAAGTCTACCTTTCTATTGAGTTATGACATTTGCCTTGCCTACAGTCTTTCAAAGGCAAAAAGTGACACACAAACAGCAAAGTAAGGCTGGAAAGATCATTTGTTTCATATTTTAGAAGTCGCTAATTAAATTTCTTCTGCAAGACTGAGTAAGGGAAGGTAGTAAGAATGGACATGTAAATAGGTTTGAGAGAAAAGGAAAAGAGGAGGCAAGGAGGAAGAGATAAGAGTGAAGGGCAATACAAGAAATCTTTTCTTACAAGTAATAAAGCCTGACAAGGCTAAGAAATTAGTTATTTCCTGAAGAAAAACAAGCTGGTATATTTGTGGCTTTCTCTTGTACACTTACTGTCTCCATCCTAAGATCTCGCATATAACAAAATGTGTGCAACTATCATGCTAGTTGTATCACAGTCTTGCACACTTGTTTTGAAGTGTTCTATCTGAAGGATGGTAATCTTAAGAGTGAGAGATGGCTTCTTCCCCACCCCCCCCATGTGCATCTTGTCTTCCTGTCTGATTTTTCATAGTAGGTTTTTTTCATGTCACGGCAACCAGCAAAGTCTTCATGAAATCAAATCTCATTTTTCAGCACAGTAACTTGCAAAACAGCAAACATTCTTTTTAAAGGCAGGTGATAAGAACTGACTGGCATTCTCATATGTTATGGATGAGCACACACCCTAATGCTACTTAAAAGATTTAACGACTGATATTTTCCTAATGAGATTAAGGGGACAAAGAATTGAAAACAAGGGATGTTTACAATTACCAGCACCTGAAGAGCAGTGATGTCATGTGGAAAAATAAACTTTCCACCACAGATGAATTTCCTTAACAATGTAAGTGTATTCATCTCTAATCTGTCTTTTTGTACCTAAGACTGTTTCAACACTATAACTGAGGAAAAGAAATGAACACGACAAAGTGTAATGGTCAATCACCAGCAATTAAAATATAAGCACATTTAAATTATGGTAAAAATCCATGTGTAACCAAATAACTGATAGAATTAAACTGTCGTTAGAAACATCCCATGGCAAATGGGCAGGCATCTTATCACTAAAACATGTCAGAGTTTACAGAATGACACTTTCACAGCCTTTGGACAGAATTACTTTTACGTGGATAACACCTTTAAAAGTTAGCTTTTAACACCTTTAAAGTTAGCCTTTTTAACTATTATCTTGTTATAATTTCAAGACACATATAATGTTAAGGAATGTAATGGAAAAATGTTTCGATCATCTTTGGGAAAGATTGGTCTTGCTAAAATCAGAATGGAATTTCCATCTTCCTTCAGAAAAGCAGCATTTCATTCCTCATCTTTACCATTAAAACACTGCAGAACTCTTTCCCTTCTGGCATCTCTTTTTTTTTGTTTCTTTTTGCTTTCCCTGTCATGCTACCTGCTAATTCTTTTTGACCTGCTGCTATTTTAGGGTCTGATCCAAAGGCCTCTGAAATATAAAATATAAATTCATTTCATCTTTATGCTGAGTAATATTATTTTATCTTTATGACATACTAAAATCTCCTGTCCCCACCATAGCCAATAAATTTGCCAGTTCATGGTGTCTGTATCTCTAATCTTCCTTCAAATCTCCATTCTTACTCTGCTGTGTTATTTTCAAATTGTGGAAAGGGATGAAATTTCAAATTCCCTAAGTGACAGCAAAAGGGGCAATAAAGTTTAAAAAAAAAAACAGCCACTTGCCTGAATAAACATTACAAAACTCAACTGAAATGTTGAATAAAATTGTTTCACTTACATCTGTTTACTCAGTTGTGATCTACAAGTATGTATCAGAGTTTTACTCAAAGGTGCAGTCCCACCAGCTTTCTTAGAGCATAAAAATGGGCCCTTCATCTGAAAGCTGTGAATTTATTAATTTTTTTATTTTTACATTTTGAGAGATGGATACGCATAACATAGTAATTTGAGCTTGGATCCCCAGTCTGTCCTAGTTAAGCACCCCATCTTCCAGGTTGCAAAATACAAAACCTTCCTGCACCCCACACTTCGGGATCACAGCTTCCTGGTTGGACAGCACATGGGTTCTGTAATTCAGCACAGTCAGTCCTCACAGTCCTGCTCCTGAAGTGTTGCTCATGGATTTGTATTTGAAACCTTTCTGGTTTTTAAAGAGAGATGAATACTTCAACATACCCCTTCACAGGTGAGTGCTCTGTTGGGTGCACACCACTCTTTTAAAAAGGAGAACTTTCACAGCCTTTAGTTACAAGTCTGCTAATCATCCCAAGGGAATGGAGCACAAGTCCCAGTGAAGGGTTTTCTCTTGTCTGTCTCTAGAAATTCCCCTGACAACACCTAATTCTCCATGCTGACTGCACTTGAAGCACCCAAGTGGGACACATCAAGAGATCTTCCCAAAGCCATGCATCTATACTTCAGACCCTGAAGCTCCTACATGGTAGGTGCTTAAGCTAGCACTCCTACCATCCCAGATATTTTAGAGATCTCCATCTGTTCAGAAGAGTTTTGTTTCTGTTATGGTCATTGAAAGTTCAGACCTCATGCTACTGAGTTAAAACAAAACAGCAACAAACAAAAACCTCATTTACTTCAGGAGCCTTGATCCATGCACTGCTTACTCTTGAAAACCTCTTATCAGCTTCTAGAAGGTAAAATACTATGATAAGATATGCAGATCTCATTAAGCTAAATTTTATCTAATGCTATCTATGCTTTTAAAAGGGAATCTAGTAAAAACACTGAAAGCAAGGAATCTCTGACTTTCTGGTAGATTTTTTTTGAGTTGCAGGGTTTTGAGGTCATATTTGGAGGCTTCTCCAGGGTTTTGTTTACAAAGCAAACACCAGTGTTCTATTCTTTAGAGGTAAGTTAAGACTGCCAAAGTAAAAATTTACTTTTAAATCTAGTTCTTAATAAAAATACTGAACTACAGACATAGTGTTTGGCAAGAATGAAAAACAAAAACAAGCACACAAGAAAATGACACCTTTCCCAAAGGGACAAACTAGAGTCTAATCTCCTGAAAATAGAAAAACTTCTTTCAAAAGCAGTTTTCAAACTGTTTTCAAAAAAAGAGAATCTTTCAACTTCTTAATACACATTTTAGCTGCTGCCACAGGCAGGGACACCTTCCACTAGACCAAGTTGCTCAAAGCCCCATCCAACCTGGCCTCAAACACTGCCAGGGATGGGGCAGCCGCAGCTTCTCTTGTCAACCTGTACCAGCATCTCACCACCCTCACAGGGAAGAACTTCTTCCTAACATCTAATCTAAATCTTCCCTCTTTCAATATAAAGCCATTTCCCCTTGTTCTATCCTTACCTGCCCTTGTAAAGTCCCTGTCCCAGATTCAGCAGTAGCAGTCATTTTTCTCCTTCTTAGTACCTGGTGCAGTGCTGTGTCTTTGACTTTTGGCCTGGGAACAACGCTGATAACACCAATATTTTTAGTTGCTGCTCAGTAATGTTTACTCTGATCAAGGACTTTCTGAGTCTCATGCTCTGCCAGGGAGGAGGGGAAGCTGGGAGGAAGCAGACAGAGGACACCTGACCCAAACTAACCAAAGAGGTATTCCATACCACAGCACATCATGCACAGCATATTAACTGGGGGCAGTTAACCAGAAGGGCTAGATCACTGCTCAGGTCGGGCTGGGAACTGGTCGGCAAGTGGTGAGCGGTTGTATTCTCTTCCCTTGTTATTTCCCTTATTATTATTATTGGTGGTAGCAGCAGTGGTTTGTGTTATACCTTAGTTACTGGACCAGTACATAAGCTATGGCAGTTATATTCTTTTGATTCTCCTCCCCATCCCTCCAGCAGTGGGGGGAGGAAGGAGGAGGAGTGACCGAGCAGCTGCGTAGTTCTGGGTTGCCAGCTGGGCTTAAACCACAACAGCCCCTCTCTGGCTTTTTTTGTCAGAGCCTTTAAGTACTGAGAACTAGGTCCAGCACAGCCCCTTTCCTCATTGGCTCCTCTGTCACTTGGAGAAGGAAATTATCATTAACTCATTCCAGGAACCTCTTTGATTGCTTATGACTTGCTATGTTGTCCCTCCAACAGATATCAGTGTGGTTGAAGGCACCCATGAGAACAGGGCCTGTGAATATGAGGCTGCTTTTCTCTGTCTATGTCCACTCCATCTTCCTGGTCAGGGGTCCTGTAACATACCCTTATTGTAATGACCTCTGTCCCTGCCCTCTCTAATCCTGGCTCGTAAGTCAGCTCCTCATCCATTCCCAGGCACAGCTCCATGCCCTCCAGCTGGTCATTGACATAGAAGGCAACATCTCCTCACCTCCTCTGCCTGACCTTCCTGAAGAGCCTGTAGCTTTCCGTTCCAACACTCCAGCCATAGGAGACATCTCACCATGTCTCTGTGATGCCAGTAAGATTGTAGCCCTGCAGGCATATGCACATCTCTAACTCCTCTTGTTTATTCCCTATGCGACATGTCCTTGCACAGTGGCATTTAAGTTGGGCCCCCGATGAAGCTGACTTACTGGCTGGGGCTGGAATTCCTTTATGCTGCTCTTCAGGTGCTCTCCAGCTGACCTGCAGTCCCTCTTCAGGCTCTGGGCATCTCTTTCTGGCACCGGCACCAAACTGACAGTAGTAGGATAGATTGAGGTTCCCCTCCCCTGGCAACTTTAAAGCCCTCTTCACCAGCATGGCCAAGCCTATGACTGAAGATGCTCTTCCCCTTCTCTGACAGATGGACCCCATCAGCCCCCAGTAGAGCTGGTTTCTCGAGGTGAGCCCCATGGTCTAAGTAGCTGAACCCCTGGCTGTGGCATCAGTCCCATCACCATTTGTTGATTTGCCAGGTTCGACTGACCCTTTCAACCCCCCTTCCTTTGACCAGGAAGATTGATGAAAAAAACTGCCTGTCTTCTAGAGTCCATGCTGCCAGTTCTAGGGCTCTGTAATCCTGCTTGTTACTCCTCAGACTGCTCCTGGCTGTACCGCTGGTGCCCACGTGAAACAACAGCAGCAGGTAAGAGTCTGTAAAAGAGACTGCACACAGTTTGGTAGTCTCCCAGTGACCGTCCTGATATGAGCCCCTGGTAGGCAGCGCACTTCTTTAGAGAGCACATCAGGTCAGCAAATGGGTGCTTCTATACTACTACTATTACCCATTGCCTTTTTTCAGTTGTGCAAGGAGCAGATCAGGCTGCGGTGCTCAGCTCTAGAATCTCTCCTGATGTAACAGTTCTTTCCTCTTCAGTCTGTAAAGTGAAGAAACGGTTCTGCAAGGGTACCTCAGGTTTCAGGGGAAGTCTCTTCCTCCTGCAGGTCCTTGCTATTGCAAGTTTCCATTCCCCTGCACTATTGGCACCCTTCCCCTCTGTGTGCCAGTTGGGGAGGTTTTGGCTGTTTGGCCGTGGTCTGTGGGCTCACTGCAGACTGCACTTGGAACCAGCTATCTGATTCCTTCTCAGCCCCTCTGATGTTATGCAGCCACCTCACCTTCTTATTATCAGCTCCCTCCTCCAGCTCAGCCACTGCCACAGGAAATCCTCCACCCGGACACACCTTTTCCAGGCAGCTCTGCTGCCTGCCCCTGCCCTAGGAGGAAGACCTGGCATATAAATGGCAGATAGATCTCAAATGCAAGTATAAAGTGGAAAAAGTGCTTCAAAGAAGGGTAAAGTTTCTAGATAACACAAACTTTTTCTCTTCTACTCCAGTGCTTTTTGCTTCAGCTATGGGAAAATGGAAATTTTTGAGAACTGTTCTTCAAAATTCAGAATTGCCATTCTGCCACTTACCCTATCCTCTCCCTAATCCAGTGCATTTAAGACCTCTTACTGTGTTAATGTTTTTTTTCCGCAATCATTGTAATGAACAACCTTTATAAATAATACATTTCCTTTGTTTACTTTTGTTCTGTGGGGGCAATTCAGTCTCATAAAATATCAGGTATGACAGAGAAGAATTGTAATTTTTAAAGATATAGAAATAAGCATCAGATCAATTTTCCCATATGATAATATATTTGTATTTATTGTATATGCTTAGTATAATGTAATTTTGTTATAAAATACTTATGCTGTACATATTAAAAAATTACTGGTCTCAAGCTCTCCTCTTTTATGTTGTCTGTCAACAATGAGACACATTCTGCCTATTTTTTTATACAGCCATTTCAAGAAATGTCATAATTCTCTAGTCATAACCCACAACTCCATTACAGTTGTCATCCTCCTCCTTGAATATTTATCGCCAGGATTTTCTTTCACTTCAGTGGCATAGAGGAACTTGGAGCAATGCAGATGAAATACAGACTTGTTTTTTTACTGTGAGGGCTGTATTCAGGAATATATGCCTAATATAAACAGTATGCTTAATTCTAAACACACAAATAGTCCTAGTGACTTGAAAGATGTTTAAAATTATGTTAGCACATATTTATTTCTGCCCCAGTTACTTGAAAAGACATTTTGCGTGTTTACATCTTATTTGAAACATACTGATCTATATTCAAGACTTTCTCTTAAAACAAAAACTGGGACTGCCTATAAATTACAGCAGTGTGGATGTCCAAAGCTACAGAATAAATACACAGACACATGGGGCTATATTCACTGCAAGCAGGATCAGACATTATCTTTCACCATCACAAATAAGGACAGTAGCCAGAAACTCAGACAACAAGCATTTACATGTGCTAAACCAGTAGGCAAAATGTAAAAAATTCAGATTCCTCGTCAGGCGAATGGAAGTGTGATCTGTTATAAAATGCTGGTGAACCTTTAAGTTACACAATACCAAATTTCTACTTTCAGCCATCCACTGGTCTTATATATCTAAAATGTACCTGTGCTCCCACTCTGATTTTGGCAGTATTAAAAATAAAAGCACATCTAAAAGTAGAAAATAATTACAGATGGAACTTCAGTAAATATAGATGTTTCCATGCTAGCTTCACTGTACCATGCTCAGGTTAACAATTGCAAACCTGGCTTCAAAAAAAGTGACTTACTGATATATTTAGCAATTTGTGACGAACAAAAATAATTTCTAAATAAAGTTTCTAGAGCTATCTGCTATATATAAAGAACTGGGTGTTAGATGCATTTTCCCAGAGCAATCTCATCTGTCTTGTTGTCTGTGGAGTTAAAGAGTTTGATGACTAAAATTGAAACTTATAAATAAAGATTTTGTGTAGTTTTAAAATTTATACTCTGGAGCCTTCCATACAATACAGCTTTTCTGTACTCTGTAGCTTTCTACATCCTGCTTTCACATGAATTTTTTTCTATTCATATAGCTTTTCTATATTCTGGAGCCTTTCTGTCTGAATCCCTTTCAGACAGAAGTGAGAAGTAGTAGACAATTCCCTGCAGATGTTCATTATGCACCTTCTTGTCCTCCCCTCTAAGGTGTTAAGAATGTACTGTCACACAGCAGGAAGATGATGTCCTGAGCCCTCAGATGTGGACCAGACTGGGGCCACCCCTGTGAATAGCTGCTAAGCATGCACAAGTCCAGTGGTTTTCATTTCCCGTCCAAGGCATCATGTCATCATCCTGTTTGTATCCTCCTGCAGCTGCTGGACACATAAAGCCAGTCAGTTTGCAGGGAACATTGATTTAGTGTACAGTTTCAGATGCTGAGAGATGAAAGGAGCACCCACCTCTGTTCATTACGGGAACAAATTATAAAAGCAAGTGCTTGCACTAACAAGTCTCCCCACCAGATACAAAGAGTTGGACCCTTTACCACAAACAAGCGTTTGATTCAAGTTAACTGAACTGGAAATTATTTCAGTAATAGCTTGAGTAAAAACAAAATAAATTATGTGGAAAATGTGTTTGTTTCAAAAGCAGAAGTGTGTTTCCATCCAAAATATATTGCTGTACTTGGTGAGTCTATCTCAGCAAGTGACAAAGGTGGTTTTGGCACTCCAGAAGCACTTGTGTAGAATGACATAAGCTCATCAGGCAGAACAAATAACCAAAGGGGAGCTCTGGAGCACTCTACTTTCCCTGGCTAAACAGATTATCAGGCCAGTCCTATGCTCCGTAGACAGACAAGTCAGTGTTAACCCAATGGCATCCACTGGTGATAAGAGCCCAACTGTGCTCATGATGGGCTTTGTCATGGTCTTCCCAGCTTTCACAGAAGCAAGAGCACAGACTGCTTCACCTGCATCCCTCCTGCACTCTAAGGGTGGAGATCAGGCCAGAGAATCCTCCAGGATCCCTGAATAGCACAGAAAAGAATGCTTCTGCAAACACCCAGAACAAACATTACCTGAAAACGAGAACAGATCATGAGTACCAGGAGAAGTAGGCATCACTCTCTCAGGTGCAGTTCCTGAACAACACAGCTTTCTAATTGCTTTTGAACTAGCAGCAACAGCGGGGAAAGACCCTCCCTGCAACCTTTTTGGACGTATACAGCACAGTAAAAATCATAATGTTAGTAAAGGATAAATATCCAAAATCAGATGAGCATACCTGAAAGTCACTCTTACCCTTTTAGTTGTAATGGTTACACTAAGATTTATGAGCCTTTAGGTTTTTTTCTGATCCTGGGAGAAAGCTGCTGATGGAGGCAAGTATTGCTTTGATGCAGCCTGGTTTGTTTACACGAACACAGGAACACCTTTTTTCCTGAGCACAAAAAGAATTTAACATCAGAGCTAGTTTCTCTGCTTGCAGTTCCCTTCCCAGGCTGCTCACACTACCAAAGTGTCTGTGTCTGCAGCTCCTTTCTGCTTCCTCCCTCTTCTCCTTAAAATACCCTCCAAACTATGCAGCTTTAACTAGAAATACCCGATGAACTCCTTTGCTCACACAATCCTAATTAGCCTTGCTAGACTGCTCAGCAGTGACTATGTTTTAAACTATCTATCTAGTGCATAAATCAGGAGGGTTTTAACAGGAGCAAGAGGGGCCCATTAATAAATTTTCACTCAAACAGCAACATCAGAGATTTCCAAAAAACAAATCCAAGTCATTAATCAATAGTATATTGATACTATTAACTATAGACGATCAATTGTATAGAATCCATGTTACATTTGAAGTCTTCTGGTTTCAAAGCAGACACTTTCTAGGTGAGAATATACTGGAACAACAATTTTTTAAAATATTAATGAAGTAGCATTACAGTCTTGGTGTAAGATATTGCCATACTTCCATAAAAATTAAATTACACATTATAGTCTCTCAAAACAGACAAAAGTCTTCACTTTCACTTTTCAGATAATTATGGTATTTTAAACATAAACATCCATTTTATACTGGTCACTTTTAGGTATACTTTCAAAATTCAGATTATTGTACCTATAACTTTAAAGGTATTCTCTCTCAAGTCAAGAACTTAACAGTCAGGTTAATACCGACTTAAATGATGTGATCAAACTGAGGGGCAGTGGGAATTTTACCTATTTCTTTTTATTTACTCTTTGAATGCCATAAATTTTGGGAACACCTCTAGAGTTAATATATTATAAAACAGGTTTTCTCTCATATTTCTTTAACAGGTTCAACCTACTTCCATAATGTCTGTAAGAGCTTTTCTATTAACTTCATGTTAGGTCAAAGCTTCAAGACAGAATTCAGACATGTTCATTTCCACTTTTCAAGAACTCTATAGAAATTGCCAAAGAAATTGTGATTTGGATCACAAATAACAAGTACCCTTTTTCTTTCTTTTTGAGTTCAGAAATGAACCCATAAATAAATAAGTCAGAATAAATGTACAGGATTTTTTTTTTTTACTTAAAAAGCTTTTTCTACTCTGTCACTTCTAACTTCTGCTGCAATGGAAGCTCATGTAGAGGTCTATTTTTTTTTTATAATGGTGTGCAAAACTTTAATACCATCTACAAATAAGCTGATTTGTGAAATATAAAGCACTAATATATCAATATCATATTATTAAATGCTCCTATACCATACTGTATAAAGAATACAACCTGCTGGCACAGAATAATCAAAATGCAATATTTGCTTTTAAAGAAGTCAGCTTCCAAGAAAACAAACAAGAATACCCTGCCTGTTTAAAAAGGTCATATGTGAAAATATCAACACTGCCAGAAGTAATGCTGATGCTTGGAAGTAGGACCTATCAGAACTTCTCTGTCTATGATTAATAATGTTTAGCTTTAATGTTTTATCTTTATCTTTACATAAAATACAAGACTAAAGATACAACAACAATCTGCTCTTGAATTCCACAGCAATGACACTTACCAGTGTACAGCAGTAGTATTTTCATGAACTTCAAATGACCTATTCTATAAAGTTCTATATCATTCAAAACTATCAAAGATGCACTGAGGGCTGGAGAACCTCTCCTATGGAGCCAGGGTGAGAGAGCTGGGCTTGTTCAGCCTGGAGAAGAGGACGCTCTGGGGACACCTTAAAGCAGCCTTCTGTTGCCTAAAGGAGCTGACAAGAAGGCTGGAGAGGGACTTTTTACAAGGGCCTGTAAGGACAGGACAAGAGGAAATGGCTTTAAACTGACAGAGGAGAGATGCAGATAAGATGTTAAGAAGTTCTTCTCTTTGGGGATGGTGAGGCACTGGCACAGGTTGCCCAGAGAAGCTGTGGCTGCCCCATCCCTGGAAGTCTTCAAGGCCAGGCTGGACGGGGCTTTGAGCAAGCTGGTCTAGTGGAAGGTGTCTCTGCCCGTGGCAGGGTGTCAGAACTGGTTGGTCTTTACGTTCCCTTCCAACCCAAACCATTCTGTGATTGTATGGTCTGATAAAGGTAGTGAAATATAACCAGCAAAACTGAAGGCTGGATAGCACTCATCTACATGAGTCTGACCCAGCAGCTCATTAAAAAAACAGCTACATATTGCAAATATTTTCTGCTAACACCAAAATTCACTGCTACTGACACCCACCTACACCAGTAGGTCTCCTTGACCCATCCCTATTTATTAAGGCCTATCCAAGAGACAGCAATAGGAAAGCAACAACTGAAAATATTGCATATGTACGCTAGGAGGAAATGGCAAGAGTTAACTTTTTAACATAAAATTTTAAAGTTTGTTAAGTTTGTTAAGTTTATATCTCATAAAAATATAAAAAAAGGAAATTATCATAAATCAGTTTGCTAAAAATCGATCTCTGATGTTTTGAAATCTTCCCCATGGATTATAGTCTTAAAGGATGTCCTTCCCCTGGCAGTGGTACTCTGCAAGCGAAATATTAAACATCTGTTCTGCAGAAATGGGAATGCACAGATGCCAGCAAGAAATTTTAGTCTGAACAAATTTCCTATGCTTTCTAGAAGAAAATATAACTAAAATATTAATCTGGGCCACCTGTCCAATAAAGTATCAACATTTGAATCTGGATTTAATTTTAACACAATGCCAAACCTAGCATCAATACACTATTCAGAAAAGACTAGTAAAACCAGCATTATTTAAAAAATACAAATTCTTAATTTTCAATTTCAAAACAAACTTTGTCATGGGTTTCTGTAAACAGCCTTTAAAAATCAGTGTCAAAAACATGAGCGCATCTTCTTAATCAATTGTTTGTATTAGGGATGACAATTTATAACTTTCAAACTATTGCCAAAGAACAGGAAGTTCAATAATTCCATGCGCTATTGGGCCAACTTGATGCACTACAATCAATGTATCAACTGTATTCAAAAACAACAGAAAGCCCTTGCAGCAAAATGTTTCATACGTTCAAGTCTGGTTGCACAATAAGTAATTTCTAGCAAAACTGATGATCTGAGTGGGCTCTGAGCAACCCTGAATTTCTTATTGCTTCTAAACTACACTGAGATTACTCAAGTATGATAATTATGTTGAGATTAAAGCCACATGAACGTCCTGAGACCCACTCCGGTATTTTTAATTTTAGCCACAAAACTAACATAGTTGTCGGGCATGATTCTCATTAAGAGGATATACAGTGAACTCTAAGATGTCACTGAGAGCTTGTACTCATTTTGGCTCCCCAGGGAATACACCAGGCTGAAATAATCAAAAAAATATGCATTCAACCTACTACACTAACCTAACTAAACATCCCTGTAAGTAAGAAAAATATATAAATGTTCAATGAGATACACAAGTTAGATTTTCTATTTGGCTCACCCAAAGAGCTATTTGTAAAATCAGAATCAATGGTTATAGTTAATTTTATGCTATTCTAGCTTTCTCCATCATAGTAACAGCTGTTGCGTCTAGTCTAGCTCACAAAACACAGTCAATACATGACACTAGCACTCAATTTCCAGATCAAGATCATGAAAGCTGAAGATCTGCAGCCACCAATGGAACTTTGTTTTTCAGGTTATAAGTACGTTGAGCATGTGTGAACTGTAGAATGTCAACTGAATAAATACATTAGGAGAAACCATGTAACTTGTTAGCAGATTTTAGAACAAAAAGGTACAACTTTGTAAGTCCAAAGACCTGCCAAAACTTAATGTGAAAGACCAAGAGAGATTTTCACACAGAAAGCCCATACCAACCACCACAGACAACATACTGATCTGATAAAGTGTCAGTGCTGCAAACTGGTCAAACTGGTACCTAATGCAATTAAAACATTTATGAAGTTCAGAATAAAACTGGTATTTATTTAGCAAACACCATTCAGCCATGCAGATCTAATTTTGGGGATGCCAATAAACACTAGAATTGGTTAATAATAATGAGTAGAAATAATCACTTTACTGAGTCTGAACTAGCAAAAAGTCTGTAAGGATTTTTATTTTTTATTTTTTCTTTTCTTAGTTGCTCATTAGCTTCTAAAGGAATTCATGATTAGCTGTGGACTTTAATGTACAAGTTACTAATTCAGATGAAACAAGTAAAGAACACACTTGGCTGAACAAATTTCCGCCAGATTTGAATGAGGGTAAAAGGGCCTCAAATAGAGGAGGTTTATAACAGATTGCTTAAAAATTGGAAGCTAGGTCTGAGTAACCAAGGAATAGGCAGTAAAGTTCAGGCCCCTACACATACAGAGAAGCAGCAATGTGAAAACATCAGGTGGTCAAATAGCACACAAATATTATGACCAAGACAAGGAACTTTGGCACATTGCCCACAGTGAATGGCACACAGATAGTTATAAGGGGAAAGACTCAAGAAAGAAGTTTCATCCATCCTTCAGTTCACTACATAACTTACCTACTTTTGAAACACAAACTGAAACTACAGAAAACACTTCATTTTGAAACCAAACCATTAATTATGAATTCAGTTTTGATGTTTCAAAGCTTGTATAAATGTTATATTCACCAAATTTGGTGAACAACATTCACTCTGATTTAACAAGTTAAGTTTCAAGCAGCTTTAATCAGACAAATTATTCTTTTTAACATTTCAATACACATGCACATTTGTATCTTTTTAATGAGTTTATAGGATTTTACGGTGTTTGAATCTTGCTTCTACTTAGTGTCAAACCTTTGGCTGAATTCAGTGAATGCAAATCAATCCACTGACAAGAAAAATCATACTTCTAAGGATCTGCTTTCTCCTTGATTAGCAGAAAACATAGAAACAAAGCTAAGAAAAATTGTTTCCCTCATTGTCACTTCCTTAATTTACAACTATTCACAAGTACTTTTCAATTATTGTTTTTCTTTTCAATTGAACACTCTATCATCCCATTTTGGAGGCTGCCCCAGGGCTGGATCCCAATTAAGGCTACAGCCATACAAGTGGAAATCTGTGTTTGCTGTTTAATCACAGTTATACATGCTTTAGACTAAAACCCTTTGTAAAACTGCTATATCTGATTTACAGTCCAGACAAACTGTTTGAATGGGACCTAAGAGGATTCTGCTTTAATATGCAGAAGGAATAAGGCTCTTTAATGCAGAAAAAGCCTCCTAATGGAGTGTGCATATAAGTCTTCACTACAGCAGCACAACAGAGGTACCTGACAATTTTTTATGCCAGCAGTCAGTCCTAACCTGCAAATGCTAATGGCCGTGACTTTTAAAACAGTTAATGCGTACGGAAATGCTGAAGTTAAACACTTTAATGTTTTTTTTAGTTAGTGAGTAATACTTTCTCACCACACAAAGTGCTAGACGGCAACGTTAAAATTGGAACTGTTCCTTTCAAACTCCCCAGTTTCCACAATAACTGTTTGTCTCATAAAATTTGTCTTTCAAGGGAAAGGTTCAAAGATCGAGTGCTTGATCACACAAAAAAAAGTCTTCTGTACTGGAAGTTCACAAAATTGTCCATTTTATTTAATGCCTAACTATTTGGTAATTGCTCATATTCAGTCTCATGCCAGCTTGAATGATTTCAGCTTTTAATGTGCCTCATCTCATTCTTAGGCACATCAATCCATGAGTAGATTGCAGCACCTTGAAATACTAATGCTTGTCACATACTTTAATCTCCTCTAAAAGGTCTGGTTCGTTGTGTGCTTAAATCTCTTAATAGCTTTTTCTTCTCCTTAGGTTTTTACTTTTGTGGCAACTGATTCCAGTTAGGATGAAGTTTGTTTAAATTTCATTTTAGTGAAGTGCAGAAGCACTAATCTAAAAGCCTGAATTATTGCTGTATTAATAGAAAGACAAAATTGTTTTTTCTAAAAAATTACTTTTTTCCCCAAGCATGAAACTCTCAAAAATGTATCTATAGTAATAAAATAAACTTTTCAGAATCCAAGAAGACATGCAAGAACTTACACATGATTATGTGTGAGGATCACTCAGGTACGCACAACTGGATATCACAGCTAAATTTCTAACATTATCGTAGAGCACAAAGTCTGGGAATGACTGACACTGTACTGCTAAACACCTGTTACAATAGAATATGACTATTCTTTTATTCCAGACTTATTTTTATTCTATTGTTTATTTAACTAGAAATGTGTACTTGCTTCACCTCTTTGCCCGCATTCCAACTCCAGATACCCTGCTCATTTCCCTCCCACACCAGCCCCTCTCTGGTACTTGTCTTCACAGCTGTGGAGAGGTTGGATGCACACTGGAGGTTGATACTGCAGCACTGTAAGATCCTATTTGTTGCAGAGGCTCCACTGAGAGCTGATGTGTTCTCATCCTGGCCTGCACAAAGCACTGTGCAGCAGACACACTGCTCCCTGTATGCAGTGGTTTGCTTCCACATCATGTCAGCTCCATGCTCAGAGCGCTGCAGGGGTGAGTCACAACCTCACAGCACACCAGGCAACAACAATCAAACTACAGCATAACTGATTTCTGTCATTTTCCTTCCAATATTCAAACAGAAATCTAATGAAAAAGAAGTGGCCAAATTGAGCAAACCTGCAGGACCTTCCCAAACCTTTTGGAGAACAGCCATACCTCTTGGAGAGCACTTTAAGGAGAAATTAATATCACATGTATAATAACAATGGTTCTTAAAATGGTTAAGAACAACGGTTCTTAAAATTATGCTCCTCTAAAAAGTTGCTGCTGTCACACACATGCATGTTTTTTTAATCCTTTACTCATCGCTTATTTCAAACCATGTGAAGACATAGTATGAGGTTTCCTAGTCTCATTATTAAGTTCACGGTTTCGGACTCATCAATGTTCATTCAGCCCTTCAACTGTCTCTAGTATATACATAAAGTACTCTGCTCATCAGTATGATTAGGGACCTGCTCTGTGATAAAAAAAAAACAAAAGCTAAAAAAATGTAAATTCTATCTATCTCTTCTGTGGAAATATTAAGCAGTCTTCAGTGCCTGGGGCTTTTTTTCACTCACTGTTCTCCAGTTTGCTTAATAATTGACCCCAGTCTTGAAGATAGCTATATTTCAATCTTCTTTATTCTTAGACAGATGATGCTTGATGATTTAAAGTGCTCTTATATTGCAGTTCCTACTTAAATAGTATTTTAGTAGCAACAATACCAGGGATGGGGCAAGGTTAAAGTATTTTCTTGCTTTAGTCTGTCAAAATACTCATTGAAACTAACATACCTGATGCATTAAAATATTTATGTGAAATCTGTCTGTTCAGCACTCAAGCACAGAACTGATAAGTATAGTCAAATTCTTCCTGGATGTCAATCAACTTATGAATGAATGGAATTAAAGAGTAATGAGACAGCAGCAGACGCATGTTTATACCTGGCCTACACTGCCCATTTTCACTTAAGTATGCAGAACAACACTGTCCTTATGCTTCTCCACAGCTCCCCATATTTTCTTTCAAAACTATGAGGCAAGCGAGATCATAATCAATACATGAGCTCTTTATGAAATGTCACTTGGGCAGTCTAGGAATTTCACTTTATTCATCAAAGATGATACTTAATTTCTCTGTCAAAATGTTTACTCCAAAAAGGGTCATCCGCAAAGGTGTCAGCATAGTTCAAAATTTTTGTTCCAATTTCCAAACACTTTTTCAACTGGGATGGTTATTTTTTTGTTTAACCTCTGTATATGGCATCTATAATCAGAGAGACCACCAAACAATAAGGTGCAGGTCAACAGTCACCTCGATGACTAGCCTGAGTTCAGGGAGCACCTGGACTTTCACATTCTTCTTCCAAACCCAAAGATATTCAGTTCTGGATATCTCTATTTTCTCTCAACATTTTTCATATTTTTTGGAAGAGGAGGGAAGTTCAGCATTTCCTGAATGCACATTTCCCACACCCTAACATGCCAAGCGTGTCTCTCGGACAGAGTGAGAGGCAATTCCAGGAGTTTACTTCCAGGAACAGGGGCAATTCCACAGCCTTACGACGTAGCTGTCAATGTCTACCTCACTAGAAGGGGATGAAACACACTGTTTATTTGCTGCGGTATGTATGAGATTACAAAGAGCTGTCATGGAGCAGCACACTGGGGACCAAATAAGTGTCAAGTGTAACACTTGGCAGGGCTGTCTGCCAGGACTTGAACCTGTGGTTCCAGAGTGTCTAGATATTAGTGTAGGAAATCCAACTTGCTGCTTAGATGATGAAACCATCCCCAATTTAAAACTTGCAGCCTTATTCAACTGGAATGTCCTTTCAGATGAATGGGATATCCAACCATGCTGGATAAGCACATTAACTGGATGCTTTTACTAAAATGATCAGAAGTAAAATAACTCTGCTGACATTTAAATCTCCACAGTGTGTTCACAAAGCTAACACTCCATTGAGAGGCACAGGAACATTTATTACTTTGGGTTGTATCCATATACAGTACGATTACAAAATGTCCACTTAAATTCAAGAGGCCAATTAAATTAAAATATTGAAGGAGATGTCTGTGGCATGTACATATGGCCAAGATAAACAAGAATAAGATTTCACATATTCTTTAGCAATTAATGAGAAATATTGCATCCACAGCAAACAGAACTGCAGTGGTTGGCCGACCAGAAAATTAACAATCTCAAGCGTTTTTAAAAGACTGACAAATGTTGATTTTTATGAAGACCACTGGAGATTGCAATGATGAATTGTCAACAAAAAGATTTTACTCCTTTTCCCAGATACAAAATGCCTATCTTTAAATTACTGGTGCTTAACAGCTCAAAACGATAATTAGGTCACTACAGCTTTAATCCCACTTTCACACTTGCATCTTGAATCTAAACAGCTAACAATAAAATCAGAAATGAAGTAGCAAAACACACCTTAAATTTCTGAAGGAGTAGCACTATTCTAACACTCCAGAGGTAATTATTATCCTAATAACACCAGATATGATTGAGGCTTTTAACAAAAAGAATGCTGCCTTGAAACCATCTGCTACTACTCAGAATTTGACTGCTATGAAAAATTGTCAGCTGAGGAATAAATGTGTGTTATTAATGATAAGTATGTGATGGGATATGCAAACTCGCTGCCCAGAAAGGGTTGAGAAAGGTTAAGTTCCTTTACTGTTAGAAGCAAAAAGTTGAACAATATGCTTCAGCCAAGGCTAAACTATGATATCATAACCAACAGGTTAGATCAGGATGTATTTGTGGGTGGGAACAGATTTCCAAAATATTGAGCACCATTGTTTCTAAACAGTTATTCAAATAATGGCTTTTTCCCCATAGAGTGTTGCTGGATGCTGCAATCAATGATCAAAGTATTTTTTAATATAAAGTTTTGTTACTGAAATTAGTCACATCAGGCACAGTTTATCAGGTAAGGTAATCACATTTTTCATACACTAACAATTCTAAAATTTTCTGTTTAATAACTTGTGAAACTATGTCCATATTTAGTTCAGCACTGTGTGAAGAGGACTGATATTTGAAGAAATTAGGGTTGCTAATACACTCTTGAAATAACAGAGCACAGTTCTTTGAGAGGATTTTGCATAAATAAGAAGCAGACTGGTCTTCTGGTTTTAAGATACAGAGCAAACCAAACCTCCCGAACTACCTCCTTCAGCTCAAATTCAAAATAGTCTTTCAACCATTACTCCAAATTATGTCACCTACAGACAGTAGTTCATGCAAGCACAGTACACCTGTATGTGATTCACAGAATCACAGAGTGGTTTGGATTGGAAGAGACCTTAAAAATCATCCAGTTCCAACCCGCCTGTCACGGGCAGGGACGGTTTCCCACTAGACCAGGTTACTCAAGGGCCTGTCAAACCTGGCCTTGAATACTGCCAGGGATGGAGCATTCACAGCTTCCTTGGGCAGCCTAATCCAGTGCCTCACAGCTCAAACAGAAAAGAATTTCTTCCTTAAGTCCAACCTAAATCTCCCCTGTTTAAGTTTGAATTCATTACTCCTTGTCCTATTGCTACAGTCCCTGATGAATCGACACACTGACATCTCTCTCAAAAGTAGGCACATTGACGTATTCAGGTAACAGTCTCAAAAAGAAGACACACCTGATCCTGAGACATGCTGTGTGGATTACTCTGTATCTTCAACTTCAAATGCAAAGACTAAAACAGTGATTATGATCCTGCTATTGACTTTACCATGTATTATGTTAAATTTGCTTAAAAAGGTAGAGGCAAAAGTTTGAACAGATGTTTGAGAAATATTAGTTTGACTGGGATATTTTAACTTAATTTTTTAAAGACACATTTTTAGGAGGAAGATATTAGTGAATGATAAAGACACTGAAAATGAACGTTGAAAAAAATTCTGATGAAAATTATGCCCATTAGGATAAGCCTATGCCAAGACCAACACCGAAGAGTGCTCTCAGGGGAGCAATCAGTTGCAAGGGCTGGAACTGTACAAGCTGCCCTTTCATTGCAATGGTGTTCAGATGTGTAGAACATACAGGAAAAAAACAGATGGATTTATGGAGGTTGAAGAAATATTATGCTATGATATTATTTATTATGCTACAATGCTTTACCCTTTCTTGCAATACTCCTTACCAGTGCTGTTCACTGGAATGAAAGATAAAGCCATGGCTTCTAACCATTCTTGCCTTCCTTTTATTTACATATCTGAAATAATTGAACCTAAATACTCTAAGAGGTACTATGAAAAACACCTTTACATTTCTCTCTGTTATATACCAGAACATAGCTTTTACTTAAATTATAAAGAAAGTCTTTGAAAAACTGCAAAGATAATAGGTATTTGCTGAATATGTCAAGTATCAATGGCATCCAGAATTTGAAACTGAGGGAGGGGAAAGTTGTATTAGATATTAAGTTCTTCTCTGTGAGGGTGGTGAGACACTGGCACAGGTTGCTCAGAGAAGCTGTGGCCGCCCCATCACTGGAAGTGATCAAGGCTATGTTGGATGGGGCTTGGAGCAACCTAGAGGAAGGTGTCCCTACCTTTGGCTGGAACAAGATGGATGTTAGGAACCCAAACCATTGTATGACTCTATGATTCTATTAATTTGTCCCACATTCATTTTTTCTATCTTAAAAAGCAATAAGAAGAAATTGACTGATTGACACACAAGATAGCTGGATCAATAACAGAAAACATGATTCATAAAAAAATCGACGATAATAACGTGAGGACAGAAGAAAATTCAAGAATGTGGGCCAGAACATGCAGAAATACAGGCAAAGTTGTACAAGAAGTGAAAGAGAAGGACCAAGAGCCTAAATAAAGCTCTGACTGAAGGGAAGAAGTTCTCTGGCAAGCAGAGATCATCACATTATTAAGCAAAGGCAGTACTGACAGAGCTCCACTGTTGGAATTCATATTCTGCATCTGCCTACCCATTCACAGATAGGCAATATATATTGTATACACACCAAGTACATACCAAGTATAACAGTACAGGTCAAAAGCCCATTAAACAAAAATTAATTTTTTACATTGAAATCAACAAAACACAGTAGTTGTTGGGCCTGACAGCCTGAATTCTTAGTAATTGCCCTACTGTATCTCTTTTAACACTTTCAGGCTCCACTACAGATCATGTAATTATAAAAACTGGTTTCAGAAGTTTTCAGCTGAGGGCTTTTTTACAACAGGAAAACACCAGCAATCATCATGCTATTACACAAAGAATTCGGCTCAAGTCAAGATAGATTTCAACTTTGACACAAAAAGAAGGGAAACAGATTAGCTGGCAGCTTTTTAAGCGGTTGTCAGGGAATGACTATAAATTCACTTCTCCCACTGGCTTTAAAAGAAATTTATACTTATTACTGGAAAGAGACTCACACAGGAGACTGTTCCAATCAGAACATTATATGGTACAGCAGCATTTCAGTGAAGAGTTTCAGAAATATTTGTACTGAGATTTCGAAGTCATGTGAACACTATCTTATTTTCTAATAATTCCTTTTTGATACTTAGGATCATGTTGTTTCAAAATATATAAACTTAGTTCCCCACATTTACTCAGTCTCTTCTTAAATAGCACCTTTCTCTTTCTTATTAATATCTTTTTACCAAAGACATAACATTGTCTGGTACACAGACACAGAAGTGTGATTTTCAGTTTCTTGCTGCAAGACATGATGGCAAATTGTTTAAATTTAACTTCAGATTGCAAGGTGTGTGAACACAACATCTTTACCTCTGATGAAATAAACATGAACAGAAAGAAGCATCGAACTACTAATCTGCCTTATGCTGCAGGTCACAGAGGGCACACCAGGCCAATTATTAAGTCCTGAGTGCTAGTTATAGCTGCTCTTCTTTTAAGATGTCACTTTGCATTTGTCTAGAGAAATCAAGAAAGGAGTTAAATACACTGTAATGTAGGTGACAGGTGGAGTATGCAATTTTTAATCAGTAAATTGTTTTAGAAAAGCAAACTTTCTGTTAAAATGGCTTTCAACATTAAAACAATATATAACAAATATGCTTCTACCACAGATTTTTTCTATTCATAAAGAACATACCTTATGTAGCAATGTGGTTGGGCTTTTTCCCTGAATACGGATACATAGGTGACCATGTTCTGGGCTTCATCTCAAATACAAAGTTATAAGAAAACACTACAACTGCATCTAAACAGTGAAGAAAAGAGAGAGGCTAGCATACAGTGTCACATTAAGGTGTCCAGACCAGGCAGTCCAACCCCTTTGGTAATTTTCAAAATAGGCAATGGGAGTGCTTATGCATCTTTTTACAACATATATCCAATATGATCTGGACATCTAAATCTCCCTTGGGCTCCTTCAAATTACAAAATTGTAAGACTTCAAAATATATCTTAATAAGGTAAAGTTTTGGGGGAGCTGGATTTGGGGGGGGGGGTGGTGGTTTGGGGTTGTTTTTTTTAATCAATGTGGCAAAATGTCAGACTTCCCAGTATTTCTTTCAAAGTATTTTCTTCATGGGTACCTAAGAGGTGAAAGAATGGAAAGAACTGTACTATCTCTGGTCATTGTATAATCTAAAGGCCTCAGTGGTGGACATTTTGACTATTAACCAGATGGCTGCAGGTTGCCAAACTGTTCACAACTTTAGCACAAATAACATTTTAGTAACTCTAGCCTTTCTCAGAGGCATTATACAGCTTAGTGTGTGCCCCCTACTTTTGTCTTAAACAAGGCTGCACAGTGGCTTCCAATCTTTTGTAAGTAAGCCTTATAGTTATCACTTTCTGCCCTTCACACCTCAACCACTGTTTCAAGCCTTTTGCCCACTTGATTATAAACCTTAGAATGAGCACATTTTTACTAGTAGAAAATCACATAATTAAGTCTTCATCTTAGTCTACTTGTATGGAAATGTACCACAGCAATGTAAGGACTCAAAAAAAAAAAAGTTGTACAGCTTTTTTATTAATCTTTATTAACTGCCCCATAGCAAAGGCATTTTATGACCATTACAACAGCCTATCAAATAATACTGTAAGATATGAAAAGTTTTTGGTGTCCAACATGCACAGGCAGGCCTACAAAGAAGTCAGTGCTCTAATGTCCTAATGGTCTGTCCCTTCTGGTGTGCACTGCAGGCCTGGGTTATGCACTGTCAACAGTTCTGGAGCGTTTCACAACTGCCTGACCCTCTGCCTGAGAGCTGCTGCCTTACCAGAGCCATAACTCCTCCGCTATCTGCTGTTCCCTCCCACACTCCAAACCATGCAGAAACATCAACTGCTGTTCCTGTCCAAAAAACACACAGCGCTTGGGTTTGCTTTGGGGCATCATTAGTGGGTTCTGCACTGCAGCTGATCCCTGCTGCCTTCTGGTTATGCCTGCACTCCAGACTTCTCCATTCCTTCTGTTTCCAGAATCTACATTGGCCAGAGCTTGCCTGCAAGTCTAGCTACTTTTGGAGTAAAATAATATTCATAAACATAATTGCTTGTGAAGTCACACCAGATTGCAATACCCTGCATAGTAGAACTATTAGAAGAAGTAGTAGAAAAACTACTAGTAGAACTAGTACTAGTAGAACTACTAGTAGAACTACTAGTAGAACTATTAGACGAGTCCTTCTGTATGAGAGCCTTGATTGTCAAACAGTACTTCATAGAATACCATATAATACCAGGTTGGAGGATATCATCAAGTCCAACTTTTAATGTCACTTTCTTTTGCAGCAGCCAGCACAAGCCACAGCCTTCTGTGGAAGACTGCAAATCATCCCACTTCAACAGCTAGCTGAGAGGGACTGAATCATTCTTCTAATCACCCACGTCTCCCACAGAAAATACCAGAGAGAAAAGGTGATTAGCATTCCAGTTAATAGAGCTCAAAGCTATTAATAATAAATCCATTAGAACTTTTAATTAAAACCCCAAAACTAGTCAGATAAAATCCATCCCATATAATAAAATAAATTTATAATATCAGTAATAATTAGCAATATAACCTGTAGGATTAAAAATAATTAAAATAATTACATTTTGAAGTATTTTTAAATAGGTAATAGACTGCTTCAAATAAGCTAATAAAATTATATTCAGGACCTGTAGGCTACTCTCCTGGCAGGATATACATTGACTATAGTCTAAAATGATGAATTTATAAGTAAGTAAGAAGTATCAGGTACTAGATAATTATTTTTTATGATCATGCCTTCCTTCTTGGAGATATCAAAGACCTGGGGCTCCTTCTCACTAAATTTTGTAACAGTCAAACCTAGCATGTTGTCCACTGTTCACACCATCCAAGAAGGAAACAGGTATCAAAGTCTTCCAAGACAGCTGACAACTGTGATTTCAGTGGTATACAATACCACATGCAAGTATGAAGCCCAAAATTCCTATGTAGACACCAAAATGAAGACCTAGTTGTCAAGAGTCATAAGAATTGGCTTTACTGGCAATTGGCAAAATGATTGCTAATAATCTGTTGTTGGTTTGTTGTTGTTTTTTTTTCCCCTGAGGTCGCTTACATGAAAAAGAGCAGAAAGTGAAAAAGAATAAAATTGTTAAGAAGCCAGTGCAGAACAAACACAAAAAGCTATGCATGACTCCGGAAAGCTAAAGGAAATTTAGAGTGGACATAAGTAAAGGGAGGCAAGGGGGTGGGGAACCAACCAACCAACCAACCAATTGAAAAAAGCTATTTGCATTGCATTATACAAAGACTCATTGAACTTGGTCAAAATTTGACCAAAAAAAGCATCCTCCAAAGCATTGCAGAGAAAAATTACTCTGCAGCATAAATTCATTAGTTGATTGGAAGTTTAAGTGATCTTACTTGTCAGAGGTTTCCTGCTTACAGGCACAACAGAATTTTTGCAGAGAATATGCAAAAGCATGATGAACATGGAAGAAAAGGAAAGAGAATTACACAATTTCCATGAGGCCTGACAAGTTTAGGCATACAGCTTAAGATTTAAAAAAAGCAGTTCTACTATACATAATTGGCTCTTACCCAGCAATTTAGCTAAGGAAGATTTATGTAAACTCCTGTTTCACAAGACAGATATCTAAACTGCACTCCACCCTAGTGAATCTGCCAAACTTCTTCTTTCATAAACAACCCTATTTAGAGACGTATGGAGCTTAGGGAAAGAGAAAGGGAAAACTCCATACTAAAAATCCCCCAGTAAGAAATATCTTCCTGGAAAATTTATCAGATGCAGAGGAGTTTTAAGTAGCTTATCAAAATGAAAAATGCATATGAAAAACAGACCAGCATCACATGGACAAACTGATTTCCCATACTATAAACTCAGGTGAAATTATCACACTTACAAAAAAACCTCTTAAGATAGCACAAACCTCAAAAATTCAAGCAATGCATTTATTTTCCCAAAATAAAGATTTGTTTCAAAAGTAAATTTATTTTTAAAAGAGGTCTACAACTATTAATTTCTAAATTTCAGTTCAAAATGACAGAACAATAGCACTGACAAAGCAAGCCAAACAAAAGCTGTGGTAGATTAAATTTCATCCACATATAAAGTGAAGATTCAAAATCTAAATCTCCCCATACACAGAACTGATGGAATATTTCTGCTTATTCTTCTTTGAACTGTAAAATTAATTTTAAGGCTTATTGTTACATCCCTCAGGTAATATTATCAATATTTCCTTCCAAGAAGAGAGAACTAACTCATGGGTTTGGGTTTGGTTTATTTTAAAGTTATTTGCTTAGCTCTTAAGCCATGACATAAATAGTAAATATCTATCTTGAAAGAATATGAAGAAAATATGGGAGAATGGATTAGAAATTATTTTCTAAGAGAAGGTGATTCAGAAAAAGCCAATAACTGAGCCATCAAATTTAGTATCATAACTTACTATTATGCATAATAAGAGAATCTTCCATGTAAGATGGTATTTAATCATGTAGCTGAGGTTTTCCTTTAAATATCTACTCTTCCAGAGCTATTAAGTCCAGACTATGGTTCTGCAGCCTATATTTCCCTTCAAGTAATGAGGGCTGTGGTTAAAAAAACAAAGATGCACAAGAGTTCTGACATCTACAGGTTGCCAAAAAATGCAGAGTTACAGGATACCTACCTCTTGCTCTCTTTCCTCCTAGGTCAGTTTCCACAATACAAAACACACAGGCAAAGCCCTCCCTCGCATGTATGTGCTGTAAAGGCCATTGATGATATTCAATAAAACTTGATGCTGCATCAGTTGATTTTGAAATAAACATTCTAATGGGTGCTAAGGGATCTACACAAACAAGGATGAGCTATCACTTGAAGTTCAACCCATGGTCTTATGCAAAAAGCCATCCATGGGATTGCAGAAAGAGGGGCTAAAGAAAAGTCAGCAGTTGCAATTAAGTGTTTTATATCTTATTAAATACATACTGTTGACATAAGACATAGTTTTAGGGATTTACCTGCACTGCCATATTACAGACTGCAAGTACAAGCACCGTACCTTGCTCATCCACACCACTTAATACTCATCCAAATCTACTTCTGAAGCAATCCAACTAGATTTCTCCAAGACAAACCTAGGCCACAACTGTGGCCACAGTTCTCTTCAGTAACTGTTGTAAGCGTCAGCAAGGAATACACTACATCAGCACTGGCTCCCTGCACACAAAACAGTCCATCTGCATAGGCCATGAAGTTTCTATGTCCTCAACCTCCCCTAACCGTCTTCCTACCACAAACAGAAAATGTAACTTTGAGGCAAGAGATTAAAGCACCATTCTGGCATACTGCAGCAAATATTACGTGTTTATCAAAATATCTATGTTCCCTTTCTCATGTAGATTATATGTCACCAGAACATTAAGTGTGATTGTGAGATGTTACAAACTTACATGTTTATAAGAGGTCAGAAATGCACAGCGACAGTTTTTCTCATTAAAAAGCACATCTTGCTGTTTTTCAGCTTACCACGCATCTAGGCATAAGCAGATGGATCCTGCCTACCTGTTTAATATGCCAGTAGAGAACAGAAAGCAATTTGATAAATGGGTACTTACCTGTTCCTGTAACTGAAGACACTTGTCTCTAAGCAGTGAGCAGACTTGAAAACTTCCTTGATACCATCTTTGCTTGATAACAAATCAACAAATTTGCCAAGAATTAAAATTTTCCACTGATGAACAGAAAGTCTCACAGACATGCATCATCTCTGCTAACTTTATAACTAAAATGCAACAACCCCTCGGAATAGAAATGAAGAGCTCTCCAGTGCCGCACAGTTAAACACCTCCAATCTCAGCTGCATTAGAGAAATCCCATCCATACCACTGGATGAATACCCAACCAATACAAGTTCATAGTCTGCACATCCATATAAAGTTCCACAGGCATATAGACTGAAAGTAAATACATGGTGCTAATAAATAGAATGTAAAAATACAGTAATTAAAAGCAAATGTAATGAACTGTTACGTCTAGACTATTCCACAAAGACTGGCAATCGGCTGGATTTTTAGCTCTTTATTACGTGTCCTAGAATAAAAAGTACCCAACAAGAAAATGAAGACTGAGGAAAAAAATCCCTCAGAAGATGTTGCAGTTTTAAGAAAGAATGATAAAAATACTTTTTAAAGGAATCAGAGAGAAGGCAAACTGTCAGAAGAGGATTAAAAAAAAAAGCCAAAAAAAACCCTTCATCTTAGAAAATTTGCAGAAAGTCAAAAGCAGAGAAAATTATCTGAAATGCTTTTGCAGTAGAAAAAAAAAATAAAATGCATTTAGCAAGGTGACGGTGAATAGTAGCTTTATGAGTTAGCAATTGAATTTGACAGTAAAAATAAAAGCTGAAGTGATACACACTTGCAGTGCTGAGATTCCAACTGAGGCTTTTCGCCACCAGCAAGATGCAAATTAATGACAGAAGAATAATATAAATTTTAAGTGAACAGAGACAAATGAAAAATCATTAGAACTTTGGGGAAAAAAAAAACCAAAACTCAGATATAGACACCACAGTTTAACACAATTATAAAAAAAAAATGGGAGGAAATAAGTACTGCCTACACATTTTTAAATGGTATAAATACAGTGCTGAAATTGCTGTATTAACTCAATGGGAGTCCTACCATTGTCTTTATGGGAGCAACGAGTTGACTTAGAAGTAGAAGAGAGAAACGTAAGATGGAATCAGAAAATACCTTCAAGTTAGACTCGTTAAATTTGTTGAAAGTAGGGTATTTTGAACTGAGAAAGCTACATAAAATGATGGAAACTTCTTCACATGTGGTGCTTAAAACAGTCTGGAAAACACGTAGCAGGTATAGTTCTATACTGTCAACTGAATTAAATGTTCTCAGCAAATTTCTGTGGCTTGCAAATTCACCAACACTGCTGCAATAATTTAAAAGTCAACAGAGAGACTGCCAAGAGACAAAGAAAGTTTGTATCCACCATCACTAATTCTAATAATAATCATAGTTCCATAATAGGCTGTGTTTGTGTCAGTCCCTATTCTATATTCCTCTGACTCTGAGTCACCATCAAATTCTGTTTCTATATCCTCCTGCTTAACTTGGATGTAGATTGAGCTGGTATTAGACAGCAACACATGGTAAAATCTGATGGAAACTCTTAAATGCTTGTTAGTTCTGCAACAGACTTCTATAAAATCTCAGCCTTTTACTAGGACAGCTCTACACACCACAACAAAGCACGGCCCTGCAAGCTAATATTGATCAAACAAACTACTGTCACAGCTTAAGTTTGGGCCCCTAAAGCAACAAAACTGCATCCTCAGAGGGTTGTGTTCAAGGTAACATGCTCTGCAAGAAGCTCTTGCTACAAAGGCAAGAAGGCATAGGTACCTTCTTTCCACCTCTGGAACTAACTCAAGTGGGACTCAAGTCCTCAGCATACCCTACTCTTCAGAGCAGATGTGCTCTAATTACTCTTTTCCAACACAGAAACAAAATTAGAATCTGAGATATCTATGATGATGCTTGGTACCACCCTAAAATTAGCAACAAAAAAAACCCTCATAAAACAGCAGTCCATAAGCTCTATGAAAATAATTTACAAGCCTCCCCCTCCCACTCAAAAGAGGATGTGTCAGTGCGAGTAGAAGGGAAATAAGCTATCTGCAAAAGGAAACTTGAGAAAAGTGGGAGGTTTTAAGAAGTCTCATGCACTTAACAGAACAGAAAACAAAACCTGTAACAATTACACTTACAAACATACCCAGAGCTAAACTCTCAAGAAGCTAAACCCCACAGAGCTATGTTATTAGTTTTATAGGAATAGGACACCAATGTCCCTTCTGAGATGCAGAGACATGCTTCATGCCACTACTGTTATTGGATCAAGTCTGGACATTTCAGCGACTACAGAAAAACAAACAGCAGTTGAGCTCAATGTGGGATTTTTATACTTAAAGTAGAATTACATGTACTTATATCACCTCTTCACCTGAACCAAGCTCATATTTACAATCATGGTGTGAAAGACACCCTGCCATCTGTGATTTTTATTGAAAGAAAATACCAAGCCATAAGAAGCAGCTAATACTAACTACAGCAGCTGTGCACTGTCTCCAAAGAGAATTATGGGACATGCATTGAATGCATGGCATTGCTTTGTAAGGATTTGATTAGATACAGTTTGGTAAGAAAAAATGTTATCCATCAAATAAACAGCCTGCTATTTTAGAAGTTAACTTCTTTATGTACAGCCTAACACTTTTTCTTTCCTATATTTCAAATGTAATCAGGTAATTCCAAAAACTACTTCACTAATTATTACAGAAGTAACTAATTCTGTCTACAGAATAGGGAAAAAAGCTGATTACATACAAAAATTACCTATAAAATGATTAAAATTTACAAGAAAACATTATAAAAGCAGTTGACCATTTCTTTTTAATTATTTAGAAGCATCTACTCTTGAAATGAAGAGCATTAGAGCATCTAGCAAAAATTTCTTTTTAAGAATATAATTTTTAAAAGTGAAATACACATAGTGACTGCATTCAAGATGTTATCCGACAAGTTTTCAAGCTACTACTGACACATATGGTACAAATTATGCTGTCTTTGAAGTCATAAGCTGACTATAACAGTGGAAGTGTACAGAGAATTCAGTTCAATTTTAGTTCTGTCTACATAAAATACTAGAAAATACTGGTTACTTAGACTTTAGTTATTTATTCATATATATTTAATGTGTTTGAATAGCAAATAAGTAATTAATTGTGTCACTGGAAAAAAATTCTCAACTACTACTTCTGTAAACACCAGATTTAATTCCTACACAACTATCACAATTGTATATTTGGAAAAATTATGTTAGATCCCTTATGATGTAGTTGAAAATTCAGACCCATTTATTTAAGAGCTATCTGTGATGCAATCTACACATTCTGACTTTCCACAATCAACAAAACCTTTTCTGATGTAATATTTTATGCACCTGTAAATCTTAATGGACAGAAAATAGTGTGCATACATTTCCATTGCTTCCACTGAGTTCTACCATCCTTGTTTCTTTCTGTTATTAAACACGCTATTCTGCGGGATTAATTCTGCAGGGTTTTGAGAACTCCCCTGTTCTAGCAGGCAAATCACAACTCACAAGAGTCAAGGATGCAGAGCTTTGTTGTTTAGTTTCATCACAATATAGAAGGGAAGAATAGTAGTCATTCTCATCTACGTACACAATCAGAACTTTTTGGTACATGAGAATGCATGATGCTTACAGAATAGATGCTTACAAATTATCTTGAATAGTAATTTTTGTTCATGTGACACTTTTCTAAAATTTAAGAATAAACAAGTGTGAGGAAAAAAACCCATGCAATAAACAAGTGTCACTTCTTTTCTTACAAAGATTTTATATATCATGGCTTGAAATAATATGGATGCTATTTCCATCCACTTAAAAATAACTCATAGTGCGGTATTTTCTTGTTACTATTGGGGGTGGGAGCAAAAATAGCTTTCCAGAAGAATATCTGGCATAAGAACAGTGTGTTACACTTTTTTAAATAAAAGATCTCATGACGCCCAGGCATTTGCAACTCAAGGACATGAAAAAGCAGCTGGAAATCTCACACCACTGAACATAACAAAATGCACCTTATATTCCTCAAAATTCTTGGTAAGCAAAGAAGCACATTACAATGATGTGGGATTATAAATATTAAACATACTGCAACAAGTTGATTTATAGTAGCAAATAAAAACATACTATCAGACAATTAACATAGTATGAAGTGTACTGTTTACCACTATGAGGCATTCATCAGTGTAAATAAACTGTTCCATTAGCTCTTTATTGAGACCTGCCAGTGAACTACTTCAAGCTCTCTTAATTGCAGGATATTGTTTAGCTCCTCAATGCAAAATAAAATAAAATTTTGCTCCTGGTGCAGTACAAAAGAACTCACCCATGACATTTCGTTAGAGCAAACTTACAGCACTAGAAGGAAAACAAACAGTACTGGTTTTAGTTTATTAGTTGATAATCAATCCTCATGGAAGTGCTTTCTGCCACACTTCACTCTTATCGCAGTACTGGATTCTTCCCAAGGATGTGAACAAATCACTCTTGAACCTTCTGATTCACTATAAAGCTAAAAATGTTGTCCTAGGTTATCAGAATGACTCAAACTAGCACAGGGAAGCACAGTAAACAGCTGGTCACATGGCTACACACAGCAGCTCAAGAGGTCATTCTGTAAGGACAGTGTGAGCTTAAAAAAGATCTAGAAAGAAATAGGAAACTGAACCAATAACTAAAATGCTACTATGATCTCATCCCTCATTTTAAGAGATACTGTAGTAGCAGTAAAGGGAATATTAGGACTATTTTGGCTTCAGCTATGCACAGATGATCAGTTAGCTGTCTAAAGAGAAATACTGTTCTTTAAAAATGGCTACACAGTTTTTGAAGTGAACCTGTATCATGGGAAGCAAATAAAAGCACTCATACAGGAGTCCAGTTTCAGACAGATGATCATGCCAACTGACAACATTCTTACCTGGAACTCATTACAATGAAACCACAGAAAGATTTCAAAATATTTTGAAGAGCAGCTATGTTCATAGTTCCTCAGTCCCATCTATACAAACACACTATCTGTCATTTTAAAGTATCATTAGCTAAAATTTTTCACCAAGGCAGTGCCTTCACAATAATATTTTTTATTACAAAAATTGTCAAGTATTTTATTTGCACATGTATTGTGAACTGTATCTTAAGCTGGGCTTGCTGTAGTTCAGCAGTATGGAGCTAGGTAAGGGAATTTACACCTCCCTTGCTCTGGTCAAGGCAAATCCCACCATAATACTGACTCGGGTATACTGTAACATACATAAGTTACACAAAATATTTATTATATGCACCTGCAGGGATCCTTGGGATACAGACCCTCTATCCTACTTTCATTTCACCTACATACAGGATGGATGAGGATATAGAAATTGGGTCTGTGTCCCTCACTCAGGAACTCCTTTCACACTTTGACAAATCATCCCTCAAAGACAACTCGAACATCACAGCATCAGTAAAGTATTATTTTTATTGTCATAATATCTGTTCCCAAGTTACAGCTGTACCCTCAGACAGGACTGAACAATTCTAAAATGAAATAAAAAAAAACAAATGTTTGATGCAAAGCCTAGACTTCAGAGTTATAGCAAACCTGCTCAGTTGGTTTCTCACATTTAAGTCATACTTAAGAAGACAAGGGACAAACACCTGCATTTTCATTTTTTCATATTCTTCCTTCTCTGCTAGATTTCTGTAGGACAATAGTGTCCGCTCCTCAATTATTCATATAAACGTTTTCTCACTTTGTTCCATACCCCCATTGTCACAGATAAAACACCTTATTTGTAACCTGAAAGCTTTTATTAATTCAAATTCCCCCTCAAAACCCACTTCTGGATGTGATGGATGCACACAAGAAACTGCCAGCTGATGATGCTTAAGACAGCTCAGAGGACGGGGCCTTTTGTACTTACTGAGTTAATGCAGCTTTTGCACTACACAAGGGAAAACTGCCCGTATCGTGATCTAGTTTTATAAGAGGAATGTTTGAAAAATGAACTATCCCAAAGCATCTCAGAGAATCCTACTTCTGGCAACCTGTTGCTTTTTGTTTGTTTACCATATTGCCAACAGATTATAGATACTATCAATTACATAACAGGGTCCACATAGCTAAAGTTTCCCCTATTTTGTAATTGACACCTCAGAAAATATTCATAGCTGCATGACCACAACTAGAGTTTTTGTTGACTATAATGGGGTTTTCAAACTACACATTTTGGAAACGTAATGTGAGTACCTGTCATACTCCACTAACTCAATAGCATATAAGGAATGTCACAACAATAAGATTAAAACACTTGGTCATTAATACAAGGTGCGTTTCTTTCAGGCATACTCAATGCACAGCAGATGATTGGCATGCACTACACCTAACGAGTGCTGCTCCTCTCCACTACTGTTTCCTGTGCCAACACAGACAATGTCTGCTAGTGGAAAAGGTACAGGGTAGCTTCCTCTGCTGTGTGACCCTGATGTAATCTCTCTTTTCCCCAACCCTTGTTTAAAGTGAACCCTTCCTATAGACATAGTCTTTTAAATATCTGCAATATCTAACAGAAAATGAAATGCAAGATCAAGTGACACTTTTGTAAAACACTCAGCAGGCAGCAGCGTCTGTACAAGCACTTCACTTTTCCCTTGGCAGATCTTTCTTTCCCAGCAAAGGTGGAATACTGATTAATTTCTACGCTAACTACAACACTGCATAGTGGACTCATGAAAAATGTTCTCACAGAAGGTTAACTCTATCAAAACAGGAAAAGCTATGACAAAGAGAAAAGCTTTGTTACATAGTTATCGCAGAATTTATCTGCCGCCTTCTAAAGCTTACTGACAATGTAGATTTCCACAGTACTCTTCTTTACATCTAATAAAAGAAAAAAAAAAAGATGTTGTGGACTTAAGTTTTCTTCCTATAAGACAGTGCTGACTTCATATTCTACTTTTAACCCTTATTTAATAATTCCGAATAATTATATTAAATAATAATTCATATTAATTATGCTAATTCTCCATGATTCAAAGACATTTTCTTATTTAACTATTTGTATCCTGTATCTACTAAGTATCAATTTTAGGGACTCTAGGTTCCTCATTAAAAAAAAAAGCTAGACAGAATTTGCAAGGAACAGAATACATGTTACATCAACTGATATGTTTGCTGTCACACTCAGACACAAGAAAGAAATCAGATCATATGCAGACACTATGCAAACGTTTCTGCCAATCTATCGTTAGCCTGAAGGATGTCAATCTCAACAACAGAAGCACTATTAAACCCGACATAAAAAGATGAAGTTTTCCACAAAAGTTTAAAACAAACACTGATGAATTTTGTATAATATTTAGGCATAGTAACTTCTAAATAGTAACTGCACGTTCTAGAGAGTTTACGAGTTAATAAATTCTCACCAGCTAAGCAACAGCAGATTTCAGCATTAATACATATATTGAGAAAGTACCCAATAATTCAAATACAGCAAACCATCCATTTGAACTGTCATGGGCTATTACACAATTGCTGCACTCAGTGCCAAAGGTGGCTGCATTTCAGCAGCGAGAGAGTGAGTCACAGTTTGCACAACCGGAAAAACTCTTGGGATGAAAAGTACTGTACAAGTCATTCATATTATCACTATTGTTCAAATACTGAAATTGGTTACATGCACAAAACCACTCCCACTCACTTAAAAAACAAAGCATGACTGTCAAGTGTTTGGCTATACATCCTATATCTACTTACACCTGTTATCTTTGTTATTTCTGGCAACAGTGGTGGAGGAGTCCAGTTTAAGTGTAGATTTCACTACAGCTACAGTACAGTGCTCAACCTGTTGGCAAACTCAATCAAGCAGGGTTCTCCATGCTGGTGTCAGAGCAAAGTGAAGTGCAATAAAAAACAAACAAACAAAAAAAAAAAAACACAGGAAAATTGAAGCCGTAAGCCTCAGGTATGACACTCCCTCTCAGGATGACGTATAACACTAAAGTAAGTAAACAGTGGGGTGAATTCTGCAGTGCGCCCATACTATTTGTATTCTCTCATTTCTCCCAGTTCTGCTGCTACTCTGTAGTCATTTCCCTTTTGCTATTGGTAGGCAAAGAACAGCTTAAATGGAGAATAAAAACACTGAGCTGAAGACCAAGGACTTTGGGTAGATTTTTACAATATGGACTTATATCAAAAAAAAAAAAAGTATTTTTTTTTTTATGGTACTAGTGATGCCAGCAAAGATAAACCATAAAATCATGTCCCTGAGGAACAACTACTTGGGTCTGAATAACTTTCATCTAATACATTCTCCTGGCTCTGGGTGTCACCAAGGCCTGTAGCACCTCTGCCTCCTGCAATCAGCTATTTAGGATCTTCCTGAACAGAAGTTTGTACCCTGAGCAGTTTTTTGAGTGTGGTTTTAAGCTTTTTGTTTCACTTCAATAGCTGCTGATGACAACTTAAAAATCTATTCATGCTTTTGGCCTCCACAATCTTCTGTAGTAGCACATTCCCAGATTTAATTTGGTGCTATTTAAGAACACATTTCTATACTGAACACATTTCTATACTGCCTATTTCTTGTATTATGAAAAATGTTGAAAAATTACGTTCTTTGCACCTTTCCCATACTATACAGAAATTCATAGGCTCCTCCATTACTCTCCATGTAGTGTTCTCTTTGAAAAGTGATAAAACCCTAAGCAACTCAATCTCTCTTCACAGAGCAGTTGTTTCATAATTTTGATCACTACATCTCCTTACTGTACCTTCTCAAGTTACTGTCTAGGCTTTGTAAGACAATGGTGCTATTTTAAATGAATCCTTGTTTTGCTAGTCACAGTTAAAAAATCACAGTCACAGTTAAAAATCAAATCATAATCAGTTTAAAAAAAACACAGCTAAAAGTTCTCTCATTCATAATTACAGGAGGAAACGAGCACTCACAGGTGACTAACAGCACTATATCACTTATACATTAGTCCAAAGATCTTTCATATAAAAGTTTTAGACCTTGGGGCACTGCCTTAACATGAAAAATCATAATTAATGTTTCATAGCACATACAAAGATTTCAACTTTAAATTTGTGGCAGTCAACCTCGCCACGAAAATACCCCGTTAGCCCAAAGTCAGCATTGGAGCATTGGAACTGGAAGCTGATGATTTCCTGCTGCATGACAGAGAGAAAGCAAAAATACTGTTCTGGCTGCCACATAAATCTCTTCTCTGGTCCTCTCGCAGTACCCAAGAGGAGCATAATGAAAACTTTTACTACCACCACCACAGAGGAACAGATAATTTAACAGTTATAAAAAGACATATTCTATCTATCACACAGAGACTGTATAAGAATGATGCTAACCGTATCTGTAAGAGAAAAGCAGCAGTTATATACAGGTAAACCCTTGGCAATATAAGACTGTCACTCTGGGTAGAGATACACTGTGGAGAAATACCAAAAAGAACATATGGGGCAGTAAATCAGCCAGTGGCCCTAAGAAGATCTCAGACAGGCAAAAAAACACAGCAAGCTGAAACAGCTGTGCTCCTGGAAACAGCAGAACGAATGTATTTACTACCTCCTGACTACAGGGATACTGAGACCTCTGTAAAGAACAGCAGGGCAAATAAAGGAAACTGGAAACTGTAAGTCAACTTATTTGATAAACAAATCATAAATATGCAAAACGCTACTTCATTTTAGTATTTAACATTGTATTTTGCTCAGAACGGAAGATACAGATGGCTAAAGTTAACAGGATAACTCTGATATCAGACACAGAAAACTGGGTGCGATGCTTCACACGAGCTTACGTTACACAGCACTAACCAGTCACAGCAAAGACAAAAGTAGCTGCCTTTCTGTAGCTCTGTTTATACTAAACAGTGCAGTGCAACTCTGAGAGACAAGACAAGCTCTGAATGAGGTCGTATTTTTATGTGGCAAAGAGCATTGCTGTGTGCAGACACCAGCAGGTCTTCAATGTAGCACAGCTGCCTCAGTGTAACTCAAGCTAGTTCATGAGAAACACGATAATCCTAATGCAGCTACACTGCTCTGAGTACTGGAGAGGAGTTTAACATCCATCTGGGTAGCTCAACTTGGCACTGCATTGCACAATATGAGCACACCATGACACATTCTTTCTTCTTAATAATTTCTGTACTATAAAATAGATAAAACGGTCCTTTTTCAGGTAATTTAAAGGTGAGAGATGCTGAGGCAGAACATTCTGGCATTTCCACCAGAATGACTAGCTGAACACAGCCAGTGCACATCCCATAACACTTGGCAAATTCAGTCTGGAACTGTGCAATAAGCAGAACTGGAGTCTTAATCCAGACCAACTGTATAAATCCACAGCCTATAAGAAGATATATTTTGGATCCAGATGACTGGGTTAAAAGATCACAGCCTCTGTGATCTTACTACAAAAATAGCCAAGATACTACATAGTATATTTCAAAAACTGTAATTAACTGTGCAATTTTCAGTTGTTAATGACACAGGGTTACTGTGCGCCTACATATACACATACAAGGCCCAAACTGTCATTATTTTTTGCTAAATTAGAATTACTTTTTATTTCAAGGAAGATTTTTCCTGAAAATCTACCAAGAAACAAAAGCTTTCTTGGAAAGCTTGGGAAAATATAAAAGTTAGAAAAATATAAAATGGTATTTTTAAATCATGACATGACATGGCTCAAAAGACCCTGAACAAACAGTTCAAATTAACACACCGATCTAAATTCCAAAAATGTACATGAGGATTTATTCCAGATTGGTGCATACATTACAGGAAATGAAGATTTATTCATAATAATGAAATCAATATGACAAGCATTTGTTCTGAAAAAATTAGTTAGAGAAGGGGGGGGGAAATAATTTAGTACTAAGGACTACGTTTACTAAAACATGACAGTTCTGTGGCACGTAAGAAGAAAATTGCCTCTCCCAGGCATTATGCTCCCAGAATTGTTTATTAACAACAAACATAGAAACTCAAGTTAGAAAGGAATGCTGTCTTCTCTGCCACCATCTGCAGTAGGAAATCATCCACCAAAAATACTCCCCTGAAAAATATCTAACTAGTATTGGATATCATTCTCAAAAAATTCTAAGTACTGCTGAACACCATCATTCTCCTCTTCATTAGCAGAATTAACGTTACACAAATCCTTGGATTGGTCCATGACAAGTCAAACCCAAATGAGATCTACAGTCTTTAAGAGACATTACATGTCAATTAAGTGTGTTACAGCCTGTGTGAAAGAACAAGCAGGTGTCTTAACAAAAACTGGTAACACAACTGGCTTAGGACCAGTCCCCAAAAGGAGGCAGAAACTGAACTGTGCTGACTATTACAATTGTCTCACCGCTACAATTCAAGAGAGACACACATTCACTACTTTATGTATTTTTTCTGTTTTAAAGATGTTTCCTGCTAGAAAGCATAGCTACACAGTAAAGTAGTTGATATTCAACCCATCATCTATGCTTGGTAAGGCTTGGGATGTGCTCAAAGTTTGATCATCAACATGAACAAGCATGCCGTGGAACCACCAGGAAAGAACAACAACAGACAGTAACATGGACGGCATTAATGTTCACGTGGTTTTAGAAAAAAAGTGCCTAGTTTCACCCTCGAAAGTATAAACTGACACCTATTTTGTTAATCCACATCTAGACATGCTCCTCCCTTATTAAACATTATCCTAATATTTAAGGCAAAAATAGCCATTATTTCATCTATTTAACATAATCTAAAAAGGCCATTAAGTTTCAATCAGTTGCACTGGAACTGATCTGATGATGAGCATAACTACATTTAAACACAAAAATAGTATTGATTTCCACATTTCTCAAAAGCAATATCAAGTATTCAATGAGCCTCTGAGACAGCATGTAGAGTCAGATAAACATTAAAATTGAACATAAAATGTTTAAAAACAGTTTACTCACTTGCAGTTATAATTTGGAAAGGGATTCAAATGAATCATCTTAAATAAATTTCAAAATCTTCTCTAGTTCAGCCATTAAAAAATATTTTAATGCATCTAAAAGGCTGTTAAGTACTAACACATGGGGGGGGGGAAATCAAACTAAGAATTTTTGTGTACCAGCATGACATTTCAGAACTGAAATTATCTTCTCCTTTTAACTCATTCTGAGCAGAGAACATAGTTGAAATTAACTAAATCAACTACAAGAAGTGATCCTCCACATATATTTTATTTGGTCTGTAATGAGTGTTTTTAAATGCTTAACTAAATGTTCATAATAAAGTACCGTGTAATTAGACTTCTGAATTTCAAGTTGATTTTTCAATATTTACGAGAATCACATGACATTATCTTTTATATCAGGTGTTAACTATCAAAAATGACTGAGAAAGATTTAGCAGCACAGCAGGGTCTCTTGCTGCTGTGTCTTCTGAATTGAGGTGAGGCTGAATCCTTAAACGTTATCAAAGCACTCCCAGTTCAATTTGAAATCTAAGCAACCTAAAAATAACCCAAAAGAATTCGTGCAAGAGAAAAGGGCATAATAAACTTATTTCAAAATGGGAACTATCTAGCAGAACAAATAGCCTCTTATGCATGAGATTATGGATGCGAAAAAGGATGTTCTGCCATTAGAAAAGCTCTTTCTTATAATAAATTCTGTATCTGTTAAAAATATGTAGGAATACTTTTTTCTGGTTTAAAAGAAACTGGGATTAAAAATTATCTGTCCTGCCAATGATAACCTATTTTTAAACTAAATTCTATTTACTTCCTATAGTTCTATTGTTTACTTGAAGTAGCTTATAAAGATGCATAACAAGAAAAACAGCATTGTAGTACTAAATCAGTATTTGTTCAGTAGATGCACTGCATTTTCTTTTCCTCAATTTACCATTGACCTTCAACAAGATACAGCTATATTACTTTATTTATTTGTTACAGGAAAGACCATGGGAACTGTGAGGTCACAAGAGCCCTTCAAAATGATGGGAGAGGAGGAAAAAGTGATGTTCTGTGTCACCTTATACCTGAAACACTTGGGCATGGAAGAAGTAATGGGAATCTCAATGGGAGACCGAGATGACTACATCTGTGGCACCATCCTATTAATTTCATGAGACGTTTTCTCATTTCTTGGGGTAAGGATTGTGGCTCTGCTTTCCCAGTTAGTGATAATACCCCCTTCCTAAATAATACCAGAGGAAGGTTAAGAAAAGAGAAGCGGCATTAATAAGATTTTTTGAGATTCAATAAGTAGAATTAGCACACAATAGTCCAAAATAGAAAAGCAGTAGACCACAAGATGAGACTTGTTTCACTATCTATAAGTAGCACAATGTGTAGGAGCATATATGTGGCTACATTTCAAATACAAAAATATTACCATGAGGCTTCTCCCTCCCACTCTATTATACCCTCCAAGAGAAAAGAGAGTAGGTAGACAATGAAATTCTTAGTTCACTGCCAAGAATTCCAGTGCAAACAAATTATCAAGAGAATCAGATAAGAATAATGATGTGATATTGATAGAGAAAGCAGAAGCTCAGTATAAATTAAAGTTTAAAATAAACTGTAGGAGTGACAGAAGGAAAAGGTAAAAAAGCAGGCAGAGAAAAAGATCTGTGTTTTGATAGAGAAATAGGTATGTGCATCCTGTACATACCAGTAGCATCAGCATGAACAAACAGATCTCACGTTCTTGGCAGTCTCCTTAGATAACAAAAGCATCAGCAATGTGAGACACTGCTCATGTGAAAAAAAGAAGTATATTCAGCAGAAAATAGTTCCTAATTGCCAAAGGTAGTGACATGGAAAATAATCTGCACTATGCTGAATTAGTATCTGTACTAAACAATGAAGAGGAAATAGGTTTATTCTACTGTTTCAAAGTTTAAAATTTTAGGAGCTCAGTCCATTTTGCTTAGCTCATGGGAATAGTACCACAGCCTCCTGAACTGCAACACACAAGTAAAAGTATTTTTACCCTGCCTGGTTTATTTTCCAAGGTTATCCACTCTGAAGTGCTCAGGTATGAAATCAGAATACTCCTTCACAGTCCTCCTTGAACAGTCTCAGTGATCATTTCAATTGACCTAGTTTTCCTCCTTCTTGAAACTCATGTTTCATGGTATCTTACTCTGATGTATTTGATGTAATTCTGCAGGGAATTCCCAGAAAGATACATGCCCACTCAAGGACATAGATTTACTTAGTCCTCTCTAAATGTATGTACCAGGAAATGTTGATCTTTCCAGAGAGATATAAAGAAATAGTGTATGGCAATCTGCAAAATTCGTAATGATAAGATGGTTTTGTTTGGTTGCAAGGCAAATTTAATTAGCTCAGTGAATTGGCAACAGTATTGTACATAACCATAGAATCAGCATTAAGTGAAAATTGTATCAGAAGAACCAAAGTAATTCAAATGAGTGACTGCTGAAAGGTGGAATAACTTCAAGAGAATTAAAAAAAAAAAAAAAAGGAGAATAGAATGTTTTACCAATGTGTGGGAATGCCTAAAAACTTACAAAGTAAAAACACTTTAATAAAAGGCAAAAGAGCTTACAGGCAGGAAGTCACACAGCCAGCACCAAGGCAATCATATGACTAGAGAACTGACCCCATCTAGATGCTCGGGTTTATGAATGAAATAATCATACCTAGTAAAGAATATCTATCTTGAACATGTTCCCACTTAAAGTAAAGACACTCTAAGATGTAAAGTCAAGGAGTTGAACAAAAAGTATCACCAAAACTCCTCCAGATAGCAACAGAACTGATTGCAACATTTTCTTCTTTTTTTTTTTTTCCTTCCCCACACAGAACAGAATTCTGCCTATGGAAATAACATGCTTTCCAGCATTAAAACTGGTTTACTATATGGGAAAAAGCAGAACTGCAGCAGAGCTCTATCCTTCATTTTTAATCAAGATAAATGATTGGAACTGAAATAAAACCATTAATATGAATATGTCTTAAAACAAAAAGGATCAAATAAAAAATATAGTTTTGTATTTAGTAATGAATCATATCTAACCTAAAGACAAAAAATACAATATAATCAGAGGAAAAAATATTTTAAAATGCTGATGACTTTCACATTTTATACACCTTAACACACACACACACATACATACATAAAAAGCCTACTATGCAGAAATTAGTAACTCACAAAAGCAAAATTTCTGTTATTCAAAAAAGATGTGAACTAGATTTCATAAAGCTGGGAAAAGTCCTCACTACCATTTGTTTCCGTATGTTTTATTTTATATATACTATTTTATTGTATATGAGGGGCAGTATATCCTTTGAGGTACAATGATAAAGTGCATATATATGCATACAGGCTGAAGTGAAGCTTCATACTTCAGAGTTACATATTTCAACAAAATGAAACCTTGAAAAGTGAACTGTCCAGCCCTTCAGCTTTTCTTAAAGCTAAGAAAATACACCTCACCTTCCATGCTGGTACTTCTCCACAAGACTGCCTGTTGTGCACATACATCTAAAAAGTACTGGGTTTCACTGCTAGCTGGGCTAGTTTTTATCTTTAATGGTCAAAAGAGCCATAATACTTCTGAACAGAACACTGCTTCTTAGGCCTAAACTTAATATACCAATATTCATAGGGTATTCATTTTAAACCACCTGGATTGTTACCATTGCAAACTCCCGCTAATGTTTGTACCATATCCTCACTGCCATTCATCTTTGTCTCACTTGCAAGTTCTCATGAATATAAAATACTGTAAGATACCCTCAAACAAAGAAAGCATTTGTTGATATCTGCATCAAGTGGATTGATTTTCCCTCTTTACATCAAATAGTACAAAATGAGTGTACAAAGTCACCATTCTCCACCCACCACATAACAATTGTAAAGTGGTTGAAACTTTACTATATCACAGCTCTAAATAAAACATTACTGAAAATATTAAATATATATCTGTTCTAAATATATATCTATGTGTTTCATACACACCAATAGACAAAAAGGGAGAAACAGAGTGATGATGAAGCATTTTACAGTTTTTGATTTTCCTATGCTAATTTGACCTGACTTGAAATCTTATGAGTTAATAGGTATAACAGTGGAGAACTACATAGGGAATCATTAACCCTCTTATTTATTTTGATAAGCAGGTCTACTGGGGTCTTTCTGAGAAATACCTGAATAAAAGATGTGTGCACTGGGTAGGTCACAGTTTACCTTCTGAATTTTCACAGAGGGATCTTATTTTATAAAACTTCCTTACTTCTTAACATAGCTACAGATATTGAACAAAACTTGTAATTAAAGGAATAGTAGACCTACTATAAGATCAGAAAACATTATTCTTAACATCAGAGTGAGAGAAAATTGAAAGATCTTTGAAGTAAAGGCTCATGGCCACACATAATAAACTTATTTCAAAATGGGAACTATCTAGCAGAACAAATAGCCTCTTATGCATGAGATTATGGATGCGAAAAAGGATGTTCTGCCATTAGAAAAGCTTTTTCTTATAATAAATTCTGTATCTGTTAAAAATATGTAGGAATACTTTTTTCTGGTTTAAAAGAAACTGGGATTAAAAATTATCTGTCCTGCCAATGATAACCTATTTTTAAACTAAATTCTATTTACTTTCTATAGTTCTATTGTTTACTTGAAGTAGCTTATAAAGATGCATAACAAGAAAAACAGCATTGTAGTACTAAATCAGTATTTGTTCAGTAGATGCACTGCATTTTCTTTTCCTCAATTTACCATTGACCTTCAACAAGATACAGCTATATTACTTTATTTATTTGTTACAGGAAAGATCGTGGGATCTGTGAGGTCACATGGCCACAAAGCCAGTGGGTAAAGAACATAGCTGAGGGTCAGAAGTCTCAGATGTGACAGTAGCAATCTGGTTACAAAGGTCTTTGATGAGCCAGCTCACAGAAAGGACCTATCTAAAAGCATCTTTTTTTATATAAAGTATGTGTCATTATGTATTGATAGAATACATGAGGTGGGTGTCAAAGTCCTATTCTACTGCAATAGGTTCGCCCTACAAGTACCCCAGTACAGGTTTCCTCCATTGAAGGTAATGGAACTTCACAGGCTCATCTGTGTCTAGTTTTATCTGAAAGTAAATTTTACATTAGATGCAAAAAAATAACCCAAAACAAACAAAAAAAAAAACAACAAACCACCAACAACACAATAAAAACACTACACCAACCAAGAAATACAAAACCCAACCTAGAAGGTCTGAATCATGTGTGTCAGTAGTCAACCATATCAATAAAATTTGACATAAATGTCTTGGAACTCACGGAAACTAATGCTATAAACAGTCCCAAGAAGAAGAGCTAGAAAGTTCATGTAACATGAATTTTACATGTATTTATCAAAATAAAGTGATTTTTTAGTTCTTAAAGTACAATTATACTTAAAAATAAAACGTAGCATACTACTAACATTTTACACCTATAAACAGAAACACCTAAACAGAAAGTTATACAATTAGAGAGTAGTACTGTAAGTAGTTGAGTAGTTCGAGACTTTGATTCTTTCTATTTAATGATACCAGCAATTTGAATTTTCACAAGTGTCCATATTAATGAAAGGATGTTTAGGCCAAGTTTTTAAGCACTGTATTTAATACATGATTTTTTTTTTTTAAGGGGTTATATTTTTGTGATTCTTTAGGCTTTTTGTAACTCCCTCATCTCATTTGCACTCCTGGAGATCTTTAAACCCACTCTCTTCATAGTTAAAAACAAGGTAACAAGATTAGGCTGAGAGCCAACAAAATCAACTGTGCCAACCAGGCGCCTGAATTCTAATTAGCACATAATTTGTATTGACCTCTATTTTCGAACTTCAGGACAATAGTATTATTTCTATGATTCTGTCAATGAAGTAATTATCTATTCCAGGAATATATTACAAAATAGAAACAATTAAATGTAATACTAATTGAACAACCTGTAGGAAGTTATTAATAGGCAATTATTCCAGAAAAATAAATATTAATCTAAAAATGTTTAATAGAAATGCAATACGAAGGCAACCATTCATAGTCAAAAAGACTATGATAAATAACAGTACATACAAGAATATTACTGTCCTAATCTAGTGAAAAAATCTCCCTAGCTGGGCAACGAATTGCTGTTTTCACCTTTTCTGAGTAGCTTAACCATCTGTAGCATAACTAACTTTAAAGAGAAGGTAGCTTTTTTAGCCAGCTTTGAAAAATATTTTGTTTTAGGCTCTGAATTAACAATGACAATCATTATTTTTTTTTAATTATTATTATTCAATTTTTAGTATGAATCAGGTTACTTCATTTACATTTTGTCTTTTGTTTTAATAAGACATTAAACATCTTTCATTAACAAAATAAAATTTAAAACATTTTCATTAAAACCACACATACATAGATTAGAAACACAGTCTAGAAATGGAAAGTCTGTTAGATATATGTTGTATCTAAATCCTCTAAAACCCAAAAATCTGTTTAGCTACCAACTAAACACATTTAATGCTTAAAAGTGCTTTCCTTTCATTAGCTCAAGTACACAGTCTCTGTTCTAAGGCTGCCAATGCTACTCTCTCCTGTCACTTTGCATGTTATTCTATGAAGTACTCTTTTTCTAACATTTCAGGATCAGCCTAGGTGTCAAGACACCTCCTCTGACCTCTGTCTCCCCTTTACTGGGAAGGTCTCCAGAGGCCCCTGCAACCTCAACAATTCTGCACAATTCAGATTCCTTCATACCTGACATGCACCTCTCCACACTCCTGTGTTTTCACTATTGTACTTTCTGGGTTAGCCTTATAAGCTGTTTTAAGACTGCTTACCCAATATGTTTGCGATTAATTTGTCTTGGAACAGACCACTCTGGCATTTGGTCGAACCTAAGGATATTTTGTATTACCTTGTGAACCATAACACTGAGACATTAAGTATTTCTAGTAAATGGTAAATTTTGCAGAAGGATGTTATTTGGTGAGTGATCTCTTCAAAATCAAAAAAAGTCCTACAGAATACCAGCCAGAACACTATTCGTATAAAAGAATAAATGTTTAAACCAAAACCAAGCAGGATTTTAATGAAAAAATGCAATACCTTTATGGAATGACAAAATTCTGTGACAAATCACTGATACTATTATCACACTCTTGGATTGAAGAAAGCCTGAAACACATGCATTTAAATTAATATTAAAAATACACTTATAGCAATGATGATGCCAGCCTCATGAAGTTTAACCATGACAAGTGCAAGGTCTTACACCTGGGTGGAGTAATCCCAGGCACAGCTACGGGTTGGGCAGAGAAGAGATTCAGAGCAACCCTGTGGAGAAGGACTTGGGGGTGTTGGTTGATGAGAAAATGAACATGAGCCGGCTTCAGTGTGCACTTGCAGCCCAGAAAGCCAGCCGTATCCTGGGCTGCATCAAAAGGAGCATGACCAGCAGGTCGAAGGAGGTGAACCTGCCCCTCTACTCTGCTCTCGTGAGACCTCACTTGGAGTATTGTGTGCAGTTCTGGCGTCCTCAATATAAAAAGGACATGGAACTGTTGGAACAAGTCCAGAGAATGATCAGGGGACTGGAGCACCTCCCATATGAAGACAGGCTGAGAAAGTTGGGGCTGTTCAGCCTGGAGAAGAGAAGGCTGCGTGGAGACCTCATAGCAGCCTTCAAGTAACTGAAGGGGTATATAAGGATGCTGGGGAGGGACTCTTCATTAGGGACTGTAGTGATAGGACAAGGGGTAATGGGTTAAAACTTAAACAGGGGAAGTTTAGATTGGATGTAAGGAGGAAATTCTTTCCTGTTAGGGTGGTGAGGCACTGGAATAGGTTGCTCAGGGAGGTTGTGAATGCTCCATCCCTGGCAATGTTCAAGGCCAGGTTGGACGAGGCCTTGGGTGATACGATTTAGCGTAAGATGTCCCTGTCCATGGCAGGTGGGTTGAAACTAGATGATCTTAAGGTCCTTTCCAACCCTAACTATTCTATGATTCTATGATTTACTGAACTACAACCAGTGAAATTAAAATAACATTTTAAACAGAAAATTACCTAAATATGTGTATTATCAATGGGTATGTATACTCACTGAAGCCTATGTCACTCTGCGTGTAAAATAAACCTAACACAAACCTAACAAAAACTAGGGATGTATGGGATTCATAATGTATTTGTAATACATTTACCACATCAGAACCATATTGACTTGAATCTTGAAGTGTGAAAACAGTTGTTTTTCAATTAATATGCTATTTTTGCATCTATATAAAGGCAGACAAAAAAAACCACAACAAATTATAAAAAAAACTTTTAGGTCCATCACCTCACAACAAATCAGCTAAAGGGCTAAAATGACGGGTTGAAACTTTCAAGAAATTACTAATTGTGCCTGAACTTACAAGTGTACAGTTTGAATCATATTTTGTAGTGATCAATATAGTCTGGAAAAAATAAAAAACTCTTCATGCAACATCTCAAGCTGAGCACCAAAATTATTTATCACCTATGAGAATTTAAGTATGTATATTCTTTGCAGAAAGAACAGTTACAGTATTTTGGAAAGACACCTCCTATAAAAAAGTCATGTAAATATCTTTGAGTATTATATGAACTCATTTGTCTCCCATATAATTTCTTTTATAACATAAACTCATTTATATAACAATAACAACTCTTCTATGCAATTGTTTATACAAAACATAAGGATACCTGACACATTTTTACTTAAAAAGTATAAAAAATTAAAAGTTAAAAATAAAAAAAAACACAAAACCCAAACAGAAAAAAAAAAGCCAAAATAGAAATTTGTAGTTAGCAACATAAGACTGTAATTTGGTTCCTTTATTCTAATACTACAAAAGACATTATTATCAAGTATCATTACAGTGTCACCTCTCTATTTAATGATTGGTAGAGGTTCTCCGACTTCATATTCAACAGTATAATGCTATACATTAAAAAGTTACTTTTGTTGTTTTGGAAATGAATACCGCAAGACAAGGGGTGTACTGTAATAAATACGCAGAAAGAAGCATTGAAATCCTTCCCTCTTAGCACTGGTCCTCATACACTTCAGTGAGAAATAAGAAGTCACGAGAATATGGAGCAGCTGCTTGCAGTACTACCAGAAAATCAAAGCAAGCCATTTCCAATGGGCCTCCTGGCAATTTTGTCAGTTCTTGCTAAAGGCCTGTCTCTTACATCTATACACACCATAAGAGGTCAAGAAGCTCAACCACCTCTGGTACACCCAAACCTCTCAAAGACCTGTTTGGGAATCAATCTAGTAGAAAATTCATAGTTTCTTTATCTTGCTTCTACTTTCGGCAGAAGATTTTATTTCCTCAGGAATATTTCATGGGAGTTAGGAGAGCAGAGATAGTGGAAATACACAATCAGGAAGGGAAGAAGATTAGAGAAAAGACATTCTAGGAAAATGAAAAGTGCAAGTTGCAGGCTTAATAAGACCAAGAGAAGAGGCCACAAAGAAAGCAAGAGGATGCCATAGTAGGCAAACCAACCCTGTTCTACAGATTGCTGGGGAGAACCTCATAGACTCTTGACAGCCAAGCAGTAAATAGATATGGGAACTTGTTGCTTAAGGCTTAATCAAGCTCAGCTGTAAAAAAACTTTTTTCAATTATTTTGAAAGCCTTTCAGAATTTATAATGCTTCAGTTGGTGTTTTACAAGACACCAGGCTCAATTTCATTTAAGAAGTTAATTTCTATTTTTAAATACCCTTAAAGACAACCATATGGCTGGAACTTCCACTAGATTCTCCCAAAAGTATATTGTCTCTGCAGCAAATTTTAACACTGAGAAGAGCAATCTCACATTTTAATGCATTCAGAACTAGGTAAAGTTCTTTCCACAAGAAAATATGATTGATTGTTACAATGACAGTAATTGCATTTTAGTAAAAGTAACCATTATGGTAATTTTCCTCTAGAAAGAGACATTTAACTAACTTAAGTAACTTGTTACTTTTCAACACATTAACTTTGGCAAATTTAACATTACACATGTACAGAGTTCACAGACACAACAACATGCATCACTTAGGGAGTATGCACACTTTTTTCATTCTATATATCAAGTACTGTTTCAAAATAATATATGTTAAAAAAAGTGCATAAATAACACAGCATTAATTAAACTGTTAAGAGCAGCTACATCACATCTATTTCCAAGTTTCCTGTTTAAAAATTCTGACCTCAAAGTAGCAAACTTCAGATCATTATGAGATATTAATTCTTGGGCATCTACAAAGATAAAATGCCAACTCTGAGAAAACCATAATACAAGATCCTGGTAAAGCAAGTAGATCAACAGTAACACATGACACACCACTCAGAGAGGTAGGCGGGTACATGACAGACACAGAAAAGCATTCACAGTGCAAAAAACCTACAGAACCCTACAGCTACAGATCGCAACACAGGAGAGAAAGCAATTTCTGTGATAGCCTGCCTGTTACATCAAAGTAGTATCTAAGTTACTAAAACCCAGTATCAGCATTTAACTCCACGTACTGCTTCCAAACATCACTTGAATACTAATTAAAAACTAAACACCAAGAAGTGTTTACCACTGCATGTATGAAAGAATTGCATTTTTTTTTCCAACCCGCTATTTTTAAACACTTAATGCAACTTAGCTTGTAGTAATTTTTTCTTGAAACTGTAGGTTCTGATAATTAAGAACTACATCACAAAATAGCCTAAGCATCCAGGTTTTGTTTCATACTATTTCACATGAGTTAAAATAAAGAAAAAACAAACCCTCCACCTTGACTTTAAGTTTGTTTAAGATAATGAATATTCCTTATGCTTTAAAGGGATTCTAAACTGCAGCTGGTTGAATTTCCACATTACTGAACATTTTTACATTAGAAACGAACTGAAATTAGTCTGCACTGAAATTCTGGGGTTAAGAAATTTCCTTTAATAGAAATATTAAAAAATTAGCTTCAATAAATCAGATATAAAATTTTCATTTGAACTTTCCTAGCTTATCTAAAGAAACAGTTTTTGTATCTCTGGCTCCTTCTGCCTCCTGTACCTTATTTGAATTGCCTATAACGTTTATGGTGCAGAATGGTGTGTTTGCAACTTCAGTTTTCATATACGATGTTGCACGGAGAAGTAAATCTTAACTCTTTCCAATAATTTTGACTCAGCCCAGTACTCTGTTAGCAACCTATCTGCTCCTCTAGTTTTTCACACCTTGCAAATAAAATACCATTAGATAACTCAATGTAAGAAGGCTTTTTTTTTTCCTTCCCTTAGTCAAAGGAGTACTGTTATAGAGGAGACCAGGCTTCCAGGCTCACAGTATCTTGGCTGGCAGGTCCAGACTAACAGGTTCTGTCCCACATATCAACAGCAATGGCACACAGTCCTCCCTTCTGAAAACTGCTGACCTCTCAGGTATGTTAATTCCACTATTTCAACATGAAATACTCTATTCTGTATTTTAAGAGGATTTTTCTTAATTGATTTAGATTAAGGAGCTTCAGTTAAACAGTGATTTCAGTATTTACCTGGAAAGGTCAGTTGTTTTTTAATCTCTTATTTAAATATCCCTGTTAAACTTTAAGATAAAATAACATAGATATTATTAAAGACTAGAGAAAATTACAGAGAAGAGGGCTAAGAAATAAAAAGTTAGAATATTAATCTGTATTGTCTCAAAGTCTGCTGAACTGTTTTTTCAGCAGCACCCTTCTGGATATTTTTAGTTTGTTTTTTTTTTTTTAAGGAATTAAACCAGTTATTTTGGGGGGCTTTCGTACCTGAAAACGACTATTGGGTTGTAACCTCTTTGTGAAAGAAAATCCAGAACTCTTGAATAATCAGGATAAGTTGGAAATTCACACAGTTCAAAACATTTTTTTCTTTTGAATATTTTCAAGATTAAAATCTTTTCACTATTATTCATCTTCTACTACATTGCAATAAAAAACATTTAAGGAGATTTAAAAAATAATTTGGTTGTTCAAATATAAAATGATATTAGAAATAAATCAGTGACTGACACAAACAGCAATAACCTAGGAAACATGTTAAGAGCTTACTAACATCCATTCCACCATGGAATTTTGTAAGCCTATTTTTATAACACAGTGTCCTAGCTACTTTTCAGAAGAGGAGGAAACTTACAGTTTAAACAGAATTGGCAGTCGACCTTTATAATTAGATCCTTATCTTTTCCATACCTTCTAGATATCACACGGCAAGCTACATTCTTGAATTTTGCTTTGCAGATGGTAGGAGTTAATTCTTCCAATGTTAGCTGAAGAAATTAATGATTTTGTAGTGGCCTTGCAGTTCCAGAGGTGATACGCTTTACTCAATGCAACTCAGAATAATGTCTCAATCTTTGGCCAGATGTTTATGTTAACTGTTAAAAAAGCCCCCACAAACCAACCCTCCAATCAGTGGCACAGTAAAACTTTTCCGTGAGCATGCCCACGCGCTGCCTATGACAGAACTGCTGCCTAACTCCTGTAAAGACAGATCTGTGTTGCTGAGGTCACCTTAAGGGACCTCCAAAGAGAAAATGCATCTGGGAAGAGAAACTCTTCCAGTGGAGCTCCACTGAGCAAAGGGATGCCTTTTGTAGCTACAGCAGACTTCAGGCAGCATCACAGCCTCTTTCCATCACTTCAAGTATCTGAGGTCAGAAAGAAACAGCAGGTGTGGTGCAGCCTCGCAATGCACTTGATAAAAGTTCCAAGGAGACAAATACAAACTGGGACTTACATGAATAACTCTTACACATAATTCATTAGATTTGGCAGGCTTATACTGGAAAGATGGAGGGGGAAAATAACACAACTAGTATTTGCATTGTACTAAAAGGTTATTTAAATTAAGGAGAATTTATCTCCCCAAAAAGGGCATTTAATTTTTATTGAACTAGCTGTAATTATCTCAGGAATTCCAAGCAATAGAGGTGTATGCAAAAGTACTACTGAGACCTGTAAAACTAATGAAAGGAATCATTGCAACCAACCATCATCCATAATTTTATTCTGATGTGCAACAATGTAATAAATGGGATACAAATGCATTTTCAAGTATGTAATTTGGGATAAAACTCTGTAATTCTTTGTAATCTGAACTCATAAAACACTTATGAAATATAAATTATCTTAGCATAGTTTTGGAGAAAAGGAATGAGCTACTTAGAAACTGTCAGACTGTAATACTGACAAGCACAATTCATGCAAGTCTCGCATTTTTCTCCAATTGTTATATATATACTAAACATAACTGCCTAACAGAAAGTATCTGTTGCGAGAGGTTGTTAGAGGATAGAAAAATATTGTAATGGGTGTGAAACATGTTTTGGATAGACACAGTTTGGATCCCAGTAGATATAACTTGAAGTTCTTTAGAGAAAAATGGTTAAAGCAGGCAGGTGATATAAACAAAATAAGTCCAAGGCCACACCCTGAGTTCTATCCAAAGTGCATCTGGGGAGTAAGGGTGCAAGAAGATGACCATTAAAACTCCTTTGGAATGTCTGGCTGTTTAGCAAGGAGCCACAATTTAAGCCAGAATTCCATGAGCCCTTTAAACCAGCCTTTGTATCCAAAAAGTGGCTTCTGAATTTCTTCACACACTTAGAATCACAGAATAGTTAGGGTTGGAAGGGACCTTAAGATCACCTAGTTCCAACCCCCCTGCCATGGGCAGGGACACCTCACACTAAAAGACTTGTGGTCTTAACACCAGGAAAGTGAAGACCTTCAAGCCAACATAAGAGAATAGGAATGAATGAGTTCAGAAACTAGTTTACAGCTAATTTTTTTGTTTGGTTTGGTTGGTTTGTTCACTGGGCTAGTTTTAACCCAAATCAGTTCCCCAGCAATGAAGTCTGCAGCTGCATGAACATTTGTGCAGGGCAGGGCAGCATCTCTTGGCTTATACTGGCTTAAAGTGTTTGTGGAAGTGCAGCATGAGTGTAACTATAGATCTGCTATAGTCTAACACTGCTAATAATCCACAAATGCCATTCCAGAACACAAGAATAGTTAAAGCACATAAATGGCCTTGCCATGTGCTCCGCATAGAGACCTAACAGAGGAGACCTTAAAAAATTGCTGTAACAACTTGAAAAAATATGTGAGTTTTGAGGTAACTGTATGTTCCAACAGCAAGGACAAAAATCTGATTCCCAAGTCACTTGCATCACAGTGTGATTGATGAGAACAAGATAAATGTACTTACCAGACCTCTCACAACGCAGCTTCTGTGAGAAAGCTGATGAAACAGTGCATTCTTCCCGCCTCCCTAACCCTTACCTGTCCTGCCATCATTCGATCTTCTTTGAACCTGCCTGGAGTCTGCAAGTTTCCTTCCCAGTAACAAAGCCACTTTTAAGCCTTTCAGCCTCTGCTAAAAATTTCCAGTAAGCTCCACAGGTTACAGAGAATCAAACTGAAGTAACAGCACACACATCAAAAGAATCAAGATGGAAATGACATTCCGCTTTTACCATTACTGCTTCACTGTAACACTAGCCACAGACAAACTGGATGCTCTTGTATGATTTACAAACACCGGACTGGACATGTGCATATATATCAGTAAGTGCTGTCTTTTTTTGGAGCCACAAGCTTGCTGCATCTGTATATTCTAGTCTGAACAGTTCATCTTCATTGCTATATGGACATAGAAATTCTACCAAAAGTATCAGCTATTCCAGGTATTACGAGCTATCTATTAGAACTGGCATAAAAAAAAAACATTTCATGCTGACTCATTTGTCACCTGCTTTACATATTTTTCTTTTACCTACCTGTTTTTAAGAATCTTTTGATTAAATGGTTGTAATTAGATGCTACTTAAATAAGTAAAAAAACCTTCACCAAACAAAAAGCACATCTTTATCTGATACAAATCTTAAGCAGAGTTTAAGCAAAACAATAATGTAGATGAGTAATCACTTGCTAACATACGTACACAGACATATATTATATAGTGTGCATATTCCACTAAGTTTTTCTCAGGTGGGAATCAGCTAAAAAAGATAACAGCACGCTATCATTTTAAAATAATAGTTGAAAAAAGGTTCTTTCAAATGGTTGGAGCTTGTTTGCTAAATATTTGACAAGTTCACTATGGTCAGTATGCTAGAAAGCAAATCTTGCACCTGAGACTGAAACACATAACTGATATTAAGCAGCACGATAATGTAGTGTAATGCTGATGATCCTAAGCTCTACAAATAAAGCAGTTATTTATCCAGCTCCTACATATATCTGGATAATTTCCATTATGTAATTATGAAAAAGCACAGCAATTGATCAATTGACAGCATACTACATACTGCACACTGAGCTGAAAAATGCTCAGCAGTTGCACAAAGTTACTGCAGCTCAGTTATATTAACTACATAAAACCGGCTTCGGAAACTGTGATTAGTTGAATGCTTCCATATTATTTAGTTGGAAAATGAGAGGGAGAGAGTCTGTTCTTACATTCTAATTTGGCTTCTCTTATCACTACTGCAAGAGACAACATGGTTCGATAAAATTCTTCCATGCTAGCTAATACAGCTGAAAACATCCAACCACATCATAGTCCTTCCCTCCAAGAGCTACACGACTCAGTGAATTGCCTGATATTTTAATGACAGTAAAGCTTGTAAACCAAAGTAGATTGGTACTATTAGCTGTAACATTGTGAAAAGAAACACATGAACCAAACAAGCAAAAAAAACCCAAACCAAACCCTGCCTCTTTCCTTTCACTTGCCTTAGCCAGTACCTGAAGACTTCCTTGGCAATGTCCATGAAACTTGGCAAGAAGTGCTGTCTGAGCTTTCTCAAATGCAAAGCACACAGCGTAATCTGAATATTCAAACTCTGAGTATGCTTAAAAAAATTGTAAAACTAGGTAGTGCTATGCACAATTCCATGAGAAAAAAAACCTTGGTCTTTCAACCCAAATTGCAGCCAAGCAACTGTTCCAGTAGAATAAGCCTTCAAAACCATGGGAATCTCTCTCCTGAGAGCGTTTAAGCTTCCCTAATTCTCTTAATCCACCTTGATACTGAAACAGCAGACACACTGGCACCCACCTTCTGACTTCCAAATAGCTGGTCAAGTGTCTGAGAGTTTCTTTTCCCTCAGCTTTTGTTTCTTCTTTTTAATTTCAGTTGGTCGACTATTAACATCCTATGAATTTTACTGCTACAGAAGAACTCAACATTTTAAGATTCAGGACTGAAAAGTCAGACGACAAGATCTGTTGTCAGTTCTTTTAAAAATTCCTATGCATGTATGCAATTTTCTGCCAAACCCTGAACCCAAACTGCACATCACAGCTCTGTAACTAGCCCACTCTCTTAAAGTTTTCCACCTACCCCCCAGGGCACGTTTCAATGTGTCTCATTTTGATTCAATGAGCAATACAGATCTAATTTTCTCTAGAACCTAGGTTGGCTACCTGACACTAGTACTGTGCTTTTCATCAGCTCCCATAAAAAGTTTCTGCTAGTAAGAAACAGAACACTTCAGGTAGTTTTGATAAAATGTTTTTGGCTTATGAAAAACATATATGCATTACCTGTGACAGTGTGTTTGACTTTCTTGTGCTTCTCTAAACAGAGAACAAAAAATAATTATATATATTTTATATATATAAACACACAATTTGTAATTAAGTTCTGAAGCTAAACCACACATCACAGCTTGGAAAATGAGCCAATTCTCTTGGTCCCCCTCTTCAGTCACTATAGAAAGCTTCTAGTATACTTGGGATGGCATTGTAAGTAATTTCATCTATGTATTTTCCTTGTTTCAAAAGAATCAAAAGTCATGTTAACAAAATAATTCTAAAGAGAGAACACTTTAAATATCTGAAAATCTCTCCTCACTTGACCACTTTGCCCATTTCTTACGACTATTTAAGTACAAATTGACAGTCTAAAGTATGTAATTCTTTATCAACAAATAAATGCATGTATAAAGACTTTCTAAGTAAGTGGGAAAGATATATTCTTTAAATTCTAGTATTGTTGATAGGACACTATAGCAAAAGAAAATGCCACATTTTAAGATTTCATCAAAAATAATGGTGAAAACATGACAATGTTTTAGCATTTGCTTTCTGTGAACACAGAGTACATTTATAAAGGGGTATACAAATTATCACACTATATTCTGAGAAGGAAAATCTCTACATGGACCTGAAGAACCTTGTTTTGATAATACAGAATTCATCTTGGACTTGTCATGGCACTTCACAAAAAGTATTGTACAGTATAAATGAGGACTATAGCTCAATATCTAGAAAAATTAATTTTACTGTGAAATATGTATGAAATCATACATGATAAATGCCATAGTAATAAAAACCTGTGACACAACAAACTGCCTCTAAGAGACAATGTAGTGTCTGAAAGCAACTGGAAGCTCTAGCTGGATGATCATTTCTGACAAGACAGTGCAAATCCTAGAAAGAAACATCACTTTGTCCTCCAAGAAAATAGGGTAGATATTTTCGCTTCTCTGCACAAGTATTTTAAGGAAAAATGGATAGCAGGTCAGAAAAAGAAAAATAATCATTGGTATAAATGTAGCCTTTAAAGGAAATTACTTGATGGAGATTATATTTGAGTGTTAGCTTCTGTAAAATTTTATATCTATGTGTTTGTTTTTAAACTTGAAGCAGGGAAACATTCAACTTAGTGTGGGTCTACAAGGTCCATGTGATTATATTAAAAAGGAATTTGTCACACACACACACTCGCTATAGAAATAGCTTTGCATAATATGATACATGCCAAATCCTATTCATTTGTAGTTATTAGTACTGCTCACATAATAAACATACATAATATATATTAATAAAATGAGCGCACTTTAGTCAAACACCAAAATACCCAAATCCAAAATCAGGCTATGATTTCAGCATGTACTTTACTTTGCCTTTGTGGATATCAGCTGGACCCAACAGCTGCAAGCAAAATTTATGTTTAATTACAAACTTAAAAGGAGAAAACTTTGACTGACGTATATACTGACCCAATCCAAAAGCATAAGAGAGGCAAGTGATTTTATTATCTGTCCACAGCAATAAAACAGAAAATTTATATTAAAAATCTTTTAAAACATCATGAGTTTCACATAAATTATGCATACTCTTGTTAAATTAAAAATAACTTTAACTCACTTATTTACTTTATTTTTTTTTTTTTAATTAGGTTGCCCTCCAGTATTTGCACTTTCTACCAGCTGACTGGTAAGGAAGAGATCCCTGAAAGAGATCCATTTCTTGCCTCTTTGGTCATTTTTGTTTTGGTTATGTAAAGATAGCGTCTAAAGGTTGTCCTCTTTCCTTCACAACTTCAAAGCGAGAATTACTTGGACCATAAGGGAAGATAAATGAGATAATGACAAGGATTATATCTGTTAATGTTACTCCTGATATTACAAACCCCATGTTTCCCATTCTACATTTTAAAAATGCTCGTATAGATAATATGAATGAGTGCTGCACAATAGCCTCTTACCTACAATGGTGTTTCTACAAGAAGAGTATTGACTCAGTGGTTAAGCGTGGAATAGCAGAGACACAGTTTAAATCCTCTATTCATAGAAGTGCTCTGAAGAGAAAAATGAGACATCTCTGGGTTTTGATTCTTCTCATTCTTCCCTAGAAGGAAAGTTATATTTGTGCTGCCTCTAGGCAAAGTACCATCCCACGTGAACAAAAAAGGATGAAACTAAGATCACATCCATTTCATCTCGCTGCTGCTACCCCAGCACAGAAGCTCTCCGCAGATGCTTAAGTCCCTGACACTGTAGCTGCAGTGCTCATATGTCACAGTAAATGATTCATTAAAAATGCATAGACAGATTGATCTGAGAAGAGGGAAAAAAGATCTGGAGTTTAAGGCGAAAGGAAAATAGAAATGAGAAGCCAAAAGGTAGAAAATGGAAACACCCCCAAAAGCCACATGAGAAAGGCATGCAAAAAGATAGCTAAAAGAAAGAGGAGACAACAACCCTGTTGACATTTAATATGCCTACTTGGGATAAAACTTATCCTTTTACTAGCAATAAAAGCAAAAGCCTGGAGAAAGACCAAAGCCTTAAGCATTTTGCATCAAGTACCTCACAAAAAGATGGTAGGCAATTTCTGCTGAGGCCTGTACAACATTAGCACTGAATTACCTAATTTTACTTTAATGTAATTAAATGGGAGCAAATCCCTAATGCAGATATAGATAGCTCTATTGATATTGCGCCTATAATGACATAACTGAAACAATATTAAGGTGATACATCCATGCACCAGAACTGTTTCCTATTATTTGCGTATAAAAATTGAGTGTATTTGTACCTCTCCTTATTTCTTTTCACATGCTACATTATGTAGGTCTACGAAGGATGCACGGCTTATATGCAGCACCAGTGGGGTTGAAAGGAGGCTGATGCTTTTGGAGCAGCACGGAAGTCTGAGCAGGCTCCCTGATCCTAGTTACCAGTAGTCATCTTAATTCATATACCACTTGCTATGCTCCCACTCAGCCTCAGAATTGGGAAGGAAAAAAAGAGAAGGATAGGTTCATTTGTGATTCTTGTGGCCTTGATAAACATGTGATTGATAAGACTAACCTTAGACTATTACTGGCTTTCTAGTATTTCCCGGATGGCCATAAGTCTTTACTCTGTTAAAAGAATCCTGCAAGCCAAAAACCACCCATGCTTAAGAATAATAAGCTATTTGAATAAGAGACACCTTACTATGACATTCAGGCAAATTATGTTACATAGGTGACATATTTAATCTATTTTTCATTAAAAATAATTGGTAAAACATGAGTATGGACCATAACTTATATTCCGTCAGTTAAAGAAAAAAAGCCAGATACCTACAATGGGAAGTATATATATATATAATCACACACATGTACAATAGCAATATTTTTAGCTACAATTTCCTACTCATGTGGCAACATGACGAGCATTTTGAAGAAGCTGAGCCAAGTGAAATACAACCTGCAGAACAGGTCATGTTTAAATATTCTGCTATTGAAGAATATTAAAACCTGCAGATTAAGTAGGAGTGTTGTAATACTTACATTAATTAATGCTTATAAATCATTCTGAAATACTTGGATAAAAGATGGCATAAAAAGTGTTGCCACATCTTGATGCTTCTAGGTGCGTACAATCCCTTCCATCTTATTTTGCTTTTCTGGATGGTTGAAATAATCAAAAATATCCTCATTGGATGAATTAAGTGTTGGTGTTTGAACACAGCAGAGAAACACCAAGGATGCTCGAATCCTGATTAAGAACTCGAGCAGCCACCTCAATATAAATATACTTAAATACCTACATTTCTTCATGTCTGAATCCAAGTGCTAGTGCTAGTTCTTCAGGTCTAGAAATTGAATGCCTCTATTAATTGATGAATTAGCACAGCTCAGACTGCTGTTTATTCACATATGTGAAATATCTTATACATACTATTCCTTCCAATCTAGTACCACCTAGTATTCACATCACAAAAAAAACCCCTAAGACATTGCTATTAAGTAGACTGAAAAGGAAGGTACCTGGAAACACTTGAGACCTATCTGGTGCTAGTGGACAACATAACGAGGTTTCAAAGAACTTGGTACTTCTTGCTTGTACAACACAAGCCTTTATAAAATACAGAAATTAAAGGCCAGCATTAATGGCCTTATGCTTTCCTGCATGGATCTCGTGCTCTAAGAGGCATGTCTTCCTTTTTGATCAGAAACAAATTAAATATTTTATGGCATCCATTTAAAAAAAAAACACACAGAAGCGTAGGGAGTGCCACCAAACTCAGAAAGGAGCAGAATCTCTGTCCTTAATGGAGATAATTTAGTGCAGAAGAGTTTTAGCTAGAGGTACCACAAGTACACACATCTTACCCAAAAGGTGAAAACACTGGGAAATGATTCATCCTGCTCTCTTCAGTCCTCTATTTCAAACTCAGCACATGTGCTGCTTTATAGCTGCCTTTCTGGAGTACAAACCGTTTGCTCTGCTATTGCACAGCACGTAAAACAATGCGGTGTTGTGCCCGCCTAGGTAACTTCTAAAAGCTATCTCGCTGCAAATAAATACTGCAAGCCACTGGTCCGCAGCAGCCAAAGGACAATGATAGGAAACACAAGTTTGTTGTGATCTGGCCGGTGGCTGAGGCAAGGTGCCAGAGGCCGGAGGCGTGGCCACCATGCGAGCTGAGCACCCAGTGCTTCTTAGAGACCAGCGCGAGCATAGTTAATTGCACGTGAGGCGCTTTGGTACAACCACCTATTAACGTTGAACCTTGGCATGACAGCATCTGAAGGCAAGGCTGTAAAACACACCCTGGACGTTGTGGCCATTACCCTGAGGAATACGTCTGCCACGGGTACGATCACCACATGCCCATCTCCCACCAGGACTCCCCAGAGCCGCTCCAGGCTGAGGGTGGGAGACGGAGGGCCGGGAAAGCAGCTGTCGCACCACTGGTAACAACTCACAGCTTTACACCGGCTCTCACAGTGGTTTGATTTTTCCTGCACAGTGCTCTGACACCTGAGACCGGCCGCGCTCAGGGAAAAAAGCTCCCGAACACCAAAAGCAAGCCCCGCAAAGGTGGATTAATAATACAGGGAGGGTGGGACCGGGAGGCGCCAGCTCTCCTCCTCCGGCGCCGACAGGGCCAGGCGCAGCGAGCAGGTGCCGGCGCACTGTGCGGCTGTGTCCGTCCCTCACACCTGCCCTCACGGCACTGCACGACGGTGGCCTCGGGGCGTCACCGAGGCGAGAGGCGACAGAAACAGGCCCGCAGCGCCCTTCGCTCCGCACGGCGGGCAGGACACAAGCGGACGGTGTCCAGCGAGGACGCGAGAGGGGCCGCGCCCAGGGGCGGGAGGGTAGGCGGGAGCAGGCGCGCACGAACGGGCGCGCTTGTTGCGTGCGTTGCGCGGCGGCGCGCTCGCGGGCAGGTAGGGGCGCAGGGAGCGCGCGCCGCCCGCCCCGCCCCGCCGGGGGTGGAAGTGGGCGGGTCTAGGCGGCGGCCGCCGGGCCGTGAGTGGGTAGGCAGGCTGTCAATCCGGGGCGGCGCGCGGCCGCCCGGCGTCGCGCGACGGGGTGCCGTGATTGTGGGAAAGGAAGGGAGGGTGGGGGAGGGGGAGGAGGAGAGGAAACAAAAACAATCGTCCGGGTGCCGCCATCTTGGGTCCGTTCTCCACGCCACACAAGTGAATGGGTAGATATGAAATTACCACAGGGGAGCAGCAACAGCAGCAGGGTACGGAAGGCTGTGCCGAGCTGCCAGCTGGACTCGGGAGACTCTAGAAACGGCTCTTGCCGCCGCCGTCACCCAGAGAAAATCCCCGCGCTCGGCCTTTTCTCCTCGCCAACCCCTAAACTGCACTCCTGGAGGGACAAAGTTGGTCTCAGCCGCGCTGCCTCCGCCGTCCGGGAGACGAGAGAGTTGCGTTCGGCTGTGGCTTCCTCGGAATTGGGAGTGAGCCGGGGTCAGAGTTAGGGGCGAGAGTGACGAGGGGACTCCTTCACCCGCTGCCCTCTGGCCCGGGCTCGCCGTGTGGGAGGCACGAGGAGGAGGCAGCAGGCGCCCCGCAGGCGTTTCCTTCCCACCCCTGCTATTTCTTATTCCTTTCTCCTAAAAGGAAAAAAAGGAAAAAGCAAGGACTGGATTGAGTTGCAAGGACGGCCGGGACTGTCGCTGGTCTCCGTGCGGGCGGGCGTGCGTGCGGCGAGGAACCGATGTGTCCGTGAGGAGTTCAGAGAGGAGGCGAGTCCCAGCCCTGCTTCCCGGGAGGAGGAAACCCGCCGCCCGCCAGGCCAGCACAGAGCTGCCCGCTGCATCCTTCCTTCTGGTGCCCGCCGCCTTCTCGCTTCCAAAGAAGCTGAATTCTCCTGGAAACACGGCAAGGAAGGAAGGAAGGATTTGCCACAAAGAATATACCATCCTTCTCCCCAGCGGCTGGATACTGCATTTTAATTGTTTTTTTTTTCTTCTCCAGTCGCTCTTCTGTGTTTAAATACCAAATATAGCCTCGTGGGGGGGGGTGGGGGGGTTGGGGGTGGGGGGGAGGGGATGGAAATCTCTTAGAAGAATCTGAAATCTTGCTGGGATTCGGGAGTGCTGCTGTTGCACGGCCCAGGAGATAGGACCGCGGTGACGGGGGAGAGAAGAGAGATGTACGGCTCTGACTGACTAGCGAAGGACTGGAGATCTGCCTCTTCTCGGGAAGCCCGAAGGTTGGTTCGTTATGAGACTGCTGGTTTTCCTTTTCTTCTCTTTTTGTTTACGCTAAATCCCTCAGCATTATTAAGGAAAACCGAAGTGTTGCCCAGGTGTAGCTGGTGGCTCTCTGGTTTTAAAGGTAGTTTTCATCAAGAAACTGACAAAAACTCTTCCCTTCACCCGGAGGCTTTTGAGGTTTGAAACTGAGATGAAGCTACTCTTCTCCCAAACACTACACGTTGTATAAGGGGAGCCAGGACGAAAACGTCGTGTTTACTGACTTCGATACGACTTCCCGACACTTGGCACCCACGAGGGATGCTTCACGGAGCTTAACTGTTGATAATTTTTCTTTTTTTTTTTTTTTTAAGTGGTTTCGTAAAATACTTTTATGAATTAATTTTTTGCCACTGTTCGTACAGAAGCCAAATGACACGTGTGTTTTGAAACACAGTTCCAAATATATCCATCCCTCAAGCCGGATTCTAGCCAGAAAGAAACGGAGGGAAATCATCAGTGTCTAAACAAATCTGATTTTACCGTTTTATGAACATTATCTGCTGTTATAGCAATATTATGTTGCTACAGATTGCTTTATAACGGTTCAGCAAGAAGGGTGATCTCCCCACCTTGCAGGACCCAGGAAGCTGGATACTTAGTGTCACTTACATGTTTTAACAGCATTGGAAAATGGGAGCTGCTACTAAGTTGGCGTTCGCTGTTTTTCTTATCTCTTGTTCTTCAGGTAAGTGAATGTTCCTGGTCTTACCTCTTTATATGTAAGGTTTTGGGTCAGCACTTGAAAGCTTGAGGTAACTTCATCGATTAGCACAAACGAGAAGAAGTTTGTTGTTGTTTTTTTTTTTTTTGTCTGTGACTGTAAAGGCAGAAGCTATTTTCATTGTTACTCTTAAGAATTTATAATGTGAGCACTTCAAACGCGTGCAGCGTTTGGATTTCAGATCGTGTTGAACAAATGTGGAGACATAACCACCTGGTGTCACATACAGTAATCCGGCAATGCAATTATTAGCGTTTCGTGGTGTTTCTTTAAATAAGAATAACCCAACTGAAGTACTCTTAACTTCAATTAGATCTCTTATTCCGGACCATTCATTGGTAAATGGCAACCTTAATTAATGCTTCATTAGTTTAGAATACTCAGTGTTAGCTCGTCTTTTAATGATGTTGAGGGCTGTGAGCATGCGTAGATGTATGCGAAAAATTGGGCTGAAAAGGAAGACTTTCAGGTTCTGAGCAATCATTTGTAACGCTTTGTATTTTGCTACTCAGGAGGTCACTGCCTTGTAGTGCGAAAAACCCATTACTACTTCTCAAACAGCAGCGTCCTGAGGAACTAGGGTGTGTGAGGACTTCCTCATGCATCTTTAAGAGGAAAATTGTTATGGCAGCAACCAGTGGTTGGGGAGAACTGTTGGTATGTTTCTGTTTGAAGCTCCCATCAGTTTCACAAAAAAAAACCAAACCCCCCAAACACCCGTATTGTGAGCTGTCTAACGGCTGTAGTAGTAGCTACATGGCAAGCCAGGCACTTTCTATTTGGAATGTGTGTACAGTCCTCTGTGTAGCTTGAGCTACACTTTTTGATGTTCTTGCAGAGTGTGCAAATGTACACTTGTTTAGCAGACAAGCGCTCAGCTTTTCAGTGTAGCTGGTGTGAGGGAATCTTGAGATCCGTATAACAATGCCTTTTAAGATTTCAGTGTTAATAAAGTACGGGATTTTGCTGAACAGGACGTTTTCTTGTGGTTAGTAAATGGATAGTCTAGTCTTATGTCTGTAGCTGTATTGATCAATTCCGCGTATGCTAAATGTGCTGTGAAATGGCGAGCGCTGCCAGAAATAAACCAGAAAAAAATCTTTTCTGTTTTAACCAGAGAAACAACAGAGCAGGGTAAGGACAGGCAGAAGGTTGGTGGTTGGGGTTTTTAATTTTTTTTTTTTTTTTAATCAGGGTATACCGTTTATTCCTCTTGAAACATAATATGTTTTCTTCTAACAGTTTTATCTTGCAGTAGAAAATGCATCTTTCATCTTTTCCTCATGCGTTATTTTTGAGTTACTCCAGCAACATTCCTCTTATTCAGGAATATGCTTTGTAGGGAAATTCCCCCCCCCCCCCAGTGACAGTTTCTGAAAGACTTGGTGCCATCTGCTCTTCATGTCTGTCTCTCTCTTCCACGTCCTCCTATTAAGATCCTTTTGCCTAGAGCACAGAGTAGTGATCTTGTTGACATTACCTAGCCTACTTATAAAACAGAACGGTTAAGCAGCAAGGGCCGTCTTTTTATTTCTTGCTCGGGTTGTTCTCGGTGAGGTAAAACGAATGTTCTCTTGCTTGGAAGATGGAATTAATCTTTGTTAAACGAGCAGGAAACTGTCTGCAATTCGGACTGCTTTTCGTGTTAATGACATTGTTTTGGTGGTTATTCCAATAGTACACATGAATTGTTCTGGTATTTAACAATGACTAAACTATTTTCTACTCGCCTAAACTTTTAGAGTATCTGTAGTCCTGGTATAGGTCTAAAAATAAATAAATTTAACAGTAAGTTTTTGTTTTATGTTCATAATGGCAAGATTATGTAAGCTTTTAGCTTGCAGTACAGCAGTGTTTCTTTTTTTAACTGTGACTTGTTTTGGTTTAACATCATACCTGATCAATTGATTCTAATATCGTTGTTGGAAGAGAAGTTTCTTTTCCACTCTTCAGCCTGAAAAATGTCTGCCCAGGCTGTATACTTAAAAAGTATTGCCAATGGTTCAATAAATCCTAGAATTCAGGCATAAAAGTATCTGGTTCGTCCTTCTCCAGTATGCAGTCTCCAACTACTCTGTGTGTGTGTGTGTGTGTGTGTGTTGGGGAGTGGGGGTTTTGGTTTTCTGTCTTTATTAATTTATTTATATAGGGAACTATTTTCTGCGGTTGTTTACATAATCAATTAGTACTGGTGTTCCTTAAAGAGGTGAAAATGTTGTGTTTTTTTTCATACGTGGTGGTTGTGGAAGTGGTCTTTAGGTTGAAGACATTTTATTTTACTGTCTGTAAATGCTGTATGAAATTCTGTAAATGTACTTCAGATGGATAGGAATTTCCAGTGAATCTGGTAATTTTTGCTAAGAGATTGAAAGCTATTTCCCTTTTCTAACTAAGAGATTTGAAAAAGAGCATCTGTGTTATGTTTATTAGGCTTTAAAATATTTGTAGATGCTTGGATAAGAGTGGGTGTAGGTTTGCACCCATTCGCACTGATTCAAGAGAATGAGATGAATGTGTATTAACTAAACATTAAAACCTTGTACCCAGGCCAATGTTCTCCCTGTGCCCTCTAATATACTTTTTTATGTAAACCCATGTGTATTCTTTGTTTAATAAAGAACAGAAGATCCAGAAGCAGTAATAGAATGCTTAGGAGCAATTGAATATGCTTCCTGTGCCTCTTCTGTAGGTAAGATTGTAGGTGCTTAAAAAATAAAAATCATAAATAAAATAGCTTGTTCATCAAAGAACACTTCTCTTTAGCTATTATCTACGTTCTCCTCAAGGAAGTGTGCTTCTCTGTCCTCTGCTTTTGTGATTGCTGAGTTACACCTTAGAAATTTTGGGAACAGGGAATGTATACTTTCATACTTTTCTGTGATGTTTCAGAATATATACCTCATGCAGCTGACTGGGGAGATGTTTGAAAGAGTGGATTGTTTTCAGCCAAAATCTTACGTTGTGGGTTCTGTATAGTTTTTAACATCTCATGGTTCCTTTTGTTACTCTTAAATCTCCATGTTTTCCAAACCATCATTTCTTCTGAGCTACCTGCTTTGCCTTTGGTACCTTGTGGTCCATCGTCAGAGTAGTTCTGCAGCTCAAAGTCTCTTACAGGGGAGAGACCTATATCTGTTAAAACTCACTTAAGCTGAATTCATGCTAAAAATCATCTATGCAAAAGATTGCATGTCAGAAAAGTGTTAATCCTCTTTCTTTCCTAATGATGGATCATTCTCAAGCCAGTCAGAAGGTCTTAAGTAGTTTTGCTAAAGGAAATGGCACATCAGAAAGACCTTTGTAGTTGAAGTTTTCACTACATGGAGAACATTTTATTCTTTGATTTAATTTTTTTTTTAACCTTCTATCTCCAATTATTAGTAGGAAGTATGTGATTTTTTTTTTTTTTTTTTTCACTGAAAATCCTCCCTCCCCCACCCCCCCAAAAAAAAAAATCTAGATTCAACTGTAAAGCCCAAGATACTGCCATGGTTTCAGAAGCTGAATAGTTAGGTGTTCTAAAGGAATTGTGAGGGGTTAGTATTTAATTCTACTACTGCAATGTGTTTTTTACTGTAATTTCATTATTAATTTGGTAACACCTGAAAATCCTACCAAAGGTTTAGGAGTATTGTTTGTGAAATTGTTGGTAGCTGTCTGTGATTGTGGTTGAACTCTAATCACTTTATTGCATAGGCAGAGCAGTAAAGCTATTCAGACTTGGTACTGCTGTTAAAGTAAACCCCTGCTCAAGATTTCTTTTTTATAAGACTACAATTTTTATGTGTGTTACCATTAGGCAGTGCCCCAGCACTCTTGATGGTGCTGTTGAGAGCAGGACTTGTAAACCTACTTAATGCTTTTCTCAAGCATAGATAGTTTACATAGATGTAAATGTTACATAGTTCAAAAGTATCATGGCTCAAGGTTGATGTTATAACTTTGATTACATATCAGAATTCTGTTACTACTATGTTATCTGTTAAATATTAACAGCAGTTGAAAACCCTAAATCTGGGTAATGAAAAACAGCTGTACTCGTGCTAATGTAGTACTAGAGCAGGTAATCATACTTCTAGTATAACTCTGCTTGACAAATGCTTCTGGAGAGATGCTGCTGTCATGGGTTTATTTGCATATTTTCAGTCACAATTCTTTTCTTAGAGAAAAAGCTTAAATTTGTCTTCAAATGCTGGATGTTATGTAAATTGGCAGGGGGAGGTGTTCTCTGTGAGGGGAAAACTGCTTTCTGTTATATGGGGGTGCAAGAAGGTAATTACTGCTATCAAGAATGAAAAGTTTTCAGCTAGTTTTAATGGAAAGTATTTGACTACCATTTCTTCCCCTTCTTTCTTCTTTTCTCCCCCACTTCAACTCTCCTGCTCCCCTGAATTTGGGGATGAAATTCCTTAGGTGATAGCTTCAGGTGATTTGCAAATGAGGATAAACTCCTCCCCCCGCCCCGTTTAACTGTAGAGGTATGGTGTCTGGATCTCTTGAGAGATAAGTAGTCGTCTTTGTTCACAGACAAATGTGGTGGACACAATCTGCAAAAGTCGTCGTTTCGGGATACCATAGAATCAGCTAGGTTGGAAAAGACCTTTAAGGTCATCAAGTCCAACCATTACCCCAGGACTGCCAAGACTATCACTAAACCATGTTACTAACGGCTTCATCTACACAGTTCTTGAACACTTCCAGGGATGGTGATTCCACTGCTTCCCTGGGAAGCCTGTTCCAATACATGATCACTCTTTCTGTGAAGAAATTTTTCCTAGTACTTAATCTAAACCTCCCCTGGCACATCTTAAGGCTGTTTCCTCTTGTCCTATTGCTTGTTACCTGGGAGAAGAGACCAACCTCCACCTCACTACAACTTCCTTTCAGGTACTTAAAGGAAGTGATAAGGTCCTGTCCCCCCCAGCCTTCTCTTCTTCAGACTAAACAACCCCAGTTCCCTCAGCTGTTCAAAATCATTCACATGATTCTGAGCCAAGATACTGCAACTCCTGGCTGCTTATCCTTAGGAAATCATCTGGAGAATAATCATTATAATATGGTTGTAAAAAATAAAGGTTGACAAGGCATCTGGTTGTGGAAGAGCTTTCTTGGTGAAGGAGAGATGCATTTCCACCACTTAATTAACAGAAAGCAGATTAATGCAAATATCTGCCTTAGCTGGTTGGAAGAATACATGGTCTGTTAGCTATCTGATGTTCCTGAAAATGAGAACTATTAAAAAAGATCAAGAAAATTACGAATTTTATAGCCAAGCTCTTGTGTGATGAAATCTTAATGTGCTTTTGTTGCCTTGGTGCTTAAAATTCAGCACATCTTATTTCCTGTTATTTCCATATGGAAATTGAAGTGCTACTGGATGCCAGTGACTTTATGTGGCATCTCTTATCTTCTCTCCTCTGCAATGTCTGTGTGGTGGAGGTTTTCTTAGAAACAGTTTTTGACTACAGTGCCAAGCAGCAGAGTGTATTTAGGATTAATCCCTCAGAAAATGAATATTTACTGCCATATTGTTTACATTGCATATCTATGTGGCTAAGGAACCCAGACATACATTGGATAGATCAAATACTTCAGTTGCTGGTGGAAAGAGCAGAGAAGGTTTTATCTACTGCTGTAATTATTGTAATAGTTTCACAGTAAAGTAAGCCTCTGTGAGTAAGGTCAACATTCATGGGTTTCTTCTGAATTTCCTAATTAAAGCTGTAACTGGAAGCAAGCAGTCTGGCTAGGAAAAAAAAATAGACAATTCATGTTCTAACTGGAGGAATAAATCTTTGGTTATGTGGTTAGAGGTATTGGAAAAACTCTTGGAAATGAGGGAAGCATTTGTGGGAAGACTACCTGTTCCTGCAGTCAGAAGCAGCTGGATTGTCAGGCTGGGATCTATGGAGGATGGGTATTGGAGTTGTGAAATACTTCCTTGTACCCACCTTCATTTAGCTGCTGTCACAAAGAACTGAATTCCTTTTAGATAGTTCAGTGAAAGAATACACCTCTTTTTATCTCCCCCCCTCCCTTCTGTTCCACAGTTCTCCCAAATGAATCCCTTTTTCAAACTTACAGTCAAGGATGGGTGAGCAGGATGGCAGTCTTCACCTTTCTGTCTCTGGAACTTTCTCTTTGATGGTCCTCTTAATGAACTGTGCTGCTGTTGCTTTCAGGCAGGAGCTTTGTTATGGAGAAAATGAGCAAGTGACATATTTAGAATTGTATAGATGCCAGTGAAGGTCTGGATGACAGCTGTATAGCCTAAAATCTTGGTGGCTTTACAGTGTAGCAGTGGAAGAACAGGAACACTTGTGTATATTGCCATCTCCGTTCCACTGAGATTTTTTGGAAGGTAAAGTAAGTATTGCTGAACTCTGAAAACTTGCCTTGTATAAGTACAGGTATTCATGTATTCTACTGGTATCAATTGGTGCAAGATAATCTGTTTCAATCAGGATGCAGAATCAATCCAAAATGATAATAATTTCAGTGTTATTCTTGTTATCCACCGAAAAGTCTTGTTAGTAACTATTAAACTCCATGGACTTGGCCTTTGTATGATGTTGAGTACCTTTCATTGGCAAGATGGCTATGTGGTGTTGAAGTAATTTAAATAGTGAGATACTGCCTTTTGAGATTCTTCATTTTGTTAAGGTATAATTTCTGGTTTTAAGGATTTACATGAAGCTGTAATTAGGTGGTAATTCAGTTCAAAATGCTGAAAGCAGAATGTAATTAAAAGCAAACCCCTATATGGTCTTAAATGCAATGGGTATGTAAGAAATGACGAAATGCTTTTTTTTCCTTTATAACTCTGTAATTACACGAGGGAAACATTGCCTGTAGTTGGGGAATTGAACTGACTGAAAGGCAAGATGCTAGAGAAGAATCAGTGTTTTATAAATGCTGGATCTTGGCTAAAATGAAAACCAAGACTATTTCTCAGATTCGTTTGTTTTCTGAACTTTGCGATAGTCATCAGCTAAGCTAAAACTCAGAAAATCAGCCTATTTTGCATCTACAAATTGTAGGTATTGTTTTATAATTAGTTCTGTTGTGTTATACTGTCTTAATTAACTTTTACACAATTTAAAGCTTATATCTGAACATAAGACATCTAATTTCATCCAAAGGTTTTGTTTTCAGAAATTGTCTGTATAATTATCTTGAAAACTGGGAATAAGAATCTGTATTGCTTAGAGTTTTGTTGCTTTTCAGTAGCTTTAACTCCTTGCAGCTTCCGTTCTTAAATGGGATGCATTCAATGTATTGTCATTTCACCAGAAAAGAGTGAGTTTTTATAACTGAAGTTGAGAAGTTTCTTGTGACAGATCATCTTCTGAAGTTGGATGGTATATCCATCCTTTCTAGAAATGGAGGATATTGTTTCTGTATTTTCTGGAAGATACCAAACTTTTTATGGGTTAATCAATATGCAGGTTTTGTTCTGGGGTAAAAAATGGAAAGGGGGAAGGTAACTTGGTGATTTCTATGTGTCTTGTTGTTGGTTTTGGTTGTTTTTTTGGTTGCCTTTTTTTTTATAATATATAGGATTGACTGTAGGTCTAAAGAATGTTTGATCTGTGGCTTGTCTCTTTTTCTTAGTGAAATTAATCTGCAGAGTGAATGCACATACTGCTTTGCTATTAGTGCAGTCCTGATACTGTTTTTTGCGAACTGGTGTCTAGTGAGATGAGATGCAAGCACGGTTTCAGGGATAGTGCAGGCAAGGGGGTCAGTGCCAAGAGTCAGCACAGTCAAGACTACCAGAATTCCTGCAGCTTCAGCATGTCAGTATGTCCTCATCTCATGTTTGAGAGCATGGAGTATATACCCATCAGTATGGTGTGGAAACATTATAATGGTTTATACTGGGTTACAGCATAGCTTTTATGGTACTTTGGATGTTCAAACCAAAAAAAAGTCGCACTTACAGAAAAAAATGCAGAGGAAAAAAGGGGAGGGTTGAGGGGCACCCTCCCACCCAAACAAAACAACAGAAACAACTTTCAAAACACACCAAACCAAAAACCCCCAAACAACCAAACCGACCAGCTCACCTCTTTGGGGCCAGAACAACATCACACGGAGCAATGAGGAGGAAGTCCATAGTCAGGTGCTATATGGAATGGATGTTCTCTGTCTGTGAGATGTAGCCTATGGCCCAGTGAGCAGTCATAGAATCATGGAACGGTATGGGTTGCAATGGACCTTAAGATCATCTAGTTCCAACATCCCTGCCATGGGCAGGGACACTTCACACTAAGCCATCTCACCCAAGACTCCTTTCAACCTGGCCTTGAACACTGCCAGGGGTGGAGCATCCACAGCTTCCTTGGGCAACCTGTTATAGTGCCTCGCCACCCTCACAGTAAAGAACTTCCTCCTTATCTTCTAAACTTACCCTGTTTTAAGTTTGAACCCATTACCCCTTGTCCTATCACTACAGTCCCTAATGAGGAGTCCCTCTCCAGTATTCTTGGACCTGTTGTGATCTGCAGTATAGTTACATGATTTGAAGAAAAAAAAAAAGCCTGCTTTGTGTTTAAAGATTGTTTCTATTTTAGGTTAATATTGAAAGTTTTGAGGCAGGAATGGTGCAGTTGGTGGTTACTGTAATCTTGCACTCTACCCTTTTTCTAATGTCACTTCATAATAATGGCTCAACAGAAATTGTAGTTTTTCTATTTGAAATTTTTTAAATCATAGCAGCAGAAATTCATTTTGTCATCAGACGATCTTCTCCAGCTTTTTGCTCAAAGCAGAGTATTGTCCACTAAATCCCCAGGTTCTTTTCAGCAGGCCAAGTCTGACAGTTGCTGGTTGTACTGATGCATAGGGTGCACCTTCCCAGGCTTCAGGGCATCACGTTTGTCCTTGTTGAGATTTGTGAGATTCCTCTTGGCCCACCCCTCTAGACTGTATAGGTCCTTTTGAGTGACACTACTGCTCGAGTACCCCAGCCTCTGGCCTTGTCTGCACGCACACTTGTGTGTGTTACACCACCTCCTCCAACCATGGATAAGATGTAGAAAACAAGAGGGGGCTTAGGGTGGGCCCTTGGGAGACTCTGCTGGTGGTACTTTGCATCCTGCTGTAGATGTGTTCTGTATGTGAGCAGGTCTGTTCCAATTATGTGCTGGCTGTATCTCAAGCTTTATTTGCTAGCTCACATAAGTGATTTAACTTAATTTTAGTAGCTTCTTTACTTTTGGTGGCTTACAAACTTGTGATTCTCATTTTTATTTTTTTCTTAACCGAATCTGTAATAGCATGGCCTTTATTTTTTTTCAGGTTCAGAGTTCTTATCTAGATAATGCTAATCTCTAGTCTTTAAATACTGCCTGAATGATCACAGTGATATTTATTCTCTCAGATATATTTTGAATACTTGAATTTCCAATATCAATATCTAAGTTTAAATTTAATCTGTTTTTAAGAGTTATTTTTAAATATGAGTAATCATTTTATCAGGCCTTCTAACCTGAAAAACTGTTTACTTTTAGGAATTTTGGGGAGGAGCCACATAAAGAACAAAATGGTTTAATTTTGTTGTTCAGTTACAGTGTTAAATGCATGAGTCAAAATTAAACTTTGCAGCAAGTAACTTAATTTTAGGAATTTTTGATAATGTTTGTCAGTGGAGGGTACATATAGTTCTCTTCAGCTCATAGTAATTACAGAACTGAGGAGTTTTTAAAAAATATTTACATGTTTCAGGGTTGAAAAACATTTAGGCTGTTAAAGTAGCAAAAATTGTAAATTGCACAGAATTGTTTGAAGTACTGTACTTCTAATAATATATGATCTATTTTTCATCATCATCTTTATAAAGCTACTTTAAAAGTAGCATAGGAAAGATCACTGGTTAAATACATTCATTTTAATTCTCTGATCTTTAATTTTGGAAAGGGTCTGTTTTGCAAGTTGCCCCTAGAGATAATTGTATTTTGTTAAATTTAACACAAAGACTGTCAAAACAGTTGTCTGAAATGGCTTCTAAAATGTTACAATTTGATTGCATTTTGTTTAACTTCAGGTTGTGGCACATACTTGGAGGGGACAGACCCCAACAAATTAGGCCTCGACTAACCATTTGGAGTAAAATGAATCAGTAATGATATCTTACCCTAACTCATATGTGCCATGTATATTCTAAGGGCAAGATGTGGAACAATGAGTAATTTGTGAGAAGGTTATTTAAAACAATGGGATTGTTTTGCTCCATGCCTGCTGCCAAGTAAATTCCCTCCTCCCTAAATAAAACAGCCCCAGACTCGGTGAGAAGTGTCTTACCAACACTGGAAAACCACCCATGAAAAAAAAAAACAACTTGGTGGTTTCGTGGAAATCTTCTGTTTCTGTTCACTTGAAAAAAATGTCAGAGACCTTCAAAGAAGCCAGAGGTGCTCAGGTCCCACTTTCTACTCGAGTAGAAATGGAGTGGATTTCTCACGAAAAATCTTGTTGCTCCTGTATTCAGCTGTACTTTTCCAGGGGCTTAAAATTTTGCTTTATTTGCCATCCATCAGAATGTCTTTCGGTTGGCTTTTGACCCTTCTGAATCAGGGAACTGTACTTTTAACAAATTGAACTTAAATTCCCCTTTTGTTTCTCTCATATGATGTGCAAATATTTCTATAAACTATTGCTTTTTAAAACAAATCCCTTACCCCGTTGTGTCCCACGAGGCTTTGTGAGGGCAGAAGCTTTTGTTCTTTTCTAGCATCCCTTTAATATACTGATACACATGTGTGATTTTGAGAACACCTACACAGGCTGTATAGTAGATGATTTGCAAAATAAACTGGTAATCCAGCTCTTAAAATTAGGCAGAAGTATGATTGTAAGGAGTCTCATCTATGGCATATCCTAAGGAGGACCATCTTTTAAGGAACTGTCATGAGGATTCAGCCATAAAACAAATTCAGTTCCTGTTGTTTGGGGTGTTGTTTTTGTGGGGGTTTTTCATTTGTTAGTTTGTTGGGTTTTGTGTTTGGTGGTGGTTGTTGTTTTTAAATCTTGAGTTTAACAGTGATGAGAAAATGTACCAAAAATGATGGTATTGATATTACTCTAATGATATGTGAGCAAAGAATATTTCTTGGGTTTATGTAATCAGTGATGTCCTTCTGATATCAAAACCAAAGGGGTTTCCTTCTGTTGAGAATTTGTTGCTTCTTAGTATGATAGAAAGGTACGAATGGTAAGAAGTTAAGTCTTTTCCCAGGCATCTTTGAAGTGTTGTTACTTAAAATTTCTATTGTATGTCAATTTGAGATTGCATTTCTAACTTTAAGCGAGCTTCTTTCTTTGATGCAGTATGAAAAAAACTACTATTTATACATAATGATAAATATTATATCATAGAATCATTTCATTGTTGGTGTCCTGTAGGTTTATGTAGCGTATTTAAGAAAAACTGATTGGCGAACTGGGAGACTGACCGTTCCTCTTCTCTGTACCCTCTTCCGCATTCGCATATCCTCTTCATCGTGGAGTTACACTTCACTGTTGATTCAGTCCTCATACACCAGCCCTTGTGGCTGTCTGACATTGTGCTGGCCTGAACCAGCAAAAGTGACTTGAAAAAACAGGATGAGAGCAGTACCAAACTCAACAGGAGTTGGGTTAAAAGGTGGTAGGAGCAAGGAAAGAGATGGGTGGAATAAAGGCTGGCAGTGAGTCTGCGTGAATTGAGCTAGGAAACGAATTGTCAAGGGAAAATGACACATCAAGGTTGATGAATAGAGCTGTTCTGTGTACATATTGGATAAGAAAGGGGAAATGACAAAATTAATTACCATTTTAAATAACCTTAATCTTAAAAAACTTCTCTTTTCAGAGTTGTTCAGAGGACCTCAGTGCATGTCTGTATCACAGGATTTCTTCCCTTCCATTGCTTTCTAAATATTTTCACATCACATTCACCTCTAAGGGCCCTAGATTAAACATTTGCAGGCAGAAGGGCAGTCCACTGTCTCTAGCAACATTGCTTGAGGTGTACCTTTGCTCATCCTCCATTTCACTGGTACAGAACTGCTGTTGTTATGCATGGATGTATGAGGCTCACATATGAGAGAAAGCAGGAATCTAGCAGTGAAAAGTTTTCATTGTCATCATTAACTAAAGGGGAACTTCTGTTGCACTTGAGGGTATTTCAGAGGTAGAAGGTGACGAAGTTGCCATATTTATGGAGAGATGACACAAACTGGCAGAGGCTTGAACCTGCATCTGTGGAACCTGATGCAAAGGAATAGGTGGTAAAATTAATTTTTATCTCTTTGCTGGTAACAGTGAGGTAGGAACTAAATAGGAGGTTCAGACTGCTACGATGGGCTATAAAATCCAGTTACATCCCACGTTTAAGAAAGCAACTTGGGAAGACTACTTGCAACCTAATTTTAGTAGTGTCTGATTTGTGGTACTTGGATTTTAACCTTAAATTGCCCTAGAAGCTTACTCTGAGCAGGTAGGCATAAAACTTTATGCAAAAACTCTGGAAAAATTCAGATCCATAGAATAAAGAGCACTCAAGGATCTAGAAAAAATGTAGGTGAGGTACTTAAGATAATGAATGTCACTTAGTAATTCCTGAATGTAGTGAATTCAAAACACTCAACACAGCATCAGTCGTCACATTTAAAAAGCCAGGTGAACAAGCCAGTGGAACCAGTGCAGTTGGGAGTGCAGAGCAGTTATAAAGAGTCATTGAAATTACAAATGCCATAAACCAGGGAAACCTTACAAACAGCAGAGCATACTTCCCGAAAGGAGAGATGTGGCTCTGACGAGTGAGGAGATTGTGGCACTTGCAGTTCAGCTGCTAACCAAGTCTTTGTGGCAACTGCCTAAATTCTTCAGCCTTCTGTTACGTCGTAGGGTGAAGTAAGCTTCAGGCTTTCATCAGACATCATGTTGCTTTTAACCTTCCCTGGAACTCTACATGCGAACTTCTGTATTAAAGTCCAAGCATGGACAGCCAAAGTGAGACATATTAGTCTCTAGTAGCAGTATTTTGAAATTCTGGGGCAGGGGGTGAATCCACAAAAAAATACATGGCTAAAAATCCAGATTAGTTTTGAAGCATAGAGGATTCTCATCTTAGGTGTTATATTATTTCTTCCTAGCCATGGTTTTTTCCAGCTCAGCCCAAAACCTGCCTTCCCTTTAGGAAGAAAGAAGCTAATGTTCCAAGGCCTAGGCTGCTGTTTCCTGTTCCTTAGGCTGCTTCCAATGAACTATGACATTTAAGTTTCTTTCTGCTTAAACAAAGCAGAATTTTTAAACCCTTTGTTCCCTGAGGTGATGGCATCTGCTGAGGTCATCTAGGTTAGCACAATGACTTACTGCCACCAGAAAGTAGAGGTCTAAATATACATTGGTTTCCTTTTCTGTCTGTGTTCCCTCTAGTATGGCCATTCATTCTTCTTCAGGGAGCGTAATGTTCCTTTTGTATTTGCCTTTGCTAGCACACCTTTCAGCAAACAATTTTAGGAACTAAAGTGTCTTATGGAGAAGTCTATCTAGTAAGTTCTGGAGGAAGGACAGGATAAGTGGCAGTGGAAGCAGAGAGACAGGTAGAGCACTAGTGAGAGTTCCGGCTCTCACATTCTTTGTATCCTTTTCCAAACAGATTGAGAACATTACATGCGGAAAGCATATTACCTCTTTTTGTTAGACTAGTCTTCATCCTACTTGGCACTATGGAACATCTTATTTGTACGAGAAAGAAGAACCCCAGTGGGATTGATGTGTGCTACCATTGAACTGCAGCCACAGAGACTGAGGCAAATAGCAGTAAATGACTAAAATTCTCTGGTCAGATGATCTTCAGCCCATGTGGAGTCTGACTGCTCTGAGGTTGACAAGGTAATTGAAGCCTGGGCCCTCTCTTCCGAACTGATGAGCTTTTACACAAAAAGCTCTTACGTGAGATTTCCAGTAACTGCCACCTTCTGAAGAGTGAGCTCTCCTCTGGTACATGTTTTCCTTCAAAAAAAAAAAATGCTGGTTATCTAAGTGGATGGCCTTAAGCCTGGAAAGGATGACTGAATGGAGGCATTAAGTCTACAAATTTTAACTTTGGTTCATGTTCTGGGTTCCGTGCTGATTTGTTTAGGGAAATTCTCTGCTCAGTGGTTAGGAGTCCTGTATTTTCTTACTGGCTGTACAGGGAACTTGGGTACTTAAGTTCATGCCATTACCCATCTTGGTCTATCTGCATAAGTAATACTATAGTCAAATAAGCAGTGTAAGAGAGGAAACAAAGGCAGTTGGAATGTTACATCCACTTTAACTGTAGAACATTACTTTAAAGTATATTTGGGATGAAGGTAAGTGTCAGTCTGTGGTTCCATTTGTTTTTTAGGAAAGCTTTTGTTGTAGGAAAGGTAGCTCAGACTAGCCTGGGATTACCTGTATTGTTTCTTAAACACCAGTCTTGCCACTCCTGATAGGACAGCAAAAAAAAAAAAGCACTCCTAAGAGTGCTACACAGGAAAGTTGAATCCCTGTTGCTGTTTGGCCACTGATTACCAAATGTGTTGGCTGTGTTGACTACCTGTAGGTAATCATTGTCCTGAAAGGAAAAACAAAAAAAAAAGCAAACGATTTTTCTTATTTGAAAGGGCTGTTCTGTTGATTTTAGTGATACAGCTTTTTATGTAATCATTTAAATGCTCATTGACTGCTGCAGAAGAAACACTCGGAACAGGCAAGACATGAAATTTCTCCCACAGCTTCTTTCTCTCTCTCTTTTTTAAATTTGTAATTGTGAAGCTTTGGTGCTCTTCTGGACTGCTGAGAGAATGTATTGCTGAAAGAATTCCTCACTTGTGACCAGAGAAATACCTGTTTCTGCCTGAGCCAGAAGCACTCCTCCGTCAAATACAACATCTGGCAGTAGAAGCCCTTAAATGTCTGTTTATGAGTATATGTCCCTTTCTGTGTAAGATACTCCAAAAACAACTTTAAAAGTTCTCCTGAGAAACTAAGCATCAGTGTAGTGGGGATTGCTGGCTATCTGAAAGAACATACAGCACTAGAAATACATCAGCATTCTGTTCATAACCTTAACACCTAAAGAGGCTTTATTTTACTATTAAAGAAATGCATTCTCTTGGATGTAGTAGATTTTTATTTTTTTTTCTCAATAACTAGGAGTAGAAAGTTACATATGGTCACGTATATAACTGAATCTAAACTAAATGAAAACAGCTTGAAATCTGTTTAGTTGTTTTCTTTCTCTTGTAAGTGTCCTGAGAAGTCTAAAAATCACTTTGGAAGATTTTGCTTTTAAGCATCATTCTCTTTTAAATCGGGTTGGGAATTCAATGATATACCCCAGATACAAGTACTTACCAATGATTTTTCCATCCCAGTCCACACAAGCATACTACCTTCATCTTGATATCTACAGAAATGCATTTCAGGCATGGTTTTGGGGCTGAGCACCTCTAATTTGTCTTTGCTCTTGATCAGCCAGCTGTTTCACATGGAATTGAGTGAAGTGATTGATGAGGTATTTTAAATAGTAAAAGTACAATTCAGTGATCCATCATGAGTAAATGTATAACTTACAGTTTTGGAACATGCAAAAATAAAACATCATCTCCCTGATGGACAAAATCAGGGAGGATAACTTCTTCATAGGGGTTTAAATTTGGTCTGGGTAGAACTTCTAGGTAAGTAATTCCTGATTGCTGAATACTTCTGCGAATACTCCTGCCAAAAGCTTTTAGTTAAATTTTGAGTTAATGTTTCAAAAGCATCAGACAACGTTATCCTCAAAAGATATTTCTGATGAAAAAAGTCGAGTTTGAGATCCTCAGGATAGTGAGAAGAGCATGCAACACGCTCACTGCCCTGGACTTCAAGAGAGCAGACTTCGGCTTCTTCAGGAGCCTACTTAGTAAGGTTCCATATGATAAAGCCCTGGAGGGCGGGGGGGGCAAGACTGTTGTTTGATATTCAAGGATCACCTGCTACAAGCTCAGGAGTCTTGCATCCCAACTAGAAAGAAGTGCAGCAGGAGGGCCAGGAGACCTCCTTGGATGGATAAGGAGCATCTGAGGAAAATTCAGAGGAAAAAAAGCCTTATAAAAGGGGGAAGCAAGGACAGGCAGCCTGGGAAGAATACAGGGATGTTGTCCAGGAAGCTAGGGACCAGGTTAGGAAAACTAAGGCCCAGTTAGAATTAAACTTGGCTAAGGATGTGAAAGATCACAGGAAGGGATTCTATAATTACACTGCAAATAAAAGACGGACTAGGGACAACATGGGCCCTCTCCAGAACCTATCAGGAGAACTGGCTACATGGGATTTGGAGAAGGCTGAGGTTCTTAATGGCTTCTTTGCCTCAGTCTTCACTGGCAAATGCTCTCACCGCACCACCCAGGTGTTGGAAGGCAGATGCAGGGACTGTGAGAAAGAAGACTTTAGGCCCAGTGTAGGAGAGGATCTGGTTTGAGACTATCTTAAGAACCTGAATGTGCACAAGTCCATGGGTCCTGATGAGATCCAAGTCCATGTGCCTGGCAAAATCTTGGAGCAGATTCTCCTGGAAGGCATGCTAAGGCACATGAAAATCAACAAGGTGCTTGGTGACAGCCAGCATGGCTTCACTAAGGGGAAATCCTGCCTGACCAATTGGGTGGCCTTCTGTGATGGGGCTACAGAACTGATGGACAGGGGTAGAGCAGTTGATGTCATCTACCTAGACTTGTGTAAAGTGCTCCACGTCCCACACGACATCCTTGTCTCTAAATTGGAGAGACATCAATTTGATAGATGGACCACTTGGTGAATAAAGAACTGTCTGGATGGCCGCACACAAAGAGTTGGGGTCAATGGCTCAATATCCAGCTGAAGACCAGTAATGAGTCGTGTCCCTCAGGGATCGGTGTTGGGACCGGTCTTGTTCAGCATGTTTGTTGGTGACATGGACAGTGGGATTGAGTGCGCCCTCAGCAAGTTTGCTGATGACACCAAGCTGTGTGGTTCAGTTGATACGCTGGAGGGAAGGGATGCCGTCCAGAGGGACCTTGACATGCTTGTGAGGTGGGCAGATGCTAACCTCATGAGGTTTAACCGTGCCAAGTGCAAGGTCCTACACCTGGGTTGGAGCAATCCCAGGCACAGCTACAGGTTGGGCAGAGAAGAGATTCAGAGCAGCCCTGTGGAGAAGGACTTGGGGATGTTGGTTGATGAGAAACTGAACGTGAGCTGGCTTCAGTGTGCACTCGCAGCCCAGAAAGCCAACCGTATCCTGGGCTGCATCAAAAGGAGTGGGACCAGCAGGTTGAAGGAGGTGATCCTGCCCCTCTCCTCTGCTCTCGTGAGACCTCACCTGGAGTATTGTGTGCAGTTCTGGTGTCCTCAACATAAAAAGGACATGGAACTGTTGGAACAAGTCCAGAGAAGGGCCACGAGGATGATCAGGGGACTGGAGCACCTCCCATATGAAGACAGGCTGAGGAAGTTGGGGCTGTTCAGCCTGGAGAAGAGAAGGCTGCGTGGAGACCTCATAACAGCCTTCCAGTATCTGAAGGGAGCCTATAAGGATGCTGGGGATGGACTCTTTGTTAGGGACTATAGTGACAGGACAAGGGGTAACGGGTTAAAACTGAAACAGGGGAAGTTTAGATTGGATATAAGGAAGAAGTTCTTTCCTGTAAGGGTGGTGAGGCATTGGAATGGGTTGCTCAAGCAAGCTGTGAATGCTCCATCCCTGGCAGTGTTCAAGGCCAGGCTGGACAGAGCCTTGGTGTGAGGTGTCCCCGCCCATGGCAGGGCAGTTGGAACTAGTTGATCTTAAGGTCCTTTCCAACCCTAACTATTCTATGAAAATTAGGCAAATCTGTGTTTTCCTGCATGTGTACTTAGATTGAGCTGGCACCTTAATAGCAGAATGCTTTATGACCGTTCATGAACGATAACTAGTTTGAAAAAATTTGTTTTCGTATCTCTTGCAAACAGGAGTGAAGTTCTAGCCTCTGTGTTTGTATTTGAGTTTTTATATGTGTAGACCTGTCTTTGAGAGGGCAACATTAAAGGATTATTCCTTGCACTTGAGATTCCCTTTCACTTAATGCCTCTGTTGTGTAACTACTGACTCCTTCTGAAAAGGGAGCTGTCCTTCCCCTCCCTAGGACAGGTTTGCACAGCCTGCCTTCTGCTGGCCCCAGCAGTTGTGTGGCAGGAGGGAGGGTGTTGAATCAGCAGTTACAATCTTGTGCAAAGTTCACTTTGCTTCCACTTACCATATGCTTTTGAAAAGTTAAATTGTAGCTCATGTATTTGTGAGTCTATGTTTGTTTCCATAGTCTTGAAAGAGTATTTAGGGCATGGAGGGGAATCAGAGATTGCAAGTAAGGCAGGTTGGAAACAGTTAAGTCTGTGGTAATAGGTTCATGGGAAGCACTGGATAGTTAATCTGCTTCTGTGAGTTTGTCTTACTGTTTCTAGTCAATGTCTGAATTCTCTTCACATTCTGCATGTTTGAAGCATATTCAGTATAACATCCTGCTTGCTTTAAACTTGCTTATTCTGGATGGCTTTAGTCATGCTGGCAATAAAGACACTGCAAATGGTACAGGCTAATCCAAAATAAGTATCCTGGGTTCTTTTCAAGTTGCTTTGATGTTTTGAATCGTCTGCATCAAGCAACCTGATGTTGCTTGAGTGAAATAATCAAAGCTAGTTTATGTGTAGTAGCACAGCCTGTGACTTGTGCTCCTGTACCCAAGTATAGATTTCTTTTCCATGGTCTGAAGAATCAGGCATTTATATCTTTTGGTTAAAAATTCTGGATTTCTAGTTACCTCACCTGGGTTGCTGATGGTCTAAAAAATTTCCTTATTCTTTGTACTGTGTGCAGCTGTTGAGGTGGATATTCAAGGAGTTCTCTTGCGAGCCTTCCCAAAGTCTTAGTCAACACAGAGTAGTCTAGGCCAGTCTGATTTTCCAAAATGCTGTGAAACCAGAAACTCAGGATAATTACTTAGTATTACCCCGTGGTACAGTCAATGAAGAGAGGTTTCTTTGCCTCTTACTTACCTGCCTCCATGTACAGTAGGTGGAATACTATTTCTAAGGAATCCTGTAAGAAATTGGCATTATTGTAAACAGCCATGTAACCTCTACCATGGCTTAAGATTGGGAAGTTCTGGTGAGTTTGTGCTTCTTAGAGAATGACATTAATAGGCAGAATTATAACTTCTTTTTGTAATCTTTTGTGCAGTTTAACTGAAAAATTGTCTTTTTCCTCTCCTACTGAAAATGTGTTGTAATTTCTTGTGGGTGTTGTTGAAGACAGCAGAGAACCTGTCTGGCATGTACCCTCAGGAAGAAACTAGTGGAGTGTCAGTTTGTCCTCTTACCTTTGATAGTAAGGAGAGATGGGTACTGTTGCCTCTGGGCAGGGGAAGTGCTAATGGAAAATGTGTTTTATTGCATGGAGCTTACCAAGTTCTAATAATCAAATTTCAGGCTGTTATTCTGTTAAAGTGTGGAGAGACTATTTAATGTAGTAACAGCATGCATGTTCTGGCTTTCACTGTGTTCTTGAATGAGGAGGAGGAGGTCAAAATCATATCTGAAAGCACCTTCAGGATTTCAGGTCAATAGATTTCCTTAATTGTCGTGTAAATTTAGAAGACAAATTAACTTCTAGTAGCAAGTGCAGTACTTTTATGTGAAAGCTTTTGTTTGTGGTGGTGTTTCTTCTGTTGCATACATCCCTGATTCATCCATAGACTTCCAGATTTCTGTTTTCCACTCACAACTTGATGTGAACTGTCAGAACCTGAGTTGTCTTTATATAGCCACAGTATTATTTCTTCTAGGCTATGTGGCTGATTCTTTATTCGCGAGGGTAGCTTTGCTAGGTAAATTTGTGATACAGAATGTGCACTCATGAGATTCTTCTAGTGAACGGTAGTTCTTTTCATGTCAGGCTCCTTAGATGAAATGGGCAGGTACTCTGTGTTAGATGTCTGTAGACTCTTTAGAGTTTCCAAACAGCAAAGCTTGTCTTCTGAAGGCAGCAGCAGTTCCTGTAGCAGAGAGGGGTCATGTAGGTCTCTGGGAAGAAGCCAGAATGACAGCCTGGAATATGGCATGACTGAGAGAGGGATATCTGTGAGTTACAGAGGCAGGCTGGTTGGTAGTGGTAGTGGGCTGTTGGGTAGAATTACTACCAAATACACTTGAGTTGATAAATTCTTCAGTAAATAGATAGCCATGCAGTTGCCCTCTTAAAGTGTGAGCTTTTCTTTCTTTTCAGAAACTTTCAAAGGTTAGAATGTTCTTGAGATTTCTGGGGATAGTATAGCCATATATTCAATCTGACATGAAGAAAAAAAAAGGCCAAATAGTAAGAATTTACATCTCTGTAGCTGCAATATGATAGAAATTGAATTTTCTTTACAAATCTAAAGTAGCCTTTCTAGTTTTAATTATTCTGTCAAATTTACCTAATTAAAATCAAGCGCAGTAAAAACTTCTGCAGCCAAAACCAATCCCATGGTTTTGAAGGGGAGTTTTTGGTGGTTTTTGGTTTGGGTTTTGTTTTGTTTGTTTGATTTTTTTTTTTTTTTTTTTTTTTTTAACTTATGATATTGTAGTGGAATGCATCAGATAAGCAAATTGAACAGTTGGCCAAAAAACATTGTCTTGGTGTGGCACTATGAGGTGGCCCAGTTAAATAACAACACCATGCTTTTTGTTATCGTACACTCATTGCATGTGCCAGTCCAGTGTGCTTTTGTTTGATGCTTTCTGCTGCCAGCCTACTGCCTTGGCAGCTTTGCAGAACATGCATGCGAACTTCTGTCTTCCTGTGAAGCAACGAACTTAAACCATAGTATATTAGGATATTTCTTAGAGCACCCCACAGGTCTCAAAAAGTGTGCAGAATATCCCTTTGTTAAACTGTGGTTTAGGAGGTTAAAGTTAGCCTAAAAAGAATTAAAAGCTGTTGTCGGTAGGTTTAAAGATGGGTTAATTCCTTAAATAGTTCATAGGCAAATGAACTACAGGAATGCTGCAGGGCTTTAAGATGCTACTGCTGCATGTGCAAGAAGAATAAAACATAGGTGCTTGCCATATGTCAATGAAGTGTTGAAAGCTTTAGTTAGAGATAATATTGCTAGGTGAGATTATTGCTGAAAATGTCTGGTTTGAAGCTTTGACTTCTAAAAGTGAAGTTGACAAATGGGAAAGGATTCAGAAAAACTTTCAAGAATCTTTTTGTCTGCAAATCCTGTGTTACTGAGGGACTGAGAAATCTCAGCCAGTTCAGTTTAAGAAAAAGCATAATGGCTGGCAATTATCTACAGTGAAAAGGGATTTCTGACTTTAAATGTGTTAGAATGTTAAATATTTCCTGGGGGCTGTGGGGTTGTGTAAAAAGTTTTGAGCTTGGTGCAGAAGTTACTGGTTGGAGTTCTTTGCTCCTATGGGTTTAAAATGTAATTTTTCACAGTCGTTGTCTAAGGTTTATAAGGTGATGGGTTTTTTTGTGGTTATGTCTCTCTCAGGGTCTTGTTGAAGATTAGATCATATGAAAACTTTTGCAGAAGGGCTAACTTTAATGCAAGACACTTTTAATAAAAGAAATTGTGATTGCTAGTAGGTAGACAAAATCATAAGTGAGAATGGACCAGGAGAATAGACAAATGTACACAGGAATAGATTATTTTTATATTGACGGAGGTACATTAAATCACATAAATACTCTATTTGTATATATGCACCACCTTTTCAATTTTTAATTCCCCTTAACAAAGCAGGAGCAAGATAATTATTTTATAGAAAGAAAATCTAAAGGAATATAAGTGTTTATATACCCAAGTAATTTCCAAAGTTAGTATAAGAAAGCTGTGTATAGAAAATATCTTACATTTTATTGCTGCTTGCTGAGTTAGTCTTAAATGCAGAAGAGCAAATCAGAATTTAATTCACTATTTAGAGACTTTGCATTTTATACCAGCAGTTCAGAAGTAATTCTATTGTTGTTCAGTAGGTTTCCATATGAGTAATTTCTTCTGTCCTGAGTGTCCCCCAATCCTTTATCCAGGGAATTATGCAAGTGTATTTAAAATTATATTAGCTTATTTCAAAGTCAATATAATAGCTTTGTAATCAATGATAAATATCTAAGTTAAAGATAATTAAAAATGCTTGTCATATATATGCATATAATTTTTAAGTAAAAGTTTTTTTTGCTTGCTTAGGAGGTGATAAGATTGTAGACTATGATTAATGTTCTTTGCAGATGTTGCTTTATATGCTTAGGCTTTCAGAAGTAAAGCAGTCTAGACTGTCTGTCTGCATTCTCCTACGGCTTTGATCTTGATTAAAACTGGTTGTATTACATTTATCTTCCTTTCTTGAATGCCAAAAATTATCTTAACTAGTATTTTGAATGTGTATATACTAAGATACTAAGTGTCTTCTTCAAGTACTGTAAAAATTACACATTTTTATATGTTCTACAGGTAGCAAAAATTGGTATTTCTGTGTTGGAAGCCTATCATTTGGCTTATTTCAGATACAGCAAATGTTATTCAAAATGCGAGTTAAATTCATAGGGAGTGAATCAGGTTAACATTAAGGGTTGGGTGGGTTTTGGTGTGTGTCCCCCCCCCATTGAATATACATCTGAAGATAGGTGGTGGCTTCTTTGATCTTATTGCTGCAGTCATCTGTATTTCTGTCAGGTCTGATATTAATGATCTGTTCATATTTGTTTCCTTCTACTAAACAAAGGTTTTGTTCTTCCGGACCACCACTGTCTCAGCTCAGGGTGATTGAGCCATACTGCTTTAAGCTGTGAAAAAGGGTCAAGCACAGCAGTGACACACAGAATACCTGAACTGAATAAAATCTATCAGGGACTGGTATGTGCCCGCTGTATGGCAGAGGAAGAGATCTAAAAGCATAGTGTTTCTCAAGTCTTTGGCTTTGGATTAAATCTTTCACTACTTTGGGAGTTGATCAGTTCGTCAGTTGTGTGCGCTAAGTACAACTTTTCAAGTTTTGAAATAGTCAGATTTTCTGTTTATTTGCTTATTTTTCACTTGAAAGTTGTATATGAGTGATTTGAGAATTTGATATATTTTATGGGAAAGTTTTAAGTCAAGGTAATCCTTTTAATACTAATAAATGATTTGGTGGTCAGTCAGTAAAATATTTTGGGAAGCTGCATTAAGTATTAAAGCAGATAGGGTTTATTTTCTGTTGTGACTTTTGTTGTTCCCGCAACTGAGTGCTTTGTGTAAGTCTGTTAGAGTTGTTTATGAAACATTCATAGTTTTCAGACTGCAGTAGTGTCTTAAATCAAAGTTTGGGAACATGGTTCCATGTACTTTTCAAGTATGCAAAACAGGTGGAGAAATAACTAGATTAAAAGTTAAAATAGTACTTGAATGTCATAAAACACTTGTAAATTTATTGTAGGAAACAGCAATTTGTGTGTGCTCTGTACTTTGCTATTACCTAATTATTCTTTTTTCTGATCTTTAACACTACAGTGCTGAAACTTTTGGTTTTGTTTTGTCTTTCAATGACGTGTGGGGTGGTGGTTTTTTGTTTTTTTTTTTTTAATTCCATAATTCCATAACCATAGTATTATATAAAAATAAGTAATTTTGTTCTCATTATGGAGATCTGTAATCTGGTTTGAATATATACATATCAGAGGAAATTAATTGAAATATTTTAATACAAGTCTCACACAGCAAATTTGCAATTCTCCCTGTTTTAAAAGCATTACCGAGAACCTAATTCATGTACTGGCTGAACCGGAGTTGCCTTTCTAAATGTAGCTATCTCCGTAGTTGAGAACTGTATAGGGTTCTCTTATATAGATCTGGGCTTCCTGAGAGCAATTTATTAATAAAATTCTGGTAAATTATCATAATACTTTAAAGTTGCATATTGAAAACTTAACCCTAAAAATTCTATACATCTTGTAACAAATGGATTTTTAAGGCTTCCTTGCAAAGTTAAATGAAGCAAAACTGGCTTAATTGATCACCTTAAGGCATTTTTTTTCCCATTGATTTGCATGCTATAAACTTTAAATAGTTCAGGATAGCTATGTCAGATACGGGCTATGCAGTCAGGGTATGCAGTACCGCAATAGCTTTATCACGTGTTACCAAATGTGAGTTACTAAAACGAAAGAAATCCAGTAGCAGTAAGTTTTTAGTGTGGTTTTGAATACTTTTAATAACAAACACGCAGGGAGCGTGATCCTGTTGAATTGAGTTTTACGAAGCATATGTGCTTTGTTCTTAAATGAGAATCTAATTAGATATATTAAGTGTTAAATGTTTAGGTGTTTGAAGCCTTTAAAACATGCCTTCAGTATCTTTGTGTTTAGAGGTAAGTCTAGCAATGACCTTGAGTTTCTAAAGGATAATTGGTACTTTTTTTTTTTTAAGTCAGACATTGTAGATTTACATCAGATTTTAGATATTCATACACAATCACAAATAAGAATACTTTTGTATTCCCCTCCCTCCCCCCCCCCCCCCAAAAAAAAAAACCACAAAACCTTGATGTTGGTAGGTTATATACATAATCTTCCAAATATTTTATTTATGCATTTTGGGAAATAGGGAGATGATTTACATATTACTAGAACAGATCTGCTATTTACTCTAGTAAAGGAGAAGGGTGTTTCCATACTGTTACTCCCAGTGTATAGGTTAATCCACAGCAACTCAGAAGTATTTTTTTAGTGGAATAATATCAGTAATTTTCATCCACTTTGAAATTTCTTTTGAGAAAACTTTCTGGAGATATTACTGTTTCTTTGGCCATTTTATCAGGGGCAAACTTCAGAAGCCTGTGCACAGTTACCGTGTTGTACATGAAGTGCTGTTGTATTTATTGGGAGTTGGCTCATGTATCGCTGAGCTCTGGTGATATTTCAAATACCTGTTTGCCTTGCTTCAAACTGAACATGAAACATCCTTAGAAAAGGCTATTTTTTTTTTTTTCCTCTTAAGAAAAGCACCCAACTTGAAAACATAAACTATTTGCAAGTGCTTGTAGGCAGGTAAAAGAAATAAAAGCCACTGTCTTGGGTTGCTTTTGTATTGATTTGATTCTCACATTAGATCAGTGCTTATTTATTTAAGGCAGCTGTTGCAGCAGTTGTTGCATTTAACTGTTGTTGAAGTTGTCCAGTATGTAGCATTTTCATAAAGTCACTACAATAGAATTAAGCTGTAGAGCACTGTTAAGAGCTTTATGCACTTACTATGAAATTGCTTCTTTTTCCATTCAGTTATTCTTAAAGCTCTGACCACAAATATAGAATTAAGTTTGAGAAGGTAGTATCCTGACTTTAATGATCTCATTTTGGTTTTGAGATACTTTCTTTTTGGATTTGTTCTTCTGGTGGTTGTTCTTGCTCTTCTGGGTGAATCAGTAATAATATCAGTAAAGTGACCAGTGAATAGCAAAATCTGTTTCATGAGAATCCAGAAAGATAAAAAAAAAACAAAACCACACCACACCTCAACCCCAAACCGCCCCCCCCCCAAGGGTGGAATAATCTAATATTGAGCTGTGTTAGGAGATTGCTTTGTTCCATTTTTTTATCTTGTGAATCAAAATAACTGAAGTTTTTGACAGTTTGCTAGTCATTTATATCAGAATTTATTCTGCATGAAAACTGGCATATTAATGATTTCTGATGAAATTCTGTCAGCTCTCACTTCCTGAGGGAAAGCTCACTTTGATGTAGTATCTTTAGAGCATGAAAAGGTGATGATGGGGGTTGAAAGTAAGTAAGTAAGTATTGAAATCACAAGCATGACATACCTGCCATGGCAGGGGATTGGAACTAGATGATCTTAAGGTCCTTTCCAACCTTTCTGTGATTCTATATATGGTGAAAACGTTTGTTTATGTTGATTCCATAAGAGCTGGACTCTGGATTTCCCTGATCTTCTCTAGAAAGTAAGTCCAGAACTACGTACTTAAAAAAATTCTTGTACTCTTCCATCCTTTGGTCAGTTCCCAGATCACCACTGTTGAAGATGAGTCTTGGGGCTGACAGAGAATTGAGCTGTGGTGTAGTGTGGCTAGAGCTGCCTCTGTTACTGAGTTGGAGCTTGAAACTTAGCAAGTTGACTTAGGAGCTGGAAAGCAAGAATAGAATATGTGTTTGCAGTACCAACGGTGTTCTTGTCCTTAAAAGTGTGGGTTGTTTCAAGCTGTGTAAATGGGATTTTTATCCTCATCTTCAGATTTCAGTCTGATGCAGTGAGCAAAATAAGGCAGCCTGAGAAGGGACAAACAGAAAATCATTTCAAGTATCTAGAGGTAGAGAAGCAGTTTTTGCTGGATTTTTTTTTTTTTAATACAATCAGTACTGATTTCAGAGCATAAAGACACAAGTTTTAAATTTTTTCCAATGTAGAAAATGTTTGGAATTTTATATAAATAGGACTGGGCAGTAGAAATGGAATTAAATAATACAGTAAAGTTTCAGGTTTTTGTTTTTGTGTTGTGTTTTTGTTTTTGCTTTAGGAAGAGGGTTCAGCAGTGAAACATATTAACATTTTTATGATGATATGTATTTACTTGGATGTGTAATACTGCAGTCTGACATTTATTTAAGTTTAGTGGCTGAAGGAAGGAATTACTTCCACCCATTTGTGCCAGTTCAGCTGTTTGTGAGGCTGTATAGCAGAGTCTGCTTTTTTGATTGCACTAGAACTTAAAAATGTATTTCAAAATGTGGTCTTGCGTTGTGACAGATACCATGAGCTACTAATGTGATTTGGCTGTGATGCATCTAATCCTAAAATGCTTCTGAAGGAGTATTTTCGTAGAATCATAGAATGGTTTGGGTTGGAAGGGATCTTAAAGGTGACCTAGTTCCAATCTCCCTGCCATGGGCAACAAACGCTTCCCACTAGACCAGGTTGTTCAAGGCCCTGTCAAACCTGAGCTTGAATACTGCCAGGGATGGAGCATTCACAGCTTCATTGGGATACCTGTTCCAGTGCCTCACCACTCTCACAGTGAAGAATTTCTTCCTTATGTTTAACCTAAGTCTCCCCCCCTGTTTTAAGTTTGAACTAATTATCGCTTGTCCTGTCACTACAGTCCCTAATGAAAAGTCCCTTTCCAGCATTCTTGTAGGCCCCATTCAGATACTGGAAAGCTGCTGAGGTTGCCACGCAGCCCCCATTTTCTCAGCCTGTCTTTGTATGGGAGGTGCTCCAGCCCCCTTATCATCTTCATGGCCCTCCTCTGGACTTGCTCCAACAGTTCTGTATCCTCCTTATGTTGGGGACGCCAGCACTGTACATGGTTCCCCAAATGGTGTCTCATGAGAGCAGAGGGATAGAAACACCTCCTTTGACCTGCTGGTCACGCTTCTTTTGATGCAGCCGAGAATATGGTTGGTGAGCAAACCCAGTGTTGATACCAGACAAATCTTTGGACATATCTTAAGTACTGAACATAGTTCTGGCTGAACCTGGAAAGGCCTGCTGTTGTGATGAGGTAGTGAAATGAAAAGGGGAATGAAAATGAAAATATGAAAATGCCCCTGGATTGCTGACTGTGTGGAGTCAAGATTGAAGCAAAACTTGACAGTTCTCTGTGAGCATGTTGGCAAGTTAAAATAAGGGAGGGGTAAAGAAGGGTTTTCAGCCCAGTTGAATAGGGGAACCTGTAAATGCCAGTACTTGATCCTGCTTTTTCCTCATCATGTTATTCTGTTTGTCCAAAGTAATCCCTCTCCCTGCTTACACAAATCTGGAACCTGTCTTTCATACTGTTTAGCTGCCATCTGGACAAGGGCAGCTGTATCTTGTCTGGATTTGCTGGTCAGTGTATGTCTGCTCACAGCCAGACAGCTACTACTGCCAGTCAGCTGCTGGCTGAGCCAGGCCAGGCAAATAGCTTAGCAGTTTAGAAGTTTTCTGGGCCACTTTTAAGCAAAAGAATATAGCTGATGTGGTTGGGTTGGGGTTTTTTTTTTGGTGTTTTTTTGCGGAGGTGAGTTTTTTCTTTGGGTGGGTGTTTGTTTTTTTTAAATGAAAAGTGAAAAGTGATTGTAAGAATCTTTAGGCTGGTAACCTAAAGATTCTGTGGTTGTAAACCACAGAAAAAAGTGAAGCATAGTGAAGGCAAAATAATTTTACTTTAAATAAGAAGCTTGATCAGCATGTGAAGGATAACTGTAGTGTTTTTGCTTGCAATAGCACAGAGTGGGACACAACACCCACAGAGAGACTTGCTTAAGATTCTGAGTTTAAGGCAGAATCACACTGGTCCTGTTGTCTTTTAGTTATATAAGGTCCTGAAAGATAGAAAAAGAAGTGGGGGTAGGATGCATCACATGGAGGAAACATGAAATGTGAAGTTGGATGTTTGCCTCATAGATGCCTTGACTATGTTTTTGCTTGGCTGTGTGGTTCTGTTTTTTCGGCAGTCAGACTTAAAAAATGCACACTGAACTTCACTAAGTGCACTAGGCAAATGGCTTTTTTTTTTTTTTTTTTTGCGATTACCTTTACTCAACTCTTGTGTGAAGGGATTTTCCTTGAAGAGAAGAGGAGAGACTCCTTATTTCTCATTATATATACTAGGGAAATGTTGATGCTGATTGTATCCCAACAGGATTTGGGAAGATACATGAAACAGTACAGGAAAAGAGTTGGAGAACATTTCATTGACTGTTCTTGTCTGGCATGTAATCTAATCAGATGAGGAAATTTAAAGATGAATAGAATTTCGATGACTTGTTTGTTTGTTTTGTGGCAGGGTTTTTTGGTGGGTGGTTTTTTGTTTTATTTTTTAGGGGGTTTCTTTTGGTTTTGTGGGTGGTGTGGTTTTTTGTGTGGTTTTTTGTTTAAGTGAACAGTATGTTAGCTGTTCCCATCTTCATGAGGTTGCAGGAATTTCAAACTTTGATTTTAGAAGGTTGTAAAAAATATTTCATAGTTCATAGTTCAAAAGTTCTTACAAGGTTTCATAGCTCTGAGAAGAATTTGTGCAAATACCAGCCTTGACACCAACTTATCTTTGGAAAATCTAGCATGATAGAGAAGGGCATGAAGAAGAGCCTCATCTAATGTAGAGCTGCCCTCTACATTAGGCGAGTGCTTGTACAGAGGCTTTGACTGGATATGCAGGCCCCTACAATGAAAGGTATCTTGTATCTGGTGTGCTTGCAGCACATGCGCTGGCAGTGAAGCACTGCAGGATTCCACTTACCACTGATCTTTCAAATCAGATGAGCAGCTATGACAGGTATCTGAGATCATTGCTGGAAAATTCACTGTCAGGCCTCAAAATAGAAATTCTAGTTGCTACCACCAGCATGATAGTCATCCTTCAAAGGGGTTCATATCTTCCTTATCTAGTTTTTATATCCTTAGGTAGTTTATTTAGGCTTTAGTCTGGGAATATGCCTACTGGTGTATTACTACTTCAGTTTAATAACATCATTCTGAGACTGCGTGGAACTGGTATTATTTGCATATGTGCAGTGGGAAATCATCCCTAGCTATATCATGAGCAGCTGCCTTATCTGAGCTTCATCCAGAGACACTTGTAAGTGGTACCACCTAGTCAGGGTACAGTAGAACTCCAGTTACCAAGTTTTTCATTTCATAAACTGAATTAAGTTTTCATTTGAGGTTTGTGTTTTGTTTTGGTTATTTTTTATTTATACATTTAAACCTGCATATGGTATTGAGGGCCAGTATTCCTGGGGGAAGTGATGGGAAGGGATATGTAAAGGTGAGCAGTTGTCACTTTCATCTGTGGTGTGTCCCTTTTTTCTCTTACCTTTTTAAATTTTAGCTGACTTGAACTGGCTACACCTTTGAGGTCAGCTACTGTGGTTGTTCTCTATAGTGAATTGTTTTAATATTTCCCCCCCCCTTTTGTTGGTGTTTGAGGTTTTGTGCTGGGGAGAGGAGGGTAATCCAGATTGGAAACTGTTTCTAGCATTAGTGCCTGTTTTGCTTTGGTCTATTTTTTCAGCCTTTAAATCCTGTAGAATTTAAACTTTTCTGGTGAGTATTTAGCCCTGTGTTCCTTGTGGTAGATTTTTACCATCTCATAATATTCTCTGTTTCGTTGCGGCCAGAACATTTCACCAGTAATGTCTATAAAAACTACCAGCCTGTATGAGGTGAGTGTAGTCCCAAGGCTATGCTTCAAAAATCCCAAACAACTGACAGAATCTTTCAAGCTTCTTTTCCCCTACAAAATCATTAGATGGTAGATGAAAAAATTTCTGTTTTGTGCTGTTCACACCTTGCAGTGACAGGAATGGCATGTTTGAACTTGAAAACATCAGCCTGTGTTTTTGTGTGTTCCCTTGAAGTCAAGATGTGTGAAAAATAGCACTTAACTTTATATTTCTAGAGATTCCCAGAGGATGACAATTTTTATTTCAGAGGTAGGTAGCTGATGCTGTAGATGCCAGTTGTGCCATTAATGGTATCTTAATTTCTACCCAGAGAATGTAGCTGCTGTATGCCCCTTTTTCTCCATTTTCTGCCACTTGCTTTGCTCTGAAATTATTTTGGAAAGCTTGGACCAGAGGCCTGGAATATTTTTTTCCTACTTCCTTAAATCCAGTCTTAAATAAGATATCTGGAAGTACAAGGCAGAAAATGGTAGTTGTCTGCAAAATCTTATTATGACATTATTGATTTCTTCTAACAAGAAGACAAACTGCTTGGAAAAAATACAGAGAGGAACATGTGTTGCAAAAGCAATTTCAGCATCGTTTTTTCCTTGAGCAAGAATTCAGTGAGATTTAGATGCCACTGTTAACGCCTCCTGCAGTGGCCTCTTTCTGAGTACTCCATGACTTACAGTTGCCCCCCTTGATTCCATCTGCTTTAATCACTCAGAGACATTACTTTAGGTGGTACCATAGTTTCAAACTAACAATCAGACTTATCTTCACTTCCATCCTTTTCTTTGAATTGTGGCCTTAGCCTTTAAAGATGCTTTTCATTTTCTGCCACCACCCTTTCTAAAATCTCACATTTCTGAGTACTGTAGCTCTTTGTTTAAATTAATAAAAAGTTTAATAGTCTCTCTTAAATTCTACGATCAAATATTCTTCTGGAGAACTTGTCAGAATGAGTTCACAGTTTTATAGATGCACAGGTTTCTTCAACATGGCTGATTACTGAAGCTTGAACTTTGAAAGGTCAAGTGGCTAATTTGCATATGGATTAACAGGTAGAGAGTTTCTTCTATCTTGTATGTTAAAGTTTTAAGAACCTTTTCTACAGATACCTTTTCTTAAGAAACTTTTAAGAACCTTTTCTACAGATTCCAAAATTCTGGTTCTTTCACTTGATTGTATTTAATGTTCTGTTGCAGGTCAGGTATAGGTAGCATTTTGTACTGTAAAGTGATGTTTTGTTCACAAAACTGTACAAGTTGCATGATGCCTAAATCTGCTAAATCTCTCTTACTGGAAATACTAGATGTTGATGAGATTAAGAATGTCAGAGTGGCCCATTGCTTGCACCCTGAAGAGAAAAAGTGATCTACTCAAGTGGTGTCCAGAGTTCTTCAAGTATGTATTAATGCTGTAGCTCACCTCAGAGACTGATGCATTCTGAGTTGGCTGTTTAATGTCAGAAAAAAAGCTAATGAATGGTCCAGCTCCACCATCCATTGCCAGAGCACCAGCTTTCGGATCTGTGACAGAAAGAGAGATCAAATACCATGTGTGCTATCTGATGATTTGTTTCAAAAGTAAAATGTATTTATCTGACACTGTTCTAGAAGCTCTCTTGGATCCAGGAGCAATACCTAACAGTTCCTGAGTAGCCTAACTTCAGAAGCAGATGAATAGGTTGTTATATTGCCTGTGCTGAGCAGAATCTGTATTCACACTCACTATAATTTTTTTAATGAAAACAAAATATATAGAGATCTATATAAAATAGTAACATCAAGTGATTATAGCAGATTACTATTTTTAGATAACTTTCCGTTCTGTAAATCCAGAGGAGACATTCCTGGTAGAAAAGTGTTTGTTTTCTTGTTGCTGTCTGTGTAGCAAACAAACGGTGGTTGCAAGGAGCTTTTAACAGTATAGTAGTGGGGTGATATTATTCTTCCCTCCCTCCCCCTCCTCTCCCGGGCATTGTATTTCTTTCTCGTGTAGATGACATGATCCTCTGTAGTTTCCACTATATTTAGGAACTTATGCTCTTAAGACTTGGTGTAGTAGATTGTTCTTCAGTTTTTCAGCACTGGATTCTTCCTGTTTAAAGCTCTTTCTCAGAAGTGTCATTTTAGCTAGAGAATTTCATACTTCCATGGCAGGCGCATCCATACAAGTTTTTCATCTCGGCAAGGCGTGAACTGCAAAAAAACTGAAATCTTTTTTAAGTATATGATGAGATATCTAAGCAAATACAGGTTTCCTGATATCTGCCTCCCCTTCATACTATAATCCCGGAGAACTAAAGTTTAATATAGCCATTGTTATACAAAAAGCTACACTAGAACTTCCAGGTTTACTGTAAGACCCCTGTTGAGTTGCAAACATTTATTTATAAATATTATTTTAGGAAAGGAACCTTTTGAAACATCAAGTCAGTCTTTAAATATTTAAGATTAACCTTTTACCCTATTAAAAATATTGAGTCTCACAGATCTCTGTGCAGAGGTGCAGCACTTTGGTGGCATTTTGCTATTCTTCCCCAGTGACTTTTGATTAAGTGCAATACAGACTTGGTAGACCATACTGAAAAGGAGAATGATAATGAGAAGCTAGTCTGAAAAGATATGCATCTTTTGTATAAGGCTGTGTGACTGCAGTTCAGGTGATTTGTTACTTTCCTGTTTTATCTTTTTCTTGATTCTTGCATTGCTTAAGTTAATTGCGGTAGTGTTTGGATTTAATGAGTGCACTGTTGCTTGTCTTATGCAGTCCTTGTTCGGCCTGCCATCATAGGGGACAGTGATAATGGGATTAATACTTGTCTAAAGATCAAAAGAATACGTTCTGGGACATACTAGTGTGTATAAAGAGGACAGGATAGGTGTTCTGTTGTAACTCAGTTTTCTGTATTAGGTTGAAAATAGCCTCTTTATTTTTCCTTTGACTAACATTCCCCTGGGTGTTAGAAAAAGTATATAAATTATAACAACCTGCTTCCTGCTTGTTGGAACTTCAAACCTAGGCCTTTAGAGTACATATTTGTAGTCTGGTTTTAGATATATTTGAGTCTAAAAAGTATGTATGAGACCACTGCAGAAACAAATATATGATTATGGGCAAGATGCTGCTTTTGTTTTTGCCAGATTTTCTGGTTTTTGGTGTTTGTTGTTTTTTTTTTTATGGTTGGTTGGTTTGGTTTTGTTTTTTTCTTGTTGTTTTGGGTTGCCTTTTTTTTTTTTTTTGTTCCTCTAAAGCAGTGTGTTACAATTGAGATCTTTAGTGAACCGGCCATTCTGTCACTATGTCTAGTGCCTGTGGTGCTTTGGGCTGTCCTGCTCAGCAAGTTTATTCTAATAAACTACTCCATCCCTTGTGTTTGTGAATCTTGGTGCTCTGAATGAGTTCATGTTAATCCCAGAGGTAACAGAATTTAAGTAAGCTTTCTACTCTTACAGATGTAGCTGCCACACTGAACTTAACCCTTTCAGTCTTTATATACTGTTTTCTAGGAAACAGAAAAAAAAAAAAATAAAATGTCCTTTTCTATCACATGGGTATCCCTGCATATAAATTCTTACCAATACTGTTGTCAGTGTTTATAATACAATGAGGTTCAAGTGTAGCATAGTGAACTTGTTTGGGTAGGTTGTGCAGCCAAGAAGTACAGATGTGATTACTATTTCCAGACTTCAGTGTTGCTGTTTGCATCTCAGAAACATATCACATGGAAATAAAGTCTGTAGTTCTGTCTAATGCTGGAAGACATGCAGAAATAAGATTGATATTTTATTTTTGGTTCCCTTCCGGTTAAGAATGTGTTGGGTGCATGTTGGGAGTGCCCTACAGAGCAGTCTACCTATATATAGACTGGCTTTCAGGAGGCCTGAGGGTTTTTTTGATTTTTTTTTTTTTTTTTTGTTTGTTTGTTTTGTTTTGTTTTGTTTTTCTCCGGTTTTAGGTCTCTGTGCCATCAGACTAACCTCTGCAGCATTTTCACAAGTTTTCATGACTTCAGCTTAAAAATTTTCCTAGATTTCATAACCCAGCAAAGAATGACAGATTCCTCTTCCCTTTGACTGAAAGCCTTTGTGTCTTCCTTTATGTGGTGTCCCCAACCAAGGATGCTGCAAAAGCAGCATTTGGGGATGGGAATAGGACATGGGATTGGGGGAGGATGTGTCGGTTTTAAGGTCTTTCAACAAATGAGGGAGATGATCATGTTTCAGACATTTTATTTAAAATGTCAGAAAAACATTCCTGCAGTAGAAACCAGCGGGGTTGTGTTCCTCAGTTTCAGGTCTACTAAATCAAGCCAGATAATAAACTCCCAGGAATTTATAGTTCTCTTTTTTTTCGCATCTGAGTGTAATGTGGTGGTGTCTGTAATAGAAAATTTGTGTTTCTTTTTTCCAGTAGTCCCTTTCTAAATTAGAGCTATGTTGGTATTGCCCTTCTTATTAGCTATGCAGCGATTTCATTGTTTGACACATTTATTTTTAATAATAATAAAGGCTAGATTTTATTTCCAGGAATTCATACAATCTTTCTGCTTGAAAAAAATGGTAGCCAGTTCTTCAAATACCTACTAAGGTGAGGTTTTCCAGACTGCACATGTACACTTGTAAGTTGCTTTCTGTAACTGCTGACAATTACAGCATATCCTGTATTAACAGCAGTGCAGAAGTTCACTAGCAGATGTTGGTTTTCTTACTTCAGCTGTTGCAGATGAACACAAATGTATAGTGATACAGCAGCATGCTGACTGCAATATGATAACAGCACATACTAAATGTGATCTGTCTTAACATGCTGAAACTCAACTCTGTGCTGGAATATTCTTTGCTTTCTTAACGTGTTTTCCTCTTGAATCTTTCAGACTTTAAGTTCCATCCATAGGATACTGCTGGTGCTTTGCTCATGGCTTCTTTCAATAGCATTTTGCCTTTTGAGATTCAGTGATAGGTATCCCAAGGACGTGACAATTGCATATGAAAGCAATTTGTCAGCACTCCAGATTGGTACAGGAGTTTCATTATAGACATACTATGCCTAAACTGGCACCCAGTAAAATTTGCTTTCACTGAAAATGCTAGCTTTCCCTTCTCTAAAAGTTTGATTCCTGTGGAGGGGGTGGTAGAGCTGGTTAGAAGATGCTGCCTTTGTGCAGTGGGTTAAGGGCTGCTTCTTTGTGTGGTTCCTTCTCTTCTTCCCTTGCATCCGCTAGGTTCCTGTTTTATTGCTTGAGAAGACTGATCCAGCATTGCCCCAGTATGTTCATACATCTCTTTAGTCTGGCAAGACCTATTGCAAGTGTCTGTTCAACCCCTAGAGAAGGTCTTAAGGTAGATGCTCCAGTCAGATCCAAAGTCACTAAACCAACAGTGTGATTGCTGGCGAGCTGATAGGCTGAACTGATTCAGAGCATTTGTGGTTAAGAAGACCTGACTACAGAGAAGATATATATATTTGTGCAAAGTTAATTTTACTGTGGTTTCTGAATTTTATCAGATTCAGCTTGCCTATGGTCCTTCAAAGCTAGGCTTGGCAGCAGGAGGAAAGGAATGGCACGTATGAGATAAATCCAGGACTTCTGCTTTATTGCACTGACAGAACCAAATTGTTCAATCTGTTGTCTCATCTGTTTCTTGCCATAGCTGGGAGTTGTAAAGGTCAGGCCATCACAGCACAAAGAATATAATAGTTAACATGCTGCATCTTGCAGTGTTACCAGCTGGCTAGTGCATTTCTCCCATTGAACATCCAGGCTCTTTCCCAAAAAGCGTAAGCAGCATCCTCAGCCTATTTTGGGAATGTGTGAAAGTCAAAAGTTACAGAAGGTGGTTATGTGGGATGCCCAGTATGGTCAGCACTGCACTCGACTCCTGTGCCGTGTGCTGCACTTCAGGAGGGGTGCAGCACTTGTCAGTTTGAAACGATTCTCATCACCCGGAGAGGTGCAGCTTTTTTGGTTCATGTAGAGTACAGGTCTCTTTACTGAGGAAAAAAATTACCTTATTGTCAGCTGTGTGTGTTTGAGGAGGTGTTACATGATGGAAGCCTCTACCACTGTGCCAGTCACCCCAGCCCCCACCTCCTACCACATGGAGGTGGACAATGATTTCATCCCCCAAAGGAAGCCAGGGTTACAGTCACTCTGCTTGTTACAACCTTGTGTAGAAAGGGAAGTACAGGTATGGCAACAAGACAATATTGATGTATCAAAATTACCGTGGAAGTATGTGAATAAAGGAGGTAATGAGTGATAAGAATAAATATGTATGAATTGACTGCTGTGGAAGACCTCTTGTTTAGTCTTCAGTATAGATGTGTAATGGAACTGTCTTGAAAATATTAGAAGGGTACACAAAGTAAATGTGCATTGTTGTCCTCCTGACCCCCAATTTTGACATAAGTCCTCGGAGTTTGATCTCCCTCTCTGTTTTTCCATAGATTTATTACATGTTAAATGATGAAGCTTGCATGAAGATTAATGACATACTCTTGTCAGTATTGGACAAGAGGTAAATAGAAATAAAAGCCAGTTATTACACCCAGTATTTTGTTAACAGTTTTGCATCCTAACAACCGTTTACCTTTGCAAAAAACAGACTGGTGCTTCATACCACGCTAGAACTATGAACTTGGCTCTACTTGGGGGAGCCACAGTATGTTACTATTTGCTGGGTTTTGCTGTAGGTTGTCAATAGGCATCAATTACTCAATTATGTTTGTAATTTAAAAGACAAAATTAATTTCAGAAACTTTTAAGAATTCTGGGATGACAAAAATAAAAATCATGTGATTTTTATATCAGGATATAGCAGGATAGGTTAGCTTAGTCTACTATTCCATTGTTGGAATTCACCAGCATGTTGAATAGAGACTGCATCAGCGCTTTGGTCTCCAAACACCACTGTGCTTCTGCTACCTGAATCATGCACATTGGCCATCATGCATGATCCCATTACGTGTATGTTTGGTGTACACTATGGAAGAGGAGACATGGCCTGAGCTTTCTGAGAGCAGCAGCGCTTGTTTGGTTATTGAGTTATGACAAAGATCTAATGTCTTTATGTTGTAGCTGATTCACTGGGTGGGAACAAAAACCCAGCACTGTCCTTGGCAGTGTGGGGCTGTTGCCTCACACCTATCAGTCTCAATCCAGTTGCTCACTTGGCAAATCAGAATGGCATAAAAAATACTGTTTTAGCATAGTGTGTCTTATTCTTCAGTGCTTTGTGTTAAGAAACTACATCACAGATGAAAGCTAGGGGAAAAGATGTTGATGGTTTAAAACTGAATTCATCGGTTAGGTTTAGGTTTCTAAGATGTACAACCTGCTTTTTTGGCGCTTGTAATAAGACATAAAAATGCCTTTTGGTAAAGTCTACTTGCTAAAATTTCTTGTTCAGCTAATATAACTAAATTGAGTATTTTAAATTTTCTCTGCTGTTGCTATTCAGGGAAAAATCTTGCCATAACTTGTTCTTTATTTCTTCAAATTTTGTTAAGTTATCCAAGTCACTGTTTGACTTAACAGAAGATCTTTGTTTTATGTTTCAACACTTACTTGGAATGCTTGTCAAAGCTAAACATTTTCTTTCTTTATTAAAAAAAAAAAGAGGGGAGAAAGCATATTGTATATTTTAGTACATCCTGGTTTTGACTGTTCATATGGCTTATCCTTCAGAATGCCGTTTAATTGTGATTTACTTTTCATTCCTAAAAGGTGCCATACTTGGCAGATCAGAAACACAAGAGTGTATCTACTACAATGCTAATTGGGAAAAAGATAAAACAAATCGCAGTGGTATTGAACCTTGTTATGGTGATAAAGATAAAAGACGACACTGTTTTGCTACATGGAAGAATATTTCTGGATCAATTGAAATTGTGAAGCAGGGTTGCTGGCTAGATGACATCAATTGTTATGATAGGTAAGTAAGTTTTCCTATAAATTTTAAATTTATTTTTAATTTTAAACTATTATACCTGTCCGTAATTTTTAAATCCTTCTCTCTGCCATCAGTACTTGAGACATATGATAATACAGTAGATTTTGAATAGTTTCCATTTTAGATACATGCATGCGCATTTTTTTTTTTCCTCTCCTTGCATACCTGTGTTTAGGGGCCCAACCTTATTGAAGTGCTTTGTCTTGTTTGCATAATGGCATGCTTTACCTTTTCTTATTTACTTAATAAATATTAAAATCCAGGTATTTAATTTATTCTTTTTTGGCCATTAATAATAGATTTTCTAATGACTTGTTATTGCCTGTTATTGCCAACAGTGCAAATGTAGTTCCTGAACCAGAATGCAGAATTCTGTAGTTCACTTTTCCAACATCTTTGGCGTAGGAAAGTCAGTGCTTTGTGTCTGCTCTTTACATAAAGTATTTTGCTGATTTTATTAAAAAGCTCACCTCAGTGGCAACTGGGAGACACTGAATATTCTAGAATTCCGGTCTTTTTTTTTTGTCTTTTTTTTTTTTTTTTTTTTAATAGCAGATGGTGTAGCAAGTACCCGTGAGCAGTAACAGCAGGACTTGAGGTTTGTTAGGTAGGGGCTGAATAAAAGTCGTGACTCTCTTAAGAAGTGGTATTATAGTTCTCTGAAGTACTGTAGTAAGTTTTATTTGACCAAAAATTAGTTGCTTGGAAAGGGAGAGAAGAAAATAAATGCATAAAGCATCTTCATTAAAATGTACCTAGAATTTGTTTTTTAGCAATATTTTAGAAAATTCTCTTCTTGTGTTTCTTTAATGTTGAATGAGTAGAAGAAATCATTATAGTAATTTCAACCAAATAAAATTTCACCACGCACTAGGATGTTTTGTCCTTTAATGACAGTTTAAAGCTAAATTGAACAGTGGTACTGATTTATACATTTCTCAGAGAAGTAGTAAAGCATCTGCAAGCTTGCTTGCACAGCATAATTGAAATTCAGCTATGCTGGAAGGCGAAGGACAATTTTAAAGAAACCTTATTCATTGCTACTAATACCTAGTAACTGTAAGACACCGAGAATGGGAAAGTATTGGTTTGTTCTTGGTTTGCATGGGTTTTGTGTTCCTTTTTTTTTTCTGGGGGTCCTTTTTTTTAAAAAAAAACTAAAAAATTCCATTCTTAGTTGTGGCTTTGCAGAAGAAGTGGGGATATTACAGTTTCTGAACTAAGTTAATTTCTGCTAAATGTAAAACTTTCAGGATGGAAATAGAATTTTTTTATTTGGAAAAAGAATTCGGTTCTGTACTATTGTTATCCAGTTAGTTTCACATTATATTAAATTCTTCCTTGAGCAAACTAAAAAAAAAATGGAAAAAGAAATAAAATGCAGGAAGGATGGGAAGGAAATAGTTAAAAATTGAGTAAAAATTTGTTTGGCTTTAAGACATCATTAGCTGTATCTTGTAAGAATGCATACTGCAGTGTTCATCTAAAATACCCATTAATAAACAAGATCTTATCTCTGGGAGTGAAAAGTGGTTTAGTGAACAGTGAGTTACAGTGTGATGAACTCCAAACAACTGCAGATTAAGAACATCAAAGAATAAATGTTTCATAGAAGTTACAGTAGAGTGTAATTGTAATAGCTGGTTCTATAAAATAACCCTAATTTTTGAAGCTGAACCGAAAACTTTTTTGACAGTCTTCAGCTGCATTTACAATCCTCAATTATTTCTGCAGGATTTTCAGATTCTTTTCTTTCTGCTGTCAAGTTGTCTCCTGCATGATGCCTGTTTTTCTTTCCTGACTTGAATAGTTTCAGCTTATTTGTTAATAGAACTCCTTTCCTGCATTTAACTGATGGGATGGAATAAGCCCTATCCCTGTGCATAATGTAGGCAGGGGAAATTGTAGAAATTTTGTTGTCTTTTTTTTTTTTTCCCCTAAAATTAAAAAATTCTCCTCCTCACTCATCTCCAGCCCTTACAACCCGGTACTGTGAGATTATGTTTAAGCATTAGCCGTTTGATCATTTGTCCTAGTTAAATCTAGACTGCAGACTGTTCTTCAGTATCCTGTTGGTGGTTTTCTTTACTTTTATCTTAAGAATTACAAAAATGTGCTATTTCAGTTTCAATGATATTTCACTGCAATACAAAATAACAAAATTTTAATCTGTTTCTTCAGGTTTTACTCTTAATTGGGTAGTATGTTGTCCAGGATTATTTAATGAAGTTCTCTTTAAATTTTAAATACGAGTGTATGTTTTCTCTTAAACACTACCCTCCCTCCCAAATTAAAATTAGTAAGATTTTTATTATTATCTTTTATAGGAATGATTGCATAGAGAAGAAAGACAGCCCTGAAGTGTTTTTCTGTTGTTGTGAAGGCAACATGTGTAATGAACGCTTTTTCTATTTTCCAGAAATGGAGGTCACACAACGTAAGTTGGTTTGATGCATTTTTGAAGGAACGGCTTTTCTGAGTTCAGAAATATTTAATAGCATGTATGTTGAGAAGATAAGAATTTTCCGTTGTGATGTTTCTTTTCCTGCCAGAAGGTTTCTGATTCCTGCATGATAGTACCGTGTGCATTCACATAAAGAACCTAGAAAATTGCCAGTTTGTGTCTTCTATTTTTAATGGTCTCTGTACTAGAAGTAATTTATATTGATAAAAGATACTTTAGCTCTTTTCTGAGGGTGAGAAGGAAGAATAATATGAAATTACTGGCTGTTTTATGATACAGAAGTTACTGTCACATCTTACTTTAATTGTATAGTTAAGCTTCTGTAAGTGCCCATAAATCATTGGGCTAAAAAGCTGTATCTTCCTTAAATGCATGTACCAGCCTATGAATGCTCTTCTTCTTGAAACAGTGCTCTATTTCTTTGAACTAATTGGACCTTTGAGTTCCTCTGTGAATTGACACAATAACCTTTAGAAAGGGGGAAAGGATTTCCTCCCAGGTTACGAAGAAAATCAGATAGCCAGACTTAAAAAATAATTGTTTAAAAAAAAATAATTTGATTATTCTTGCATATCTTCTTTCACTCAATAATCTAATCTTTACTGGAAAACTGAATAATGTTAATAAGTGAACTGAAAACAGCAGATGTCTTGTGTACCAAATAGAGGAAGTTGTTTCTGAAATTAAATGTCTGTGAGATTAAAATGGCCTTTGTTGACCCAAGAGATATTCTTGTCATTTTTGTCAGTAATACTGCAAAGGCAATAACTGACATTCTTCTTCACTGTCATGAAAGCTCTTTTGCCCCAGGGGTCTGCCTGTGGCTGCCCCTGTGCCAGCTGCCTCTGAGGCAGGGTTTCTCTGGAGCCTTTGTCAGGGCTGCATGGAAGTGTATTCAGCTAGAGAACTTTTACTGTCAGCAAGTCAGTAGCATGTAGGGATGTTGGCAGATTACTTCTGGCCTCTTCTTATTAATGCCATATTATTGTATACATTACAAAGATTAAACCTCTGTATTGTTTTTTTTTTATTCATTAGGCGATGGCATTCTTGCAGTCTTTTAAAAATACAGACATCTCTTACACACTGTAGATATGCAGAGCTTAAAAGCACAAGAAGAGTTAGATGGGCTGATGTGTACTGGGGACCTAAATTATTTCTTTCCAAGATGCTACTTTTCAATAAATATGAATCTGTTTCTATTAGAGTATTTAATCAAGTATTGTTATCCTGTTGTGCTGATTGCAAAAATTTTTATAAGATCAGGATGCTAGACATCTCAAACAGTGGATGATTTTTGTTCCTTAAAAGCTGTGTCCTTTTGTGTTGTTTTTTTTTCTTCAGCAACTTCCAATCCTGTTACACCTAAGCCACCTCTGTTCAATACCTTGCTTTATTCATTGGTGCCTATAATGGGAATTGCAGTGATTGTGCTCTTTTCATTTTGGATGTATAGACATCACAAGCTGGCATATCCTCCAGTACTCGTTCCAACCCAAGTAAGTCACTGCATTATTTTGGTTTTTTGAACAGTAAAACCATTTTCTGAAAAGGGGAGAGAGGGGTGTGCATCTGCCACGTGGCTGAAGTCTTCTGTTACTTTCCTGGTTTAAAGGTGCTAATGCTTGCTATCCACAAAAGCAGAAAATTAAGCTTTACTTAAATAGCCCTATCTCTTTAATTAATTGGTCTTTGAATGTCTGAGAAACTAAATGTTTTTACACATCTGTGTATTTGGGAGGATCAAACTAAACACAAAACTTCAGATGGCAAAGATCCAGGAGATCTAGGAAGTTTGTGCACCCACATAGTTAAAAGGACTACTTGTCTGAAAGTTGTGTACAGCTGCACTCAGGTACTTAGGGTTGAGCTTTATTTAATGTCTAGCTTAAAACAAAAGTGAAGGAGAGATGATAATTCATAATGGCAAGTTGCAGTGAATAGAAAATAGCAACTAGTAAAAGCTTAGCAATTTTTTTAAAAATCAAGTGACTGGGATACAGGTATCAGCTAAAAGGAGAATAAAGGAAAACTTCAGTTGAAGTATAGTTCTAGGGCTTAGCTCAGCTCATGGCCTCACTGTGATTCATGTAGTCTTTTTCCTCTTGTTTGTTTATGTATTTTCTGTTTTGTCCTAAATTTTTTAGCTTTAGCAGTGTTTGTGTTCTACTTGGAAAATATTACGATTGTGGTCTCCAAATTTGAAGCATCAAAACAAACACTTTATGGCTGTGTGTGCATAGTTCCTGCTGTTGTATGGCTCCAGCTTATTCTGGAGGTGTAATTAGTATTAATGCCAGAATTCCTCTCCCTTCAGTTATGTCTAGAGATTCAGTTGAGATTAGAAGACTTTTATGAAAAGAATTAAGGCAGTAAATTTTTCAGACCGAAGTAGGAAAGATGAACAAAATGTGGTAGTGGAAACAGGTAAACAACTTAGCCAGGATCCCACACGACTTGGGTTTTTGCAGCAGGACTTGAACTTGAGCTTCCTAGCTCAGGGCAGTGACCACTTATAATACATTGTCTCTCATACAGTGATGCTATTTAGGATAAATAAAATCAAAACATTTGCTGTTTTTTTTGTAGGATTGCCTTTAAAAAGGATTAATATGTATCTGCTCTGTACCCCCGGTTTCTGTGATATTTTCAGTGTTAACTGCTTGATTTCAGGTTGTTTGGGAAGAAGTGTTGCATGTCGTTGATACATAAAATTGGTTTGATTTCAGTTTAGTAGTGATAAGGAAAATTTGGGGGGAAGCAGTGCGCATATGTTCTTGCCAAATGAAAAGAACATAATTTAGAGGAAAAAAGTATGTTTCCTGTCCTTGCGAAAGTATTGCAAATCCTCAAACTTCATGCAATCTGTTAGCATAATCACTTCATCCATCTCAGTTTTTATGTGTTCAGGACTTGATAACAACCTGGTAAACTTCACTGTAAGAACAAATTCATAACTTCATAACTGCTAGTTCTGTGACAAATTCAGCAGGCGGTTTCCTTTCAGACTTCAATAAGTAAAGGATAAAGGGATAGAAAAGCAAACAAATGTTAATATGTGTGAGAGATCAAGAACTGGTTTTTTTTTCATCTTCCTTCTTTCAGCAGCAATTCTTTTCTTGCATGGTTTGTTTGGTACAGGAGTGGACACATCATAAATTTTTAATAAACAGGGTAATAACCTGTTTTGTTAGCAAAATACTCAGATTGTATCTGTTGGGATAAGTATATGTTGGTGCTTGAGCTAGTTATGGTGTAACAACATTTTTCTTATCTTGTGGTAAATAGGCATTAAGGTTTGATGTGGAACGTCAGGAAAAGCTGCTTCTGCCTGAAAAACTAAATTATTATGCAAATAGATTATATAAATATTCTTCCATATGCAGCAGAGCAGTATTTCCCACTTTAAATTTGATTAGAGCTGATTTGAACAGGAGGCAGAGGAAGCAGGAAGAGAGGGAAAAGTGTTAGTAATTTTATAACTATGAAACAAACATTTAAATATTTTTGTGATTAATATATTAAAAGTAATATTATATCAATAATTAGGACATGATTAGAGTTTGTAGGCAAATGATTTATTTTTTAAATCTTTCTGTAGCAAATGGCTAGATCACATGTGTAACAGATACTTGCTAGAAAATGGGGATTTCTCTGTATGAGATGCAGATAAAGGTTATCTTCTACGCTTTTCCCAGAAGGTGGGGTGGTGGGAGTACTTAGGTACAGCAAGCCCTGGTACTAATCTTTCTTTCAGTAAAAATTAAAGGATAGATGAGTAAGTGAAAGATAAAAATGAGGAAGCACTGAAGAAAGACATTTTTGAAGAATTAAGACAAGGTGTAAGTAAATGAAAATAATCAGTGTGCAAAAGGGAAAGAAATTGTTTGGAATAGTTAAAAAAAAATGCTAGGAGAAATTTTATTTTTGAACCTGTAGTGAAATATAAAGGACAAACATCTGAGTAAAGGCAAACAACATTCATTTTCCTTTGAATGTAATTCATGGTAGATGCATGTATCAGGCAGGCATTACCTACACAAACTTGAGCTGAGTTCACAGCCTCGTGGTTTACGTTAACTTTATATTCCCTTTGAATCTACAGATACTTATTTTAAAATTTCATACAGAAGAGTTAGTTTATATGTTCAGTTTCAGACTGGAAAGCAGCAGATATTTTTGTTTGCTCCTTACATGTTTCAGTCCTGCTTTCCTTCAGTTATTTGGGTAGAGAGTCCAAGGGGGCTATGAGAGCAGGTAACTGCCGAGATGCTCCTTGCCGATGCCTGAGCCTGAAGTGCTCGCTGGGTCCGGAGGCATGTTTCAGGAGCAGCCACAGCAGAACTGCTTCGAGGTGTTGGTGCAGGGACCTGTCCTTGCTCCTGTTGCTCCCATTAGTCTTTGCTTCCATACTACTCTCTCTCTTGTTTGTGCTGTTAACTGTATGCCTCACTTTATCGTTTGGGGTGCTATCCAGTTAAATCTGTCAAAATGTAGAAAATCTGTCACTCTCAGTCCTTAAATGAGTTATTAACAAGTGTAAATTTGCTAAATACATATGTGCATACGTCAAGTGGTTTGAAAGAACCATTTCATTTTCTTATTTATATTTGATTTAATCGTGCTGCAAACATCTATTCATATGTCTGATAAACTTACCAAAAATAGATGAGTATTTTAAATATTTGAATTTGTGTATTTTCATATAAAAAGACTCTCACCCAGTTAATTTTCACTCATGAATTCCAGATACACTGAAAATGAAGCAGTATTGTCTTTGCAGACAAAGGCTTTCACTCTTAAATTAGTTTGGATATCTCCACAGCATCCTACTAATATTCCTGGTAGAAATACAAATGTGGATGGCAAGGAGTTGATATGTTATGCTCATTTATTTTTTTACATCTCTTGAGCTTGGGCCAGAGTTGTCAGTCAATGCTAATTACAACTGTGGTGTTACCACTTTGTCAACTGATAGATAGGGCCTTAACCTATTTTATAGTGTAACTGACACAAGTTAACACTTCTGGGTTTTATCAGTTCACAGAGCTGTGGCTTCCAACATTTTACATCCCTACTGTACAAAGAGAGATTAACCTCTTGTACTTTCTGTTGAGTGCTCAAGTTATGAATATCTTACTGGATCACAGAGTTGCTTTTTTTGTTTTGTGTTGTTTTTAAAGTAAGAGTCATATGTTGAGAGGGTTGAAAAAAGCTTTACAGATTCACATAATGTCTTCATAACCTATTTTTGTGCTTTCTTCTGGAACATTTGAAATTACTTGGGTTAAAGATACTTCACGTTTTTAATCACTAATCACAAAAAAGCCCTGGTCTAGGCCTGTTTGGTGGTACCGGAAATTTAAAAACTCAGAATGGACAGATCCTGTCTATTAGCATGTCTATAAAAGCAGGGTTAGTTGCTAGGAATTACCATTTCTTTCTCTCCTCAGAGTGGAGGATTGCATAGTTAAATACAACTATGTCTTCTGCTTTTAACCCCTATGTATCACTTCATTTAAGCTTTTCACCTATCATTCCCAATATAAGTACAATAATCTTTTATGTGTTGCTTCTCCCTTCCTCCATGAGGATGAACCTCGCTGGTCCTATATAGATGGAAAATGTCCCTGGTCTTCAATGTCGTGCTATATAAACCAAGAATTAAGAATAGTATAGAAGCACATGTGTGAAATGTAAAGAGATCTGTATAAAGAGATATATATAAAAGATATATAAAGAGGTCTCTTTTTTTTTGTGGGGGGGAAGAGGGGTTATTTGAACATAAAAACCCCTTCTAATTTTAGTTGATGCCATTTTGGTATGGCTCCCTTCACTACTATACCATGATAGTCTTTCTTTAGTGTATCTCTTTCTGAAGACACCCAAGTATGAGTAGGTTTCTGTAGCTATGTCATGGTTTTGGTATTTCGGTTTAAGCTGTAAGAAATTAGAATTGAAAACGGCATCACATAGTGCAAGGGGAATAATGATGAAGAAAAATCTCTAGTAGCAATAGAAGCAAGACAGATTCTGAACTGACTGCAGGTCCGACAGCATACGTAGGAGTGGAAGACTAAATTCTGTGTTGGAAATGAAAAGGATGAGAACAAAATAACAGAACAAGCACTGCTCTTAGCTGTAGTTTGTAACCTCATACATCTGGTCTAGGGCACCAGACCTGTGTCAAGTTTGGTGAGTGTGTGTAACTTGAGGTTTGTTTTCAAAAAAAAGTAATTAGTAACAGTAAATTTTTTGTAGTTGGTATAGGAAAAAGGTTTTCATTTGTTGTTTCCATTCTCTAAATTGACTTTCAGCACATCAAATACCTGGTATGCTTAAAATTTCCGAGATAACCTTTATCCCTTTGTCACACAGTTGGCTGCTGAAAAAGGATGAAGAAATTAAATTGTTAGGGATTTTTTCCAGATTTTGTTTTCCAGCCATACTATTTTTCTTGTTGTTACAGATATTTTAATAAAATAATACTTGAAAAATGAAGAATAAGAAAGGGAGAGGTGTTTTTAGGACTTATTCCAAACCTGGGAAGATTACTAGCTACTTGAAAAATGCATGAAGGAGAAGCCAAATGCTTACATGAAATGGGAAAAAGATCGATCAACAAAGAAAAGCTGGAGCTTAGAGTAAAAATTAAAAAAAAAGACTGAGAGCTTGTGGCTAGCTAGGAGGGATTTGTTTTTTGGGTACATATCGGTGGTTAATGAATGATTAACATATAAAGTGTTAGTATTAAAAGGAATAGCTGAATGACCTCTGGATTTGAACTATTAGATCTGCGAATGATTTCACGTTCTCTAATTTTGCATTTCGTATCTTGAGGGCTAATAAGAATTTCTTTTATAGTTGGTAACAACAGCTGGACTGACACAGGAGGAAGATCTGGCATTATCCTTTGGTTTTGGTCCAAGAGGCACAACCATGATACGGTTGTATAAAGGAAAGGAAAAAAAAAAGAAACCCCAAAACCAAAAAAACCCATAAATATAGGGACACCCTAAGAATACAGAAGTAAAGTTGTTATAGATGAAGAGACCTTAATGTGTAGTAGGTAAATAGCTTGTAACTGTGTCTTTTTCCCTTTTTCTTTGTTTAATTTATGGGCTCTTACAATACAGGCAGCTCCTTAAAATCTTTTAACAGGGGGAATAATTTGTATGACAAACAATTGAAAACCAAGTTTATAGTGTTGCTTTTTAAATGTTCTGTGTATGACCAGATCCAGACCTTTGATTCTAAGCTTTGATAGCTTTAAAATCCATTTAAAAAACCCAGAAACCCAACCCCCCAAAAACCCCACCCAACTACTTCCCTGTGTTTTCCATTCACCTTCAGAATGAGCTATCTCCATTTAAGTAAACCATAAATTCTTATTTTGTCAAGAGGTAAGAAAATACAAATCCAGGTGTAAGGTGACTTATCCTGAATAGCAACCTAAAGGGAACTCTAAAGTACAGTTAAAAAAAGAGGCTTTAAAATGTCTTTCTATAGTGTGAGCTTCAAGTTACTTTTGCATTAATTTAAGCAGAATTCTAAATAATTCTAACCTGTATGCTATACTTGCAATACTATACCTTAGCTTTCTACACTGTATCTTATTCTTGGCTTATTATAAAGGTGGTTTAGCTTTAGAATTAGGCCTGTATGGAGTGGGTCTGAGAGACTGGTGCATGAAGATGTGTATCCATCTGGTAAGGCTGGATGTACTTTGTGTTTTAGTCTCATAAATGTTGACTTAGCATATGCGCATTTAACAACTGACAAGACACTGGAAGACACTGGAAGCTTTTACAGTGCTACATACAATTTACCTTGAAGATTTCTCTTCTGTTCATTCATTGTAAACAGTAATATTCAAAATCTACATTATCTAGACCACATGTAGATTATAGTCTTAAAACAGTGCTTTGGAACAATCATAGGAAGGCTGAAGTACTGGTCTCGATGAAGTTTGCAGTCAGGTACTCTTATCTTCAGAAGGTTTTTAATAATTTTCCATACTAAAGTCCGTTTTCCTGAATATTTCAGATTGATGTCTTTCAGGTAATGTTTTATATCACTGAATGGATGAGAACTACACATTTCAGAAGTTCTAAAAAAAAAATAATTAATTTTACCCTTGTATTCTCCAAAGAGATTGAGGGATGAGGATGCAGATTATTTAGGGTAGTAGTTAAGAACACCTGAAGTAATCAGTGTAATAAATTTATAATACAGTAAGTTGCGTTTCTTTAGAATTCCACATGTTTATAAATATTTTTGTAACATTTTTGAAGTTCACAATATATTTGTGGGTAGCCCAGACTTTGGAGAAGACCACGTTGCTTGGATTTTTTTGTGGAATTTGTTTTTATTTGGGATGGTGTTTTTGCTTGGGGTATTTATGGTTTTTGGGCATTCTGTTTGGCTGGGTTGTTTTTTTATGTTTTTTTTTTCTAGTTGGTTATAAATATCATAATTTCCCTAATCCATGATAAAACCTTTAGAAGTATTTTTCAGTCGGTATAAATAGGAAGTTAGTGTGTTTATATACATTTGTATAGATAGTAGCTACACAAATGGGAGAGGGAGATTACCGCCAATTTATAAGAGTTGTTGCACCTATTTGCGTTTCTGTAATAACCTGGTACTGCTTAAACTGGTGATGCTTGCTTTTCTGATGAAAAGCCTGAGGCAGTGGTCTGTAGTCTAAAGGGAAGGACAATGATTTTCAAACCAGGAGGCTTATGATGTGCGTTTTTCAAAATTTCCATGTGTGTCTAATTTATTAGTGTTTGGGGGCCATTGAGCCCCTTAAGAGAGCAGTAAGAGAACTCATTTCTCAATTTCATATTTGCAGTTCCTCCTTATGGTAAGAGCAAAAAGGTGGGCTTTGTGTATCTTTTCCTTATTTCTGAGGAATTAAAAATTCTCAGAAGCTGGAGAACTTTAATAGTAAATAAGCCTGGAAAATAATTTTTTTTTTTTTTTTTACAGCCACAAACCAGACATTTGTTGAATAACTATTTCATACAAGCAATGCTTTTTACATTTTTTTTAACAGTTGTCTGTTCTTTGACTTACTTGAGTTAGGAGAAATAGGAGTACACAGAGATCTATTACTCTGATACAGTAGCCATTCCCTATCCCATTCACAGATTAATACTTTTATTTTGCTTGGCTGCTGCTTCTGGCAAAGAAATATGGGGGGGCTTGGAGGAGGAACTTGTGCTTGTGGTTTGTGGACTTAGTGCTGCAGAATCTTACTTGTAGTTCTCCTAAACAAGTGTGGAATAGCTGTCATTCTACTGGAACCACCAGCTCTGAGAGATTTGAAGGTGAAGATCATCAGGTTCTCTGAAAAAAAATTTGGGTGGTTTTGTTTAGTATGGGGTTTTTTTCACTTATGAAATGCCCCAAAGTATTTACAGAGGCTGTACAGGTCCTGCAAGAATCTGCTTCATCCTCTTGCTGTGGGTGTTACCCTCATCTCCAGTGGTCTGCTGAATGATGGAGTGGTCCTGTTTAGCTCTGGTGTTCTTCAGTGCTCTCTCTGTCAGTGACTGCAAGCTCTATAATAGTATTTATAAATCTGACTCACAACTAAACTAGCCTTCAAGAAATACTTCAGCCCTTCTATTATTAATTATTTAGATAATTCTAAGCGTGTGCTAGACAGTTTTCAAAGTGCAGAGAAAAGTTTTTTGTTGGCCCTCCACTCTGTAGCACCTTAAGAATGTAAAGACAAAGGGTGAAGAAAAAGCTGTTACGTAGCAGGTGAATACTTCAAGTGTTGAATTTCATGCTCTTGCAACATCTATCTGATCAAATTATAAAGGACAAAGAAAATGGCTGAGGCAGATGTACATGAGGAGGAAAAAAGGTGTTTCAGCGCTTCTCTGCTTGAGTGGCAATGAAATTGTTCAATAAAAAAAGAGATGAAAGTAACACAAACAAGCGTGTGTCATTAAAATGTGGTTTTAAGTCTCAGCAACAGTGCTCTGGGACTTAGGTTTTTATAATGGATTTCATTCCACAGTCTGTGAACTCGTGTGACTTGTTTGAAAGAATCTTTAATACTGTAATCTCCCTTTATAGATGTTGGATATAGTTTTTCCAAGTTCACTTGTTCTAGTTACAGCTCTAGCATGCCAGATTTGTTGATTAAATTTAGTAATACAGACCTAGTATATGATGACCTATTTATTTCAAAGGTTTAGTTATAACACAGACATTAAAAAGTTTTCATTTTCCACAGCTAGTGACTAATTACAGTGAATTTAAAAAGTACAACCCTGCCCTCTACTGTACACTTGTGAGGAAACAAGAAATAAGCTTGTGTAACTTGTGTTTGTATGAACTTTCTGCATGTCTTTATATACTGTTTGGTAGAAACATGAACGTTTATAAACCTAAAATGGACAACTGTAGTTTTAATTATAAGGTCAATTCAGCAAAGGGTTTGAATAATAACCTTTTATTGCCCACTTTGCTAACATATCAATGATGGATTTTTACGTGTGTGTGTATATATATATATAAATTGTCCATTATTAGTGCAAGGAAGTATTGCTATCCCCAGGGATATTTTTGTTGTTAATTCACAAACAATTGATTTTGTCTCTTATGAGCTGTTTTTCATTCCATTATTGGTATATATAGTAATTTCTTTTGCCTGTGTTTTTTCCCCTCTACAAGCACGCCTTTCATATAATGATTGAGGTAAGATGCATTGATATTTGTTCATGGTTATGGAACTTTCTGTGGACATGTAAGAAGTTATTTTGGTATTAATTACTTTTTTCACCAGTCAGTGTTTTGGAGAAGAAATATGTAAGCATGCATGGTTTAAAAACAGATTTAGTCTGCTGTTCATAGCTTTCTTAAAATTTACTGTAGTGTCTCAGGCTATCAAGTTAAACACCTTCAGGAACTGATAATGAAACACACGAGGCGTAGTCAGTTTGTGTTCTTCAGCTACCCTCTTGCCTTTGTGTCACTTCCACCCTGGTGCCGCTTCGTATGAGTGGCGGTGAGGGCTCCACTGGGCCAGCATGTGCTGATAACCTCAGTCTTGGGCTGTGGGAGCAGTTCAGCCAGTACAGACTGCACACTGTGTTGTGGTAGGCTGCCCTGAAAGTACATGGCACATCCTGCCCACTCCTGTCCTGTCTTTGGGTGTCTGTTGTCATCTCCCACCTGTGGTATGCCAACAGCTGTTTGAGGTGTGTGGTCTTTGTGTTGTGATTTGAGTGATGTTTTTTTTTTTGATTCAGGAGCTTGAAGGAATAGATTACCTGAAGAAAAATACTCTTTCACTATTAAGTCTCTGCTTCGTCTTTCTCAGTGCCCAGAAGTTATTTTTACTTGTGTTAAACTACTGACACTTTATGTGAAAATGCAAGTAACTGAAAACTGTTAATTCAGAAATCTGGTCATTATTGCTAGACTTCTAAATTGGATATTGAAAAAGTCAAGATTTGAGTTTTAATGCGAGTGCTCAGTTTCCATTGTCTCTTTAGTTCTCTAAAAGCTGTAATGTCTTGTAACTTAGAAGAAAATATAATGGAAATTATATTTTCCCGAGTATCTTGCATCTGTAAAGAGTTAGCTGGGTTCCTTCTGTTTGTGTTACTGTTTTTCTTCAGTTGGCATAATTTTTGTTAGGGATGAAGCTGAAGTATCTTCACTACAAATAACTACTTTGTTTATATTACTTTAAGGAATATGTTTGCAATCTGTGATAAAAGAGAGGATTTTTTGGAGTGAAAGGAGAAAAATTGATGCTATTTAAAAGAAATGTAGTTTGACACAAATTGTAGTAAATTTTAGAATAACTACAAATTTAAGAATTCTGACTCCTTTTACAGTATTTGGATCTTAACTTTACAGATCAGCTGGTGAAAATGAACCAGACCCAAATGAGAAAGCAGCCAAGACAGTCATCAGAGTTTTTCAGTGAGAACTTTTCGACCCTATTCCCTTCTAGTACCTAAGTGGGCTGGGAAGAAAGCTGGAGACTTTTTTACAAGGGCCTGTAGGGATAGGACAGGGGGGCATGGCTTTAAACCAGTAAGTTATTCACAATATAAGCTGTAAAATAAATATAACCAAGGGAAAATACTGCACCATTTAACAAAAATTGTGTGTGGTCAGGAATTTTGAGAACTTGTTTATATTTTGGAGCCAGGAAAGGGAATTGTGTCTGTGTACAACCCTGTTTGGCTAATTGGTCTTTTTTTTTTTTCTCTTTGTTGTACATGGTGAGTCACCTGATTCAGTTGCCATATGAAAGACATAACTGGAGATAAACCCAAGTGCTGACAGACTGTGTTGGGGCAGGTCCTTAAACAATCTGTTTAGTTGGTCATATTTGGAAGGGATTTGTAGTTTTATGTTTGTTAAGCTTCTCTTTGATCTTAAGATCTATTCTTGAAGGCACTTAAGGAAACCTATTTCTGTAAGTTACCATTCTTCCATGAATATATTTTCCCTCTGTTCTTTTTCTGGTATGACTAGTATGCACTACCTGGCAGCTGACTGGAATTCCCAGCTATAAAAATCAGAACCAAAAAAGTCTTGTTTGAGATTTGAAAAGCTTGGAGTGTACAACATAACTAGATGTCCATGATTTTGAGATGAACATGCAACATGAACTTATGGTGTTAAGGATTGACGGCATTGACCTATAGGAAGAGTAAAGCTTAGTTGTCCAAGTAGAATGCATCATATGACTTTGTTAGTTGAAGTACTTTTTGCAGACATAGCTGCTTCTCATTTTCCCCCTAGTAGTAGATGATTGTGTGGCAGGAGTGTTCCTGCTCCTGTTGCCTTTGTGAACTGCCCTGGGGTTAGGACAGAGTGGCTTTGAGAAGGTATAGTGTGGACGAAGTGAGATGGGCCAGTGACTCACTGCTACCAAAAGAGGGAGCCCCTCTTCCCTCTGCCTTGCAGTGCTTTTTGCCTTAACCTGGATGTTGTTGCAAACTGATTCAATTTGCCAAACTACCTGTTTTTAAAAACAAAACCTAAACAAACAAACAAAAAAAAAACCAACCAAACAACAAAACCCCAAACAGAAAACACACACACACACAAACCCCCCAAAAGAAAAGCTTTCTGGCAGTATAGTGTATCATCTTGATTTGTGGTATCGTCAAACCAATGGCAGAATCGGTCCAAGGAAAGGGGCAGGGAAGGTTCAGGAATGGAAAATTGGGTGCTGATTTTTTGACAGCTGTGGCGAGCTGTTAGACTAATATGTGCACATTATAGCTATACTCACATTATATCATCATCCTTGGCAACACAGAGATGATTTTAAAAAGCCATACAAAAATAATTATGCCTATGGCATATTAAACATTTTTGCTTAGAAGTAGAGCAAGTTTAAAATATTGTGAAAGAATGTTGCTATACAAAAATAGTACCTATAGATTTAGAGTAAATGCCTGTTGATTTTAACAAAGTTGTTAAAATAATAAACTGGAAAACTATTCTTTTTAGTTATGTTAACAGAAGGCAATTACACTTTACATTTTAAATCTGGGTTTGTTTTGATTTATGTGTGTGGGTGTGTGTTGCTGCTTCATAAGCACACCAAAAGTTCTGACTTCATAGAAATGTCTCAACACAAAATGGAAATGTGCAGGGAACCACAGGAGGTTGCTGTATAAGGTAGTGGAAAAATACTTTGAAATGCCAGCATTTTTTAGGAAATAAGAAATTCAGGTATATGAAAGGTATCATGGTCTAATGTGAAAGTAAAAAGTACCAGTTATCGCTGGCCACTTCTTATTGAGGAGTTAGTGCCTTCTCTTATGATAGACAGTGCAATTTTTTTCACCAAATATTTGAGAACTATTAAGTGATCATTTGCTTGATTGTCAAGAAATAAAGAATCATCTAGGGTGCTTCAGAATGTCAGCAGATGTTTTGGTGGAGGATATAGAAAGGAATGGAGGTTCTAGCTACTAAAGCAAAGGGGTTACTTCCCATAAATCGTTCTCTCAATTTAGGCAAGTTGCTAGGTTCAAAACTTTAAAAGCTTGTTTAATTAACAGATGTTAAATCCCCAGATGCTGCACAGTGCTCAGGATTCTTTAAAATAACAGTTAAGAGTTAGTTGGCTTTTGTGAGTAGATTTGGGCATCTTGTTTCCAGTTTCCCTTGGAACTGTAACTATTACAAATTAAGGACAGTGATTTCCCTGGTATCTGGAATATTCATATAAAGGGCTTTGGTACTGAATGAAAGTCAGCATTGGAGGGAAAACTTAACTCTGAAACTTCATTTTCTATATTTTCACTTGCCCACTTTAAACTCAGCAATTTTGATGTAACAGATTTAAGCATCTGTTGCTGTCAAATTTGCAAAAGGATTTCATATTTGTTTGAAGGCAGTATTGTAATGTGTCTATTAATTTGAATTTAAAACATTATAGTTTCTTTTACAGTTACTAATTTGTGGAATTAGGTTACAGCTTCTTTAAATTGCTATAACTCTGTCCTCAAAGCTTGTTATTCTTTAAGGATATATTTGTTGCATAATAAGAAACAAGTGAATGGTTATTTTATTCCTGCACTTAAACTACTCAAAATTCTATGTTCAATACAGAAGTACTTGTCTCCATTCTCAGAATAGTAAAGTATACTTAAAACCACGTTCTTCAGAAGATGTGTCTTTAACATGCACAAGATTTTTTGTTGTTCACTGAAGTGCTCTAATACTTAAGTTTAGAGTACTCTCATTTGTTTTGTAGAAGCAGCTCCTCCAGTGTTTTTTCATTCTCTCTCTTTAAACCAGTATTACAGCTGGGACTGCTTTGGGAAAAAGTTGAGAAGCCAAACATATATTATAGAGACTTTTTTGAACAGTAGACTTTTGTTTTTTTTTTTAATTGTATTTTGCAGTGTGGATATCATTTAAAAGCAACACCTAACTTTCATTTGTATGTTTGTTTCTTTCATGCGTGATACTGAGAATTGTGGTGCAGTTTTCTGGTCTCCATAGTCATGCACTGCCAGTAAAAGCAGTCATTCACCCTCTTCCCATCTGTGTGATCTGGCAGTGTACTCCCAAGCTATCACCCCTGCCACTGACATCGACAGTTCTCTGTAGAAATTGGGACTGAAGAACAAATTGTGGTTTAAACGTATCTGGGGGACTGCAAAAGGAAGGTGGAGCCGTGTCTTGTGTTGACAGTGTTGGTAATTCTGCTTGGTGACCACTATACACCAGAACTTGACTTACCTTCCTGCAAAAAACAGGGATCGTACAGAAGACAATCATGCTCTGTGCATAGAGTGACATTCTTCCATGCAAAAGCATTTGTATATGGGTCTGATGCATTTGTTCATGGTAGGGAAGAAGCTTACGTAAGTACAGCTAATCCACCATGAAAGGCTGGAGAAAAGAGGACAGCCCAGATAGAAGCAGGCCTTTGGCAAGAAAGTTAAAAAATCTACTTCTTACAGTCAGATGATGTGCATGGTACAGGATATGTAAGAGATGTATAAAATACAAAATACAGGGTATTCCTTAAGCCTTCACATTTTCTTTCCCAGAAAGGGAAATTGTTTAGATCTGAAGAAATATTGGTGGTTATATGGATAGCTGCGTGTAAGCTCTGCCTCACTTGCAGTTGTGCTTCCTAGCCTGTGCTGTCATATTTGAAAAGCAACTGTTGGGCTGGCCCCTCAATAGTGTACAAACACTGTGAGATATGACAAGGTGATCTCTTAAATTTAATTCTAGTTCTGTTTCTGGGGTACAGCCAAGTACTTGTATTTCAGTAAGTTATTAGCTATCTACATTAGCAAATTTGGGAGCAGTTAAAATGGATTGGTAGGTTGAAGCATTGATGCTGTCGTTCTTCACACCACCATTAGTGTAGCTTGGAGGGCTGACTGGAGGTGATGATACTTGGCTTCCTGTGCCAAATGCCTGCTCTATGCATGTGCTTCAGTGGTTCCTGAATGAAAAAAAAATGCGATGTACTGGAGGACCTCGTTAGTAGCATGGCCTGCCCTCATCTTGGTTTGCAACCTCATGTCTCCCATAAACAGTAGAATTACTGAATTAGAGAGCTGTGCTGGTATCAGCTCAGATGGCTTGTGAGAACTCAACCAGTATGTGGTCACTGCAGACAGTGAGGGGATACACTCCAGCTCTGCACTGCTGCCCCCATCCAATCTGCTGATGTAGACCTCATCTGCTTCCCAGAGTCAGTCACTCAGAAATGGAGTTAATGGCTTTGTAGAGTTAAGTCACCAGATCATTGAACTGAAGGTTTGAAAGGATCATGTGTATGTCCAATAAACAAACCAAAAACCCAAGCCTTAAATGTATCAAAGGTGCTTATTTTGATTGTCTTGAAAAAAGTAACAAGTAAAGCTTGATTATCTTTTTTCCTTCATTTCTGCTCTGCTTTTTCACATGGTTAGATTCATACTGTAACTGTTGGTATGCTGTCACACATTAATTCTGAGCATGTTTTACAATTTCATTTTATTTTCCTGCAGAGAAGGGCTGCTGGGTTGTTTCTGGTTTGTTATGAGATAATTTGATGTAAGGGGGTTGAGTACCTTATACAAATCTCTTGCAGTTTACAAGCATTTATTTTTGGGCCGTCATCATAGATAGCACATATAATAACTAAATTCATTAATGGGTTTAACCTGATTTCAGGATCCTGGACCACCACCACCTTCACCATTGATGGGTTTGAAGCCATTGCAGTTACTAGAGATCAAAGCTAGGGGAAGATTTGGTTGCGTATGGAAAGCTCAACTACTAAACGAGTATGTTGCAGTCAAAATATTCCCTATTCAGGTAAGCAGAAGTTCTTAATGTCCTGTGTTGCTTGTAATATCATAATGTTAAACAGCTTTTTTAGTCACGATAAGAGGCTTTTTAGAAATTTTTCAATATATAATGTAAATCTAGATGGAAATGTTGAGCTGAAAAATGGGCAGGTAGAGCTTTATTGAATTAAAATAAGTATTTTAATGCAACAAGCATATTACTGAAGTAAGCTCAGTGGAACTTTCATACTTCTAGTCATAAAAATACTTACTTGGTGTGAAGAGTTTTAAGTAAGTCTCACACATCTTTTCATCAGATGAGAAAAACTAGACAATATTTTTCAAATTAAATTGTACTTAGAAGGATTGCCCTGAAATGCAAGCCTATAAGGTGATTGCTCAAATTAAATATAATTGAAATACTTGCTTCCCAGCAAGTACCCTCTAAAAGCTATGTTTAGAATAGATTTTGCTCATAATTTTCAGGTCCAGTCTAGTTAAAGAACACAAAGTGATCATATGCAATTACATTAGGATAGATTTTAAATCAACTTAAAATACTCACTGCTGTTTGAGGTGAAAAAAATGTGCTTGTGTTTTCTGATGATTAACCAAGTGTGACTTGCTGAATAAATACATCTGCAGTTTCTTATCCTTCTAGGAGAAAAGGCATGTATTTATGCTGGTTTTGGCCATCAGAACAATATAAGCTATATTGCAGACTAAGGAAAACCTGTTTCTAATTCTTTATGGGGTTCTTACAGATTCATAAAATACAAAAATTGAACTATGCTCTTAAGATGAAAGATACTGTAATGATTTGCCTTATGTAGACTCCAGTCCTGATCTACAGATTTCTGTGTTGCCATGGTTCATACCTGTGATAGCTAAGGTTGTTTTCAGCAGCTGATTATTTGTTTACAACAAGTTAAGTTTTTTCAGACAGTTTTCCACTAAATGTGAATATGTAATACATGTTAAGACAGTTTTTTATCATTTCTTTATATGTTAGATCAGTAGTTTGTAGCATAGTTATTAGTCTAAACATTTGTAATTGTTAATACCATACAGTATGCTTGCTTTCTTTGCCCTGTAAAGCCTGTCTTTGCCCCCCCCCCCCCAAAAAAAAGGTTTTAGTTATTTTGACAGGTCACTTACAAATGCATGGTAAATTGTGGATGGTAATGTCTGTCAGGGAAAGTACCTCAAGTACCTCTTGTACTCATTATTGTGGTATTAATGTGGTTTGTGTTCTTTGTTTAAAGGACAAACAGTCATGGCAGAATGAATATGAAATTTACAGTTTACCTGGGATGAAACATGACAATATTTTGCAGTTCATTGGCGCAGAGAAGCGAGGCACTAGCATTGATGTTGATCTCTGGTTAATTACAGCCTTTCATGAGAAGGTATGTTTAATTCTCAGCATAATAGCTCTTTTATTTTGTGATTATGGCCTTAGAAATTTCTTACGAATGTGAACTTGAGACAGTTAAGAAATAAAATTTAAAAGAGTGTTTGCTTACTCTTAGCTTGTCTCCTTTCATTGGCTATGAGGAGATGCTGGATTTAAGAGGCAATGTTATTGAAACAAATCATTCTACCTTTTTGCTTTTTAGAACATGTATTTTTTAATATTTCCCATCTAAACATATATAAATTCAATAAACTGCATCTTGCAGAGACTTTGTTTTTTTATTTTTATTTTACTTGTGTTAGTTGATTTGAGTCTGTAAGAGTGAAGTAATATGTATCCATTCTATCGTTATAATCATGGTAAGAAACATTAATAAATATAAAACAGTGAACATATTCTTAATATATTTAATATATATTAGCCGCCTAGATTTTTTTTTTAAATGCATACAACTGTCACAGAGTTTTAAGTACAAAAAGAGGTGGGAAGCCAAGACACCCTAACTTAAACTTAGCAGTGGCACAGCAGGGAGGCTTTAGGATGATGTTACCTGTAGCAGATTGGAGAAAATAGGGACATTTTAATGCATTACGGTTAGGTCATAGATCATATTTTTAGTACTGAATGTTAAATTCTTCATCCTCTCATTTTTGTCCCACTTATGCCTCTGCTCTAATAATTTAGAAGACTAGAACTATGCAACCATTTACGTTTTTTGACAGATCTCCATGATAAGTAGATAATAACAAACTAATTTGCCTTTCTGAAAGGTCTGTAAGAGTTTAAAAGAAAATGCTGTTTCTGTTGGAAAGATGGCATCTGAGATAACTGATGGAAAATAGGATTTTTAGTTTTATTTTTGAAGTATAGCCTCTACACTTTGACAGCTCTTTGTTAATTTTTCCCTTTTGGCTTTTCACACAGCAACATGTGACACAGTGACATCTCACAATCTGGATAATATGTAAATCTGTGAAAACGTGTGTATAGAGTGCGCTATAGAAGTGACTCTGAAGAGAAGAGCTTTACGTTGAATATATTTTACTTTATATTATCACTTTATTCAGAGTGTATGTTTCACTCTGAAACTGTGTTGTGAAACTGGAGTTTACTGTTGTTGATCCACAAGAAAAGACAGGCTATTAAAGCTCCTAAAGAATGGTTGTACACAGTCCAGTAAGATTCTTGAAGGTGAATCTAACCTGTAATTTCCTGTTCCTGGAAGATGATAAATCATGCTTGTAAAAACAGGGTTCTCTTTATAAAGAGTTAAAATGTCTAAAGTCTAGCTCCCATTTCTGACACAGCTGAGTGCAGTTCGTTGTCAAGTGTGCCACTGTACTTGAGCTCACTGCACTTTTTGCTTGTAGAGCTGATGTGTAAAGCCACCTTGATTCTATTCATGGACTAGAGACAATGCAAAAGTTATTTTTTTGTTGTTTAAACTAGCAGTTGTTTGTGTATGTATGTGTATAATTACATGATTTATCAGAAAACAGAGAAAGGCAGCCAGGTGCATTGTGTTCCTCAGTGATGGAGGCCAACTAGAATTTTTGTTTATGAGTAGATGAGAATGAAATTGGTCCTGTAATTGTTGATATTCTGGTTTTGCTGTTTTTTTTCCATGCAGGGTTCATTAACAGACTTTCTCAAGGCTAATGTGGTTTCTTGGAATGAGCTCTGTCACATAGCTCAGACTATGGCTAGAGGCTTGGCTTATCTTCATGAAGATATACCAGGGCTAAAAGATGGACATAAGCCTGCCATCTCACATAGGTATAGTATATGTAAAATGTTTTCAGGTGATTGTTAGTATTCAACTTTGAGCTAAAGGATGTGAAACATGGATAGAGAGGAAGTATTTACATGATTACTCCCTGATACCTTCCTTCCGGAATTGTTGAGAGCCTCGTAAGAAAAGCCTGCTCAGCCTAAACAGAAATCTAGCTGATGGTTTATAGACCTTGATGTGGTGATTGTGATAATGTCACAATTTCATTTTCTATACAGTTAATTAAGTACCCTATGTGGTATATGAAATAATTAGCATTATAGCTATCTGAAACAACTGAAACACTTAACATACTTAACTTTAGATGATACTGAGTGCTTCAAACAGAAACTGTTACTGTAAGCATGTTATGCCTATTGTTGATTGTAATTGCTAGTTGTTTTTTTTTAAATGAGGTAAATATAGAACACTAGAGCTGAAATGATAGTGGTAACCAAATGAAAAGATGGAGATACAGAGTAAGAGAAATACAGATTTTGCAGAATTTGTAATGTCATGGCAAAACTGCTTGACGGATGGTAAAGGAATGGGGGGGGGGGGGGGGAGAGGTGTAAAAGGGGAGGCAGCGGTACACACAGGACAGATGGCAATCTGTCCATTGCCTTTTCTTTCTGCAGGAGATGATGTATCTCCTTGCTAGAAACAATGACAATTCTTTTTTTTTTTTCCAAAGTGTTTTGTCTTGTGTTATTTAAACAAACAAAATGTAGTTGTAATAGAAGCCTGCAGTAACTCTTTATTCTGTTTCTGTTCTTAACATGCTTACAAATCTGTGTGTATTTTAAGCATTAAGTGATAGTTGCTGTCTCATATATTTCCATAAGAATAAAGTTGTGCAAATGTACTCCTAGGTTTTATTATCATTCTCTTATTATTATTTTGTTGTTTAAATGGAATGCTTATCTATAACTTTATTGCCTTTTGCATTATAACATTTTGGGGTTTATTGTTTTACTTTTTTCTTAGAACTTTATGTATTTCATGCTCTAGAGCTCAATATTTATATTTTTTTTTTCCTTAACTTGAAAGGGACATCAAAAGCAAGAATGTGCTGCTGAAAAATAATCTTACAGCTTGTATTGCTGATTTCGGTCTAGCTTTAAAGTTTGAGGCTGGAAAATCTGCAGGGGATACACATGGACAGGTAAACACTGATTTATTTACATAAATGTTACAACCGTTAACTGCATGTGAATGGAAATCAATAGTTCAGGTGTTCTTCATGCACAGGATACTGTATCATCAACCTGACCTTTAAGGAATCTGATAATTTATGTTTTCTTCTCACAAGCTACAAATGAAACAGTTTAGATAATTACAGATCAGAGCCTTCCCCCCATCTTATTACATGGCCTCTGTCTTTCCCCTTGTTTTGGTTCTTAGTAGAGGATTTGGTCTATTTGCCATCTTTTATTCATTGTTCTGAAACACTGTTCAGAAACTGAGGAATGACACTGGCAGCCAGTTTCTAACTTTCTGACGTAGCAACAGTCACTTCCCTAAAATGACAACAGTACTACTAATCAAGCACTGGTCATGCAAGGAAGCTGTTTTTGTACCATGTACCTTTAAAATAACAGACTTGAGCTTAGAGCATTATAGTTTCTGGAAAACAAAGTATGTTTAATTTTATGGAGAAGGCCACAATTCATTGTTGAGTGACAAAAAAGCCATACAGTAAGATTATAAAACCTCAGTAAAACTGCTGAAGAGAAACATAGCTATTTCTGCGAAGGTTTAAATAGTGAAGAAAATCCTGTTCTGGCACCAAACAAGTTCTGATTTATTTGGAGGACATAATTTCATCATTGACTGTAGCCACAGAGAATGGATATCCCTGAAGTTTTAATATAATAGCCAGTTTTGTGCAAGTGACTTCATGTAACTTTCTCAGTATAAATTACACTCTAGTAGCTAGTTTTCCTTTTATTACTGCTCCTGTCACAAGGAGGAACATAAGCACATTTCATGTCCTTATGACATGAAAAAATCACAGAACCATAGAATGGTTTGGGTTAGAAGGGACCGTTAAAGATTGTGTAGCCCAGCCCGCCTTCAGTAAGAAAGCACATCTTCAAGTAGATCAACTGTAGAATGGCAGTGGCAAATACGTTGAATTGTTACACAGATGTCTTATTTTTAAATCTGTTCAGATTTTCCTACTTTGTATCCTTTATAGGGCCCATTCTGTATGATTTTTTCTAATTCCTTTTACTTACACTTGGATATAAGAATACAAGAAACTGCCAAGATTTAGTCCTAAGTGAGGATAACCATGGCTGTTTTTCTAATCTTAGACCAAAAAATGGTGCTGGTCACCAGCATTATTACAACAGTACTAGGTAGTGTGGCAGTAGTGGTCTTGTTTGATTTCTTGGTGTACAAGTTTTTGTGCTTTATTGTCTTTCAAGGTTGGTACACGAAGGTATATGGCTCCTGAGGTACTCGAAGGGGCTATAAACTTCCAAAGGGATGCGTTTTTGAGAATAGATATGTATGCCATGGGATTAGTCCTCTGGGAATTGGCATCACGCTGTACCGCCTCAGATGGTAAGGAACATATTCAATTTGTGTAAATATTTTGTGTAACTTGTGAGAGGTGTATTTAAAGCAGGAAACTGGCAGATGGATTAGATGTATGTAATAAAATTTCATAAGGGTGGTAGTTTTGTGGGGAAGTGAAGGCAACACTGACATCATGTAGTCACTTCATAATTTAGTCTCTTCTGTACTTGGTGTCCCTTGATACATGGATACCTGTTGCATTTCTCCAGCTGGTCATGGTAAGGGAGAGGGAGATTTACTGTGGAGTGCCCCACCTAGTATGTCTGATTTCTTACAAGTTCAGCCTGACAGTTTTAGTGCCAGTTAGTTTATTATTGCTTCTTTTCATAAACAAAAGCTCAGATGAGATTAACCTTAGTAACTGAGATATCCCACCAGCACCTGCTGAAAAACTGATGTCTCCTGCTGTATACCTTAGCGTCTGGAGAACAACCTCGTAGTGCTGCCTGTGGAAGACAGGCATAAACACTTCCTAATGTCAAAGATTGTCAGTGAGGGAATTACAAGGCTGAAAGACATGAAGCATTTTTCATAGGTTGACATATATTTTATTGCAGAGAGCATTGATGAGGTTAACCATTTTCTAGCTGTTCATCAGCATATGCAAGATTCCTCCTTGGCCCTTCATCATAGGAAACTGCTCCTCAGTGCATCAGGAGGTCAGCTGTCAGCAGCAGGACATAGAAAAGTTGCTGTGTCTGGTTTAACCGTAGGTGCCTGAGTGAGCCTGTTTCATGTAGGTTCAGAGCTTCCCTACCCTCCCTTTGTCTTCATTGTCACTGATGTAACATTGGTTCAGCTCATATGATGTCAGAACTTCTCGATAATTGTCAGTAGCTTAAAGATTGAAAATTCAGCAAGGTCTGACAAATCCACAGCTGATACTTGTTAGCTATGGATCCATCACAGGTGTTTTTCTCATAAAGCAGACTGTTGGATCCAGTTTTTGCACTACCAAGAAAAGAAACCCTTTTCAGGTATGCATAGTCTTTAAATTTTGTGAATGGAGATCTTTTTTGGGTGCCCAGAATAAGTTGGGGTTAATCAAGAACAAGGTAAAAGACAGGGCTCAAAACCATTTTTTGTTTGGGAGAAAGTTGCATTTTCAGTACAGTCTGAAGCAGCTAAATTCAACTGAGTAAAGGTGACTGACTCAGTTGGGCTAGTGAGACGAGCTTATGATGGTTGTCATAAGCTCCCTTGCTGGAGCCCAGTGAAGCTGACAGCTGTCTGTGTGAAAATCCAAGATGGGTTGGAGACCTCAGCAGATCAGTGCATGGCCACACTGTGTTTTTCTGCTCCAAGCAGTGCTTTTCTGCTTCAGACATTTCCTCGTGGAGAGGAAATGCCACTGGGGAGATTTTACCCTTTTTAAAATGTTAACCTGTTTACTAACAGGATTGACACAATCTTGCACACATCTCTCAGGCTGCCCCACATTCTGTATTGATTTTTTTCCTGTACTGTAAAACATATGTACATACCTCCTATTAGAGATGTGTCAGAGGTTTCTGGCATTGTAGTTATTACTCCAGAAGGTAAAGGAGACTGCAGTTAAGGAGAGCAGCCTTCCTGAAATACAGCCTGGTGTAGCTCTGCAGTCACAGCTGCCGTTTTCACTCTTCAAATGTGTTTGGGGTTTGTTGTCTTTTTCAGAAGGTGCCTGGTTTGTTTCACTGGCCTCATCCATAGTGTACATTCATTTCTTCTCTCTTCCCTTTAGGTTTTTTTCAGACATTTATCTGAGTGCGTAAAATCTGTAAAGCCTGTAAACCTTGTCCCTCTCATCCAGTTAATGATGACCATTAGGCTTAGCTTGCAACAATAGCAGTTACATCCTGGCCTGTGTGGATTGAAGGAGGCGGCAGCATGCTTCTTTTGGAGAGGGATGCAGCAGTTGCTGTTGCAAACTTGTCTTTTGTAGCATCTGTGGTATTGGTGACACTCAAAAGCGGCGATCGGGCGCCTGCTTGGTAATGAGACACCGCGGGAGCCCGCGCTTGAATGAGGGACGAAGATGTCTCTTCTCCCGGCTGGGGTTTGTTGGCGGAGGTGGGGGAGAAGCCGCGGATCCGAGCGCCCCCCTCCGCCCGTGTGCTCCCAAGGTTTCAGCTGCAGGGGAGCCGGGCCGGGAGCTGCACTCGGCTGCCACACGCCGGGGAGCAGAGGCTGGTGGCTCCTGAAAATGTGCTTGCTTAGAATCCTAGTCACTGCTTGCTGCTAATCTGCCACAGGACGAGCCTTGAATGGCAGTGGGAAGCAAACTGCTCCCGAAGAGTCTCACTGCGGACTGCACTGCTCGGATATCAGGTTTTTGGTTTTTTGTTGTTCTTTTTTTCAAGCAAAATTTGTGGGTTAATTTTTTTTTTTTTTGTCTTTAGGCCCAGTAGATGAGTACATGTTGCCATTTGAGGAAGAAATTGGCCAGCATCCCTCCCTTGAAGACATGCAGGAAGTTGTAGTTCATAAAAAGAAGAGACCTGTTTTAAGAGAATGCTGGCAAAAACATGCTGTAAGTCGTTACACAACCACATTCTGCAGTGTTCTGTCAGGATTTGAATTTCAGATTTTGTTAATCCGGTGTTCTGTTCATACTGCTGCCTTTAAGGAAGAATGTAAGTTTAGTAATTCCAGTAAAAGAATTAAATGGACTGTAAACTGGGATGTTCTTAATCTTAAAATATTCTGAGTGATTAGAGAGTGATTTTTTTTTTTTTTTTTTTGTAATTTTACTTATCTTTCACTATTTTGATGAAAGATTTTTGAGGTTTACTTTTGAATGCACAAGTTAGTATATTTAAGAGCTAATAGCCTTGATTACTACAGGAATGCTGTAAACTGAACACTGCTATATAGGATAAGCAGTGTTGTATGAGAAATATCTGGGATTAGTTAGGGAGGAATTCTATGATTCCCAGGTCTGCTTCATGGCTAGAGACTTGCAGTAACACCACTGCTGATTCCTAGCACTCTTCAAGGGGAGCAGGAGGAATGCAGACCTGTTGGAGCAAGTCCAGAGGAAGCCACGAAGATGTTCTGAGGGCTGGAGCACCTCTCCTATGGAGGCAGGCTGAGAGAGCTGGGCTGGTTCAGCCTGGAGAAGGCTCCAGTGAGACCTTAGAGCAGCTTCCAGTGCCTGAAGGGGGCGACAAGAAAGCTGGAGAGGAGTGGTTTAAACTCAGTATGAGGAAGCTCTTCCCTGTGAGGGTGGTGAGGCCCTGGCACAGGTTGCCCAGCGAAGCTGTGGCTGCCCCATCCCTGGCAGTGTTCAAAGCCAGGCTGAACGGGGCTCTGAGCAACCTGGCCCAGTGGAAGGTATCCCTGCCCATGGGACAGGGTTTGGAACTAGATGAGATTTAAGGTCACTTCCAACCGAAACTGTTCTGTGGAAATGCAATTTTCTATTAAATTGCTAGATTCTGATCACTTCTTAAAACTTGCTGCTAGCTGTGTATACCATTCTTTTTTTACTTCGCTTTGTTTGCCCACAGGGAATGGCAATGCTTTGTGAAACCATAGAGGAATGCTGGGATCATGATGCGGAAGCCAGGTTGTCAGCAGGCTGCGTAGAAGAACGTATCATTCAGATGCAAAAATTAACTAACATTATAACAACAGAGGATATTGTGACTGTGGTCACAATGGTGACAAATGTTGACTTTCCTCCCAAAGAATCCAGTCTATGATAGATAGTTGCACTGGTCATGGAACTGACCACCGGACTCTTCACTGGAGCTGCTAAAGCTAAGGGGACTGCTCACGTCATTACTGTTTGCCGCGTGAGAAGAATGGTAAGTCTCTCTGGAACAGCATTAAGAGGTGTTTTTCCTTTATTTTTTCCCTTCCTCCTCCCAAACATGGATCCCTGAGACTTTCTGCATTCCCTGTGTACACCTGAAGGACACGTGACTGAGAAACGGTGACATGCAGTTAAGGAACTTACATGAAGAATACAGACCTGTTCTGGCTAATCAAGCATTTTAAAAACTGACGCCCGATTTCTTAATACCTGTCAGAAGAGACTAATTCCTTAAATGAACTACTGTTATTTTTTTTAAATCAAACATTTCATTTCAGATTTAAAAAAAAAAGGGTAACTTGTTTTTATTGCATTTGCCGTTGTTTATAAAAATGACTATTGTAATGCGACTATGACACAGCTTGTGAATGTTTAGTGTGCTGCTGTTCTGTGTACATAAACAAAAGTAATCAAGTGGGTTATAGCAAAGAGGCTTCCAAGTATTACTTAACCTCCCTCAACAAGGTATACCTCAGTTCCACCTCTGCTAAATTATGAGATTGACAACACTAACAAAATTTGAATAAATCGATCCGTGTTTTGTAAATGATGTATTGCAAATTCACTGTGTTATTTAAAAAGGGTAAGCTATGCTTTGTGCCGATAGTAAATGGCCATTCCTAAAGCAGTGTTTTAGCCTTTCCTTGTACTAGCTTGTTGTGTATAAAAAAAAAAAAGTGCTGTTTATTGAAACAAAATTTTCCTTCCTCTTTTAGTTTAAAGCTTTTCTCTTACCTCCGCTTCCCAGAGTATCTCATGCATTTATTTAACTGAATACTATTTAGGTTTGCTGTGTCTGAGGAATATTTGAAAACTTAAGCATGACTTTTTTTAATTTTCTGTGAGCTGTGACACTGGAAAGCTCTGAATTCTTGTTCTTTTTTTTTTAAAAGTCTTTTTCCTATTTATGTTTGTGACAAGGTCTGCATAGCATGTTTTCTGTTTCACTAAACAGTATGCAGTGGGTTCTGTATCGCTGTTTCAGGATCACCTCAGGAAGCTCAGTTACCCCAAATTCTTTACCCCTCTGCTTTGAGATCTACTTAACACTTGGTGCCATCTTATCAGTGAGACTTGATGTCATTTGCAGGTGCAGGTTTGTCCTGGAGTCACGTGAAAAATGCTAGCCACAGGTTTCAGATTATGAATGCTTACAAATTTCAGGGAAAATTTAGCTATAACTTAAAATATACAGTGACTGTTTAGAGGTAACGAATACCAGTGTCCATAGCATAGACTCTCAAAAACTGAGGAAAACCCAGTGAAATTGCTTTTACAACTCTAACTTTCTTTTTGAGTTTAGGAAGTTGGGCCTTATTTAAATTGCAAAGCGACTGGTAGGTTGGTAGGTGCCAAAGCGCTTCTCAGAAGTTCTGTTTGACTTGCACCTATTTGATCCCTTACACAAACTTCCAAGTAAAAGAAGCTTTATAAACCTCTAGAGCGCAGAACCGACAAGAGCTGATAGCGTGCTGTGTGCTCCCTCAGTGTTTTCTTCGTTTTTACATCGTGTGTTCAGCGTCTTTTGAAAGAAGCTGCTAATGCTGCAGTGAGGAGCTCACTGGGAATGCTGTGTGAAAACTGATCCATGCAGCCACAGGTACTTTGTTTTACAAGTACACAAACTGACCTTCTAGGAACAGTAAGAAACCTTATGGGTGAAAAGGACCTAAGGTAGTGTTGGCTGGTGGCAGGGAGGGGAGAAGGGTGCAGCAGTGACACCTGCCTATGTGTGCAGTGCTGCCTGCCTGGCCTGTGCTGTCCTGCAGCAGGGGAAACATGCTCTGGTGCAACTTGGTGGTGCTCGGCTTGGCTATAAAAAGAAAGAAACTTAGTTTGTGGCCAGTTCTTAGATTGATGCTTTCCTTTAGCTTTCATTTTTAATTCAGGGGTGTTACTTTATGCACACAGTAGGAGGTGAACGTAGCTGCTGAGTTCTGAACAAGTAAGAACCCATTCATACATTGCTGGTGCTCCTAATGAGTTGTAACCCTTCAGCAGCAAAACTGGAGTCAATGCAGATTGTTTAATAATGTGTTACTCAAGATCCAATGGAAAAATTGGTTGGGTATAGAATACACATCATTGTGATGTCACCCTTCAAACTTCAGCAGCTGCAGGTGCCTGCAGCAGACATGGTGGGGACTGGTCTGTGCTCCCTCACGTGGCAAACAAGGCAGCAGGAGAATTGAGACAACTTGTCTTTGCATTTTAAAGCTGCCTTTGGTTCTCCCTAGTTAAATGCTGTGCTGCTCCCAGGTTCCTGGCTTTTAAGTAAGTGTCAATATGAAGAAGGTGTTCATAGTGTAAGTAAGTGCTTTTAACATGATTGCTAAAAATAATCCATGTCCTCAGAGCTGCTGTGTGCAGCTGCTTGCACAGGAGCTCATGGCACTGTGCAGGGGTAGAGGGCAGGGTTTGGTAAGGCTGGTGCCAGTGGAGTGTCTGCTGTGATATACCAGCAGGTGGTGGCCATTGTCCCTTGAGGTCCTGTGGCCATGAGCTCCTGAGGGTCACCAGGTCCTGTGGCTGGTGAGGAGCAGCTTGTGCCTTGTGCATAGCATTAAGCCACATCTCCTGAAACTCCGACCCAGACCTGCTGCCATCCGGGCCTACCCAGAAGCTTCAACCGTACACAACTCCACGCGTAACATTACAGGGCAAGATGCTTCTGTACTGCACCCTGCATGAATTTGTACTATAGCGTTTCAGAGCAGAGCCCATGCCCCAGTTGCTGTTGAAGTAGAGCTGTTGCTGGTGATGATATTCCAAACTACACCTTGAGGACTGGAATCCACCACTGTGCTCCTGCCAGTTGAGATTTTAGAAGGTTAGTGTGGTTTTTAAACGCCAATGTTGGGTGCGCTAACACTAAATTGTGACCAGTCACCAGCCTTCTCCTGGTCTGACTGGCGTTTAACAGGACAGCCAGGGTTGCTAGTTTGCTCTTTCTCCAGCTTCTCTTTAATCTTTTTTAATGGATTTCCTTTCATTAGGAACATTTGGTACAAAGTGCAGAAAGCTGCAATATATGTTCCTGGGCAAAATGATTGACGTAGCATCCTTGATGGAACATCATTTACCTCAGATACTCAACCAGCAGTACTTCTTTTTGGGGTTTTTGTTTGTTTTTATTTTTTTAATGCCGTTTCAGTCCATATACTATTCGTTACCTCTCAAGATTTTGGTAAGCAATTATTTTAAATTTACTCTTTGTATTTGTCAGTGTTTTGGGCACAGGTTGTTGTACTACTGTCAAAAGGTACTTGCTGTTTTTCTGCAAGTACTAAAAACAAACCAACCCCCCCTTGCCCCTCAATAAAGTGATTGTTAAATATTGTACAAATAGAAATGTATACTCTTTCTCCCCCACTCCCCCAAAAAGTTAAAATAAAAAATGTGACTACTATGACTTGCATATGCCTTTTCTCATATTGTGACACAGGGAGGACAGAGAGTACTTTTTGTGGCCAAAAGCAACACCCAAAGAGAATGGAAAAATCCTGCAGTTAAAATGTTAGCAGGGAAGTGAAGGCACAATCCACATCATGCCTGGCCTTGGAGATGGGAGAACCCACCCTGCCCTCTCAGGAGGGGCACTTTCCAGCTCAGGAGTTTTAACCAGCAGTGCAGCACACAGGGCAGGACACAGTCTGAGGTGAGCACCAGGGTGGGCTCCCTCCTGCAGGAGGCAGCCATGGGAAGGCTCCAGCGATGCTCCTGTAATTCCACGCTCCCTTCCACCATTCCTGTCCCAAGGCCCTGCCACTGCCCTTCCCTTCTCCCTGGACAGCAGGGCAGCCACCTGCTGCAGAACTGCCCCTGTAGCCTCCTGCCCCTAAAAGGGTGGGGCTCCCTCCCAAGCCTTTATCCTGAATTAAAGCCAGTCCCCATTATCCCTTCTGAGCATGTTCAATTTCACCAATCAATGTACCTGTGGGTACAGGGGACTCAGGCTGTTGAGTGAGTTGCTCTGACAGGGGATGTGATATTCCCATACCACACCTGCAGGTGTCTGTTTCGCGCCACAGGGTGGGGAAAACCCTCAGCAGTGTCCCATCCCTAAACAAACACAGCAGCAGGACCCCGGGTGTGAGCAGAGGCAGGGCCAACCAATGTCAGCAGCTCTGCCCCCTCTGCAGTTGTACGTAAGGCACCTATTGGTTTGTCTCCAGCCCCACAGCCAAGTGTTTCCATAAAAGTAACTCTTTAACACTGGCATCACCTTTTCCCACCTCTGCTCTCTACTTGACAAGCAGCCATATTCCCCCTTCATCCCCATTTCAGAGGTGCACCTTGAATTGCATGAGCCAAACCACGCTGTGAGGAGGTACATGTTGGCTCAACACCCACTTTCCTGCCTGGGTAAGTACTTCTGAACACCATCTTGTGGCAACTTTTTTATTTACAGTTTGTGCTATCCTTGCAGCAAGGCTTTTCATGACATGTTGTGGTACCAAACCAACGGTAGCTCTTACCTGGGAGGAAGTGTACTTCTGACAGGTATCACTCAAGTACATATGCAGTAGCATGTACCTTCCAGACAAAGCCTTCCCTCCCCCTGCTGCCAGACAGATTTCTCTCCCCAGCAATGAGCCACAGAGCCTGCAGGAGCTCTCTGGGGGGATCTGCTGGTGTTTCAGAGCTGCCCCACCACAGGGGGACACAGGCCCTGCAGGCTGTACCCTGCAGAAACAGCTGAGTAACCTGGATAAGGCAGGTTGTACTTCACCCCAGAACACCATTTGTTGTCATTAAAGGATAATTAATAAGTTTTCTGCATCAAGTCAAATTTGAGAAGAAAAAGTACACCAAGTATGAGCTTCAAACAGCATTTGAGAGGTAACTGTGCCTTGGGGTTTAAGCCAGACCCACAGGCATTCGGGGTGGTGTGCCCCAAGGCAGCACCTGACACAGTCAATCCCAGACCAAGGAACTCAAGATTTATATGAAGTGGAAACTCTGCACCAGAGGAAAAGCTGGCACCGAGCTGAGGTAAACAGCCAGAGCATTCCCCTTCATCACTGTTACGGCCATCAGAACATAACATTGGAGCAGTTCTCCCCCATCAATCAGTAAAGCTTCTTCCAAAAAGTTACCTCCTGTGGAAAGATGTGCCCTCTGCTGCAGCTCATACTTAACTCAAAAAGCCTGGATGCAGAAAGTGATGCTGCAAGTTCCAGAAAGTTCAGAGCCAGCTGAGTGATGAGGCTGCCCACTGCTTCACATCCATAGGGCAGTTGGGGTACGCCTGCAGGGCATCCATGATCTGAGTACTGTCCAACAGCAGCTTCATCAGGAGGTACTCGCGCTGAGCACGTATATTTGGTCTTTCTATTGGCCTTACTAATTCCAGCTGTAATAAGTGTTCAAATGCCTAAAAACAAAAAATAACAGAGGGAAGATGACATTGCTCATTTTGGATGACCAGAGACACTCCTGCTGGAAGCCTGTGATGTGCTAGCCAATCAGCTGTTTGACAACAGCTCCGGTCTGCTTCATATCCTTTGCACATATAGCAAAGCATGTCAGCTATGCTGGCTGATGTAGAATTCACTTTCCTTCTTAGAGAAACCATATTTGAAATCCAGTGTACAGGTAACTGGGAATGATGCTGTTATTTAGGGGAACCAATGGGAAGGTCTGTGCCAAGCACGCACACAGCATTACATAATTTCCAGCTGAATGACACTATTGGAAACCAAGTGTGCTCAGTTGGAAGAGGGGAAGGCAGCTTTGGCCACACAACTGCATTAATTCATCAACAGAAAAGGCAGCACCTGATGGTTTATAACTAAAACACAGTTCCCAACTTGCACCTCAGACTGTAGTTGTCTGAGCAAGCCAGCCATATCAGACTGCAGACTGATTCCATACACCAGTCAGACCTACTGGATTAAGAAAAGCCCATTTTTGATGGGGTAAAGTTAACTGAAGTTTTGGAGAGCAGAAGTGAACATGCTCACTGAAGACACCTGTGCACATACACAAAGCTCTCCTTAGGAAGCCATCTCTGATAGTCAGTCTCACTGAACCCTTATCCCAAGTAAGTTAAGATCCCTTAAGAAAGGCTTCACACTGGTACTAAACTCTTCCAAGTGGCTATTTCCCAGCTGGGCACCACCTTGAGTTCCCACCTGAGGTGCTTGGTTTAAGCTCTACCCCCCGAAAGGGCCCTGTCTTGCATCAAGAGCTCCATTTGACTACTCAGCCTCTCTGCCCTAAGAAATAAAAGACATCTCAATACTTTACAATTCAAAAAAATAAGACATTTCAGGCTTACCTTCATGACAACAGGCTTTTCAAAGTTGTACATACAGTGTGCCTTCCTCTGTATGAACTTCTGGAATTCTGTAGCAGCAACAGGAAAAAAAAGTGAGCTACTTAGGGGAAGTAACTGATGTAGGGTTGGTAAGGTTCAGGCATTTCTCTCACCATTGTAAACCATCTGGAAGTTAAAGGGTTCTCCTTCATAAACATCATTCAAATGTTTCATAGCTATAATTAGGCAGATTTCCAGGACAGACAAACCTAGAGGGAAAGACAAGAGCTCTAAATACTTCATCTCAGAAATGCAAGCAGTTCTCATACTATTTTTATATGCTGTAGGCCTCACCTATTTGTGTAATACATGTTCTTAATGTAAAAAAAAAATAAAAATCCAAATTCTGAGAGGCTAGGTAAAAAAACACTTTTTTCCCCAGGTATTCAAAGAAATGGGCTGTTTCTGTCAAAAAGCAAGTAATGTAAATATAAATACAAAGAAAAGCCAATATTGCAACTGTTCAGTGACACAGATGTTCAGGAACACCAAGACGATCTCACTGGTACTGGACAGCATGTCATGAAGTGAGACTCTGAAAAGGTTATTTGTTATCTGAAGCTCAAGAAGTGACACAGCAAATCAGCTCCATTGTCCTGAGGAGACTCTGGGAAGCACAGGACCAAGACAAATCAAACCCTGTAAAACCTGGGAGCCATGAGGAAGCCATGGGCTGAGTTAACCTTTCCTGATCAGGGAAGCAGTTCCCTCTTTATTTAGACTTAGTATCACATCATCAGGAGATCTGTATCCCTCTCACTGTTTGTGCAGGTTCCAGAATGCTTTTCAGAGAAAACCTTAGTTTTCTAGTGTAGTGCTCGGTACATCCCCTCTGACATGGTCTAGAAAGGGAGAACCCCCAGGTGGTGCGAAGGTGGCAGCAGCTCACAGAAACATGCCAGAAGGACCTGTACAGCAGCTCAACTAATGGCAGGTAAGCGCATACAGCTGAGCTCCCAGAGTACAGAATTCAAGTTCAAGCTTCAGTTCTGTATCTACCCAAGCACAGACTGTTGCAAGCCACAAGAGGGTTTACTGCAACAGCTAAAGTACCTCCTGTACCCCCAGCTACCAGCACGGCAAGAATCACAGACTGGTTTGGGTTGGAAGGGACCTTAAAACTCACCTAGTTCCAAGCCTGCTGCCACAGGCAGGGACACCTTCCACTAGCCCAGGTTGCTCCAAGCCCCGGCCAACCTGCCCTTGAACACTGCCAGGGATGAGGCAACCACAGCTTCTCTGGGCAACCTGTGCCAGGGCCTCACCACCCTCACAGGGAAGAGCTTCTTCCCAATATCTAATCTAAATCTTCCCTCTGTCAGTTTAAAGCCATTCCCCCGTGTCCTGTCATTACTGCCGTTGTAAAAAGCCTCTCTCCAGCTTTCATGTCAGCTCCTTTAGGCACTAGGAGCTGCTCTAAGGTCTCCCTGGAGCCTTCTTTCCCGCAGGCTGAACAAGCCCTGGTCTCAGAAGACCCCAGAGCTGAATGCAGCACTCCAGGTAGAGCCTCGTGAGAGCAGAGCAGAATCACCTTCCTGAACCTGCTGGTGATGCAGGAAGGGGTCAGCATCTTCCCTTCCTCCACCATGTCAGCAGGACTGACACACGGTCTAGGCTAGTTCTTTGCCCAGGCTACCAGTGCTTTTTCTGGCTAGCACTGAAGCAGCAAACTAGCCATCTGGCACTGCCAGCTGTAAACCCACATCATAGTGGTGCACTGGCCAAGCTCTTTACTAATCTGTAACTCCATCTCTAGTTTATTCAGCACCGTTACACCCACACACGTATACGAATGCCCAGGAGCATTCTGTGGGAGCAGTATTCCCTGTGCAGCTCATACCAACAGGCACACTGCCCTAGACAGTATCTCTTACATCAGGAGAAGTTCAGGGAGGGACTTGAGTTTCATGCTCCCAAGAAACATTTGGGGGGGGGGGGGGGGGGGGGGGGGGGGAGAGAGGGGAAGCTGAGCTTTACCGTGTACAATATTTGCTCTTGAGTCCGTTCGATACTGCTTGCTTGCTTCATGGAGATCTGATGCAGTGACAAGTGGGTGATGCACAGTAACATTACTTACAGCGAGCATCTAAAAATAAAGCAGCAGACATTTTTCACTTCACTTAATTACTAATTACCGGACATACTTTCTGCTTGGGGGTGAGATGCAAAAGAATACATTTCCCCTGGAGTCACCTACTGGAAACATTAATGAATAAACCCCCATACACAGTAAGCTCATACTGAAAACCTTGTAAATAGCTGGTAGCTACAACTACATTTTGCCAGGAAGGTTTTCCAGGCTTAGAACTTTAAAGCCTTCTCACTGGAGGACATAAACACTCATTACCTTGTTTATATTAATTTCAGTGCATTAGCATACTTTAGTGATTGCTGACTCACAACTGGTTTAAACACACCTTTGTGACAGGAAGCCAAGGAAGTGCTTGAAGGCACCACTCAGTTTACAGAATGGGAGTGACCCCTTCAGAGCATTTGCTAAAGTCTCACCTTCTTGCAATATGAATCCTTAACAACATTCAGTTACCTGCCACAGGAAGTGAGTTTTGAACAAGTGTGAGTTAATAGATAGGTAACTGACCTTTTCTACCACCACCCTCCAAAGCTCTGGATTAGCCCCAAGGCTTTCTGCAGCAGCAGGCACACTGCAGTGACCTTCACTTGCTCTTCAGGACCTTAACTATCTGCCTTGTAAATACTTTGTGGACAAAATGAAAAACAGATGTTTTTAGTGACTATTTCCTACTTTTGCAGGTCTGTGTGATGAAAAGCTTATTTTCACTGAGGTCTTTCACCGTGAACATCCAATGCTATCTACCACCAGTCCTTCTCCATCCTCTTTCTCTCCTTACACACAGGGCTCAAGAAGAGGCTGTTCAGATAGGCAGCCATTGGTTTTTTTCTGGCATTCACTCAAGCCAAAGAGACAGACCTGGGTGCCCTTAACTTCAGAATAATCTGCAATCTTGTAACAAACTCCAGTAAAGAGAAGACTATCAAAAAGAGGACTTGGATCATGCTCTCTGTTTCAAAACTAAAGCAGAAAGTCTATGATCTAGTTTTTGGAGTGACTGTAAGCCCAGCACTGGGTAAAGTTGTCAGCACTGAAGACTCCAAGAAGAGCCCACCACCGAGCAGAAGGTTAAAATCTGAATCCTTGCACCACATAGGATACACAGGTACATTCAGTGGGGTTTTCATACCTGACAAAAACACAGAGGTTTTAAGATGGTTAAAAAAAAAAAAAAAACACTCTTTGGTAATCAATGTTAGTGCATTTATATTAATTGTACTAAAAAACGTAAGTGAGGGAAGGCACGTTTTGAGAGAAATAACCATCTGAGAGAGCCTGACCATGCGTTAAGCTTCAGCTCATTTGTCCTGACAGCACGAAGTTGACCATCAGAATTGCCTCCTACTTACTGAACACAGAATTATTCTCTCTAATAGGGGAGGAGCAGTCTAATTTTTCCCCACACAGTGGAGGTGGCTTTCCTTCTACCCCTAACATAACTGGGAAAGGTTGGAGCTACCAAGTGCAGTTTTGAAAGCTTCCTCAGGCCCTTGATGCCAGATAATGTTATCACTTGGAAGACAAGCATTAACTTCTGTCTCAGTATTTTCTAGGGATTAGTAGCCTCAAGCTTCTAGCATCTCAAGATTTAAAAGATTAAGATCACATTTCCCAGACTAGCGTCATGGTAACGGACAAATTCAGGACAGCATCTAGGCTACCTAAATTGCTTCACATATCAAACCAGCTCTGGAAAACAAAGTGGTGCCTAATCAAACAGTTCACAAAGTGATTTTATCTCATACTCTGCACAAGAAGAAATTGGAAGTGATAAAAGAAAACAAAAGCATTTCCGATGTGTGAAGAACAAGACTTTAGGCATATGAGAACACTCTTACTGAAGAGGTACCCAGGAGCAACCAGTCCATAAAGGCAAGGAACCTGGTATTGCAGCAGGGGTGATGGCTTAGGAAGAAGGAGGAGTGAAAAAAAGGGATGACAACAACAAGTATTTTGGCTTTAAGTGAGAGTTATTCAACTAAAAGCAGTTCCATAAAAGCACTGTGTGCTTTTATGTTGGAAGTGCAGATACCCACACAGAATTATGCTAGAGCAGCTCAAGGAACAGGCAAGGAACACCGACACACCCTAACAGCGCCAGCAGGATGACAAAGCGGAGAGCAGAAGGTGATGCAAAAACACAGTTAAGCCACAGTAATAAAAAAAAGCACCAAAATGTATTGATCTTTGAAGATAAAACATTGATGAAGAGCAGCAGGTTCAGTACAGGGACAGATTTAGGGAAAGGAGGAATATTTAGGTGCAACAACAGACTTCAACATAGCAAAAGCAGGTTTCAGTACAAGCAGTTCTCAGGATTCACCAGCAACCAAAAAGAATCTCAGAAAGGAAAAAATAATTTGAAAGTATTTCACCCACAATTTTGTTTTATACATGGAAAGGCCTGGAAAAAGTTATTTTCAATGCCAGAAGACTGGCTTGAAAGACACAAGTGCTGTTTGCCAGTTACTGAAAAGCAGGACAATACTATACGCACATCAAAATACATACCAAGAGCAAGTGAAGTGAGCGCAGGTCTTTACTGTAGCGAAAAAGGTTCTGCAGCACGTCCTGCACAGTTTTATCCTCTGAGAGATGCTAATTAATAATTTAAAAAAAAAAAAGGTAAAAAAAAAGCACTACTTTAATTGTCTCAGCAAATATTTCCTATTCACCTGAAAAAATACAGTCAGCTGACTTTCAGGAAGAGCTCAGATTACATGCGACAACGCAGTTCTTTGTGTCTAACCTTAACTTTCTGGTCTTCTAATTTTACCTCTGGACTTGAATAAGCAAAGATTCCCTATCACAATTTACTACTCTGTATCAAACTCAAATAGTGAAAGGCAATACTAATCTGAGGCAAAGGCTTTGCACTTATTAACTGGCTTTACTTTAGAAGTTTTACTAAAACCAAGTATAAAGAGCTTTAAATACCTGAACATTAGTATTCCATTTCTGTGCAAAAGACTCATCAGGAAATTCAGCAGGAAGAGCAAGCTGTTCCTTGAATATCTTAATGTATTGTTTAAAATCAAAAGAATTCATCAAATATATCTGTCGGTGAGAGAACCTTGACTTTACTCTCTTCTCCAAGAGCTCCAGAATATCCTTGGTAAAAAAAAAAAATGTACAAATAATAATTAAAAAGAGTAGCTGCATTTAATGCATTCTTTGCTAGAATGAAAACTACAAAACACCAAAGTAAATCCTGTTGAAAAAAAAAGGAGTTATTAAATTCTCAGGCTTGAAATGTTCCAGCAAGACCTTTGCTAATTATTATAATCCATGTGCCCCAAAATGCCCAATGATTGGCCATTCACCCGAATCACGTGTTGCACTACATCACACAGGCTAATTAGTTGCTAGGATACCCAGCAAAATTTCTCCACTGATTATGTAAATATTTCAGTTACTTAAGTCTGCATTGAAGATGTTTTAGCCGCTGTGGCTCTAGATCAGTTGTCTAGTTAGTAGATAGGGAGGTTGGCAGCTGTCAGTTCACATGCCTTTTATCAGACCAAAAGAATCCAGCTTAAAAGTACCCCAAAACACTTAAGAGCTAGTATTTATCTTCCAGGATTGCCACACAGAACTAAGCAGGTCTGCCATCAGGTTGTCAGTGTAAGGGAGAACAGCTTACTTTTCTCAGAACATATGGTAATAGATGGCACCAAAAACAAGCTGTGGGGTTCATTCTGAGAAATCCAGTACTATTACCCTACCTGATATTGGCACAGAAGGATTGCACTCCTAGTTACTAGGAATTTTGGGTGGTCCCTTTTGTTTTTTAAGGGTTTAATGTGCATTGGTTTCAGTGTTTTTATTTCCACTAAAAAAAAAAAAGCTTTAAGAATACTGAAGCTCCTCAGCAATACAGAGCAGTAAGTGTAAATAGACAACCAACAATGCAAAATACAAAGACACCTCTGGATTTAGAAATCACAAGCAACAGAGACAAGAAGCAACAGCTATCACCACAACCATGGTATGGCCTCTGAAGACACCACCCTGACTACATTCCAAAGGAGAGCAATACAGGGATCTAAACAATGCGTGATGAGGATACCAGGCTCAGGACAGTAATCACAGAATCACAGAAGCATTTGGGTTGGAAGGGACCTTAAAGCTCATATAGTTCCAAGCCCTCTGCCACAGGCAAGGGCACCTAATAGACCAAGTTGCTCAAAGCCCTATCACAAAAGAAAAATCGTAATTTACTAAATCAATTATTAACTACCCTATTAACTTTCAGCAATGTGCCCAGCTAAACATCACCGAAGCCCAACCAACCCAAGATTTAGGCTGCAATGGAAGATTCTAATCATTCTTCTTGTCATAACCTAGCTATCTTTATCACTAATCCAGTTTACTGAGAAAAACAGTATATTTTTTTTATAAAACATCAACTTTCATAGTATCAAAAATGTCATTTCACAGTATATGCAAAATCTGTCCACAGCTCCCTGCAATGTTACTGTAAATATCATAGCAAGTTTAAGATGGATCCTAAACCCATTTTGAACATGGTCATTTTATAGCAATAGTGCCCTAGTGAAGTGTTTGCTTAAAAAAAATTCCTTGTCCACAGAACAATCTTTTAAACACGGTAGATTAATATCATTCTCTTCTTACCAACTGCTGACCAAGAAACTGCAATGCCCAGGAGCCTCTCCAAAGAGGGAACAACAGTCCCTGCTAATATGAACAAGCCACATGGATAAAAATACAGCTCTCCTGTGGTAATACCAGACCACAGCCTTGTGTCTCCTTAGACGTGTAAACCTGCTCACCTAGCAGTGCAAAGGAAGGCTTTGCAGTATTTTGGTTATCCAAGTTTGCTCTCAGCACTAATTATTGTATTTTTTTTTTAATCACCCTTACTCGCCAATTCTAAAGTCAGAAAAATGCATAATAACAGTCTCTTAGTAAACTAAGCAAGGCTCCAGGAGAGCAGAAAACATCCCAACTAAGGCAACAGTCTCTTTAAAACAGCTGAAAACAATGAATGATAAAGTGCTGTTTCTTACCTGCCTACATGTAAGTCCAATAACTGTTACTGGAGTCTGGGCTGACTGTGATATATCAAAGAGGTTATAGAGCAGCGTCTGATTCTTGTGATGAACAAACAAGTCAAATTCATCCAGTATAAACAAGACTGGACAACTGCTAGCTCGATCTCCTGAGACAGCAATTTGAAAAGTTAGTCTGGTAACTTCATCGTTGGGCTTCCATCTCTGCAGCTCTCACAAACTCCCAGTTTAACAACTTACATTATTTTCTTTTAGCTTGTCATTAAGCCCTCCTTTCATTTAAGTACTGCTACAGCAGTAGAAACAAAAATACATGGAAAAATTGATAAGGTTTTGTATTATTCTGCCAAGCATTATTTCTGGTTGCAAGGGAAGGCAGACTTCTATGTTCTTTTTTTTTTTTTAAAGCACTATTTTCAATAGCTTCAATCTGGATAAAAGAATCTGTGATCATCACATGCAAGCCTTTACAGCCTCAGTTATGTTAAATATGTGTTTGCTTGGGGTTCTGTATGTTTTACATTATTTTGTAACCATAACACGTTCTTGGGCTAGGTTTCTTCATAACACTTATACACGTAGATGAACACACACATATATGCTAACTTTTCATTTAAATGACAAACATGCATACACACTATTTCAGAACAGGGGCTACTAGTACCTACCTTTCCTTAAAGCTTCAAGAAGGAACGCAAGATTTTCAGCAAAACTGCCCTATACAGAGAAGAAAAATGTTTCACAAGAGATTTTCAATGTCATTCTCAGAACTGTCTAGCAATGCCCAGTTCAGGCATATAACAAAGGCCATCTCCTTCTAAAACCCTGCTCTCAAAAACTTATAATGTTACTTCATGTTGTATAATCACCACCTCTACAGGACAAGAAAACGGGGAGTTAACCCTACACTGATCCACTTCTTTCCAGCCTGAAAACCCCAAACTAATTGCCTCAGACAGGCCAAAATTAGCAATCAGAAGAATGTCTACAATAAGCTAAATTTGTAAGTACCATTATATTTCCTTAAATAGCTAATGCACATGCATTTTCTCTCTACACACACACAAAAACTGAGTGTTCCACTGAGAAACATCAGTATGCAGCTTTTTAATCTGCAACCTTGTTAGACAGGTCAAAGCATCAAACATTCATGACAGACAACAATGGATTGCTATGACCACCCTGCTTCAGTTACACACATTTACACCCTCTGAAGTACACAGGGTGCGAGATGGGAAGTAACTACATCTGAAGACCACAAGCCCAATCAAAGAAGGTAGAAAAGCCAATTAACTGTCCAATTGTAAATTGCATAAGCTAAGATAGGAAGTTGACGAGGGGACAGACATTCCTACAAATCAGTATGTTTCTCTGCCCATGTGCAACCAAAAGTTAAGAGTTTAAAGGAGTACTCCACAGTAATGCAATGGAGAAAATTACAGGAGAATTAAGCATATTTAAGTCCAGTTTTGCATCCAGCATTTTTGGAGGTGGAACTGTGGACTTTGAAAGGTTGTTCTAGTTCTCTGTTGAAAGGACAACCCATTCAAATGACTATGCTGAAATTAAATACTTGCTGTCTCCTTTTACTACTGCTGCTGTATTTGGGAAAATTTTAGCTTATGATTAGAAAGGGTTCTCCATTCTCTGTATCTAAAATCATTTGGGATAAGTAAGAAACCAAAGCACAGCCCAAGAAACAAGTATTTCCAAAAGATAATAAAGCCTAGTAACTACAATCTTGTATTCTGCACTGCTTCCAACCTAGTTCTCTGGTTTTTATTAACTGAAGCAGTAACATCTCTCTGTAGCTTTCCAAACACAAGTGATGAAAATAAACCTAATCTATTGCAATTTCACCTTTCACTCCCCTCCTAATTCTGCTTTAGCCACCTGGATTGGTATTATACACGACTCTCAAATACATAAACTCCGTCAATCTCACAGGCCCTATCAAGGAGCTCAAAAGGACCTTCTGTCACATCAGAATATGGCCTCTCAAAAATACTCATTAAATACAATCTGAAGCACTTCCGCTATTCTCTTTACGACTGACTTCAGTACTGACGTAAATGAGTCAAGGCCCATTCAGTCTCAACAGCTGCAGACTATAAAGCCAGTTTTCTAGGCAAAGATTTTTGAGATATAAGCAAAGAGTATAATAAAGTTGATACTTACAAAAACTTTATCCCCAACTACATTTTCCAGGTTCAACTGTCTGGTGATTTCCTTCAGGGCCACTTTATCATTAGTCTGCAGAAGCCCTGAAAGAATACATTTTTTCATGAAGAACTGGCAGTTCTTCACTCCAAGAGACCACATCTACTGACACTGGAACCTTATCCAGATGTTTCTCTCAATTTCCAGCCTTACAAAGCTATGTCTTTTTATAAATTAAGACTAAACAGTAATTTTCTACATGTAAGAAGAAGTCACTTAAAAGAACTGGGTCACAACTGAACTGATTTTTAGCATTTTGATAAGTCATTAAAAGCACAGAAGTTCTCTTTATATAGAGATACAAAATAAGGCATTTTGGAGCTCACAGACAAATGTGTCCATAACTGAAGAGAGATTAGAATTGCTGAAACCAAAATTTTTGTTTAGTACATACAATAGAAGCAACCGAATGCAACGTGACATCTGAATAATGTTGTATTACTGACCATTCAGACGAACTTCCAAGAGGTTCCCTCTAACTTGTTTCATTTCCTTAAGCTCTTTTAAGACACGATTTAATAACTAGGGAAATAAAAAAGAAACAAAACAAAAAAAAAAAACATTATTTCTTTAGAAGGAGATTTATGTTGTAACAAGCGTACAAATTGATTATTAGCAGATAAGAAACAGTACACGCAGTTTCATTAAGTAATGTTTTTGAGTACTTTCAAGACTAAAATACTAAAATGAAAATTTCACATTCACTGTCATGACTGTAGCAATTACATTTATTCATTCTGCTGAATTAGTAAAGAAAGAAATGTAAAAATTACTACAGTATTTTAGTCACTCATTTTGGGGACTAGTATCTAGGGCTTTTGCCTTAATCCAAAGAATCTTTATGAGTTTGAGATGTGAGAGAATTTGTCTCGAGTTAGTATAGTATTCAGTTTCACTGCTCCATTAGATGCTGCAGAACAAAAATCTTTGTTTAAATCTTTAAAGACACTATGCTTTTGCCTTTCCTCTTTAAGTAAGGAAGCATGAAACAGCACATAATTACATCAACTATTGCTTATAAAACTTAGGGGTCCCAAATATACAGTCTATCAAGAACTTGTTCTTGGCAAAACTTTTCAGAAACTTGTATTAAAATACATATAGAGAGATGAAATGTTAACTTCTTATGCACTTGCTACGCTTTGCTTTTGCTTCCTCAGCTAAGAATTTACAGCTCCCATGTACATGTATGTATACATACATACATATTTAGTTATATACACACATACAATTTGCTTGTCTCTAGCAGTCTTTTTTGAAAACTAAGATTTTCACTTGATATAAAATAAGAAAATAATTCATTTTGCATGTGTGATTTGTTTATTTATATTCAGGCAGGAAGGATCACAAATTTTGATCTTCACCAGTCTTATGTAAAAGGTTTGGGGGGAAAAAAACACTTTAAGTAACAAAAATAGTTTAAATAATAAAAATCATTAAAGTATTATTTTAAGTAATAGTTCTAGTGATCGGGGGGCATGTGGTGTTAGATGGATCATTCTGTTGTGGGTTTTTAAAAATCTTTATCATGTACTGCAATTTGCTTGCCGTATAGAGCTCATCCCTACTTTTCTACTGATACTGTATTTAAAAGCAGATATAGTTAGACTCCTACTACAGATGCCAATATTTACTATACGGAAATGTTAAACAAAAAAAGCATATGCACTTGATTTCTCAAGTTTATGCCCAATAAGAGGATGCCATTCATTCAGGTTAGCCCCTTGGGCAACAATCTCAATAGTACCTTGAATGTCTACACTGTAAATAATAACAATCTAAAAACTATTTTCTGCACTGTAAGAGCATGTGTTGCTTACTTACAAATCTGTAAGTCTAATAAAGAAAAACTAAACCCCAGTTCAAGAGCAGGAAGTACATAGGTGGAGGAATCCTTATTTGCCATCAGTTTATCAACTCTTTCCACACCACCACACCATAGTATTTTGGCAATTATCCTTCTGAAGTGCCATGTGTAACAGAAGGTAACAGTACTGAATCCTTCCAAAATGTAAAATAAAAAAGCTACCAATAAATTGGCAGAATGACTGGGGTCAGCTCTGTCATGGATATGTTTACCACCTATTAATTCACTACTACTCAACTATATTTAAAAGATTGAAGGCCACTTGCTTTCGCACCTGGGGAGATCTCTGAAGTAATTTTTGTAATTTTTCAATCTTCAATACTTTTTGCAGTAACAGCCAACCTATTCATCAAATTATATGCTCATAAAAGACTTTACTGTTTGCACAATATTAAAGTATATAACCCTTAGATGTCAACCCTTCACACACCTCAACTAAAAAGAGTTTCTTTAAAATACAAAACCTACACTTGTAAACTAGAACTGCCATACATTATTCTACCTCCAAGCAATTAAGGTAACAATGTTCTTCAACGTGTTTAAACCAGGATTAAGATACTTCACCATTCTCTAGATACAAACAGCTATAGTTGTACCCATCCCTCAATCTACTCCTTTCACAGTTTTTGGATGCCTTTTCAGTCATTTTTACAGCAGAAGCCCAACAGCAATAGCAGTTTAACTTGTAAAGAGTATGCAAAACATGGCTTTAATTGCAAAGATGAAGGGAACTCCTTCGTGCCAAGAACTACAGAGATTGCAATAGGAGAAATGCTGAAAGGAGGCAGAATCCATGATGTTGTCAGATCACAGAAAGATAAATGCAACTTGTTCCGATAAAATTATTTCCATTTTACATGTTTTGGGTACCTTCCATTTTACATGTTTTGGGTACCTGTGGTGTGTCACAAAACCTGGTGAAGACACAAAAAGAATTCCAAACCCAGGCATACTTCTGCAAGTCACTGCGAGGATGGACCAGTACGTGTTTTTGTCAGCAGCACATGAAGCTGTTCTATTTTACAGAATCAACAGAAACTCAACATTTGAAAAATTTCAGAAGATTGTTCAGAAAACAATTTCTCCATTTGTTATTCAACAGAATTAGCTCACAAGAAGTCCTAGATTAATCTGAAATTGCATGTAAAAAATTAGCAATTCTCTCTTTACAAACAGGTAGAGATGAAAATCTAGCTCCAAAACCTCCCAAGACTTCATTGGGGCCACCTAACTTGTGCTTAATTTGACCTCATGTAAACTTTTAATACATGTTTATACCGCAGTCTTTCCTGATCCTCGGGGTCCAATAATGAGGGCAGAATTACTTTCTCCATGAACTGTAGTCCGTTTCAGCAGATCCAGCAGATGTCTGTGTTGACAACAGCAATAGGTTAAAAACTTCAAAGCAAACAACATTTACTGAAACTATGGAAAATTCAAAGACTCCTTAGAACATGAGAAAACTTGATGCTTTTCAACTTGCTCTCAGGGCATGCAAAACGGAAGACAATAAAGTACAAAAGGCTGAGCGACCACATCTCTTAAAACAGTTTAAAATATTAAAACATGCAGAAGTCGGGAGCATCACTAAAGTTCTGTCATTCTTCCCCATGAAAGGGCAGATTTCAATAACTATTTCTTCCTTAAAAAAAAAAAACTAAAAATGGAAGATTGCTTTCTGTGATACCACTACAGTTCACAAAAAAAAAAACCAAAGACTGGCAGACAGATTGAAGGAAAGCCTTGACACCAGCAAAAATTAATATTCTAGTGGAATATATTCATTTTGACAATCTTCACAAAACTGATTATATGCTAAATTTAGGTATTCAAAGCTTGTGAATGGTAACAGCAATACTGAGCTTCAAATTCATATTCTATTCCCATCTAAAAGAACAAAAAACAACTCTAAGTTATCTTCAGATAGACTTATTGCACAGTACCACATTTAAAGTACTTATAAAAACTACTGACACTCCCAATTGCCAAATGCTTACAAATGCTGGGGCTTTCTGTGGGGGTTTTTTTTGGTGTTTTTTTGTTTGGTTGGTTGTTTTTTTTACTTACAATATTGACATTATGCAATTGCTTCTAAAGGAGTGATAAAGCCATCATGTAACAGTTGTAGAAAACGTGTGTGGGTTTGCTCACTGTTTGGGAGCTACCTATAGCAAAGAGCCCAGATACATCTTGAGAAAGAAAATAAGAGTTGGGAAGTTCATTATGGTTTTTCTCCAGTTGAATTCACCAACGGTGGTGTATTAAGCAGAGGACAGTCTCTAAACTGTTGTTCCGAATTCCAATATGAAGAGGGGAGGCTCACTGTGTAGAATACTAACATCACAGAAATACATTTTCTCACAACATGCCTACGTGAGCTCTGCCTACATATGACACCACACTTAATACACTAACAGCAGAAATGTTATTTTCCTTTTTCTAACAGAAAGGAAGCTAATGCTCCCATCAGGTGATTCAACTTGCATAAAGTTACTCTTGGAAAAACTGATGCAAGTTCTTTAGAAATACATTTTTTCAAAATTTGACCTGCACCTGTAAAAGGTTTAGTATTAAGATAGCATTAATGTCACAATAGGTCCCTTCTTCCTAACTTTAACCTCCACATCTGGATGACCCCAAGAAGTTTTGAACATGGATCCCTACTTCAAGAAACACGATGTTGGCCTCTAATGTTTAAGATTAACTTTTAACACAGCTTACCAATAAACAGGCAGAAATCTAAAGTAAAAATAAAGATTCACAATGAGAATTAAAATTTTTGCTTGCTCAGGTCATTAAATATAGCCTTAGAATATGCACTAGAAGTATTTTCCAGGCTCAAAAATAACATTTCAGGAATTACAGATTTGAAACAAGGACAAGAAATACAAAAATCAGAGCAATAGTTGTATTAACTTACAATCCGAGGCAATTTTTAGAAGCACTGTGCTGTAAGCCATTTAAGCCTATATAATTTAGAAAAACAGAGGCAGCAGAAAATTCTAACTTCATCTCATTATTTTTCTACTGTTGTTAAAGTCAAAATTACTTAGTCTGCTCACTCACCTGTACTGATGTTCAATCCCAAACAGTTTTCCAGCAGCACAATGGTGACAGAATCTTTCACGTAAGATTTTCTGCGCCTACAGATACAACACAAGAAAGAGTGCTTGGGATGTACCAATAATGTAATTACAGCAATAAACCCATAGGAAGAGCATGGAAATTTTAATTGTCATCACTGACACAGGGGTCTTGAAAGCAAGAATAACACTGCAGCAGGCAGCAATATTTTACAGACTCCTATAGCACAGAAAATTCAGCTAAATGATAGCAATGTGTGCCTTTGTCTCTTCTGCTACAGTTCCTTTCCTTCACCACCCAAAGGGATGTTATACTTGCCACCAGAATGATGCCAGTAGTTTGTCTAATTTGTAGTTCTAACTTCCTGTGTAATACAGGCAAACAAACATTTACCAGCTGACTGAAAGAACACATAACCCACTTCATTATTCCCCAAAATCCTCAGTGAATACGTTTTTTTGCATCGCTCACAACACCACCGCAGCCTATCAGAGTAAAATATTGGTATCAAATTTACAGTTACTTTGAAGATTCAGTTCAGCTACCTCCTAACACTTGGCTAATTTGTAATTTACAATGGAACTATTACCATCAGCTTTCAGCAGTTTTGGCTTAAAAATAAATACACGTCGATGCACCTCCGTGAAGTACTCCTCAGCAAGTCTAAATAATGGACAGAAGATGGAAATCTGTTTCACTAATAATTCCACTTTATGAAATGAATTTTTAGTATGAGCTGTACTTGTCTGATTTTTCAGTTACCTCTTCTTCTACTAAAGCTTTACTGATTTAATTTCCAAATTTATTCTGTTTAGTGAATAATACAAGCAGTCAGCATTGCCCGTTCACAAGTGAAAAAGTTTTGCACCTGTAAAGGGATTTTATAAGTAAATGAAGAAAAGATTAAAATATAAGAAATCACTAAAAAAGAAGTAATTCACTACAAAATTCATCACGGTTTTTAAGCAGTCACTTTGAGGAAACAGAAGAATAAAGGTTAAAAAAAAAAACAACAAATGAACTGAAAACTAATTTGGCAGCTGCTGTCCTGCCTCACATAAGCTGTTAAAAACAAGCCACCTAGATCCTGATTCACCCTGCAAACTGGGAGATACAGAATCTGATTAGGTAAAAATAGATTTATGCAAATCTGCTGCTACAAATCACAGCAAAAGCTCAAGACCATCCTTTACTGTTAAATCATTTATGTAGCACTTGAAGCAAACATCAGGTGAGAAGCTGAAATACAGAACGTAAATACAAAAAAAACATTTAGAGCCCTAGAAATTATATTGTGCATCTGTATATGTCTCTTTAACTGCTCTAGTAAAAAGTTACAGAATGACATGGATGGCAGAGGATGGAAAAGTTTCAGAACTTAAAGTCAACCAATAAGATGTCACTAACCTGTGAAATGCATTCTCCATTTGCTCCACCACTCTCCTTTGCCTTACGCTTACTCATTGCAGAAGGCCTGACCTTTAAATAAGAAAAAGAACATAAAGGTTATACTAAAGAATACGTCTTTCTAAATTATGTTAATCAGAAGTTGTATTTCAATGTTAGTAAACCAAATTTAGTATAACCAACAAAACCTAGATAGTTCCTAGTTTCAAAGAACTTAATGTTGCAATAAACATGTTTTCTTAACTGATAAAGATGTGGTAAATTCACCTTACCAGTGAAAAAGACCCAAAACATTTAAAGTTTTTTTAATTCACTTCTGCTTATACTAAATCCATGTTTTCATGCAACTTCTGAAAGCATCTGCTTTAGGATGCTTTTCAGTGCAACACAAACAGTGCCTAAGGTAACTGATAGGCCAGAAGTCAAGGTCTGCCATCAAGTTCCTAATGGCGATGATTATTCTCAGCAGGCATGCCAAGGTTCACTACGGTGGCACACGCAAACTGATCTATCACAGAAGCGGGAGTGGCATTTGCAGCATTTACGCTTTAGGCACATCACTGTGAACCGCCACATCGATTACTCTCCTAGTACATTTGTACATCATCCGACCAACCACCAAACGTAATTCATATGTTTTAAATGTGTTTCAGGTAGTTCAAAACTGTATGCTTCTGTAGCTGGAACAAGCCACAGGCACATGGTAACGTGTTAGGTCACAACATTTAAGTTTTGACATTACCAATCGACTACCCATGCTTAAACTGGTGCAGCTTATAATAAGCAGTATCTCCCTAAAAAAGATAAGCAGAAGCCAGTCGTCCTTCTCCGTGCTAAGAGAAAGCTTCCAAGACTTTCTCCACAACAATTTATGCTTATTTTAGCACAGCCGCTTCTCTCAGTTGTGCTCCTTCTGTTGTAAAGCCAGCACCGTTCCGCCCCCAGCGCGGAAGCTATGCCTCAGAAGGACAAGACCAGCTGCTAAAAAACCCACACAAATGAAGTCCTCACTGCGGAATCAGACACGAAGGAGTGCAGGGCACGAAATCACAAAGCAGAGACTGAACTGAAACAGTCAGATGAATCGGACTGCAACAGAAACAAGGCTACCGGTCGAGGAGCATGCTCCTTTCCGTCTTTTACCCAGATACCGAGCCGCCGCATCCCACCGAAACCTCCCCTGCCCGGGCCGAGCTCCTCGTGGATTCCCAGCGGGAGGCGCCGCTCCCGCCTAGCACCCACACCCAAGAGACTTGCGCTCCCGCCTCCGCGGCCTCCGCAGAGTTCCTGGTGGGGCGGCCCAGCAACGTTGGCCTACGGCAGTGGGACAGCAGCAGCAGCAGCAGCTGCCCCCCGCGCAAGCCAAACCCCCCCAGGACCGGCGGCACTGCCAGAGCTCGAGGACGGAAAGAGAAGGGCGCCTCCCCCTCTAGTCCTGCACTCTCCGCCCCAGAGCCGCCCGGTGAGGCGGGGAGCAGCGTGCCGTGCCGTGCCGTGCCGTGCCGTGCCGTGCCGTGCAGTGCCTCACCCGAGGCAGCGGCCGCGTTACTCACCACCCTCGCGCCACACACTCTCCCGCCTCTCCACCGCGCCCCCGGCAGGCCCCGCGTCACTTGCCCGCCCCCCTCACGTGACCGCAGGCTGGCCTCCACCCAGCCCACTTCCGCCCCGTCCATACCCAGCCACTTCCTTCCGCCCCGCAGACGGGTCTCCTTCCGGGTACGCGCGGCGCGCGCGGCCCTCTGGGAAGGCACGTCCCTCCCTCCTCCTCCCCCCCGCAGCCTCCCGAGCTCCCCCGGGGCGCATGCGCAGTGGCTGCCTCCCCTCTTCCTCCCCGGCAGCGCCGGAGCCCCAGCAGCCGGAGCAGCAGCAGCAGCTGATGATGAGGAGCGCGGGGGGGGGCGGGGGGGCCCGTTATTTATACCGTTAAAGGGACAGGGCGCTAATTCCGCTCGGCATCGGCGCGGGGGCGGGGGGCTAGTGCCAAGCGCCCTGAGTTTCTTCCCCCCCACCCCCAGCCCTGCCGGAGGAGACCGGGGAGTTTCTTCTCTCTCCTATCTCCACCCCCCCTTCCCGGCGGCTGTCGGCGGAGGGAGAGGGAAGCCGAGAGGCGGCCCCGACGGGAGGCACCTCGGCGGGGGAGCGGCAGGCAGTTGGGCAGCCCCCACCCCCCGCGCTCCCCTCCTCCCCCTTTATTACCCTTTGTGTGCGTCTCCGCCTGCGCCGCTCCGGGGCCGGCCGGGCGCCGGGGGGCCGCTGAGGTGAGTGCGGGGCGGCGGCGGAGAGGGGGGAGCGGCGGCGGCTGGGCCGCCCGCTTGTTTACCTCAGGGAGGGAGCTGAGGGGGGGGGGGGGCCGGGCGCGCGGCCGCGCTGGGCCGCGGGCAGCGGGGAGGGGGCGCCGGGCGCCCGCCTGTCACTTTGTGGCCCGTCTGAGCTCCGGGGGCTCCCCCCGCACGGGCCGGCCGGAGCTTTGTTGTCGCTGGGGCGCGGGTGATGCTCCGTCCCCGGCCGCGCTCCCTTCCTCGTCGCTCTGGGGGTTGCTTCCCCAACCCCCCTTCCGCGATCCACACCGGGCCGGGGCGGGGGTGATGTCGGTGGGGACGGCTCGCTGTAGAAGGCGCGGTGTTGTGAGCGAAGTTCGGGATGGCTCTCTGGTGGGTGCTGAGCCCCGGCTTGTCCCGAAAGTGTTGTTTTCCTCGCCGCAGTAGGGAATTCGGTGGCTGAAATAACGGCAGGGTATTGGGGAACCCTCGGGGTTTGAGCCGGTGGGCTCTCTGGATGGGCTCTCTGCGGTGGTTTCAGGCCGTTATTTGACTTGCTAAACCCCTGCGGTCGGTAGGGCCCCAGTTGTACAAAGACCTACTGATGATCTTAACTTCCAGGGGTTGTCCAGGAACTGGACTCCCGACGAACGTCAGTGTTTGCAAGATGAGAATTAGTGTTGTGCATGTGATAGCAGGACGTGGTTATTGTTGGGGGCTGGCTATATTTGGTCAATGGCCTGTTCAAATATATATGTTGTGATCTGTTTTTCCATGGCCTGCTGCTGGGAAGGCCAAATGTCTCCATCCGTGTTCAGGTTGTTGCTGGTTTGTTAGGTCGGGTATCACCAGTGGGCTGATCTGACCATTTTTTTCTGCTGATTAAAAGGGATGTTATGTGTCAAAATGTCTGAAATAGGTATTAGTTTGCCCCCTTACATTTTAATCTGGCTCAAGGAAATCCTGACTCAAGGAAGCCTTCTAGAGATTTGCTAGAATCCAGAAGTAAGAGTTTCGTCATTAATGCCAAGTTGAAATAAGAGTTCTCTACATAAGTAGGATGTTTATATTAAAATTGCTGTTGTCTGCTTATTTCTGGAGCTTAATTATGTCCTCTGTAATTTTAAAAAGACAGTTTGAGTGCTCGGTTTATTAAGTACTGTGGAGCATGCTGAACCGTGAATAGGCCATGAGTATGTATTTCAGTGGGGCATCATGGTTAAATGGTGGTCAGCAGAGAGCGTGTGTTATCTCTGCCTCGTGCTGGAAGGATACTCACAAGAGTGAGCTCTCCTGAAATGCTTTGGTATCTTCCATTTCTAATTTGTACATGTCCTGTGTGAAGCAGCAATTTTGTGACCAAACTGGAACGAGCTTGAGAAGGCCGTAATTTGATGGGATGGGAAGAATGAGAGAAAAGTATAGTTGGGCCAATACTTAACGATATTGTGAGGGAGAATTGAAGGTAGCAGTTACGATTGTAGTTCTTTCTAATAGTTTGCCATTAGTTTTCTGTTAGCTTATAAGCACAAGGTTACTTTGGCTTTAAATGTAAAAAAAGTCAGCAGTGGTAATCATCATAGCAATTGTCAAATGCATGTATAAAACCCCATTCTTTAAACATCTGACTTTTAGTTAGTTTACTACAGGCAAGAGTTGCACAGCAAAGGACTGACCAGGAGTGAAGAACACAGTTTTCTATTGGTTTTCTTTCATGACAATGCTTCCTTCCTCAACCTGAGATGCCACTGATCTATTTTCATCTCTACGTGGAAATCTATAGTGGCTTCAGGATTATGCTCCCAGTATACATAGAGCTGCAAATCTGCCTGCAACTTTCATGGCCTACAGCTGATGAGATGTATTATTTATTATGGGGATTTAACACTTTAATCTCTTTGTGTTTTGGTGTTAAAAATAGGCATGATTTGATTTAATATGATTGCTCAGTAAAGTACCCTAATGGAATTCTAAAGCTGGGCAGAATAATTCAAGCTCTTCTCTTAACTTTAAATCCTAGAGGTAAGATTACTAGTAGACCCTTAATTTCCATAGGCCTTCAGCTCCCACCACTGAGCCTGTGTTGGAAAGCCAACTGCTAGTTTGGGGGGATTGGGTAGGGAAGGTTCCTCCTAAAGAGCCACTGATGGGGCTGGGTTTCCAACTTGTGTCAGAAGCAATTCCTGTGTTTCTGTAGTGCCTAGCACAAAGGGATCTGAGGCTGATCTGGAGCTTCTGTCAGGTATCACAACCACCTTCTAAGAAGAATTGAGTCTCAACCTCTGATAAGAAATAATGTATGTTATCAATGGCTACAACTAAACAGCAATATAGTTTTCTTTTGTTTGGGTCTTTTAAGATCTTTTTGCTGCTATTATGAGTAGGTATTTATAGTTGCTAATTGCTTTTAGGAAAACTTTGTGTGTATTTTTCAGTTCTTCATCTTTTGAGACAAAATTAATAATTATTTTCCTGAATTATATGTTCACGGCTTCCCAGACTTTAGGTCAGAGAGGTTGTTTTGAATTAGCAAGGAACCTACCATGGCAAAATGTGGGCTGTGTTAGACATAAAGATGCTGTTCGAGCCAGATTTATAGTTGTATTTAACTGTCTTTCCTTGGAGTTTGCTGTCTTACCTTTCTTTGTGGATAAATGTGTTAGTTTCTATTTGGACTAGGTTGGCAGATGTTTGGAGAGAATCTTTATGATGCAATACTTTCAATAGTTGAACTTTTCTTTGCTCATAGTCCTTTAGTTTTAATTTGGCTATGGAGGGGTCAGTCTTTCTCCTTGTTAAAAAGCATGGAAGATCTTGGCATAAGGGACAGTCCACTCAAATGGAATGCCTTCATTTTCACCTCGGTTATTTATTTAAAATGGTCAGAAAATTCCCCCTCTCCCCTTCCCCTGCTGTTACTCATGACTGTTCCTTGTATGTGGAAGATCAGTAACTTGAATACAGTCCATAACTATGAAATTACTTTCTGAATCAGCAGTAAGTGCTTATCATGGATGTTTCTTCTGGAAGGCAGCAGACCAGGTGAGTGGCTGCTTCTGCCCATCTGAAGGCCCACTAATGTCAGCATGTTTTTCTATGAGCTTAAGAGACCACATGCACAAAGCAGTCTGCAAGAGAACAAACTCATCTGTTAATGGCTAGGGACACACATTTTGAAAGTGACTTTCTTTTTAAAAAATACTGTTAAAACTTGAAAACTATGGAGTTCTGCTGCTTCTTCTAACCTTGTTTGGTTATTTGGGGGCTTGGGTTTGTTTGGCTCTTTTAAGTGCCCTGTTCTGGTTTCTGTTTTGTCCAGTGAAAAATAGGTGTCAAACTTACCATTGATTCCAACAATAAAAAGATAGAGGATACAGCTTTAAGGCTCTTATGTCATTAAGGACCTGCTTATTCATTTTAAGAGTTACTTGAATGTTTGAAACCACAGGCTTTCATTGACTTTTCTTTGTATTTATTTTTGGAGCTATTAGGTGGAATAATACTGCTCAATCAGATTCAAGTAGGCCTGCACAGGAACTGAAGACTGTATTAGGAATAAAATTTTGGAAGACCATTGGAGACATAAAAATTAGAACATCCTGAAATCTAGGTAACTGGAGTTAAACCAAGTGGGATGCTAAAGAAAAGCAGCAGTTAAGAAATTAAGAAGTGCTGACTCCTTTCCTCTTTTCAAATTCCAAGTTCTTTATTATAATGATATCTTTTTTTTTTTTTTATGAATTGTCTAGAAAGGAGTTCAGACTTTGCATTATTTTTAAATTGAGGTAAAATTTGTGAAAACCTCTTAGGCTACAACATTATGAAATGTGTGGGTATGTACACGAATATGTTTAGCTGTATACACAAATGCACATGTATATATACAAATGAATATATAAAAGAAGTGTAAAAAACAGATATATTAAAACATTACTTAAAATGAAAGTGATTGTGTGGCTCCAAAGGTCTGTTATTTCAAGCCTTTTACCTCTAAGTAGTTGTTTTGATCTGGCACATGGCAGCAGGAATCAGTCATTACCATGAGATGGCTATTCATAGACTTTTGTGAAATGGGTTGATCATCTCAGTTTATCTGCAGCTTGACAGGTGTTCCCGTCACGAAAATCTCCATTACCTCCTGTCCTTCCCATGGGAATGACTTGAGGAACAAACCATTGAGAGTAGCTTTGAGTGTTCATTCATGGGCTTGGGGCTGAGGGCAATACAGAGAACTGGAGGTGCCCAGGATGTTTAGTTGTTTGTTTGTTTTTTGGTTTTTTTGGGGGGGTTGTTTTGTTTTTTTTTTTTTCTGGAAATGTTCTGTTTCAGAAGCTTTAAATTTACTTAAAAAATGAAATGGTGAAATATCTGGGAATTCTTTGGGGTCTCTAGTTAATTTATCAAGTAAAGAATAAAGCATTTCATTTATTAATCATTAAATTCTTTGACATGTTTTTGTTTTCTTTTTCTTCTTCTACAGGAAATACTTTAAAATAAAGTAAGGAAGCAGTATTTTAAGAATTCTTATCTTGTCGCAATATCTTGTAATTAAGACCTTTAGAAGCAATATGCTAATTACCTTATTCCTACATGAGAGAAAATTAAAGCCCAGGATTAAAAAAACAAAACAAAACAAAAAAAAATCATCATAATTTTTGCTTAGTCTATGTTTACAGTGACATTAAATCCAAAATTATTTTGATGATTTACTGAAGGAAGAGTGAAGTGCAAATGGCACTTAAACATTAGGTTGGTTGGTTTTCAGCATCAGTAACATGGCCTCACTAAGAAAAAATCCCAAGTGAGGCAACCAGAACAGTTGTCAATTGTTTGCACAACAAATCCTGTTGGATCAAATGGTGATATTCTCAACATTTAGATAAAGAGAGGCTTGCAATAATGTTGCCTTGTACCTCACCGCCAAAGGAAACAAATGCAGTTTAAGTTAGGAGAAAAGTAAAAGTCAGCCAAATAGAAGCTGGGCCTACATATCATAAATATAGAGAGGCTAATTTTTCCATTCATACTGCCTAATGTTTCAAAAACATGTAAATCAAATTCCAGTTTGCCAATTTTAGACTTTGTTTTTAAGCTCTGGTTGATCATTGCCAACACATTATTTAGGATTATCTGTTCTGAAAAACTAAACATTTGGTTTCTGTCTTCATCCTTAAGCTTTTACCTGTATACCTCATGTGTATTTATATACATATACACATATATGTATACTCGTGCATGCATATTTATATACACATATGCCTGTGCATATATAAATGTATATGCATTTATATGATAGGCCCTGCCAGAATGAGTACAAATCTCATGTGTTTTGGTAGGACTCAAGCTGTAGCTTGACAATAACAAACAGCTAGCACTGGCTTTACGTTTTGATTATGTTTGTACCTGATCTACTTTTGAATTATATGTATTTTAAATTATTTTTTTACTTTTAAGACTGATGTAATGAAGCTTTAGGCATCTATTTTCTTTTTTTCAAGCATGCTGTCATCTTAAGGAGGTAAATTTTACTTATTTTATATGTATGTAGCAGATAAGCACAAAAAAGTTTTTGCTGGATCCTCCCATCCTACCCCTAGCTGAGAGGAGGAATTTTTCAGCATCTGCTGTCTTTTGTAAGAAAACACTGTAAAAGTGGGTAAATGATATCATTGATTAAGGAAACAAAGTAGTCAGGGATCTGTAGCAAGCTGATTTTTTTTTTTTTTTTAGAACAGAACTTCCTTTTGTCTTTTACTGGCTTGGGGGCAGAAAGGGGGGGAATACATCATTGTCCCCTTATAATCTTTATGCGGAAGAAGCTTGGCTAAAGGAAATTATGAAAAAGATCAGCTTTAGAAGGAAGGCATGTTGGTATAGATTGGTGGTGCTATGTGGTTTTGTTATGTTGTTCTTGAGTGTGGCCACTTGAAATGTGAAATGATACTACAAGTTCTGCTGGTATTTAAAAGTTCAGTGGCCTTTTTTTATGCAGTTCGAAGTCTTGAGGAAAAAAAAAAGCCTTTGGAAAATACCCTTCTGTTTTGCAAATGTTTTGTTTTAAAGTTTTCTGGCTTTTTTTGCCCCCCCCCCCCCTTTTTTTTTTTCCCCATCAAGGATCAGACCGTGTTTTTCAGGGATAACCCCCTTTGAAACTTCTTCATTTTCCTCAGAAGAATCCCATTCATACTATCTTAGGAAAGGTTATGCTTTTTTAAGGTACTGTTTGAAAATATTTTCCCCTCTTTAATACTTTGTCACACAGGAGTTCTCGCTGAAGGGATTCTTGGCCAGTTTAGAAACTGTAATCTAGTTAAAAGATTTGTTTATACTTCCCATCTCTGTTCTGCTGATGGTATTAGAGTGCGGGCCAGAGCCAGGCAGCTAACTGTTTATAGCAGTCAAACTTCAATTAAAGCTGCAGCCTGCAGTTTACTAAATATCAATATGTTCATAGCAGCTGCAAATAATTGCAGAAAGGCTGGAAAGTACAGTGGTGTCTTGTGATTTTTCTCTTTTGCAGTAGATGTTTTTTCACTTGCTCTTTTTGTATTTAAGAGTCCAGTTTATACTTTCAGATTCAGAAATGCTTTGCACTTTGGAAGAAGCTGTTTATGAAAGACTGAGATCTATATTTGGGATTGTATCTTTTTGAGGCAAAATACTGATAGATTTCAATATAAGTTTTGCCTTAAATAAGGGCTGTAGAGTATATTCCTCTGTATGGGAGCAAGTATCAAAATTTCTCTGCCACAACTGTTATACAGGCTGTTGTCCAAACTCCAAGTATCATTGACTTTTGTCTACTAAGATAATTTAAATGTTGAGGTCTGTTAAGTCCCATCTTCTCCGGACAGCAAGAATGTGCTATATTTAGTGGACAATAACTCAACGATTTCTGTGGGTTTAAAAAAAAAAAAAAAATCAAATTAAGAACATAGATTTCATTTAATACTTTAAACTCCAGGCAGATGTTTGGGTTTAAGGATTAGGTATTTAAAAATGTGAATTGTCGGAGCATTTTAAAACACGCGTGTCTTCACTTGAAGTCTGCCTTGGTGTTATTAAGTAATAAGGCTCGGATGTGTCTGTAGGCCATCTGAACAGAAGCAGCAAACCATATCTGGCCTGTAGGCTATTGGTTCCTCACCTCTGTTTTAAAATTAGTAAAATCATTTGCAGCGTGATTCATTTCTAAAAATTACTTGTCCATCTGTGCAGAGCATACTAGCTATAAAGTTGCAGTGCTCGCTGTGGTAGTGCTGATGTTTTTTCTGAAAGTTGCATTACCTTCTAGCGTCTTTGTTATAGCTTTTTTATCATGCTTTGGCCAAGTAATTTTTCTTTGATAAATAGGTTTGTATTAGGCATGTAATTTGGATCATTCCAATACTGCCGTGTAAGGTGACTTTAATTTTTTAAAATATCAGTACAGTATTGGTGCCCTTAATATTTTGTTATTAAAAAGCTGTATAGGAAATCTTTACACTAAGGAAAAAACGTAAAGGATCTATTCTGTTTTCACTGATGTCAGAGCTAAAATATTTATCATCTTCCTTGGGTGTTGGATCAAGCCCTAAATCTGAATTTTTCATGAGTTCTGACTTCACAAAGGTTTTTGGGAATGAGCAGTGCTAACCATGTAGTGATCACAAAAGCTGGTCATTAGGCAGCTTCTTAATCAGCTGGTATGTGGATTCCTAGTGAATGACCTTACGTATTAGCTTTCTTCCTGTGCTTGTGGGTTTTGCTGATCTTTTCCCATGTTTCTCTTCATACAAACTTTACAGTTACGAATCAGTCTTCATCATTTCTTGTAACTCGAGTTATTATCTGATGTAAGAGTTCTGCTAAGAATCTGCAGACACGTGGTAAGGTAGAAGTTGATGAGCTTATCCCTGTAACTGAAAAACTAACTGCAAATTAAAATATAATAATTTTTAAGTCTTTTATATAAAAGAAACATGTAAATACTTTATTCCAGTAAAGGTATTTCTGTGGGGGGGGGAGCTACGTTATTTTTCTTAAAAACAGTTACTGCTCTGGTAACTACTATTTTCATCAGAGAATGAATCATATAAACTTTGTAGAACCTGTTGTTTACAGTTTTTTTCTTTTATTTGGAAACAGTTAATGGACTTTCTGCAAATAATGACCTGAGCTGAATAAATTCACTTTAATCAGGATTTTTTGCAGTTATGGGCTGGACACAAGAACCTGAGGCACACTTATCCCGTAGCGGAACTTTGAAATATGTTTAATATGACTGAATGTAACAAAACAGTAAAAATGTTAATATTCAGCTTTTACTAATTATTGCAAATAATCATACTTTGTGTGTACTGGAATTTCTAGTATTTGTATGTCTGTAAGGTTTCTGAGCTTTTATTACAAAAAACATGAAATACTTTTTAGCTTCTGTTTTGGTTGGTAATAGTCAAATTTCTTACGTAATGTCTGAAAATGGTTGTGAATGTGAACTTATTCATTACTGATGCCTGGTGAACCTTAACCAAAAGGTACTTGAAACCATCTTCAGTTATAGTTGTTCTGCAGGCAATCTCTTCATAGAGACTTCTGTTTAATGTCCTATGTAGGGTCTGAAGAAAGTTGGTTAGCATGAGTACTAGAGGTCTCCACAGATGGATAGCTTTTTAGGATTTGATTATAGGAATCTCTGTGTTCATCAAGACTTTGCAAATAATTACTACTTTTTTTTTTAATCTGCATTAATCCTGTCCAGTGTAATCCATAATTGGTGTGGCCTCAATTTGCATAGACTCTCCTGTTGTTTACTTTTGCTTTACTCATATACTTTATTTTGCATGTGTACAAATACCTAAGAAACTTACTAACTCTTTGTTGGTCTCAGTAATGATGTTTGATGCTTGACTTGGTGGCATTTTTCTACATGTCAGTGGTGCAGCGAGTTTGGAATGCCACAAATAAATGTGAAGCTTCAGAGAATGCATCACCATGTGGAAATACTTTTAATTTTGGATGGTGAAGCCTGCTTCACTGGCGAGGCAAGTTCCCTGAAGCTGCAAGGTGCTGCTTGTGTAGTCTTCCTGCTACTCACTGTGGTATTCAGCACTTACTTTGAGGGGAGATGGTGTTTTGCTCTCTAAGAGAAAGGATGATTGTAACTGAAAGCTTCTGGAGAGGCCTTGTGGTATGGGAGTAGGAAGGAAACACGTAGTGAGACATTAGGAAGCAGCAGACTTGGGGGAGAGGGGTTGGTGGTCAGGAGCAAAGCAGTGTGTGTGTTTGGGGGGGGGTGAACAGCAGAGGGGAGAGAAGGGGATGCAGCAAGGAGAGAAGTGGATAGAGGCAAAGAAAGAGTTTGGAGAAGAGTTGAAGGATGGGGGGGGGGTGCAAAGGTGGTCAGGGCTGTAATGAAAACTGGAAGGCATTTGAGAAATGGGGCCATGTGGCTGTATGTATTTGTCATGGTGGAGGGGAAGAGAGCCAGTAATGGACTTGATGGGAAGAGGGAGTTGGTGACTACTTACAGGGAAAAAAATCATAGCCTTACCAAAAACACAAGTATGAAGCCTCATGGCTTATATTTTCACTCACTGTATCAAATAGAAAATGCTGCTTAATCACAATCTTTACATACAACAGTCTCGTGATGATTTGAAAAAGGAAATAAATAGGCATCCAGCTACTATCCAGCATATAAATATTTTTATATTGCCACCACTGTTGCTGCCTAGACTTGGAAGAGCTTGAAGTTGTAACAGTCTAGATCATCCAGCATATTTGGTCAACAAGCCTCACTGTTTTCAAATGATAACTGATATCAGTAGAAAAGGAGTGCTTAAATATCTTGAAGGACTTTGTCCTGGATGTTTAGGTTTCCACAAGTTAAATCTCTAGGCAACTAAATACATGATTTGAGTTCAGCTTTTTCTTCTTTGTCCTACTTCAGTTCCGTCTTGTGGGTGTGAACTGTGCATCTTGGTGAGAGGAGAGCATTGAGAATTCTGCCGTTCCCATAGCATAAACAGTTCTCTTTGTCAAAGACCTACATGTTTAAGTTTTCCTTAGGAAAAGCATCCCATCGTTATGTTCTGTAAAGGGTGACTGAAATGCTCAGCATGCCTTCTCTGGTTTGCTACTATTATGTTTACTTTGACTATGTTCTTTCTTACTCCTCTCGTGAGTAAACAGTTCTAATCCACTGCTGTACATGCATGGCTTTTTTGTTATTTATTTCTGAACCTCCCTATCTTTTTATGCATCCTTTTGACATCAGAAGACCAGAAGTAAACACTGTATTCCTAGTGAGGGGAAACCACTGATTTATATGGATTATTCTAATCCAGCATCATGCAAGCAAAATCAAAAAATAGTTTGACTATCTAATGATTCAGAAATGCAGAAGTATTGCCAAAAATTTTAGCATTTGTTAGCTTTACACTTGAGCAAATGCATTCTGGTGGAGAATTTAACTCCTTTGGTTTAACTCTTCAGAGTTTTAAGGCTGTGAAACAGAAACGTGATTTACAATTAACAGAAATATGGAAGTTATTTTTTAAATTGCTTGCATCTTCCTTTTCAGATAAATATCTCTGGTCTTTTGCATACAGGGACAAACATTCCTCCATTGAATACAGCCAGAAAAGGTTGTACTGTTTGTTTTTTTTTTTTTGTTGGTGTTTGTTTGTTTGTTTGTTTGGGATTGTTTTAATTGAACAGGAGCTTTAGTATGATTTAGCATTTCCTAGTTTGAGACAATGTCTGAAGTATGTCTTATGCCACTGAATTCAGTATACCTTAGTAAAGGGAGGAGTATCTTTTAAATAATATGAATTTCTGTGTATTTTGAGTGCTTAAGTATTTCAACAGAAATAGGAACAGAATTTTTTTTAGGAACCTGCACAGAAGTAGGAACCAGATGTGTTGATTTTGGAAGCATTAACCAGTCTGCATTTTCAGAATTGTTCTCTGATCCCTTTGAATTCAATGACTGACTAAATTATTTCATCCACCTCTTCTGGACAGTGTTTTTCTGTATATTTGTCAATCATAATGGGAGCCTTGCTGTTGCTGTAATACAGTATAATAGTAATAATGAGGTTTGGGGTTTTTTATTATTGACTTATGTGAAAATTATTTTAGACATAATATAAGGGGGTGATTTTGCATGCTTCAGTAAAGAACAAAAAAAGTGGTAATTTTGGATGAACAATAGAAGAGACCTCTTATAATGAGAGAAACTTGGACTTCTAAATTTTAATCTCTATTGGATAGCTTAAATTCAAATTGCTGATACTAATCTGTGTTACCTTCTTTGCTTGCTACAGGGGAATATCTTTGCACTTATAAGAAATGAGCTTGTTTTTATTACTTTTTTTCCTTTCCTGTTCAAGACTTACATTTGTTTTTCTCTAAACTACAACAGTGATACAACATTGTTTAAAAAAATGTTCTGATGCAGCTCTGCTAAAAACAAGAAGGGATTTGTTCAATGAGCTGAAATAAAATTATCTCTAAACTAGCAATGAGTTACACATTTTCCCCATGATTCAGCATTTGATGAAAAATGTGTTAATAAATATTTGCTTTAAGTTAGAAAACCAAGTTTAAGAGGATTTGGAGTTTTTATTTAAACTTCATATAGAAATCTGTGGGTAGATTGACTACTTGTCTTCAGATAGGTTCTGGGGGGAGATCTAACAAAGTGAAAATGCCTGTTCTCTATAAAATGTAAATGCCTGCTCAGCAGCTGGATTGATATCAGATAATCTTTCTTGTTAGGTGTTTTTATCACTATTTTAAAATATAAAACTTTAAAATCAAACTTAATTGTTCTGGGTAAGAGTGAGGAAAATAATGAATTTCTCCAACAGTTCAGTATGAAGTACTAAATAGGACACACATGGAGATGTTAAACGTTTTAAGAGTGCTGGCATCAGTTTTGTTTGTGGCCAGGGAGTTTTACATTACTTTCTCATGACTTTTTACTTTATTTTAAGGTGAAATACCTTTTCTACATAGAAAAGTAAACTGGACATTCTGACACCTAGTGATTTTTTTTTTTTTTTTTTTTTTTTAGATTGACTGATATATTTATTTAGTGTCATGTACTGTGATTTGATGCTACCATTATAATATTAAGTGGCATGGTTTTGGTAAGAAAAGTTTAATGTATGGACAAAGCACTGAGTTTCTGTAGAGAGGATAATTGCTCTCCTGAATTTGTATAGCATATGTTTGTGTCTGTATGTACATGGCTTTTTGTGAGACTACTTCATTTGCTAGTATTATCTTATAGGCATTGCTTCCCTTTGAGATGGATGGCACTTGTCCCTCTCTTAGAGGTGAGCTTATGTCTAGAAGTGGACTGTAGCGTGGAAAGTGTAGAAGTGGACTGTGCAATGGAAAAGGAAGTTTATGACTTGGGCAAAACACTTTTTGTATTTCTGTAGAGACTTGTGTGTTTAATGTCCAAAAACTTTTTCATAAGTACAGCTATAGAATACCTAAGGCTATTCCATTCATCTTTTCAAGGGCAAAGGCTTTTTTTGCTTTCTTTTTTTTTTTTTATTAATTTTTTTGAGAAAGGGAGCTGTCAGAATGAACTTTATAGTTTTTCCTTTGTTGAATTGACACTCTGTAAAATTTTATTTTAGCAGATTCAATACAAGAAGGAAGAAAACGATAGACTACAAGTAGGGCACAGAAAAAAAGTTGTAGATTATTAAATCTTTTCAAGGAGAAAAGGAAGTAGTTTCGTATGCTCACAGAGGTTCCTGTGTCAGCATTTGAGAAGCCTGGAAGAGATTATCTTCAGCCAGCAGCACGTAAGGAAGGACAGGATGTGAACACTGAACTACCAGCATGAATGAAATCTGAGATATTAGTCTGTTTCAAAACTGGTTTTGCTTTAGATGTCATCTTGCTCTGTGGTTCTTGAGCTACAGTGTGAGAGTTCTGAGCATGCAGATTAAAAAGTGAATGCTAATTTTTTAAAATAGACATTTTAATAGGCTTTTGGCTTTTTTTTTTCCTTTTGAGTAAATTTATCATTAAGAAGAAATGATAGCAATGCAACAGATAAATTGGAGCAATTCAGGACTTCATGTGCCTGTTTGATTTTAGGGGTATTTTTCCTCTGCATATTGCTGTCCACATCCATGGATGTTTTACTGAGAATTGGCCCCTCTCTTAAGGGACAGAAGTAATAGAATTAGTTAAGGGCCATTTGGCCAAAGGGTTTGTGTCATAATCTGTCAGCTCAACTCCTTCTGGCAGAGGAGTTGGTTATTTAGGCATGTGTATTGTTCCACCTGTGGTGTTCTCTGCTCCTCACTGACATTTCTTAGATGGATTTTACTTTGTCTTCAGCAGTGAATTAGTAGACAGGACATTGACATCAACATTTAAAAAAAATATGCATACATTACCTGTCCTCCCAACTCTGTGAATTGGTAATGCTTCTGGAACGTACACTAGAGAAAGTGGGGTGTGTGCTTGTGGAAGAGTGGAGCAGGAAGAGCCAGGTAAGCTGTGCTGGAGCTATCAAGTCTAACAGATCAGTCATGTCCTTGCCAGTTGAGACTTGTGTTAGGCTTGCATGTATTGTAAGCGTAATCCTTTACTCAGATGCCATTCTCACAGAAAATTGTGTGTTATTTTAGGCACATGGGATTGCCCTGGTTAGGTATATGACTGATACTGGCCCTCTCTGATAATAAGGGTCAGTATCAGTGTATAATAATGTTACAGAATATGCCCGTGCAAAGACTTAAGCATAAGCACATGTGGAGCCTGCTCATAGAGCCCAGTACCTCAGTAGTGCTGTCTGTAACCCACACTTGTATAGCTGTATCTTGCAGTTGCATTTTATTGTTGCTAACTTTCTGAAGTAACTGCTGTAGCCAGCCTGTGAAAGATTGTTTGTCTTTCTTAAGCTCTCTTGCATGAGTGCTTGCCATCACCTTTTTTTAAGCTAAGGTACTGCCGATTCAGTCATGTTCTTAATTTCTGCCTTTGTCTAACCAGTGCCAAACCCTGATTCTGCCAGTGTTGGGTGTGCTGCACCTGCTTGGGGCTGAACTGTTTTTGCAGTGGATTACAGACAGATTTTAAGAGAACTAGATAGCTTTCCATCAACTCCTTCTGACTTTAAGGGCACACTGGCTCCTCCCGGGGGGGGAGTTGTTATGAGAGGCTGGAGAAATCTTGTTTCTGTAGCTGGCTTCTGGTGGAAGGCAGTTGAAATGAGATGAAATCATACAGATATGAAGAGAGCTTCTGTAAAGAATATCAGTCATATGTGGAACTTCCCTCAGAGTATGCCACTTGTCCTTTGCCTAGCTAGGGAAGTGAGAAATACTACAACAGTCTGAAAGCAGGTGAATGTTATCCAGATTGCAGTAGTTTGGGAACCAGACCTTATGTTTTGGGAACTTGTAATTTCTGCAGTCCTGGAGGCGCTCATTAAATATGTTGCATTTGATGCACAGTTTATTGAGCAGTTTACTGACAAATGGCAAAACATAAGTATCTTGAGTGATACCTGGTTTTAGAGGGGATGGTCTTCCCTGAGTTAATTGTGTTTGTTCATGACATTTCACTTGTGAAGATTACTGCCTGGTACTGTAGGTATTGGTTAGCCATATTAACTGTCTTCCAAAAACAAATACAACAGGTTTGAGTTGGCAGAGTGTACAACTTCACACCATTGGGAAGACCTACTGTTGATTTATGTAGGCAGTGGTAAGCCTGTCCTTTGTGAACAATGTGATTTTTAAGAGGACTATTCCAGTGTTGTTTCAGAAGACTTTTGCCCACTTCACGCTTATGTGACTACCACAGGGTTCCTGATGTGGCCATGCTTCAATTACAAACCTAGCTGTTACAGGATGATGTGTGTTTCGTACTTCAAGATAAAAACCTGCCGTCTGAATGCTGTTAAGCCAGTGTGATCTGTGTTGCTGTGTCATGCTGTGCTCTGCACCGCAGAAAGTGTATATATAATTGTTTTAATCTGAAGCGGACAGAAGACGCTGCGGTATGCAGGCACATTTCAGATGGGTGTAACTGTCCAAGTGTGGGAGATCTAAAAGGAGAAAACACGGTGTGGTGGCAAGGAGAATGTACTGTTGTCTTGTGTAGTCTTTGGTGGGGTTTTTTGGTGGGTTCTTTTAGGTTTTTTTTTTTCTGTGCTGGTATTTACAAAGAAACAAAATATAAGAAAGCATTAAACTAACAAGAAATACATGGAAAAGTATTCCAGTTTCTTGACCACTGCTAAGTTCATATTTAGAACAGTGCAGTAAAACAAAAATTGATTTAAAATTTTGCACTTGGAGAAGTTCTACAAGGAGTCCAGAATAGTGATTTTTTTATTATTTTTTTTCTGCACTAAGTCTTCCCCTAGATTTATATATTCTACAGCTTCTCTAGCACAGACAAAAGGGCCCAGATCAATGATATAATCTACCAATTTAGACTTTAGTTTCTATTTTTAAGTAAGTGATATCTTAAATTTTTGCCATAGGGGTTTGGGACCATCTTGTGAAGGAACATTTGTTCTCTGACCATTATGGATTATAAAACCAGAATAAATACGGAAGGGAGAGTTTACCAAATTTGTAACATACCAATCTGAGCAGAACAAAAGGATTCTTTTTATCTCCTAACTGAAAAATACTTTGGTTCTTCCCCACCCCCAACAGAAGGAATAAATGAACAAAGAATTCAACTGAACTAAGCCACCAGCAGAAACAGAAAAGGGGAAAAGCCACAACCAGTGAGGGGAGACGAAAAGGAGGGTCATAAATGATTTGTTGTGTGGTACACAGGTTGTTAAAGCTGTTAATGATTGAGCAGTTTATTGGGATTACAAAGGGTTAGTAAACTACTCTGCTCCAGAGTCTTTGCTGATTCTGACTGAAATGAGCAAAAGTATATGCAGTAGGATGCTGGACTTGAAGTGTTGTCAGCACAAGTCATTCTCCCCGTTGAAGTCCCCCAAGCTTAGTGAAGCTGTCCAGCATGAGGAGCCCGAACACAGATGGTTTCAGAATACTTCCTCACTTAATTCAGCATATGGGCATATTCGGACTGAGACATTCTTCTGATGCTAATAACTATATACCACTATTAAGTTACCAGTGTGATAGAGTTACAAGGAGTGTGGAAGTTTACAGAAATATGCAGTAGTACTTGCTAGACCTGTAAATCTAGTTTGGGGGTTTGTTTTCTAGGGTTTTTTAATAAATGCAAACTTGCTGAAATCAACCGATAGTTACATATTTATTTGCCCTTACTTCGAGTCCACCTTAGTTGCTACAGAGATGATCAGGAGAATTGTGTTATTAGTACATTTGCCGTTAAGGACATCTGGCTTCTTACTTACAAGATCCCCTATAATTGTGATGTTATAATTATAAATGGAAAGTTGATTCCTGTATTTTACCACGTTGTAATAAAGATTACAGCCACCACTAACTCAGTTGCAGCTCTGGCTGCTTTTCTTCTGGTTGTTCTTTAGGCTCACTGACTCAGATTCTTGGGTTGTATCTGCATGGTGGTGACCTTAAAGAGAACTCTGAGGAGTGCTGTGACTTGTTTTGTCTTTGCTATTCCAGTCTGAAATCCTAGTGCTCCTGTTCATGAGCCTCTCATGCAGCAACTGATTATGAGCTCTATATTTAGAAATGAAGGAGGAACCTTTCAAACTCCCTGTGGTAGAGATGGGAAGAGGAGGAATATCCAGACTTGTAATTTCCTCACAGAAGAGACTCTTCAGTTTCTAGAAACATTTCTGGTTTTGATATAAAGCAGCATGATCAGCCTGTACCTGTGTTTTGTGTTTTAGTTAAACATGTATTCTCCCAAAGCATCAAAGTCATAGACTCATTTTTACTCTTAATAGCTCTTGGACAAGTTATATTCAATGGTTGTCTGTAGAATGAACACTTGAAGTTCAACTCATTCATATATATCCTGCAAAATGGTGAAGAATGTGCATTTAGGCAGTGCTAGTTTTCAGCATTAGAAGATGGGGAGATTAAGGAGCACCCAGGAAAGCTGGAACATCCTGGCTATTATAGGAATTGATTGTAGGGATACTGGAACGTATTGAGTTGCAACCCCCATTTGTGCAAAAATCATAAATACAAACCACGTGTTTCTGCATGATTTTATTTTACCTATTGATTATAGGAACTCTAGGGGAAAACATGTCTGTGAGTAAAATGATTGGCGTATTCTAAATGGGAATTCAACCATGAACAACGTATCAAGTTAGCACACTTTGCATTAATTAGCAAAATTCATCAGCTGCCAGTCAAGCTAGTCTGAGCTACAGCTTTGGCTGCAAGTTTAAGCTTACTGGGGCTAACCTGAGCGTAGTTGCTCAGGTGGGGTAACTGTTGGCTGCTCATTGTTGCAGTAATCTGAGCTGACTCTTGCTGTGAAGGTGAGCGATTGCTTGCAAGGAAGCTCCTGACGCTTGGAAGTTGTTCCTGCAGCAAACTACGACAGTATTCGATATATATGGTCTCTGCTCTTGGCATGTCATCTTGCGGGGCTGCTTTTCTCCTTCATGATGTAACATGCAGTGTTGTAAATACGGAGTATAATGATGCAGTGGTGGATCCATCAGTTTAGGGTAAATGACACGTCTGGGATTTGATGGTTTTGGTGTTTGGATTTTTGTTTTTTTGTTGTTTTTTTTTTTTTTCGTTTTGGAGAGGTTTTTTCCCCCTCATAAGTTGTTCAGAAATGTATGTAAACCCTTGTATTAAACCTCAGTGTACAAAATCCAAGATCAGTATGCCACTTTGCTGTGTAAGTTTAGGTTCATCCATGAACAGGATTTTGGAGAATTAATATTTCTCCTGTCTCCCAGAAAACACAGAGATCTGCTCCTAAAAACTTACGAATTTTTGCAGCTGTTTTTGGACAGTGGGAAGAAGGGAAAGTGCATGTGGCTGCATTATCTCTGTCTAGCATTTCAGAGTAGCCTTTAGGACTATTTCATGGTACAGTTGTGTTCTGCAAAAGTCATAGTATCCATAGTCATAAATAATTTGTACTTTTTCTGAACTGTGTGCCTTTAGAGCCTGCTTTGTTAGTAGTGAGCTTAGAATGAAGCCTTTCTTGATGAACTTGGGTTTAGTAGTTCATGAGGAGTTGCGTCTTTGAAGCAGCTTTTCTCAATCCATCATCTCTTAAGGAATGTAGTCTCCACTTTGTCAAGAATCATGGAGTAGTTAGGGTTGGAAGGGACCTTAAGATCAACCTTAGTTCCAACCCCCCTGCCATAGGCAGGGATACCTCACACTGAACCAATGTCACGCAAGGCTCTGTCCAACCTGGCCTTGAACACTGCCAGGGATGCAGCATTCACAACTTCCCTGGACAACCCATTCCAGTGCCTCACCAGCCTTACAGTGAAGAACTTCCTCCTTATATCCAATCTAAACTTCCCCTCTTTAAGTTTTAACCCGTTACCCCTTGTCCTGTCACTGCAGTCCCTAGTGAAGAGTCCCTCCCCTGCATCCTTATAGGCCCCTGTCAGATACTGGAAGGCTGCTATGAGGTCTCCATTCAGCTTTCTCTTCTCCAGGCTGAACAGCCCCAACTTTCTCAGCCTGTCTTCATATGGGAGGTGCTCCAGTCCCCTGATCATCCTCCTGGCCCTCCTCTGGACTTGTTCCAACAGTTCCATGTCCTTTTTATGTTGAGGACCCCAGAACTGCACACAATACTCCAAGTGAGGTCTCACAAGAGCAGAGTAGAGGGGCAGGATCACCTCCTTCGACCTGCTGGTCACACTCCTTTTGATGCAGCCCAAGATACGGTTACACTGAAGCTGGCTCATGTTCAGTTTCTCATCAGCCAACACCCCCAAGTCCTTCTCCACAGGGCTGCTCTTAATCTCTTCTCTGCGCAGCCTGTAGCTGTGCCTGGGATCGCTCTGACCCAGGTGTAGAACCTTGCACTTGGCATGGTTAAACTTCATGAGGTTGGCGTTGGCTCACCTCGCATGCATGTCAGGGTCCCTCTGGATGGCTTCCCTCCAGCGTATCAACCGAACCACGCAGCTTGGTGTCATGGGCAGACTTGCTGAGGATGCACTCCATTTCACTGTCCATGTCACCGACAAAGATGTTGAACAAGACCAGTCCTGACACAGACCCCTGAGGGACACCACTCATGCATGTGTCTCAAACCAGGTACTGCGGGTACCTCTTTGGTCCTTCTCCCCGCAGCTGACCTGTATTCCTGGACATCCTCAGCCTGTTCCAGAATACAGCCAAAAATTTTGGCATACCTCAACACTCAGCAGGGAGCAAGGAAGATGCCTCAGGCTGCTCTGGACCTAGAAGATCATGCTGTGTTAGCTGTATCTAGGATGACAGACCTTAGCAGGTTTACCCATATACTTCCTGGGCTTCTATGATGAAGCTGGAGTGTCTGTATTGTCTCAGTCATGGAGGAGATGAGTGATAGTATCACATTTTCTGGTTTATGTGTAGATATTTACAGACAGTAGATTACTCATCTCTGCCTTTTTTTCTGTAAAGTGCAGGAGGTTTTTCTGGCATTAAAGTAGGTTGTCTCAATTTGGATTTTTTTCCTTCTAAAGCAAGATTTTTACTACAAAGGAAATGTTAGGGAAAAGTTTTCTTAACTCAGGATACAGGTACAAAATGATGGCTAGGTTTTGCTCTTCCGATACAGCGAAATAGTTGTATAGAGATTATGAGTGATAGAAAGTTGTTGTTGCCTTTTCTGAGAAAATGCAGAGGGGAATGAATGTGTGACTTCAGATTAGAACTTGAATTGCAAACTGCTGAGGATACATGATGGATGTTAGCCTATGGTAGTATTTATTGCCCAGGACATGTATTTGTGTCAGTTTCTTTAAGAGACTCTGTGAGACTGTTTGAAGTTCACCTACCTATTAGAAGTTTTTGATGTTCCTGATAGAGGATGAAGTAGGTTCTTCTGACTTGTGGCACTGTAAATTCATGGGTGAAGAAGGCTTGGGTTTCTGTGTCTGTCACGCTTTCCTGAGATGTTTGAAAATACCTCTTTGCATGCATCTCTGTGAATGCTAATGTTGCAGAAGACATGCCAGTGGGCTATGCTCTGGCTTGATGGAGAATACTGGTAAGCTTTGGGCACTGCACAGTATCCTGTGTGCATTGCGTTTTCTCCTTGCCATTATGCGCATACAGTTATCGCTGGGATACAGCCATCCAAACCCCCTCCCTCCCTTTCCCTAGCAAAGCCTGGATGCATACAAGGCACAGTGGTTGATAAATAACTTCATCTGTGACCATTTCAAGTTGTAAAGCAATGTAGTTTCTTTTGTTGTAGGTACATTTAGATCCTGAGAAGACTTTACAGTTACCAGTCCTGTGCTCAGTGCTCTGTAACACACAATTTTTCATAAAGAGCCAGCAGTTTGGAAGGGAAACAGACATTGTAAGTTTATCTGGAAGATGAGTTTTGTGCCTGAACCTTTCTGAAACTGAAGGTGTGGCAGCTGCTTTTTATTACCTGGTGTGTCTGATTCTTAACCATAGCCATACTTCTAATTTAAATAGTTACTTGGTAGTGTGCTGTGGTTCCTTGTTAAGGTGGAAATGTGTGCCACTGGGTGAATGACTGAATGCAGACTTCCTGTAAGTACAGCTGATGTTAAGATGAAGTGTACATGAGCAGGTTTCTCTTGCTTCTATAAGGAATAAAATTGGAGGGATTTTACTGTTGGATAGTTTATTTCCTTTTGGAGGACAAGTTCAAATATCTTAATGAAGTAATCCTCATTGAGTCACCTTCTGTATTTTACTAAATACAAAAATTCCTCTGGATCATTTACTGACCTAGAGCAGCCCTTTTAGAATGCTCAAATGAATACTGGAATTGTGCCGTTATTCTTGCATACTGCTACTGCAGGTAATTCTTCAATCCATGTGGGCAAGGATAGGTGCTGGTTTTATTATGAAGCATTTACTTGGAAACAGGCTTGTTCTCCTCATCTGTATATTGCCAGCTGGTTAACACAGCAGTTCCTTGCCAATCTGTCGCACAACTGTAATCTCAGATTTGGACCACATGGAATTTTTTCTGGCTGTTGTCATAATCTCTGGGAGAGGTGCCTCAGGCAGACACAGTTCTTAAAGCTTTGGTGTAGCAGCATGTCAGTCCATTTCGGGCTTTTCCTTAGCAGTATTAAGCTGGCAGAACAAGTAAACTGGGATGGATTTGTCCCAAACTATCAATAATGTCTGTAGGAGCACTGAAGTTTGCATTGCACTGATTTTAATTTTCCCTATGTAAAGTTACCAAACTTTAAAGAGAGAAGAGGGCTTCTTCATTCCATATTACCTTTCCTTCTCTTAGTTGCTTGACTTTCCTGAACCAGAAACTTTAATAATACTTTAAAGAAGGACTTTCTTTAAGGCTTGTCAGTACACAATTTGTCAGTAGGATATGGCAATTACATGTTCTGTGTATGGGATCATTGCTGGGGATGGAAAAGAAGAAAATAAAGAAGCTGCCAGTTACTCTCTGCTTTTGCCAGTGTTTTTGCTAGCTGATGGAGAGCAGAGCCACGTCCTATAAAGAAATAGGAAGAGAAAAGCTCTGACATGAGCCTTTAGGAGACCGCCTATTTTCAGCTGAGTATTCAAGTGACTTTGTAAAAAGCAGGCTAGCTTGGAAAAATGTAGCTTTCCTTGGTACATGTTTACTGGAAGCCCATCTCTGCTAGGGTTTGGTGGGGTCTTTACTTATTCACTGATCATCCAGTTGTTGGGAGAAGATGGCAACGGGTACTCAACTGTGGGCCCAGGAGGTGTGATTACAGCGTATTTAGGTATGCTCAAACTAGGTTGGGTACAAAAAGCAGTAAACCTGCAGCAGGAACAGGCTTCAACATGCTTTAGCCACTTGCGCAGGCGCTTCTGTAGCTGCCTTTTCATTGCTATTTGTACCCAAGCTAGTGAGATTAAAACTAGGTCATGTATGTCTGTTTGTCTGCAGTTACACCCTTGTGTCAGCAGCATAAGCATACCTGAAGTTTGATTTCTCCTACCCAGCAAGTCCTTCCTCTTCTTCCCCACCCCGCCTCAGAGAAGGCAGAGTAAATGTGAATGTAGAGTGGGATCAGAGGAAAAGGCTTTTTGCTACATTGTCTGATAACACTAGGAATTCATTGCAAGTAGAAAATCTAGTGCTTTGCTTGTTTCAGGAAACTGGAAAATTAGCATGAATGGGTATGTTCATAAAATATTCAGTTACAAGATGTCATTATGCCATTGTCTTAGCACAGGTAAATTTGCCTGGAAGCCTGAGCCCTCTTGTTCCATATGGTCAGGATTGTTATATCCCCATGTGGACTTCTCAGAAGACTGGATACAAACCCCAAGCCTGAGAATGCATTTCTCATGTGCACATGTATACTCCATAGTAATTCTAGGCTATTGTAATTATGCCCTGAAAAGAAGAAAAAAAAAAAAAAAAGCAAAGCATTTCTAGGCCAAGACAGCTAAGTTTTACTGAAGTCCATTCATATTCACAGTGGCAAATATCCAGACATCCCTCTTTTTGCCTGCTTCCTTTCCCATCCTCCAATCTGCATGTTTTGGGATATTTTTTTTTTTCCTTAAAGAAAATAAACTCTCACTTCCAGATTCAAATGCATTTCTATTTCTGTAAATCTCAAAATAAGCAAATAGGAAGGGAAGACTTTCAGGTAAAAATCATAACCTAAAACCTTACTCTGTCCTGTTTGGGGCCTCCATTTCTTATTTGTGTCTTCAGTTTAAAATACATGCCCCCCCCCCCCCCCCCCCCCCCCTTCTTTTTTTCCCAGCTAAATCTACTTCACAGAGGAAATTGAAGGAATTTTATCTGAGCGCAGGCGTTTTATACCTGTGTGGGGTTTTTTGTGTGTATAATTCAGTATAGCTGTAAGAGATGTTTTAAACAGATAGGAATTTTGAAAATGTATAGGTCTTTCAGGAATGCGTAGTTCATGTTGTCATGATAATTCAACTTGCCACAATCCAAACTTCTTTTTTTTTTTTTTCTTTTTAGATAATGCAAGCCAGATGGGTTATTGTTAGTTTTGTACACTAATATTTATATTTAGGATTTTTTAATGATTTGGACTAATACTGCTGAGGCAGTATGAATTATATAATGATGATTAAGGATTTATTTTTTTTCTTCAGTTGTTTTGATTGTTTTTCAATGTTAGCTGTGGATCAGGTATTATGAAGACTTGATTATTCTACATTTCACTATGAAAAAGGTTGCTTTAAAAAGGGGTTCTGATATGCTTTGGAAGAAAGAAGGGTAGTTTATACGAATGCAGTAAATAAATAAATCCAGACAAATGCATGACAATACTGCGGGAAATGTGAGACAGCATAAAACCAGCCTTCTTTGCAGAAATATTTCATCAAGTATTCTTGTTCTCTGTGAAGAAAAATTCAGATTAATAATTGTGACAGTTGTCAACTTCTAAATATGACCAATTTTATAAGCTCAGTTACAATTTATTTTCTTTGTAGATCATAATTTCAGATAAATATCACTAAAAGGAAATTCTGAGCTGAAGAGACAAAGGCAATTAAATTCTACATTAATTTGTTTACCAGTGTCACAAGGAATAAATCGACTGTAAGTTTTCATAAATTATCTAGATATGTGCCAGTAGAGGAATAATTTTGTAGAACATTGAAATAGTGAAATCTGAATTCTTTTCTGTGGCCACATGTCTAATTAAAAATTATGTAAATGATACTTTATATGGTAAAAATCATGTTGGCCAAATTGTATTGGGATGACAAGGCTGTCTTTTACATAGAAAAGCAAAAAATGGGGGGAGGGAAGAAAGGGCAAATGAGAAGAAGCCCTGAGCAGAAGCTCAAAATCAGTACTTGCTTATTTCATGCTTTCAAATGGTGGAACTTCTTGTGAGCCTAAGCCCTATCCATGAAGGAATACATACTGGCTTGAAAAGATCAATTTTGAACTATTTTGGTTTTAAAGATAACCTTTAAAATATGAGCCAATGCAATGTAGAAGTTTCCAGGAATACGAACAGAATGAATGCTTCTGCTTCAGGCCTCACTGAATGGAAAAGCAACAGCGGGGGTGAAAGAGAGGGGAAATGCATGGTTTTTTTTTTCTTCTTCAAGGCACTGCAGGCAACATGAAAATTAAGACATCTTGATTTTATAATGTTTGGGAAATCTGTGAGAAGGAACAGCAGCTTCACTTCCTCAGCGATTAATGCCTGTGCTTTTTTAGATTTCATAGTTTTGGATTTTGAGACAGATGACAGAGTTGTAGAAAACCCTGAGTTGGAAGAGACCCATGAGCATCCAGTCCAACACCTGACTCTATACAGGGCAACCCAAAAATTAAACCATGCATCTAAGAGTGTTACCCAAACACTTCTTCAATACCAGCGGACTTAGGGCCCTTTTCACTTCCCTGGGGAGCTTGTGCCAGTGCTAAACTGGAACAGATATAAGGTATGAGTTGCTAGTGTTGACCATAATGCCTAACCTGTAAGTATTTTGTATGCCTGATTCTTCAGATCTTTTGTATTCTTTACCGTATCTTTGGCTGAAATGAGCAGCCGCTTCCATGTTTTCCATCATCTATAACGGGTTTCTCTTTGTTACCTGAAAAAATATAGATAAAGGTTTTTTCCTTCATGGTAGCTGTGTGAGCCAAACAATCTCACTTTGTTCTTTTTTTCTTTTTAAACACAAATGCAAGATAGCAACAGTGATTAAAAAGTCTTTTACGGATTTTCTTCCAGTTTCATACTGATATGCTTAGGTTCTTACCCTTTGCTGTAATTATTTTATTTTATGATACCTTCAGAGCACCTACTTTGGTTTTTATCTTTTATAGTTTGTTGGGGATATTGTAATGATTTCACAGCTGGATCTATTGCTGCATCCTCATAGTGACGAAAGAGTCAAAGAAAAAAATGCGTCATTTGACAAGTGGCAACTTGCTCAAGTCAGTGTCAGAGTTGGGATTGGAAGTCTGTTCCTGCGGTAGTTTCTGAACACTAGATTATGTTGTTATTTCTGTCCTGAATTATAGTCTAATAAAAGAGATATTAGAAAGTACTATGGTAAGTATATCCTCTTGCTGTTACTCATATCTAATTTAATCTTTGAAGAGCAGTATTTATCACCCGTGTCTAGTCACTGTACAATCATCCTTCATCGCTCAGCAATTAAACTCTCTTGGGTTTTGGGGGGCATGTATGTAACAACTCCTTATGAAAAGATACCAATTTAAAAATATATTTAAGCAATTGTCGTATACCTATTTCCACTTTGCAGTTAGTTACATTACTGAGGGGATAAATGTTGTCTGTATGCAGTGAGAAATAAAAAGAGGGGCAAATGTTCTGAGCTCTCTTGAAACTTTCTGTTGATACTCTTAATACCAGTATGGGCAGGGAGCATAACCAGGCTACTGTCTTTGTAAGCTATTAGTTAATACTGCATATACAAGAACTAGAAGATAAAGTGGCAAGAATATGAGCATGTGGCTAGGATAAACATTCCCAACTTTATTACCAGTAGCAAGCCTCTGTCTATGCTACAGTCAAGTGTGAGATTCAGACTCTTTTTAAAAAAAATCAGTGGTTTGTGTGTACTGGAAAGAGGATGTCAGCAGAAAAGAGAGAAATGGGAACTTGAACACTAATTTAGTGGGAATTTTGGAACATAATTAGGAGGTAGCAGGATTATACCCATGTTGTTTTGTGAGTTTGATATGCTCCATTCATGGATGAAATGTGAAAACTATCTTGTCAGCTAAAAGGACAAACATGAGTTGACCTGATAAAGGTGAGGGTGAATTTTTGTTGACATTCTTTGGTGTCGTGGTTTAAGTCCAGCTGGTAACTCATAAGAGCCATAAACCTGGACTCAACATCATTTTAAATGAAAATGTTAGGCAAGTACATATACTGTAAATATAGTAAAGAAGGACAATTCAAGAGACTTTTTTTAACGTGCAGGATCTAAATCTAGAGAAAAGTATTTCAAAGCAGAATACACTTTATGTGGTTGTTGCTGTGTTATCTAAATAACATCAGATATCAACATAGTTTGAAAAAAGATTGCTCTCAAACTAAGATTATTTAGCATCTTTAGAAATTAATGATTTAATGACTACTACTTTATTGGCTTTTTGGATACTGAATTAGACTGCTGCTTTTTATTTTAATATTTTACATATTGGTCTTCTGAGTAAAAGTAAGCTTCTACACAAACAAGTACAACCCAGTTAAAAAAAAAATGAAAATATGACATCCAGAGTCTCAAAATATACATTCGTCGATATAGATAGCCAGAAAAAAAAAGAAACCCAACCTCCCCAGAAAACCTCAAAAAAACCACAAATGCATGTTTGTTTACTTTTTCAGTGGATAGAGAATTGGTAATTTTTTTTAATGGACTTTGAGTTTGACAACTGAATGGCTGTCAGATGAAGGACTTGAATCTCCACAGGTTTGTCTGCCTGCCTTTGCAAGCAGAACTAATTGTTACCTTACATTAGATAATAAAACACATCTGCTCTCTAAAAAGAACAAAAAAAGTTCTCTGCCCCTTCTTCAAGTCTTCAGAGTCAACTCATCTTTTATAAATACATTGTTACTTGGGTTTCCTCTTCTGTACAGGTATTATGCATGCTTCTCTTAGCATGAGGAGAACTTAAAAAAGTTAAAATGATGTCTGATGTGCAGTGTCTGCCCTTCACTTAGAAGGCAGTGGATCCCTGTTACTTCTCTGGGACTTTCCTAGGAATAGTGGAGCCTTCTGTTTTCTTTGGAGAGGTTCTTTTTCCTTGATTCTTCTTGAAAGCCACAGCTGTGTGATCTGCAGCCATGGGGGTGATTGTCAGGCTGCAAACAGCTTGTTGTTTTGTTTTTTTTTTCTTTTTTTTGTGGCCCTTTTTGATGTTCCAGTAGGCAAGGGCACATCAGTGGGCACGAGCAGAAAGGGCAGTGTGCAAGAGGAGTGGTGTCTCATGGTGTTGGGGGCTCAGAGGAGTTTATGTGAGAAATAACAATGCAGATTGCTTCTGTAACTTTTTTTTTTTTCTATGTTAGAATCGTAGAATTGGAATTGTTTAGGTTGGAAAAGACCTTTAAGGTCATCAAGTCTGACTGTTAATCTGGCACTGCCAAGTCCACCACTGAACCACATCTACACATCTTTTAAATCACTTAATGGGTGATGATTCCGCCACTACTCTGGACAGCCTGTTCCAATGCTTGACAGCCCTTTGGGTGAAGACATTTTTCCTAGTATCCAGTCTAAACCTCCCCTGGTGCTGCTGCAACCCACAGGCTTGACTGGATCTTCCAGAAGGAAGAGCTGGGTTCTGATCTTTCAACCCTTCTTCACTGCATCATTAACAGACATCAGGGGTCTGGGACCACTTTCTCAAGTTTGTGTGGCTAATTGAAAAAAGGAGGTGTGTTTGGAGCAGTCTGGCTAAACAAAATTAGTGTGGGAAAAGGTTGTCTAGTTGTTAAAGACGTGTTGGGATGCCAGGGGAGCATATGGTGTGTGGTGAAAGGTCTGGAGCTCAAATGGCTGAGTTGTATTCTCCATGCTGTCACTTACTTCCTATGTGCTGTTGTATTGATCACACTCTTCTGCATCTGTGCTTTAAAAAGTGACTGATGGTAGCCTTGCGTCACTCTTAATATAATGTTAAATTTATGCATGTTGGTAGAGGGCTCAGGATTACAGTAACTGAATGCATGAAGAAGCTGAAAACAAGTATTCCTGACAAGGTTTATGGTGGTATAATTTCAAAGTTATTTAGTGAAATTTCAGCCATGTAAATTATGTCTGACTCATGCTCACAGTACTCAAAGTCAGCTTTTAAAATACATTTTTCAGAGTTTTCAATGTTGCATATGCACTGTTGAGGCAAAGAGGAGAACATGCGAGTAATAAACAGAAGATTAGCAGGCTTTGAGCATTTTTGGCAGTTGTGTAACTCCAATATAAATTTGCATTCGTTTATTTTGTTTTGCTTTTAAGTGACCTTTTCATGATATCTTTACTTTTCCCATTTTTAAATGAGGGAAAAATTGACTGCTATCAAAGCTAAAATGTGCCAGAAAAGGTAGAAGTTTATCACTTCTGAACTTGCATAATGATTTTGTGTCTTACTCTGTGTGCATTACAAAAGTTCATCCCTGGAAAGACCTAAAATGTCACAGTAAAAATTTCATGTTTGATTATGTAGTTAGAGAAGTTCCAGCATTATTTTTTAGGATTTGTTGGGTTTTTTAAAAGGAAGACAAGATTCAATGATATGTGCAGTACCTATTGCTTTGAGAAGAACAGTTCAAATTTGTCCTTCAGCTCTGGATAACTTCGCAAATAGTAAGTTGTCCGAATGTTAGCATGTGCTAGTCTCCCTGCACATATGGGAAGAGGAGAAGTCGCCTGTCAGCAGAGACCTGTGTAATGGATATGCTGGGAAGAACTGGGAGAAGGAAGGTGGCATGTCACTACTGTCAGCAAAGGAAACGGGGCATGCCTCTCATCTACCGATAGCTCTGCTTGCTTCCCCAGCAGTTCCTGTCCCCTGGAATTGTGTGCTGCTTGGCCCTGTGACAGGTGGCCTCCGAATTTGCTAATTGCAGCCTAGCACAGCATGTGTAAAATGCTTCCTGCCTTCTGTCCTGCTTGTGTGGGAGCCCTTTTGGTGCTATCCTGTCAGAAGCCACAGCAGCAGATGTGTTCAGAAAAGGCAAGAGCTTGCATTTCATTCAGTTCAGTTCCACATTTTCACAGGACCATATGGTTTATATAGATGTTTTGTATACAACTTATCTAGAAGATGATTAGAAGTTAACGATTAAATGCAGAATTGAGCTCCCACTTAAATTTATAAAGTGATATTATCAAAACCAAGATCAAGCCGTAAAAGTGACTGACCTACCCAGACATCTGTGTTTGAAAATATAGAGGTAAATGTCCATTAGAACATACTTTAGTAATACATTTAAGAAGATACAGCTCATGCAAAGCCCTTTGAATTTGTAACATCCACATACAAAATGTTAACTTTTCTTTTCAAAATTACTGTCATGTACAAAGAAACAAGACACTGTTTTGATAATGAGATGCAGAACTGAAAGATGGGTGCAAGTGCATGGTTGCAAATAGGTAGTGCTTTTTCCAGTCCATTTCCTGGCTGGGTTACAGTTGCTACTCTGTAATGTCCTCACTTGGTCTTTCTGCGCCAGGCACAGCAGGCATGGCATTGGATGCTTACAGTGTAAGACAAATCCCACCCCAAACAGTTGCGATCCACTTAAAGATGAGAAGGAATTGTTAGCACAGCTGGGATACCAAACTTGGGCTTTCCCAGTGCCCAGACTTGTTTCTTGAATGAAGCACTCAGGATTTACAGAATTGTAGAATGATAGACTAGTTAGGGTTGGAAAGGACCCTAAGACCATCTAATTCCAACCCCCTGCCGTGGGCAGGGACACCTCACACTAAACCATGTCACCCGAGGCTCTGTCCAACCCAGCCTTGAACACCGCCAGGGATGAAGCATTCACAGCCTGGCTGGGCAACCTATTCCAGTGCCTCACCACCCTCACAGTAAAGAACTTCTTCCTTATATCCAATCTAAACTTCCCCTGGTTGAGTTTTAACCCATTATCACTTGTCCTGTCACTACAGTCCTTAATGAAGAGTCCCTCCCCAACATCCTTATAGGCCCCCCGTCAGATACTGGAAGGCTGCTATGAGGTCTCCCCACAGCCTTCTCTTCTCCAGGCTGAACAACCCCAACTTTCTCAGCCTGTCTTCATATGGGAGGTGCTCCAGTCCCCTGATCATCCTCGTGGCCCTCCTCTGGACTTGTTCCAACAGTTCCATGTCCTTTTTATGTTGAGGACCCCAGAGCTGCACACAATACTCCAGGTGAGGTCTCACAAGAGCAGAGTAGAGGGGCAGGATCACCTCCTTCGACCTGCTGGTCACACTCCTTTTGATGCAGACCAGGATACGGTTGGCTTTCTGGGCTGTGAGCGCACACTGCTGGCTCATGTTCAGTTTCCCATCAACCAACACCCCCAAGTCGTTCTCCACAGGGCTGCTCTGAATCTCTTCTCTGCGCAGCCTGTAGGTGTGCCTGGGATTGCTCCGACCCAGGTGTAGGACCTTGCACTTGTCATGGTTAAACTTCATGAGGCTGGCCTCAGCCCAAGTCACAAGTGTGTCAAGGTCCCTCTGGATGGCATTCCTTCCCTCCAGCATATCAACTGAACCACACAGCTTGGTGTCATTGGCAGACTTGCTATGGGGGCACTCAATCCCACTGTCCATGTCACTGACAAAGATTTTGACCAAGACTGGTCCCAGCACAGCTCCCTGAGGGACGCTTTGTCCAAGTCCAGGTAGATGACGTCAGCTGCTCTACATCAGTTCCATATCCCCATCATAGAAGGCCACCAAATGGGTCAGGCAGGATTTCCCCTTTGTGAAGCCACACTGGCTGTTACCAACCACCTTGTTGTTTTCATGTGCCTTAGCATGCCTTCTGGGAGAATCTGCTCCAAGATTTTGCTAGGCACAGAGGTGAGACTGACTCGTCTGTAGTTCCCTGGGTCATCCATTTTTCCCTTTGTGAAAATGTAGGTTATACTTCCCTTTTTCCAGTCATTGGCAACTTCCCCCAACTGCCATGATTTTTCAAATTTGATGGCCAGTGGCTTAGCAACTTCATTTGCCAGCTCGTTCTGCACCCACAGATGGATTTCATCAGGTCCCATGGACTTGTGCGCATTCAGGTTCCTAAGATGGTCTTGAACCAGATCCTCTTCTAGAGTGGGCCTAAGGTCTTCATTCTCACAGTCCCTGCGTCTGCCTTCCAAGACTTGGGTGGTTTGGTCAGAGCCTTTGCCAGTGAAGACCAAGGCAAAGAAGTCATTAAGAACCTCAGCCTTCTCCAAATCCAGGGCAGCCAGTTCTCCTGATAGCTTCTGGAGAAGGCCCACATTGTCCCTAGTCTGTCTTTTTATTTGCAGTGTACCTATAGAATCCCTTCCTGTTACCTTTCACATCTCTAAACATCCCTAAACATCTTAGACTTTGTCTAAGATGTTTCCATTCTCACAGTATGTTAAAAAAAATCAAAACAACAACAGAAGGGAAAATATGAATATACTTGAATATACTGAAGTTCTCTTATATGAGTTTATATTCAGGCTAGTTCAATTGAAAAAAAAAAGAACCTTTTTTCTGGTATAAGAAACCAGGCTATTGCAAGTGCGAGTATATAATAGAAAATTTTATTCAGCTGAGTATATAGCCCAAACAGTTAGTTATTTTTGTAGTTTTTCCTATTGGTAATGATAAAGCATCATTAAAAATAGCACTTTTACCCCTTTTTATTTTGAGGAACATTCAGCTTTCCATGTGGTTTTAGTTGGACAGGTATAAAAATGATGTGGGAACTTAGTATGGGAAGTTGGGATAGGTTCCTATTTATGTTGAGAAGGAAACAGCCCTCAGGATTTAGAAAGCATATTTGTTTCTTGAATTAAATGATATATGTGTAAGTCAACTTTCCTAAAAAAAAAAAAAAAACAAACAAAAAAACCACCCAAAAACCTAACCCATCAGTGTCTTCGTTTAGACAGCAACTGTGCGACCAGTACTATGGAATTCCAGTTAAAGGCATCTCTCTTTCAGGTGTCTGAAATGGACCTCCTGAAGTCTGTCAACAAAGCCTGGAGGGGACAAAATAGAAAATGTTGTTCATGTTTTTTCTGTTAACTAAATATTCAACCAGTAGGGTAGAATAAAATAAAAATTAAGGTGAGATAGAAACAAAACAGAACCTGGTGGTATTCAGATGCTGGTTTTCATAGTCAAGTTTACCCGTGGTAAAAGTAGAAATAGCGTCATTACGTGTTACGATGTGGTTACTGGCTGTAGAACACAAGTTGCAGTGGTGTATGTTGTTCAGTTTTTGCTTCCTGCTTGTAAAATGAGCATTGTTGGGGAAGGTGATGCTCCATAGCTACAGCAGCCAAGTCGCCCATGGCAAGCAAAAAAAAAAGGTAAAGGCAATGGCCTTTCTTTGTCCTGTGTTGTCTGAAAGCTGCACTTTCTTTCCAGCTTCTCAGTATGCTTGACAAATTCAAATGAGGCATTTTCCAGAACTCACTGATGATTTAATCAAACCTGTTAAGATATACCTTTATGTAATGAGTATCCATCCCAGCTCAGGGCATAAAGCCCAGTCAGCACTCAGCAGGCCAAGGGAGATTTAGCCTACAGATATCAGCTCAGTTCTCCTGCTTAACTCTGTTAAAAGTAATTAAAACATTCAATGATAAAAAAAAAATCTCTAATTAAAGTCATAGGGCTGTATCTAGCCATCCTTCCATTGCCTTGTACAAAAACATGTGAATTTGGAGGCCGGAGGGAAGTTTCTGGCAGTGGTTGAATTTTGACCCATAGTATTATGATGGGATATTTTTAGTTCCATAGGAACTTCATCTTTTCTGAATAAAGTAAAATAAAATTTGAACTTTCAGATTAAGTGAAGGCTGTCCTGCTTTACAGAATTGAGTAATTTTAATTGTGATTCAGTATTCAAATAAATGGTATATGATGCATCTGTGTAAACGTCATTTCCATTTTTATAGATATGAATCAGTGTTTCTTCTGTGTTTATAATAACTGTGCCCCTAATTTCTCACATACGGTGACATTTGAAAAGTGGCAATGTTAAAGAATATTGGAGCAACCTGATAAAAGGTACTTGAGGTATCTAAATATGGTCAGTTTACTTTGTTCATGCATGTAAAAAAAAAAAATCAAACCAGCAAAACAAAACCAAAAACGCCAAACCAACCCTTTGACTGCCTTTTTTTTTTTTTGTATTTAAGACTGCCCATTTGAAAATTAAGCAGAATATTGTGTTCATGGAATTGAAGGTGTGTTGATGCAGAACTGAGAATATCTGAGGGAGCATCCTGACGTCTTGCACAGTTTCTAAGTAGCTTTAGAAAGCAAGGCTGTTTTCCTGCACAATGGAAATATTAATTTTGCTGATCACAAATTGATTACCAAATTCCAAATATTTACTCAGAAGAAATCTTATTTGTTAGTTTATTAATTTTTTCATCGACTAAAGAAGCCTTGCACAACTACAGCATTTATAGGTTAATTTTTAAATTCTACATTTTAATAAGCTTTGGAAACAAGATAATTGCCTATATTTCTGATATTAGGTTATGAATATGCTAATATAAATTAGTATATTCTGACATGTGCAAGTGTGCGAGATTGCATTTAAATAAAGTAAAAGGAGTCACTGCATCTGCATTCTCTATAAATTTGCCTTTTTGGAGTGATGAACTCTATACTTCCCTCCACGTGTAAATGATGCTGAGTGTGAGATTGCTGATAGGAGATCCTTCAGCCCTTATAAAATTTTCTGCAAATAAGAAGTAGTTGCTGGTTACTGGTAGTCTCGGATTTTTTTATTTTTTGATTTCTTTTTGTGACCAGTTTCAGGTTTTTCAAATCAACTGTTAGCTCTTTGCCTACAGAGTTTAAAATTTCTCAGATTGCCTTCTCTTTGCAGAAATTTATTACAGTACTGAATAATGGGAAACGTTGGTGAATGAAAAATGTCCAGTCTCCTTGCTGTAGGTGCATGCTTTCTTGCTCAGAAATATCTGTTTTCCCTTCATGCAGAACTGCTTCAGATATGCTGTTGTGAAGCTTCAAGCCTTCTTAGCCTAGTTGAGGCTATAATTTATTTAAATACTATGAAAGGAGTGTTCTGCTCCTCTTGACAGTTTGCAGTGACTGATCTCTCCGTGTGATCTCGAAGTAGCAGAAACTGTAGTTCAAGGTAGAATTACAGTTGCTAATATTCCTTTGGTATCACCAGAGGGTTTCTAAGTGAAAGGATCTCCAAGTTGCGTGGGACGGGTCATCATCATTGCCAGTTGTGCTATCCAATGTGCCATTCTGTTGTCAGCAGTAGATGGTAGAAGGGTTTTATGCATATTTTTTTGGTTTCTTCTGATCTAAGTTTCATGGCCTATTACTTCAAGGGTTTAATTCCTTTTGAAAAACAACAGTCGTGGAAATGCAACTTTGTCATCTCTTGAAGTTGTCTTAAAAGAAACTTACGGTTCTTCACGTGTGATTTCCCATGGGGGTTTGTCCCTGGAGCTTCTGTTTGGAAATCTTCTCAGGAACCTTTTCTGAAGAACAATTCTATTTCTAAGGTTTCAGCAGCTTTTTAGCAGTTGATGAATGACTGCTTTGTGGTTTTGTTTTGGGGAATGCTTGCCTTTTACCTGATGTTGTCTTTCCTGCTATGCATGTTCTTGGAGCCTTCTATGAAACTTCTTGGGTCATAGCTTCTTCTCAGCGTAAAGCCCATTTTAAAGATTTCTAATGCGTATAGCATCCACTTTTAGTCTCTGAAGCTTTTATAAAAGTAATAAATAGTTGCTCTGCCTAGACTTGTAAGTCATTTGTGCTTCTATGCTCTCAATTCAGTATCACTACTAGATAGTCTTTATTGTTGCCTATTTGTAACTTTCTTCATTTACTGAGTATGCTACTCTCACTTCATCTTCAAAGCCTTGACATTGAACATGCTTACTTTACAATTCTTCAACACATTAGATAAATTTATTACTATTATCTGGTATATCAAAGCAAATTAATGAAAATACATTTTTTACCTATTCTTTCTTATTTACAAGTTCAAGCACAAACAATGTACATATTGGTGTATTTTAAACAACTCTAAGATATTATCGCTCGGAATCCTAATTGATACATTTATTAGTCCAAATAATTACCCTAAAAGTTGTAACAAATCCTTTATTTGCCATTTTTGTATTTTGTGGATTCCAATTTATGTTTACACCAGAGCTTATGTTAATATTTACTGTTTACATTGATTTTAACCAGCCATGAAAATGGAGGTTCTTTTCCCAAATGCAGCAGTAGTTTGTGATTTCTTAACCAGATTGTCACATATCCCTAAAAGGGGGGAACCTGGAAGTCTTAATTAACTTTAAAATATTACCTGTGGGATCTAAAGTTTGTGTCTGCTTTTTTTGCTTTTCTCTGGGGTGGTCTTCTGGTTGGTTTTTGTTTGTTTGCGGATTTTTTGTTTGTTGCTTGAAGGGTGGGAGTGGGGCTGGCTTCCATGAAGACTGATAGAGTTTAACTGAGGAAATAGTTAAGATTTTAAAATTTACTAGTCTAACTGCTCAGACTGAGGTGGAAGTTTGTGACTTCATCTCAAGATGAATGAAACTTGGGTTATGTGATAAAGTAGTAACTATATTGTGCTTTGAACACAAATGATTGTGACTTTTTATGCTTCACATTTTATATGTAACTGTACAATTTTAATTTTAGGTTTCATTATTCTATGTCATGTTTGTTTCTCAGGGCTTTAGTCAGCCTTATGGGAAGGCTGGTATGGCTGTAAAATCTTCAGGTGGAGTAGAACCCTCAGTGCTGTGAGATGCTTAGGCTTCTTGTCTCAACATTTGTTCTGTTTAGTCAAGGAGTAGGGGTTAATTCATAAGCTAAACTTCTGCCTATTGAAATTTCAAAAATAGTACACTGCTTCTGAAACATTAACATTTTTTAATTGTTACGGAATTTTCTGTTCTTTGTTTATAGCTAGGGTCAAGGCTTGCTTTCATCTTTCACTCTCAACTTGGCAAAGGTTCTGCCAGCTAGTGTACAGAGCTGTAAGTTAGACCTAACTGAGCAGTGTTGAAGTTACCAGTGGGAGAGTTTTCTTCTTCTGAAGAGTATTTGCCAAATGCTTTGCCTATGAGATTAAAGTAAACATGGGAAGGAAAATTTGGCTGAAGGTTTTGCAGGCAGACAGGCAGTCATACTGACTTGATATGTGCTGATCATTCAAGCTTTATCCTTGCAGTGGACCAAGTGTGAAACAGTCTTTTGTTTGTTGTTTTGTAGCTGCTTGCTCATACTTCTTGTGAGAACCCAGTGCCTGTTTGATGTGAGGTAGTACACAATTTTGTGGAGGAGAATAAATAGCATACGTACTATGGTGATAATGCAAGAGTAATGATGGAGTGTGTTTCAGCTTTTCCACCTGTGGCACACTGGTTCAGTGTAGAGAAGATGAAAGTCAGAAGATAGAATCATATTGAAGACAAGACCTGAAAGCGCATTAACCAGAGAGGTTCCTAATGTGAGGAATTATTACCAGACTAAGATGCGGTAGTTGTATTTTTAGTTTATGAGATTGTTATTGATTAAAAGTAAGAGAATAAGGGATGATGGGGAGAACTCGCATCAATAGAAAGTATATACAGGTGAATATGGATGCGACTTAATTTGCGGATGAGGAGATGAAGAAATTCCAGGAGCCCAGACAGCTGTGGTCAGTTTGGGGCTGCAGTGGCAGAAAAGCAAAGCTTGAAGGAGAGGGAGAAGCCTGGGGAGAAAAAAAAAAAAACAACAAAATATATATATAAATAAATAATAAGGCTTTTTGTTTTAAATATAAACAAAAATCTCAGTCTCATGTTGTTAGCCCTTTTGTCTGAGCTGATATCTGTGTGGAGGGGAAGAGGCAGCAGCTGGTGTTTCTCCTTGTTCCCCTGTGGTTGACACACCGGGTCAGGTCTGTGGCCTATCTGTAGCCCTCTCTGTATCCCACTGTGACTGAATGGTGCTTGGGCTTAGCAAAAGTGGATGTAGAGAGATGTACCTTATTGATTATCAGAACCTCAGATACCATCAGGCAACTAGAAATGAAGCCTGGACTTTTGCCATGTGTTTTTAATAATGGATCTGTAGTCCATAGCTACTATTTCCTTTTTGAAGGCATTTATACTTCTGTCCACAGCCACCTATGGCAGTGATTAGGGATGCTCTGATCACTCAGTACAGTGTTTATAAAAGTAGAGGAACATTTTCTCTTTATATTCCTGAGATCACATAGGAGGTTTTCAGTATACGGACAAGTGTATTGGAAATCTCTCCATACATAAGGCAAGGCCTTGAGAGGCTCTGTGCTTGTAGCCACTTCTGGCTTCTCTTGCCTTTCGCTGTCATGCATATCCCTGCTTGAGATCCTGCTAGAGCAACCATGTGCTCTGGGAAGTCAGTATCCTTGAGACATTGAAGAAATACCAGATGGGAATTGGTTGGGAAGAAGCTGGAGAGAAGCATTCAAGGAACATGGAGTGGGTTCAGTATGTGCTAGTGATGTCAGAAGAAGACAGATGAGAGCACCCAGGGGGACAAATGAGGGATTTACATCTTGGAGCTATTTTGGACTTTTTATTCCATGGGGTGTTCCCATTCAGCTAAGAATGGTGCCATTCTTGAAAAGTATTTCAGTGAAGCTTTGTGATACAATTTTGTATTGGAAATTATAGTTAAACTGTAGACTATAAAAAAAATACTACAGTGATTATCCATCTCTTCAAGGCTTTTAAAAATAAAGGACTGTTAGTACAGCAGAAAGGGGAACTGTGAAGGTAGCATGAAGTTAACACAAGGAGTGCAAGGTTTTCAAGGACAGCCTTAACACTGATCATAAGTATTTATATTAATGACTTTGAAAAGGCGGTTCTGACAAAGCCATCACTACAGGGAAGGAACAAATAGGACATTGAGAGCCAGCTGCCTGTGTGTCCCTACTGCTTCCTTTTGCATTAGTACTAATATTTATATAACCAAAATATTAGTAGAAGCACATCTCTTACCCTGCTCCCACAAAGGGGGTTTCAGTCGGATCGGGTGCTTCGCCTGGCTTGCGGTGGTTCATTGCAGGGACATAGTGAGAATGAATGAGTGGGTTTGTGAAGAGCAAACCTGCCCTTTTCAGAAGTGGCACAGACTTGTGTCAAATGAACTAAGGGACTCTGGAAGCATTGTTTAAACTTCAAGATAAAATAGCTGGATTTTGAATGGCATTTTATCTAAAGGTGTTCAAATGAGGCTGCGTTGGGCCAGATGCCCTTTAAAAGGTGTCCAAACTAGGTCTGGTGCCCAGCTGGATGGTGGTGGCTCAGGCCATGTAAGTACAATACCTTGCAAGAGCCTTGTAATATGGAGGCAGTCAACAGCAGTGGTGGCAGGTGATGTTTCTGTGTTTGTGGTGAGTTACGGGTACTGGGTGAGTAGAGATGGAGAGAAAAAGATACAGTCTGCTGTAAAGCAGCTGAGATTTAGGAACACATGTAGTTCTGTGGGGTTTGGGTTTTTTTTCCCTCCCTAGTAAGTAAGCAAATTCACCTTCTAAGCATATCAAAGCCGAAGATTATTATGATGATTAAACTATATTACTTACAGTAAGTGGTAGAAGACCTGAGAAACTCATAGCATCTGTACCTTTTGCTACCAACAGTAGTGACTCAACAACAAACTAACATTCTAACCTCAGCTGCCTAAGAGGTCCCAACTAAGAAAAATATTTCCTTATGTTTCAAAAGAAAAAAGAAAAATTTGCTGAGGTATTGGGATTTGTTGGCAGTATCTCTTGCTCTTACAGTACCCAGAATTCAGAATATTTCAGACCTTGACAGCCAAGAAATGAGAAGTTATGGTACAAGAAAATCCAGGTTTAAATCTTTCCCTGCTGAGCTGGCAGTAGCAACTGAAAATTATTTGCATGCTAAGGTGTAGTTACACTGAATTGTAGAAGGAGCAGTTGAAATAGCTAAATGGAGCTGTTGATTGGATTTAAGGAGATTTATTAAACCTTCCCTGTTCACCTCATGTACAGTGTTTCTCTGTGATATGCTTCATAAATGGGGCCCATTTTATGTCTGTAAGATGAATAGGAAGTAGACTTGTGGGTTTACTGGTATTCAGAGTACAAAGTTGATTGTCATCCAGGGAGGGGGGAACTATAAAAGTGCATTTCTACCTTGTTGGAGGGTATGGAGAAGGCAGAGGCAGGCTCGTCCTGAGGTGCACAGTGAGAGGTAATGGAAACAGGTTGGGAAAGAAGGAGATTACAGTTAGATGTAAGGAAAATTAAATCCCTGTGAAGGTGGCTGGTCATTAAAAACTTGCAAAATCTATGTCTTCAGAGAAATGTGAAACTCGGTCTGAAATGTGAAGTGGCCTGAATATCCTTATCTACATGGACCTCTGAGCAAGAGGTTGGACTGAAGACATCCAGAGGTCCTTTACAACTGGTGTGTCCTGTGATTGTAACCTATGGTAAGCATAGGTTTTCTGTGGAATAATTGAAAAATGAGGTTATAGGCCAGGTGTACTGCTCTAGGTCAACATATATCTAATACGGGTAACTCTGGCTTGTGACCATGATGGCACCGCCTCTCTTCTGCAGTGCTCCAGGTGCCCTTACCTCTCTGTTGTAGTCTTCTTGTGCTCTGCTTATGAGAAACTATCTCCAAAAGAAGCTAATTCCTATTGCCATGTTGTTATGACCTGCTGTGTGCTAACACACGTGTTTGTATGATGAATTATATCAAGAAGTGAATTTGAATTATAATCAGTACCGCAAGAAAACAGGTTAGTTTTAAGGGTTGCATCCTGGTGCACTTGTGCGAGGGGAAAGGAGACATGTAGGGCAGAAAAAGCTGCTTCCTTTGGCAGTTTCGTGTGAAAATGCAGAAATCTGATACCGATTTCTGATAGATCATAAAGTTTCATTTTCTCTCTGCTAATTATTTTTTGTTGGGTTTATTGCCATAATGGTGTTTTCAGATGGCCGGGATTATCTGTGAACATACAGACATTTATCTAGGTTATAGATATCTTTCATATAAACCCATATCACTGTATGTTTACTTTGCACACCCAAAACATTTAGAATGTCTCTGAATAGGGTTTTGGTTTTTGCTTTGATTATGTATTTTGTGTATATTTTCACATTTGCATGTATTTGCTGCACATAGTTTACTAAAATCAGAGATTTCAGGAAATACCTGTTTTCTTAGAATTGTAGTACTAAAGGCTCATACATCATGGCATATAAGAGCTAGAGAACAAATATGAAATTTTAGAACCTGAGTGCAATCCACTGAAAAGGATGTAACTGGTTGTGTGACATATCTGTGTCTCTGTGGACACTCACTCCAGCCAGATCATATAGTATCGCTACTTGTGGGCTAAAATGTTGGTTTGCCTTACTTATCAGAGACACGTGAATGTTCCTTTGGTCCCTTAAGGAAGTAAAGTTACAGAAAGACTAAGAAAAGAGAACAGGCAAGACAAGACTTAACAGCCTACGTATATCTAAAATTGTAAACAACTGAAGATAAAAAGGAAATATTCAGGCTGTGTAGGGGCTTATAGCTAGAAATAAAACGGTGGAATGAAGAAAGAGGAGATTAAGGCTAAATGTCATGAAAGAGTGTTCTGCAACAGTAGTGGTTTTGTAGATGACTCTTCCAAAGAAAGCAAAGAGTAGTTTCAGGACAAAGGCCCTTCTTTTTTTTTTTCTTCTTTTCCTGTTTCTTTCCTTCAGCTTAACCAATGTAAAATAATCTCATATGGGTATATAAAAGAATGTATTAAGTTTTTGAGGCATGAATGTGAATCTCTGCATCCTTGGGAGCTGCTGTGATGATGCCTTGAGTGCTGCACTGCTTTGTAAAGCCGAAGGCACAGTCTTTGCTGTCAGGATCTCGCAGTACAAGGTTCTGATCTTGTATATGAGTTAATGGTGGTAGGTCTGTACATGGTGCACGCTTCACTGACTTTAGGTTAGACACTAGATTCAAGATTGGGTTAGAAGAGACCTTAAATATCATCCAGTTCCAACCCACTGCCACAGGTAGGGACACCTTCCACTAGACCACGTTGCTCAGAGCCCTGTCCAGCCTGGCCTTTGAACACTGCCAGGGGATGGGGCATCCACAGCTTCTCTGGGCAACCTGTGCCAGGGCCTCAGCACCCTTGTAGGGAAGAACTTTTTCCTCATATCTAATCTAAATCTCCCCTCCATCAGTTTAAAGCCAAATCCCCCATGTCTTTTCCCTGCATGTCCTTGTAAAAAGTCCCTCTCCAGGACCTAAATGGCAATTCTACTAGTAATTTGTACTTTTTAATTTCAGGTTAGAATCATTCTAAAGGAGCCGTAAGGCAGTATATATTTAGGGACTCTTAACTGCCAATGGGAGGTAAAGAAAGAACAAACCAAAATCCTGAATCTAAACTTTTTTAATGGGTAAAATAGATGACATACTGTAACAATATAATTATTTTGACATGGATACTCTTAGCTAAGCTGCTGAAACCTTTTGATGTCTCTCCCCCAAAAAAAAAAAAAAAGAAGCACTTTCTAGTATTATCTCTGGATCATAAAATTTTTGAAGATCAAAACTGCTTTAGTGGTTTAAACTAGAGTTAGCTACACTGCCATGGATACTTGGCAGTTTTCTTCAGCAGCCAAGGTGGTTTGAGATTTTTCTGCCCACTTCCTCTCAGCCGTTCATTCTTTCTCCACATGAAGGTTTTCACCCCTTTTTTACTTGCAGCAGTCCAAGTGCTTGTGGTGGTGTATCTGTGGGCTAGCAAAATGGTGCAGGTTAAAACACTTTTTGGTATATTTTTACTGGGGAAGTGGTTAGCTGGATTCTGCAAAATTTCCTCCAGTAGGTACAATTTTTGTTTCTTCAGGTGTTTGTTTTAGTTGTTTGTTATTTGGTGTAAGCCCAAATTATTTCAGTGCTGTGGTTTTCAGTGTGGCTCTGCACATATTTGCTTTAGCACACTGGGGTGGTTGAAGCTCTAAGAGCCAGGTAGGAAAAAGGAAGCTGAGGTCCAAGCAGCAATGCTGTACCAGGCTTGGTCCTACAGAACATGGACATGCAAAAGTGCCCTTGGATTTTTTTTTTCCACATATATATTTCCAGTCTTTTACATATCCCAAATAACCATTAGAAACTGATTAAGAACTCTGTTAAAATATGCAGTGCTTGTAAGAAACTACTGAGTGCTGTTGGTGAAGATGAAAGTAATTTCTAAAGTTGTTTGCAATTATATAGAGCTATTGACATCACCTTATTCTCATTTTCAATAATATAACAGTAAGCGTGACTATTTTTCCTTTACTTTCTGCTCTTTTCTGAATTTGAGCAGTGTTCCAGCTGAATCATGAAATCTGACAGTCGTGACTTCCGGCCTGGTAATGAAGTGTCGCCTGGGTGAAACTGGAGCCAGCCCTGACTCCAGAGCCCTTGGGTATTTGCTCCATACTTGAAGAAGAGATGTTATGTGATATTTTGTCCAATGTAACAAAACCAGTTAAATCTCTCCTTAAGATATAAAAAAAAACTTTTGCTTGGGCTTAGCTGTCTCCTTGCTGCCCCAGGAGGGTCTTGTTTAAATGCAGACGCTCCATCTTTCACTTTCTTAGAGAGCAACCTGTCTTATCAGTTACTTCCATAAAGCAGCATTTACTATGAATACCATTTCTGCTGTTAGACTGTGAAGAGACGAACTGCATACCTGATATGTCTGGATACTAAGGAAGTTAAGCACCACAATCCTGGTAATTCCTCCTGATGACTGTGAAATAGGGATGTGATGATTATGGTTCTCCTGGGAGATGTCTTAAAATATTAACAAGGTAATTTTCTTAACAAAAATTTCCAAACCTCATTTCAACCAAGTAGGAAGGGAATATTGCTTCTGTCTGTTTCTGACTTAATTGTCCACGCGCTGGTTGTAGAGATGTCATCATGTAATAGTGGTGTTGCTAGCACAGAGAGGTGCCTCTCAAATCCCTGGAGGGGAGGGAATAAGGCTGTTTCCCTGAAAGATTTTCTTTTTAGTAAAGGTAAGATGGAAAGAGTAATGATGGAGACAAAATTGAAAAGACAGAAATATCAGAAGGGATGGTAGGCTAAAGCCAGAATTTCTAAAGCTTCATTGGATGCACCTTCAGAGCTGGAAATGCCATTCAGAAGAATCTGGCTACATTACCAAGCCCTTGAGTAGCAAGTGATCTTTTCTCTGCAGAAGAATAAGGAGCGCTGAGTTCTTCATTGAATGTGTCTTAAACAGGGATGTTGGGCTGTGTGAGTTGGGTTACCCATCTGGGAAGGATGGGTAGACTGGAGAAACTTGGTATCACTGGAAGGGTTGATACAGGAGTTGAGAGCCATACAGAAATGAGTGCTCCCTCCCTGATGCCTAAGTCCACTTTGTTAATAGCTCAAAATTCCAATTGAACTAAGCTGATTAAATGGCACAGTAGATTTGTTGCGCAGAAATGGTGGTGTTAATCTGGCAGACAAATATATTGGAGGGGAGATGAGGTAGAAAAAATTATGAAGTCCATCCATAATTATGTTTTTCCTTATTTAAAAAAAAAAAGGAATAAAAGCAAAAACCTACTAAGGCTTTTCTTAACATGTCTAGAAAATCTGCTTTTCAGGAAGGCAGCATAGTGAACTGCAAGGAAAATAGAATTTTAGCTTTTATTTGACAAAGGAAGGAAAGAATAAAAGAATACAGCCATCACTTGACATAAATTTGCTGTTAAAAACAACCCCAAACATTATTACGTTTGATGAGTTTCTGAAGTTTCTTGGAGTGATTTGCGGGTTCCACAGGACTAATCTATATGTACTGCATGCATAATTGAAATGGGAGATAAATTCCATTCTGTTCATAATACCATCATCTCACAAGGTATTTTTTTATTAAATTAGACTTGGTAACTAAATTGCTCCTTATGCCTTTTGTGGATGCTCCTAAATCATCATCTAAACAGCAGCTGATCCAAGTTTGGCAAAAAGAAGAAATGAAGTTTTGGAAGATTATATTAATTGTTCCCAATAGTAATCAATCAGAATTTAAAACAAGACCACACACAAGTATCAAAAGTGTTGTAATTATGGCAGTGCTACAAATCTTATGTTAATGGAGCAGAAGAAAAAAATAATGGTAAATACGGCCCATACTTTGAGCTTAAACATTCTGTGGATGTTACTTGCAGAACGAGTACTGTCTCCCTTGATTAAGGAAAATAGCAGGATTAAAAACATCACTTTCCCAACTTTTTTGTAGTATCAGCAGAAGCAAAGCATAGACCAGCTTACCTCACTAATTAGCAACTTGTTTTCTTTTGCTGCCTCCTGTTTACTTCATGCTTTTGATAACTTTGTCTTCAGAAAAATCTTTCCTGTGTTCTAGGGGTCTTTTTCAAAGCAACACTTGGACAATAAGACATGTCGGTACTGAGGGCATGTCCTCAGCTTTCATCTGCTTTTCCTTACCTTTCATGTTTGTTTTTTCCCATTGTCAGAACCTGCAGTGCCTCCTCTTTGGTATCCCTAGCAGCAGCTGGTTGTGTATTTGTTTCAGGATGTGGGTGGCCCTTCTGTCCTGCTTCTTTCCAGACGTCAGGGTGAAGGGAAAGCAGTTAGAATAATACGTAGATGTGAATGTAAAGCCTGAAAAAAAATGGGTGTCACGTTTTAGGTATTCAGATACATGCATTAAAAACTTTTTAATCTTGCATAAAATGTTCTCCTAAATTTCAGTTTGTTGGACATGCACTTGCTAACACAAAGAAATATTCCTCTGTTAGGTCTTGTGGGATTTAGAGGCATTTGTGAATTCATTTGTTTTTATAGAGTTCCATCAAAAGAGAAATCCTTTGTAAAACTATGGATGTTAAAATTACAGACATTGCTGATCTGAGAAATTATAGGCAGTTATTAGCATTTGAATATTGAATTTAAAATGCAGAAAAGACCCCTGAAACCTACAAGCTATGATTCCAAGTTTTGAGAGGAATACTTTTCCTAGGCCTTCTTTCTGGTTCCTTTCCTTGAAGATAAATAAGATTTTTAAAAATTTGTGGAAATGTCCATTTGATTTTACTTACAATTTACCAAGACTTACTGCTTAAACATTAACAGAAGTTAAATAAATTATAATGACCAGGAGAGCATGGACAGAGGAAGCCGCCAACCATGGTGGTACCCATAACCAGGCAGAACAGCTCACCCTTTCATACTGCTATGAATGCATCTATTACGCTTGGAAATCCAGCGGTTCCATGGGAGTTTTCATTTTTAAGTCTTCTAACTAAAATGGTTTTTGAGGCTTTAGCACTGCCTTGTTAAAAATCCCCTGCCACATGTTAGGAGCTCAGGACACATGCAGACATCCGTGCTCTGGTCCAGCAGCTTTTGCCTCCAAATGCTTCTTCCTGTCATGTTTCTGGGGTTCTGCTAGTGTTTGGATTTTGGGGTGGGTTTTCTTCTGTCAGGTGGGAAAGTCATCTGGCACAGCAGGATATTGAACTTTTGTGAGAGTCTGGCCAGAAGCAGAGAAGGACTATTGCTTTATGGAATGCCACGTATAGCTGGTGCTATCGGACACCAGCCAGTAGCTACTATCGAAGTCTGGCTCTGCAGAGCTGATAATGGGGTCTCTAGTGATGTCCCTGTCTCCTTCTTCTGGTACTAGTTTTCTTGTGCCTACTGGTGTTTGAAATGCACTATAAAACTATGTGGTTTGTGCTGAATAGTTATGCTTCAACTAAATGAATGGAAGAATACTGTTGAATGGAAACTGTCACAAGATCTGCCAATTAATATAGTTTTTCTGTTGCATTTGATTGCCTTTTCTGTTCTTTAAAGAAGACAGAATAAAACAAGGGACATATCTGAAGAGATGCATTTTTTTCTGTTGCTGTGTAATCATCACAAATTCATACGTTCTTAAATTTACAGCATTTGGTGCCCCTAAATGGTTCTAATTTAATTTTGGAGAAGAAGAACATTTCTTCAAACAATTGAGGCTCGGCGCTGCCGGTTTTTGTTTTTTTTTTCATTTTTAAAAAAGAAAAAAAAAGTCTCTGAAGAGATGTCAGTGTTTTATCTGCTGTTTAGTGTCCTCATTTCAGTTTTGATATAGTATCATGATTTCTGGTATTCAGTGTTTGAAAGCACAAGAGCACTATTTTATAACAGTAAATGTCAGTACACAGTTTTTCTCAAAATCAACCAAAAATAGAATTTTAGTCCAACTTACAGCATCTTTGCAGGTTTTAAACACTAGTACTGATAGAAAACATTCAGAAATTAAAGCTTTGTATCTACAGTCCTGTAATGCAGCTCTTTCAGTCTTTAGTTCTGTATTTACTAGGACATCAGTTCTCTACAATTTTGTTACAGACATAGACTGCTGTGGAGCTACAGAATGCTGTTAGAGTGATAGCAACTGCTACAAATTGGAGTTGCATACTTTTGGTGCAGTCTAAACGGCAGAGGAAGAACATTGTGGTATAGAACGCTTGGACATAGATACTTAAACGTTTTTCCGTTTTCGTTCTTCAGTACAATAGGTAGTAATTCTAATCCTTTCATTTATTTTTCCTTATTTACAAATCTTCACATTTTCAAAAGAATTTCAGGTATCTTTGCAGTGTTGTAGCCACAAGATTACAGTTGACAAAAATTTTGTATTTTGTTCCCAGCTGTGTTACCAACATACCAAGGGCTTGGGGAGGTCACTAAAAATCACTGTGCCACAGTTTTCTCTTAGTGAAGTAAGAGCTCTGTCATGTTGGGAAATGAATTACATCTGATAGTATATTTTTAGCTACGTAAGATGTTTGGATGAATGGCAATATAGACGCAAATTGTTTTGTGTATGGAAATCTTAAAAGGTCAAAACCGTCTTTTTTTTTTTTTTTTTCCAAGATTGTTCAAATCTGATGATGTGTCATCTTTAAAAGGAGACCTTTATGTGGCTGGTCATTTAGTAGCTATTTTAATTAGTCAGAATTCAAAAGAGTAGTTGGGTGAAATGTGAGTAAATCTCATTACTTTGACAGCAGTTGCTTAACTACAAAGGAAGTATGTATTTAGTAAGCCCTAGTTTGCTGCGGATAATAATTGTCTTAGGTCAGCATGGAGCTTATATTTCCCCACATTTCCCCTGTTTAACTTACATGAATGAAGGATTCTTCCCGTCATCTTAAATTTTTGGGGGCGGCTCATAGCAAGGCAGGGCTTTTCCCATTCGTGTCCATAGTAACTCCTGGTTCCCAGTCTCTTAGCTTTGGTGTGCTTGCAATCTTCCTCCTCTTCCCACAGAAGGTCTCAGAGTTTCCTGGTTTGTTGTTCCTCTCTGAAAAACTAAGAGTTCAAACCCTACGTTCTACATTGTCCTCTGGCTAGGGATGTTGTCGATACTGGTTGGGCAGCCTGACTCAAAGACCAAATGAGATATGAAACAAATTGATGCAAAAGCTTCTGCATGCTCAGTTGAATGAGTCATAATTTCCCTACTCATGTAAAATGCTCTAGCTTAAAGAGCAAGCTCTGCTGTTAAGGTAGTATTGAATAAGTGAGACTAGGAAAGAAAAGTCTAGATGCGATGTTCATGTTTGTGAATGATGTAGCAGAATGCATGGCAGGGACTGAGGTGAGGAAAGCTCTACTGCCTCAGTGGTTGGGTTGACAAGGGGTCTGGAGGAGTGGTTCTCTTTGCTTGTTCCACTCCTTACATAATGTATAGTTGAAGTATAGCTTTAGTTAGCTGGGATGTACAGCTTGAAGTCCTATGATGATCCCAGAGATAGTATCATAGAAAGGTTTGGGTTGGAGGGGACCTTAAAGACCATTTAATTTCAGCCCCCCTGCCACAGGCAGGAACACCTTCAGTGGTGTTTGCTCAAAGCCCCGTCCAACCTGGCCTTGAACACTTCCAGATGGTTGCACATTACACAATCTCCATGGAGAATTTTGCTTTAGCTAGTTGTAGAAGTTATGCTGTTCAGCTTTAAAGACAGATTAGCTGCTAAAAAAAAGTGTTTAGACGTAACCTAGAAAGGAAGGAAATGTAGATATTCATGTTTGGAAGAGAAATGGGATTTCTTTAAAATGTACTTTTTATCTCATTGAGGGCTGGTGTTGGGGTTGTTGTTGTTTTCTTTCTTCCAGAAATACTGTTTTGTTACTCAGAACTTGTAATAGTACTGGGATTTTGTCTGTATTAAAAAATAAAGTAAGGGATGCTTTGTTAGTGATTAGGGCCCAAGTGCTGCTGGACACAACCTGAGATCTGCAAAGACTTGCCTTCACCAGCACACTGGTGATAAAATTAGTGAGGCTTTTGTACATTTAGCTAAAATCTCTTCCCCCCCCCCCATTTAGAAAGTTCAGTTACATTGGTGTCAATAAAAGGGTAAGAGTTAAAAGCAGGATAAAATTCTTTCTTAGAACAATACTGGAGCAGAGTCAGGTGTCATGCAGTCTCATGAGTTCTTGATTGCTTGTCTCTGACAAAAACAAGACAGACCTGGTATATTTATTTCTTGCTTAAAACTATTAATTAAAAAAATACTGTGGTTGCCTTTTCTGCATTATTGGGGAACAAGAAAGTACATGTTTTCCTTCTAGTTCTTCTTCTGTAGTAGCCTTTGCAACCGTTTTGAATCATCTCTTGGATTCTAAAATCAGAGGAGAATGTAACCTTGTTAAAGATAGCAACGTGTTTTGTGCAGTGCTTATTCCTGTTGCTTTCTTTCTCTTCTACCACGCACATCAGGTGTAAAAAATAAAAAGCTAGGAAACTAAGAGCTCTTCAGTGTTTTTCAAATCTTGCTCTTTACATTTGCTACTAAAAAACGAGTCTAGAAAAGACTTTGTTACCTTTCTGTAGCTCTGTGCAGATATTTCTGTGCGCAAAGTTTTCTGTTACATTTATTTCAGTGTGAAATAATGATCATAGGACTCTAAGTTTGTTTGTTTGGGTTTTTCTCTCACAACTAACAAACATACCTCCCAAAAGCAAAAGACTGATGGAGACTGCAAAGGCTTTGTAGTATTTCTGTGGCAGTGCCCCTTATATATTCCCTTATCTAAAAGAAAATGGTCTGATATTCTGCACCTGTCCAAGTTAATGGGTTTCTTTTAATACCTCAACATCTTTATGAAGCTCAGGCATGTTTTTTTTCACCCATGTGATTTAAAGTAGCACATGTAACTTCATCCACGTTACTTTTGATTTATGCTTGTGTAGAAGTTGGCTCTTTCAGGAAGCTGATTTGCTGAAACTAATGCAAATATTTAATTCCTGAGGTTAGAGTGTCTCCTGTTTGCATTTGTGAAATTCTAATTAACAGCAAACCCCCAGTGTGGTGTGGGTGTGGACAGCACAACTGATGGAGCAGCCAGGTTTCACCATCAGAGCTCTGGATCAGCGCAGAGATTCATGTAAAGAAGTGCAGCCATGGGGTCAGGGTGGTGTGAGCAGTATCATTTTCTGCATTTGAATTATTTTTGTAAAATGTTTGAACAATACTTTGTGCCATTGTGTCAGTAATAGTGGAAAATCTACCTTATCCCAGATAATGCAGAAATAGAGCAAAAGAGCTATTTACAGTGTGAACAAATGGAAAGTTAACGACATTAGAAAAATGCATTGATGTTTTTACATAGCTATGCAATATAATATTTAGGTTAACGTAAACCTACTGTTTTTAATACTTAGTAGCAACCATGAGTAAAAAAAAAAAAATACTGTCTAAAACCAATTAATTAATTTTTCCCAAGTGATTTTTGAGCATTTATGTTGATTATTGTCATGTGTTCATACAGCTTAGTTTCTTCAAAATCACCGTTCAGGAGTAAACTAATGAGAAGATATCTGGGATTTAGAAAGTTTCATATGTTAGAATATACTAAATGTTGAGTTGTATCTAAATAAATGTTTTGTCCCCAGTCCAGGAAGAAAATACAAAAAAAAATCAAAACAGAATCTTCCATTTGAGCAGAGACATATGTTTTGTGGGTTGGCACCAGACTAAGATGCAGAATCTTGTAGAACCAACTCTTCATACTCCAGGATATTTAGAGGAAAAACATTCAAACCAAGGTGCTAGAAAATTATTTTTTTAAAAGACATAATAATTAAAAAAAAAAATAAAACAGAGCATCTGATGTGCTGTACAAAGGAATTCCAGCCCCAGCCAGTAAGTTGGCTTCATTGGGGCCCAACTAAAATGCCTCCATGAATTATTCATAGCATGAGGAATGAACAAGAGGAGTTAGGGATCTGCACACACCTGCAGGGCTATGATCTTATTGGCATTACAAAAAAGTGGTGGGATAGCTCCTATGATTGGAGTGTTGGAATGGAAGGATACAGGCTCTTCAGGAAGGACAGGCAGGGAAGACGAAGAGGGGGTGTTACCCTCTGTCAGTGATGAGCTGGAGTGCATGGAGCTGTGCCTGGGGATGGATGAGGAGCTGACCGAGAGCTTAAGGGATTAATGCTTTTGCTAAAATAATCTTAAAGCATAATATTTTTTTCCTCTTTATTGCTAAATCCTACTGTCATTCTAGTTCAGTGATAGGCTTGAGAGCTGGGCCTGCACATGCACTGGGGCATTCCCAACCGCAGATACAGGCTGGACGCAGAATGGACCGAGAGCAGAGCTGAAGAGAAGTACTTGGGAATGTTGGTTGTCAGGAAACTCGGCATGACCCAGCAGTGTGCGCTTGCAGCCCAGAAAACCAGCCATGCCCTGGGCTGCATCACCAGCAGAATGACCAGCAGTTCAAGGGACTGGATTCTTCCCCTCAACTCTGCTCTCATGAGGCTCCCCCCTCACAGTACTGCATGCAGCTCTGGGGTCCCCAACGTATGAAGGACATGGACCTGCTGGGGCAAGCCCAGGGGATGCCACAAAGGTGCCCCAAGGGCTGTACCATCTCTTCTATGGAGACAGGCTGAGAGAGCTGGGTTTTTTTCAGTCCAGAGAAGAAAAGACTCTGGGGAAACCTTAGAGCAGCTTCCAGTACCTAAAGGGGCCAAAAAGAAACAATGAGAGGGGCTTTTTACAAATGCAGGTAGGGACAGGACAAAGGAGAATGGGTTTAAACTGGCAGAGGAGAAATTTAGATTAGGTATGAGGAAAAAGTTCTTCCCTGTGAGGGTGGTGAGGCACTGGCACAGGTTGCCCAGAGAAGCTGTGGATACCCCATCCCTGGCAGTGCTCAAGGCCAGGTTGGACAGGGCTTTGAGCAACCTGGTCTAGTGAAGGGTGTCCCTGCACATGGCAGGAGGGTTGGAACTAAATGATCTTTAACAGTCCCTTCCAACCCAAACAGTTTTGTGATTCTTACAAATATAGGCTGTCTTAGAGACAGAAAATGTCCGGGGTTTACTGTCCCTTTATTTCTAGTACTGTGTAACTGTCTCCTTTTTTTCTGGTGGCAGTCTCAAATGAAATACAGGAAGGTACTGTAAATAAGATAATGTGGTATTAAAAATGTTATAATTTCATTGGTAAATTCACATTAATTGAAGATGAGATCATAGTGACTCCTTCTGGCTGTTGGAATGATCATCATAAAATCATATGAAGAAAAAAATAACGAAACACTTGGGTGTCATTCAGCAAAATTGAACAGGCACCAAAGATTTAGAAGGTTCCCCTGAAACACAGAAGAAGCTTTTCCCCTATGATGCAAGGCTCAGGCTCCTCAGAGAAGGCTTAAAGGTTTTGACAACAATATTAATGATACCCTTGTAATTATTGCAGTTGTTATGTATGAAAGGAACATGATGACGTTTGATCAGAAGTAATATTTTCAATGGGAGCAGAATTTAGATATCTGGATTTTGGTTGTGTGGTTCAGTACCAACAAAAAAAGAAAATAACATCTATTGACACAAAAGGAAAAGTGAGAAGGATTGACTTGTCAGGCAAAATAGAAGAATTTCAGTGGCGCTTAAAAAATACAGAGAGATTTGGGTATGAATTGACTTCTTAACAAAATTGAATGCTAAGTTTGAAAGGCAGATAATAGCCTCAACACTGTACTTCATGTGCAAAGTTTTTAGGGAAAACAAGTCACAGATTCTAAACCATTTTGAGGAATAGTTGTTTAAAATGGCATGATGAAATGTTGCATTTCTTTCCCTGTAGTTGACCCTTATTATGTGTTTGCCCTTCTTTGGGCTCCAGTTCTCAGATCATCTTCAATTTGAAGATCTCCCTGTCAGCAGGTGTGCTTTCTGGTTTGTAATCATTGATAAGCATCTTCCACACTGGACTTATTAAACAGATGTGTTGATGGATTCTGTTTTGCTTTCTGTACCAGTTTATTCCTCTGACTTTATTGGTTTGGCATATAAAACAAGTACAGCCAAGGCCAGGTATAGCTAATGAAAGAGCCGTATGGTGTGACAGCACAAGATGGAGACCTGTTGAATTAAAGGTAGTTTTGGGTTGAATGTTGATATTGGCATGCCTTACTGCAGTAACACTTCGTATCTTAGGTTGGGCTGGTTAGTGACTTTGAACAGCTTATCAGCAGAACTTTTTCACCTGTTTGTTTCACAGACTACTTCTCTGCACTTCAAGGTATTACATCAGTCTTAGATTATCTGAAACATATCTTTCCTGACCCTCAACACTGTCTTGACCCTTATCTGAAAATGTAGTGGCAGTCTGCTGGGACAGCATCGCTTTCAGTCCCTGCAGAGCAAGACTTTTATATGTTAATAGCTTCATTTTGTATCAGGAAATTTTTTAGCCGTATCAGTCCACCAGCTTGCAGTCTGGCAAGCATCAAGGCACAGTGTACATCCAATTTCTTTTTCAGATTTTTCATTAGAAAAAGCATAATCATGGTATAGCCTATGCAGTTTTATTTCAGAGGCTGATTTGGCAGTTACTGTTTTTACAAAGATTTTTAATTTTTGGAAGCACTAGAGAAAGCGGAGGGTATCCATTCAAGTATTCATTAAGTTGCTCTTTTTGTGGAAGAAGTTGATTTGAAGGATGTTTATTTGGAGGATGTTGGGGCGTTTAATTTGACTTAAGAAGCAAATACAGATAATTCAGATACCGCATTATAATAAAGCTGAGATGAAATAACTTTTTGTGTTAGAGGCAGCCTGCAAAGAACTTGGTTGTTTTGCTGTTAAAGGTGTTTAACTATCATGGCTTTAAACAGCAATAAATTGTCCACAGAGCCTGATAAGTTATCTGCTGCTGTGATCACCTTTCCAAGTGTGCCCTGGCTCCTGGCAATCAGATGACCCAGGCCTGCGAATAAATAAATGAGTAAAGAGAGAAATCACAGATTTATTTTTTTTTTTAAATGTATATTCAAGATGAATTAGTTGCTTGTGTTAACCTCAGTTGGATTGCTGCTGTGGTTTCAACTATCAGGACTCAGCAAAAGGTTTTCCTTTGCTCAGAGTTGGATTCCTCCATAATCTGCAAAAGACTAAACCAAGTGGAATCAACTGAGGAGAAAATCATTTACAAGGTGAAACCTTTTTGACTTGATTGGTTCTCTAGTTAATTGCATCTGTTGCTCAATGAAAGGTTTCAAAAGCATTGCAGCATGTGTTAGGTTGTGTAGGTACCACTAGGACCATTGAGCATGTATAGAGTTCATTATACCGACTTAAGCCCCTTAGCAAACTTTCTGTCTCATGTTGCACAGCTATGGTTGAAGTCCCTTCATTAAGAAAGCATTATCCAGAGCAGAGAAAGTCAGGACATTCTGAACATCAGGAAACACGTTTTCACTGAGGCAATTGTTGATCACTGGACCAGGCTGACAGAGAGGCTGTGGAGATGTTCAGAGTCCAGCTGGATACAGGCCTGGGCCACCAGTTCTAGGTTGCCCTGCTTGAGGAAGCAGGGTAGACCAGATGTTCTAAAAACGTCCCTGGCAATTTCAACTACTCCATGGAAATTTTATTGTGGTTATAGTAGACAAGTAGTTTCTCTTTCAATGAAAGAAGTTGAAAACTAAAAAAAAAAAAACCCAACAAAAAAATCCACAACCAAGAAACCCAAAAGTTGTTGTTGGGCACCTTGGCATGAGCTGATTCCCAGGGAAGCACATACGTAGACCAGTACATCAATGCTGACCTTACCATAAGCGTAGTAATTTTCTTTTTTAACTTCAGCTTTTCATAGTTACAGTACTGAAATATGAAAACAGCACTAATAAATGGTACTGTACCATTATCCTTTGAACACTGTGGGGTTTTTTAAAACATAACTGGCATTTTTAGGGGTGTTGTCTTAAAGCTACCTGGACTTGTGCAAAATGTTCGACACTGTCCCATGTGACATCCTTGTCTCTAAATTGGAGAGACATCAATTTGACAGGTGGACCACTCGGTGGATAAAGAACTGGCTGGATGGCTGCACACAAAGAGTTGTGGTCAATGGCTCAGTGTCCAGCTGGAGACCAGTAACGAGTGGTGTCCCTGAGGGATTGGTTGGGACCGGTCTTGTTCGACATCTTTGTCACTGACATGGACAGTGGGATTGAGTGCGCCCTCAGCAAGTTTGCTGACGACACCAAGCTGTGTGGTTCGGTTGCGTTGTGGTTTAAGCCCAGCCAGTAACTCAGAACCATGCAGCCGCTCTCTCATACCTCCCCCTTCCTCCACCCGGCTCCCAGAGGGATGGGGAGGAGAATAGAAAGAGTGTAACTCCCATGGGTTGAGATAAGAACAGTCCAGTAACTAAGGTATAACACAAACCACTGCTGCTACCACCAATAATAATAATGAGAAGGGAAATAACGAAAGGAGAGAATACAACCGCTCACCACCCGCCGACCGATACCCAGCCCGACCTGAGCAGTGATCTAGCCCTTCTGGGTAACTGCCCCCAGTTAATACACTGGCCATGACGTGCTATGGCATGGAATACCTCTTTGACTAGTTTTGGTCAGGTGTCGCGTCTCTGCTTCCTCCCAGCTTCCCTTCCTCCCTGGCAGAGAATGAGACTCAGAAAGTCATTGATCAGAGTAAACATTACTGAGCAGCAGCTAAAAACATCGGTGTTAACAGCGCTGTTCCCAGGCTGAAAGTCAAAAACACAGCGCTGCACCAGCTACTAAGAAGGAGAAAAATTACTGCTACTGGTGAACCCAGGACAGGTTGATACGCTGGAGGGATGCCATCCAGAGGGACCTTGACATGCTTGTGACCTGGGCTGATGCCAACCTCATGAAGTTTAACCATGCCAAGTGCAAGGTCCTACACCTGGGTCAGAGCAATCCCAGGCACAGCTACAGGTTGGGCAGAGAAGAGATTCAGAGCAGCCCTGTGGAGATGGACTTGGGGGTGTTGGTCGATGAGAAACTGAACATGAGCCGGCTTCAGTGTGCACTCGCAGCCCAGAAAGCCAACCGTATCCTGGGCTGCATCAAAAGGAGTGTGACCAGCAGGTCAAAGGAGGTGATCCTGCCCCTCTACTCTGCTCTTGTGAGACCTCACTTGGAGTATTGTGTGCAGTTCTGGTGTCCTCAACATAAAAAGGACATGGAACTGTTGGAACAAGTCCAGAGGAGGGCCATGAGGATGATCAGGGGACTGGAGCACCTCCCGTATGAAGATAGGCTGAGAAAGTTGGGGCTGTTCAGCCTGGAGAAGAGAAAGCTGAATGGAGACCTCATAGCAGCCTTCCAGTATCTGAAGGGGGCCTATAAGGGTGCTGGGGAGAGACTTTTCATTAGGGACTGTAGTGACAGGACAAGGGGTGTAATGGGTTAAAACTTAAAGAGGGGAAGTTTAGATTGGATATAAGGAAGAAGTTATTTACTGTGAGGGTGGTGAGGCCCTGGAATGGGTTGTCCAGGGAAGTTGTGAATGCTCCATCCCTGGCAGTGTTCAAGGCCAGGTTGGACAGAGCCTTGGGTGACATGGTTTAGTGTGAGGTGTCCCTGCCCACGGCAGGGGGGTTGGAACTAGATGATCTTAAGGTCCTTTCCAACCCTAACTATTCTATGATTCTATGATTCTCAGTTGTCTTTTCAAAGTTTAAGGGGGGTTAACTTTTTGTAATCTATTAGTGTTCATAATATAACACGTTTTAATACTTTTTTGTAATTTTGTCTTTTCTCATCTTTAACTCGGGGAATGATTAATGCTGTTGTTATTTTGGTATGATAACAGTGAATTTCCCAAGTTTGGTATGCTTAGTCATAAATATGCTAATGCTAAGTAATTGTTATATGCCTCAACTGGATAAATGCCTTCCCATGTAATGGCTCTGGTGCTTGTCTGTTTGTTTTTAACAGCAGCTAATAAATTAGTGTAATTAATGCACAGTTTTACTTTGTGCCTTCTTAATTAAATATAGATTTAAAAAAAAAAATCCTTAGTCTAGTTGGAACTAACCTGGCGTATGTATGTTTTGTGTTTTTCTTCAGATCCTTGTTGACGATGGTGGTCATTGGAGGCATAAATATTGAAGAATATATCACTTACAGACAAGATCTTTGAAATCCGTTCCCTTCCACCAGCAAAGGTACATAAAATAATCTATATTATGCGTTTTTATGTAAGTAATAAATTAGGTTTTTACCTTCAAAATAAGCAAAATTGAATAGCAGCTGAAGTTTAGGAGTTTGACCACAGTTCAAGTTTCAGCTTTTTTTAGGAAGTTTATTTATTCTACTGATGTGAAAAATCAGCTAAATTAAAAGAGCTGCATTTCTTTTCTTCCTTGTTAGTTACAAGAGTGTGAGTCCTTAGTTTGTTTTCCACAGAGGAAAAAAGTGTCAATCTTTTGGCAATTTCTATAAGAAGTTTAGAAATGTGGCTTCTTTTTAGTTAAATTTTAGAGACACGAATCCAATGTGCTCTGTACTTGTGCTGTTTATTTTGAATGTGTGAAGTTTTGAGCAAAACGCATGTTAGGTATTCAGGAGAGTTATGTTTTTGTTTTATTTTTTCTATTTTGAAACTAACTATAAAAAACACTCTAGATAATGTGGGAAGGATTTTTTCTGTTATGGAAATAGAGCTAATATTCCCACTCATTATCAGTTGTTAATTTAATGTGTGGTAATAGCTGGAATTTAGTGATGATTATATGGTAGTAGATTTTTGGTTAGCTGTACAGCTCATCTATGAGCAAACCAATTAAGACATAATTTCAGAATATAATTGAACTCCTAGTGGGACACTGGAATTCACTAGAAATTTACATACTTGCTTTTCTTTGTTTTAGTAGACAGGTCCAAAATGAGGTACTACTTCACTCTTCTGAATACAGCAACTTCACCTGAGACTTTGCAAAGTGAAGCATGTAAAATAAAGTTAAATGGATAAATAATTTAATGAATAAGCAATTTAGTTTCCAAATCTGATCTTTGAATCGCTCTTATTAGCTGTTTATTTGAAGAATAAAACTTACTTTGTTGTTAGGACGCTGTGACCCTGTTGATGTTCTTTTCACCTACACTGCAAGACAGTGTGGTGCAACACAGTGAAAACCCATTTACTTTAGTACAAAGTTTGTTCAGCATTCATAACTCATTTTCGGTCTTTATGCATGTCCAGGCAGCCTCGATCTGCCGGGAAGGGGCTTATTTGGATGTCTTTATAACTGTTTCTTTTCAAGCAATATCAACAGAAAATCACTGGAATTGCATAGTTAGTGCATGGATGCACTACCATGCATAGAACGTCAGGGCTGGGGCACACAGGGTCAGATTTCTGTCTCACATCTGTGTTGAAAAATTAAGTATTTCATTTATGCAGTGTTTGCAATGCATTTTGTTTTATTGCCCCTTCAAGTATCTATTTACGGAAGTCAGAGCTTTTGTATGAAACCCCTTTTTTCCTTTTTAGTTTTTTTTTCAGCCCAAGTTTACCTGCAAGGGCACTAAGCCTCTACTTGGGTATATCACCAAAGGTGGTGGATGCTGGCAGATGCATCAATGCTAATGCAGCCCTGGTGCCATTGGGTTTGCGTCATTCTAAGTTTGCTCAGCTCCCAGATGATCCTGTAAGAGAACAGCAGATGGGAAAGAGTTAAAAAGTGGGGCATGTGTAACTGACCTGTGTGATCTAAAATAAGGAAACAGTAGCTGTTTGTTAGAGAAAAGCTCAAATTAAGAAAGAAATTAAGGCATTTCTCTTCCCCCTTGCCCCCCCCCCCCCTTTTTTTTTTGACCCCCCAGAAGGGAAAACCTTTTGCATTTAAAAGATGAACACTACTGAGCTGAGAGAGGTTATTTATACCTCTGCCATCTTGAAGTTAATTTTTTTGAGTTTGTTTTGGTGTTCCTGTTTCCTTCAAGGACAGACCTTTGCATATATTTTTATTTGTTCTAAAATGGGGGCCTGAGACATTTGGCAAAGGAAAGCCAAATGTTTGGAGGGAATAATTATCAAAGCTTGCATTTGAGTTAAGAAGAAACATTTTTTGTAGGTGAAAAACTAGAACAGGGGAAGTATTTCTTCCTGTAAAGTTAACGTTTGACTGGTTATTTCCTTAATGTTTTAATATATATATGTGGATAAACCTCAGGATGTTCTGCGAAAGCAAAACAAAACATTTAGTTCTCGCTCTCAGCATCTTAGCTTTTAATTTTTACTCTGTCTACCAGAGTAAATATCACAGCTGTATAGGTATGTGCAGACATTGTTTCTGTTCCATTTGATCTATTTTTAAATGCAGGAACTTTTTGTATTTAATATGTATTATTGTGCTTGCAGTCTTAATACTTCAAAACCTTAGTGACCTTGCTTCACCCACTTGCACCTTGTCCATTATCATGCAGTCTTTAATTATGTGATAACATGCCATTTTTCTCAGTAGAAGGAAATCCTTAAATAGATGGCATTTAATCAGTGTGCAGCTATCCAGTATTTTTAATTGTTCAGTGTGTCGTTCAAGATATTCCACACTCTGTATAGTTTTGAGACCTTGCTCTGCAGATAGAATTAGGGCTTGGCCTTCATGTTTAACTGTACCTTTAGCAACAGGTTTTCACTGAAGAATATCTGGCAAACCCAATCTCTGAAGTCAAGGTTATTTTGCAGAAACATTTTCCGTTGTAGGAGCTTTCCTTGCGCTCTTTTGAAGGGCTGCTGAGATTTGTATACTTTTTACATTAGTTGCAGAACTGGAGTACTCACTCCATGAAGATTCTTTGAAGTCAGGAAAGTGGGATCAGTGATCCTCCATGAAGACAATAGGAATTGAAAGTATTGATCTTCATACAGGAGGTGCTCCAGTCCCCTGATCATCCTCATGGCCCTCTTCTGGACTTGTTCCAACAGTTCCATGTCCTTTTTATGTTGAAGACCCCAGAACTGCACACAATGCTCCAAGTGAGGTCTCACAAGAGCAGAGTAGAGGGACAGGATCACCTCCTTTGACCTGCTGGTCACACTCCTTTTGATGCAGCCCAGGATACTGTCGGCTTTTGGGGCTGTGAGCGCACACTGAAGCCGGCTCATGTTCATTTTCTCATCGACCAACACCCCCAAGTCCTTCTCTGCAGGGCTGCTCTGAATCTCTTCTCTTCCCAACCTGTTCCTTTTATGTCTGATGTCCTGCATCTTTGTTTCTATTCTCCCTCATCCGCGTAATTTCTAATGTCAGACAGTTTCTATTTCAAGTTCATTACCCATTCTCACACAGTACTTATCTTCCTTCATTTCACTTATGCTCTAGAATTGCAGTTCTATTCTGGCCCCAGATTTGCACCCTTTTTTCTCAGGGTGGGTCTGCACAGATTGGTGTTGAAGGTTGCACATCTTTCTACCCATACTCTTGAGTTAGCTGATGCAAGTCAACTTCAGTACAACAGTCTTGTAGCTGCTTGGGCATGACTGAAGTGCTATGGAGGAGCAGTCTGCCTCTGTAGTGTGCTAGTAAGGTGGCACACAGCCATAGTGCCAGGATCAGCCATCTGCCAAATGGTGTCCTTGCTATGGTGTGGATGTGCATTGCTGTCTCGCATTTCCAGAACTGTAAATTCCAAAAAGCTTTAAATCGTGTATTAGAAAGGAGTTTTGAATTTATGGGTATTTTTAATTATGCATTTAGGAGCTTGAGTGTGAACACTGTGGATTTTCCTTATTTGTAAACTGAAATGTCACTTACAGGTTTATGGTATTCATTTCAACATGTGGAAGGAACCAGAATGATACATTATAACTTCTCATAATATTTTTTTCTTGTTAATCACCTGCAAGGGTGCAAAATCGATCAGCATTGATAAAATAGAAAACTGGTTATGCAGACTTAAGAAGTATAAGTGATGTTTACATCTGTTTCTTGTCTTTTATCTTTTTAAACAGTACATGGAAAAATCTAGTAGCTAGCTAGATTTATTCTGTACAATAAGATGATAGACATGTTTAGTCCCGTGTGACATCTCCAGCTGCAAGCCGTATAGTCTCTGTGAAGTTTCTGTACTGCGTAATTCTGGGATTCATGATGTATCGCTGCACAAAATCAGGCCTTTCAGTATCCAAACTTCAGAATTTATAAGGCTGTTTAATTATGCTAAAGTATGAAAAATATGACTTGGCGGTGCATACACGGTACTTCTCTAAATAGTTTGTCTTAGAACTGTGTCATTACTAATGTTTTGATTGTAGTTATTCTAAGACAGAGAAGGAGCAGTGTCAACATCGCATCATTTTTCTCCCTAAAGCCATCTGCAGTCCGGATTGACAAACAATTTTTACTCAATTGTCATTAAAACCAAGGAGCCCAATTGTCTTTTCTGAAGCCTTAATGTTTTTCTGAGAACAGTCAGTTTTCTTTCTCTATTTCATCTTTTCATATGAAAGGGTTGGGGCTTTTTTTTCTGAAATCCAAAGTTACTCTCTGTAATGCAAAACATAAACTAATTCTAACTTCTTAAAATTAATAAAGGGAAGCTTAATTTAAAATTACTTTTACAAAATTATTGAAAGTATCGGGGGGGGGGGGGGGGAGATACTCCTCTAAATGCTGTTCTACAATATCACTAAGTTTAGGTACATTTCAAAGTTAAATTTGAGAGTACATTTTAAATATGATAGATTTAATAGGTAGTTCTCTGCCTTAGCAGAAAACTTTGTATCTCATCTGCCAAGTTTTTCTTACTTCACCAGAACAAGAAGGTTTTTTCCAATGGTCCCCATTTCTTTTCCAGCTGGTCCTTCTGAAACAATTTTTAAATAAAATATGGGCTGACGTTTTGAATTTTTCTGGAAGCATATCCTGTAAATAAACATTGTAAACTACAAGGGCCTTTCTGTTTTGAAAAATTGGAACAACAGGCACCCTGAACAGAAGTAAATATTCCCAACACTTTTCTTAGTGATATCTAATTAATAAGCACAGTGGTTTAATTGTAATTTCAAAGTTAAATGTTGAAGTAATGCAAGAATTCCTGATACTGCAGTGCATTTCTCTTTAAAATTAATAACATCATAGCAAAACTGTTAAAATTCCTCTTTTTTTAATAAATAATTTTTCTTAGTGAAGCTAGGCATACATGCACATAGCTTCTGAATTAGTTGCCTAAGGGTTTGCTTCGTACAGTCACACTAACCTGGATGTCTCCAGAAAGTTTGGGGTTTTTTTGTTATTTTAGTCCATGATGCTATAAAGATTTACAAATGTCTATCCTTAAGTTTTCCTGTCATGTATCAAGACATCTCTGTGAAGTAAAAGGCACATCATCTTTGTTTTTCTTTAAAAAGCTGTGGGTTTAAAATAACAGCAAAGACCTGCTGTCATTATTTGTCAATTACACAAAATATTTCAAGGAGGAATGTAGTTAGGATTTAGTACCTAGGATAAATTGCGTTATTCTTTTCTGTGGTAACACCAAACCAAATTCAGATCCTTGATTTTTATTTTCAAAATTCCTCCTAAAAAAAAAAAAAAAAAAAAAAAATACAAACCACCCAAAACAGTGCTCTAAAAAGAAGCTCAAAAGTAGCAAAATTAAAATCTGGCTGTTAATGAAAACCTAAGAAATGACTGATTTTCTTTACATGAAGGTGGCCTCTAAGGTTGTGGAGGTGCTTTTCTCAATTTGGTATTTCGTTTTCTTTTCACCTCACCACAGATTAACATTCTTGGAGGCCCACAGTCATGATTAAAATCTAATGGTTAAGGGGAGTGAAAATACTAAAAAGAGATGTCTCTGCTGTGGTTCATCTGCCAGTGCTACAAGGCCAGATCAGATGTGGGTAAATGCTGGTGATCCAAGCTGACTGTGCCGACTTTAAACTAGGGCTGTTTGCAAAGCCGTGGGAGTGCCAAGAGTTTTTCTCTTCCCACCAGTCTGTAGGGAATAGAATAGGGAACCAAATTTTTTGCCTAACTGGGGAGGATTGCAAACAGCTCAACACGGAGCCAAGGGAATGAAAAGAGACAAGGAGAAAAGCCAGCTTGGTCAGGTCTTTGCTGTGGGGACACCTGCATCTGCAGGAAGCACCTGCTAGTCAGTATCACCAGCACCAGTTATTCAAACCAGCCACTGGTGGATGTTAGAAAAAAAAATGCTATTATTTTTACACTATTGATACATAAATGCAAATGCTTATTGTTGAATCTCATGTATGATGTGATAGTAGTTTATGAGAAGGTAGCTAAATGCTGTCCCGAAAAAGGCAACAGGGAATGGAGAAGGAAACCTGGCCACAGGTGCACCTTCAATAAAAGTTACACAAGGAAAAGCTGTATAATATATATAGTGTATATTTTATAATGTATTGTAACTTAACCTCACCTAGATAATTCCAACACAGTATTTTTGCTTATGCTACTTATTCTTGTTAGGAAGTTTTATACATTTTCCAGTGTAGACATTTATATTGGTTCAGGTTATGTATCTTTTTTCCCTTTAATTTTCTTTTTATCTCAAGCATAATTGAAGCCTTTGAGTGACAGCAAGTGACATTTTCACAGGATAGATTCTGTAGGCAAATGAACAGTTGACAGCAGGCATAATGGCAGCCTGGAATAGTGTGACATGTAGGTGTTCTGACTGGAAGACACTCATTGTGTTGAATGAAGTTCTCATAGAGTAGCTTTCAGTTTATATTGTATTCTCAGAGTATAGAATTAAATATATACCCATTACACATATGCTTCAGTTGCGGTTTTTTTAACACAATTTCATCTCTTGAAGAAGAAATAGTATTACATAGCCTGAAAGGAAATTCAACAGATAGATACTGGCATTATTCAAAGTCCTTGGCTTTTGTATTCTGTAGGTGTGAAACAGTGAGATGTCTTCCAGTGTGGGTAAATACAGTGTATGTTACCATACAACAGCTCTGTAATTAGTTAAAAGCAACTCAGAATAAAGGTCGGGGGGGGAGGGAGGGTTTGTTGTGTTTTTTTTTTGGGGGTTGTCTGACTTACAAATCCCAAATATTCAAGAAACCTTGATAAAGTCATAAAGTACCTTGTGTGTACTATGAAATTTTACAGCTGGAGAAAGTAAAACTTTACCTGATGAAAGTTTAATGTTAGTATTTCGGTTGGCTTGCAGAAGATTGGATAACTGCTAGTAGCTGAAAAATATAATTAGTTCAACATTAACTTAAATAATAGTATATATGTCTATACAGAAGATTGGTCAGTAGGTCATTTTCCTCAAATACCATTCTGTTAAAATACCATTTAAAGTATGAAACTATTAGTAAACTCTCTTTAACTGTTGTATCAACATAAATTTATGCACGTCTTGAGCAAGTTAATATTTATTAAAATTGGTTGTGATCCTTGAATTATTTGGAACCAGTGATGCTAGAGGAAAGTGCTGTTGTTCCTGAAAAGGGACACTTTAAAACACACTGCGAATTCATTCATATTATGAAACTGCAGAATGTGTATCTTCCAGTGTAGCAAGTTAGCAAATTGCTGATTTAGGTCATGCCACTTAAAGACATTGCCAATATTTAGATAACTTTGCCATCTGTAATTAATAGTATTAAGACTGTGGATAGCCCTCTTACCTTAACTATATACCTGCAATCTTGTAAAAAACAGTTATTTTACAATATCTTATTTTAGAAGGAATTAAGCAGAGTGAAAACTGAGCCAGGCACCTTTCTCAGCATGGTGGTATAAAATTTGGTGGTTACTACCAAACATGTTTCTGTAATTCAGTTGTTTTTTTCTGTTTGCTTTGTACATTAAAAGACTTTTTGGTAGTATCGTTTCAGTGGGAATTATTATGCAGAAGTAGTACATACGTAAAAATGATGATTTTCATTATTCTTCTAAAATTGCGTTCTGTTCATGATCTAAAAACTGAAATATATTTCAGAACTCAAAAACAGAAATGCTGTTTCCAATGAAAAACAAAAAAAAAAAAAACCCAAACAAAACAAACCCCAAAACCTGCATTTTTGCTTACTTGTTTAGGATAGTGGGAGTACACCCTAAACACACCTATTTTTATTTAGTTCCCTTTTCTTTAAAATAATAATAAAAAAAAAATAAGCCTCCTTGTGTTCACAATGCGAGCAGCAGAATATTGACATTTCATCATGGTGACACTAAAGATACCGGAAAATAATGGGTTTTTTACCCTTCTAGCACATAAGAAAGATCTTTCTAGTTTCTTGTTAGCAAAATGGGTCACTGCTTTAGGATGATTTACTGGTACATCTTCCAAAATGCACCAGTTGTTCCCAGTTTAACTGAAGATAAGTAAGTTAAATATCCACTGTAAAGGTTGTGTGGGCTCGCATTCAGCAGTAAGATACAGTATTTTGAAGTCTTCTGTTTAATGTGAGAGGACAAGTGTCATTGATTTCATAGCATCCTGGAATGGTTTGGATTGGAAGGGACCTTAAAGATTATCTAGTTTGAATCCCCCTGCCATGGGCAGGGACAGCTTCCACCCAATCAGGTTGCTCAAAGCTCTGTCCAACCTGGCCTTGAACACTGACAGGGATGGGGCAGCCACAGCTTCTCTGGGTCAGCCTGTGCCAGGGCCTCACCACCATCACGGGGAAGAACTTCTTCCTAATATCTGACCTAAGTATCCCCCTCTGCCAGTTGAAAGCCATTCTCCCTTGTCCTGTCCCTCCATGTCCTTATAAAAAGCCACTCTCCACGTTTCTTCCTGGCCCCTTTAGATACTGGCAGCCACTCTAAGGCCTTCCCAGAGCCTTCTCCTCTCCAGGCTGAACAATCCCAGCTCTCTCAACCTGTCTCCATAGGAGAGGTGCTATGGTTCAACACACATGTTTCCAAATGAGGTTCAGTGCCCTCAGATTAGATTATCATGACTGTCCCATCTAAACATATGAAATTATAAGTTCTTTATGAATAGTTTTGATTTGTGGTACAGGAACGCAAAACTAAAATTTCATCTGAGACGATAAAAGATGGTTTATAACTACAAATTAACCAGTCCAGATGCAGCTTCAGGGAGGGGGGGGGAGGGAGCAATCTGATAAAGACTGAGGGAGCAAGGTCCAGACATCTAAACTACACGGCACATGAGATGGGGGTCATTTCGGAGGCAGGGTGAATGAAGAGAGATGAGCTGCATTTTCCAGAGCCGCCGCCTGCTGCCTTGGTGAAGCAGACTCTGTAAACACATGCTTAATGCACCACGTTATATTTGAGTTCTTATGTGAAAGAGTGCAGTGCAACTGATCAATGATAAAATGTTTTCAAACTGGAAGTAAGTGTTGTAAAAGCATATCTTCAAGTGAAGATGGGAGTGATGCCTTCTAATGGACATAGATTCTTTAGTTGTGTCATCTGTCTTTAGCTGTACCCTCCTTATTTTGCCTTCCTGCCCAAGACAGGTCCTGTTTTTTCCTAGGTATCTAAGAAGAGAGTAAGGGAATTTAAAAGCCCAAGGGCCAGGAGAGACCACAGTGACTTTTGTCTGGCATCCTTCAGCATGCAGGCTGTCAGTTTTTGCAAAACCTAATTTAAACCTTGTCTATTCAAAAGGTACATGATGTTGCTTCAAAGTCCTGCAGTGATAGTGAGCTCACTATATCACCCCGAAGTGTTTGCATGTGTAATTACTTATAATAGCAAGGAATTGCATTTTATGTAAAATCAATACTGCTTTACCTTTCATGTGGAAGGGCTTAAATATTTTCTTTTTAAGTACTAAATCTTTCATAATTGTATTCTTGCTTGTTCTTCTAGAGTGGTTTACTTTCTTCAGCTCCTTTAGTTGTATACATGCTTTCACATTTTCTTGCACTATTTGCAAAAAGGAAAAAAATCATGCCAACTGGGAAATGTTTGTGAAAGCCATTTATGTGAGAATGATGTGCCATACAGTGTGCTAAGAGACACAGGCTAGCATACTTTTGCTAGTGCTCTCTAGCATAAAGTTGGTACCTAGCGTGCAAAGTTTGCAGCATTATTACTGACATGTCTTACTTGTTTTATCCCCTAAGTTGCTACTAGGAACAATGTGGTAGATGTTAAGTAGAATTTCTAGATATTTTGGATGCTAAAGCATTTATTAAGGCTAGTGCTGCCCCAGATACTAGGCTGGAAAAGACCTTTGAGATCATCAAGTCCAGCCATTACCCCAGGACTGCCAAGTCCACCATTAAACCATATCACTGATGGCCCCATCTATATGTTTTTTGAATGCTTCCAGGGACAGTGATTTCGCCACTTCCCTGGAAAGCCTGTTCCAATACCTGTTCTTTCAGTGAATAAATTTTTCCTCATATCCAATCTAAACCTCCCCTGGAGCAGCTTCAGGCCATTACCTCCTGTCCTGTCACTAGTTACTTGGGAGAAGAGATCAGCTGCTTCCTCTCTCTGTCATCCTTTCAGGTAGTTGTAGTGAGTGATAAGGTTCCCCCTGAGCCTTTCCTTCTTCAGACTAAACAACAATATGTAGTTAAACACAAAATTCTGTGATGGGGAAAAATTCCATTGCTGTATATTTAGAGCGTACGCTCTGGGTTCTGACTGGTGCAGAAGCCCTCAGTGCTCTGTGACCACATTGTCTTCTTGTCTATCCTGTCACAGAGCCCTTGTGAAGGAGCAGCTAAAGCTGCAAATGACTTTTGGGTTTGGGTCAGGTGGATTACATTTTTGACTGGAAGGAAAGAAGTGTCTGTCTTCCTCCACCATGATCAATTCCTAAATCCAGAACTAAGTGTATATAAGAAGCTAAAGACAGTTTAGGCCCCTCAGCCTGGGACTCACACTTCTGGCAAGTGAGCCAACAGGAAGGGAGGGAAGGAGAGGCTGAAAGGGCTATAAGTTCTTCCTTACATGTTGGATTTAGCAGGGTTGTGTTCCTTAGACCAAGTTTTAGCTTAGATTCATGTTCATACAATATTTAAAATAATGGGATGTATTCACTGAAAAGGGGCAGAGGGTTGTGGGGAGGTGCAGGAACCAAATCACAAGATGCAAAATATCTGCTGGACTGATGTGACAGTAAATTTTTTAGGTAGAAAGAGAAATTTGTGAAGCCTGCATCTGGGATTGAACTATATGTTTTAGCATTGAACTAAATGTGGTCATGCAGTGATGATGAAAAGGTGATTTTTAAAGCAGGCAAATTTAAGTGTACAGGCATTGATCATATACAGTTACTTAAGTGGGAGTTAGGTCCTGGCTCTATGGAAATAGGTGGTAGAACTGAAAAAGCATTTCAGTTACGTTCATGAAGTACAGTGCTGTATTGATTGAAATGTGTCTTGTTGCTACATTCTGGGTAGGCATCTTGTTTGAAATACCTGTCTGGCCCTTATGGATTTGACACATTTAGGTATTTTTGCAGCATGTTTTGGAATATGAGCTTTAGACTAGAGATTCCGTATCAGTTTTTTTTTTCTTATATTTCCTTGAACTTACCTAGTATTTTGTCCCATCTAAAAATTGTTTATTGGCAACATTATAGAACACTGTCTGAATGCTGAAGCCATCTCTCTCATTCATTTCCGTGATTCTTTTGCTCTAATAGAAGGTAGAAAATAAAGATTTTGGGGGAGTGTTGAAGATATTTCTGATGAGTTTCTTTTGTGAAGATTTTCTAGAGAACATAAGCATGGATTTTTTTTTTTTTTAGTAAATTTTTCCATAACTTTAGCAACTTGGTGATTTAAGTTTAAAACACTACTAGATTCAGGGTTTGGCCAACAAATGTAAATGGTGAGGTACCCTCTGATTCATTGAGATTTATCTAAATTTATGTTGTATGCATTGTGTACCCCTCTAAGTTCCCTTCTCTGTGTCTGCTGAAGAGGAGAGCTGCAAAAATTGGTGTCTGGCCTTGCAATTGCCACAGGAGATCTTAAAGACTGGACAGACAGTCCTTTACCCCTGGGTACTTAAAACACACATTATCAGGTAGGTTCCACTTACTTCTCTCCTGCCCCAGTCGACCCTGTGGAGGCAGCATACCCTGAGCTTGGCCTTTTCCACTCCAGTTAAAGGTTTGGCAGTAAAACAAAATAAAGAAGTATTTCTGAAAGCTTAAAGCAGAGAATGCTGCATTAATGCTTTCAAGGCTTGGAAGGAAAAGAGTACACTAAAACCCCAAACCCGATCCATGCTTTTAAAGACAATATACTAAAATAGCTAAATACACGCTACTACCTTCAAGGTAGTCTTTGAACATTAGAACTTAAACTTTACATAATTTTCAGTTGCCTCACCCTCAAATGCATAATCTTAGTGTCATTTCAGATGCTTTCAGATGTTGGTGATCTCTAGGGTCCATATGATTTGCACCTTTAACATTTTGTAACTACATCATAAAGAATGGTAGAACTAGCTGTCTACCTCATTAGGTTGATTTCGTTTTTAACAGCTTTTGGTAGATTTCACATACTATATCTTTGGATGTATTTTGACAGGAACACAAGATTGAAGGCCTTTGGCCAGTCCTTTTCAGGAATCAAACTGTCTCTTCATCTGTTGTTCTTTCAATGGTTCACGCATACAAGTCCAAAAATGGCTTTAGAGATTTGGGATGCAGGAGGAGAGCTTTCTTGCATGCCTGTTAATTTGCTGTGATCCCTGCTGGTGCCAAAAAAGAAAGAGAAGTCGTGATGACTCATCAGGAGAGGGTTTCCATTCTGTGTGAAGTACTGTTTGAATGTTTCACTAGTGTGGTGGTGAGTAAAGCATATGATAGTAGGACATCAACAGCTAGTGCTCTTATATGGACACTTGCATGGCATGGACAGTGGTTGTCAGTGCTTCAAGCCCAGATTGTGCCAAGCCCTTTGACAGAAACTGTATGTTTCCATTGCATGATATATCACTGCATATCCAGAAGGAGGTAAAACCACGTAATTCAGTTTGGGAAAACTTGTACTCATTAGCTGTTTAAAAAATACCAGTTTTGCAGCATTCCAAAGAAGGCTTCTAGAAAGAAGCTTAATGCTGGATAACTTCACCCATTAAAGGTAGGGTACCTGAACAGTTGGGTATACATAGGTTGTGTGTGGGACGATTAGAGAGGCAGAAAGAAGTGTCACATGTGGGCTGCAGGAGTGATGCCTGCCCAGTAATAACAGCACTAGGTGAGTTTTGCATAATATACATGATGCTAAGGGAAGGTAATTACCTGGTGACTATGTCAGAATTAGTAGACTTTCAGCTTGTTTTCTGCAGTTTGAAGAAGTGTTTCCTTTGCTAAGGAAGATGGAGCTGGCAGCAGGGAGAGCAGGAGATGGAATGAGTCCTCCCGAAGAAGCATAGAGAAACCTGATTATATTAGAGAAATGCTTACAAAATATTTTACCTTAACGTCATATGGTGTCAGTTCTGGTTGCTTTCATAATCTCATCCTGCTTCCTAATTTTATAAACTATTTACACTTAACAAGTTTCTGTTGAAATAAAATAACATTCCAGAAAGCTGTCTGGTAACTTCATATGTACCTGAACAGCAGTATCACCTTTTGCGCAAAAAATGGAAGAATGTGTTTATCGTTGCTGTTAAAATGAAAGATACCAGAAATAAATGAGATGCCTGTTCTTTTTTGTCCCTTCTGAAGAACGCAATCTAAGACCAGAGTTATGTTAATTCCTGGCACTTTATTAAATCCAAAAATGTAGTAACTACTTATTGAAACAAAAAAGGGAAATGCGGCGAATGTATAAGTTGATAATTAGGAAGAAAAAAAAAAAAAATAGCCCCTGCAAAACAGCATCAGGCATCTGAACTTGCACAGACCTGCAAAGAGCAGGTTGCTTGTCCTTAATGCAGTCCCTTGCTTTTCTGTGTGCCCTGAGGGGTAAGAAACTGCTGGGAAATGCTGTCCATCCTCAGGGAGAGCAGCAAAGGAGAGATGTCTTCAGGGTCTAGGAGAGTAGAGTGAGTCTTTGTATCCTGTGTTTACAGTTCAATATCAAGATCAGGATTTGTCTGCAGAGATGATCTTGGGTGCAGCAGGCATCTGGGGTTCAACAGGACATAGCTTTGTACAGTGCTTACAGTTCTTTCTCAGTTTCATGTGCTTGTTTTTTTGCCTATCTTTCCCATCATTTTCTATGAACATTTTTAAATCACTGTTCTTCAGCTCAATTGTTGGTTGGATAGGGATGCAGATTATTTAGTCACAGCCGTAAATTTGATCAGAAAAAGACCTTGGAAAAGACCTTGAAGATCAAGTGCAGCTGTTAACCTGGCACTGCCAAGTCCACCATTAAACCATGTCATGAAGCACCACTGTCCTGGCTTCACGTCTTCTAAATCCCTCACAGGATGGTGACTCTACCTCTTCCCCACGCAGCTCTCTTGGTGCATAAGCTTTGCTCCATGGTGCTGGTGGCTGTAAAGGCTCAGGCCTGAGCAGTGGTCTGAGAGCTCTGAGCTGCCAGGCCGGGGAGCCTGGGAAAGTGAAAGAAGTTTTGAAATGTTGTGTACTTTCCATTGCAGGAGTAGGTAGATGGTTCTCAGGCCAGCTCCCAGAGAGAAATGTTTTGCTTTGCCATTGATAAATCCTGGGATATCCATGCTTATAGTGTATATGGGATAAAAAGTAAGGAGGCAGTTTGCCTCTAGGAAGTCCTGTTATAATTTTCAGTGATTTGAAAAAGTTGCTTTGATATATAGAGAAAAGCAAAGATGAGCCTTTCTCTAAGGTGCTGGAAATCGAACAGTTAATAGTACAGGAAATCTTTATGGCCCTCTTGTAAATCTTGCTCTGTTAAAGGGAGCATGACAATTTTAAATCAACTGTCCAGGCAGTCAACGCTGGCTTTAAATGTGTGCAAACTGAAAATAATCCATGCCAGAACTTCTAGTGCTAGTGCCAGCTAAAAAGAAGAAAGAAAAAATCAGATTGATAGGTTTCAAAGCTCATAGTTGTGCTTAAGTGCTATGCTTGTAAATCACTGAATAACTTTTCCATTATAACAGCTAATGTATGTAAATGTACATATAGTAATACAAGATACCTGAAATCCTGAATTCCTTGCTAAGCTTGCAGTATTGCAGTTGCTAAAATACAACCTGTAGTAATGTATTGCTATTCGTCTTAACCAGAGATGATTCCATGAATGTCAAATAACTTAATGCTAGGGATATACAAAATCCGTGTAAAACATGTCAGTACATCTGACCTCAACTCCATAGCGGCATAATGATGTTAAATTATTTTGCTATAGTTCCAAAAAGTTTCATGGATTAGGATTTTTTAAAGTACTACTATTTTAACATGTGAAATTAAAAAAAAACCAAAAAATTCTACCTCTTCAGCTTTTCAGTTTACTTTAGCTTCTCTCAAACCATCTTTACAGTGCAACAGTCCCTGCCTGTTCCTGTAGTCATTTTGATCAGGGCATATCCAAGGTGTGTTGGATCTACTGCTTGCCATGCCTCTTCATACCTAGTTGCATACCTGACAGCTTCCAAGTTATCTTCTGTTGCTGATGACACAAAAATTTGAAAGCAGAAATTAAAATAAGCTTCTGTTCCTTTTTTTTCTATTCCTTTTTATTAGTTTTATGTGTTAGTCTTCTCATAAATAGCATCTGGAAAATATGCTACCAAAAAAACATTTCTGTCAAACATATCAGCAAAACTTACACAGAGCTGCTGAACAGTCTGCCATTAGTAAAGAGCTGTGGTGTTTGCCTGAGAAGAATTTAGAAGAGCAGTGTGAAATCTGAATGCTTCAACAGACTTGTATTCTTTCATACTTGCACATAAAGTTTGTATTTTCAGCTCTGGGACCTGTGTTGCAAGAGCCCTGGCTGCTGTTCAGTGTATGGTTGCAACAAATTCAGAGGTTGCTGTGGGATTTGTATAAATGAATAAAACTGATGAAGTAGGAAAGGTAGTTTATCCTGTGCTGCCAGATTAACTGCCACAAAATGACTTGGTTACATCAAGTAGGAAGAGATACTGAATAAAATATTTTGGTACATGGATTATAACAATAGTTGCTGATGATGATACGAGGAATACTAGATTATGGTATTACTTCTGTGCAAGTGAAGTCATATTTTCTGTATTTAAGGTTTCTTTGGAAGAATAAACCACAAGTCTGTCTAAAGAAAAATCTTATTTCAAACTGATCATTTTCATCTGCTACCTGAAATACTTTAAGGTACTGAAGTACAAACTTTTTTTATCCTACTATGTTTATCATAGTGTGCTTTATTGGGCTGACCTACAGCAGTTACAAATTATTTGACTGTTTCCATTTAATACAGTTTCATGTATGTTTTAGGATAAATTTTTTACCTCGAGTAGATGAACATTGCTTTGTAGCAAAGCACTGGTACATAATGTTGTTGGTAGTTCAGCAGAGTACATGTTTATAGTTCAAAAAATAAGTAATTGAGAAGACTGTGTCTGGTTTGTGTTGACTATTTGGAACCCCAATTAAAAATTACTAATTCAGTCATTCCATTTAGTAACAGCTAACTGTTAAGTATGTGAACTTACACAGTGTTAGGACTGTTTTTGTTTTGTTAGGACATATTTTGTATCGTGGCTTTGTTAGGTGTTTCACATTATAACAACACAATGGAGGTTAATTTTAATAGTGCTTGTCTTGGCTTTTTCGAAAGTACATCAGGCTTTCTTTCTCAGTTTTCTCTGAAACTCTGGGTTTGTGTATGAGTCATTTTCTGTAGCATTCACATTTTTGAAGAGTATCCTGGGTTTAGCAGTAGCATTCATTTTTTTCACCTTCTCAGTAGCTGGTGCAGTGCTGGCTGACTGGGTTTAAACCACAACAAAGAGGTACATGCTACTGGAAGTATTAAAAAACGTGACCCTCAAAAAAACTGTAGCTACTGCACTTGAAGAAAGACTTTGAACACTTATTCATACTGCTAATGCAGAATGTCAAGAAGAGTATGCTAATTATTGGGGTGTTGAATTAGCCACATCAGGTTGTGCATATCTCAGTTCACTGAGAATTAGACATTCTTATCTGGTTTTCAGGTTACCTTGATGTTATTACAAAATTATTGAATTACTGAGAAATAATTCTTGTTGCCCAAACTTTAAATGTTTCCATCTGTTCACTGAAATTGAGCAACAGCTAAAATAGGCTTTTCCTAAGGCACTAGTGCAAGTTGCCATTTTAGGTAATATCTTAATTTTGTGTCTTTATGTATGACCGTGTTTTATTGACATCTTCATACACTAAGATGAGACAGCAAGTCTTTAGTCCTCAAGTGAAGGTTCTGTTCATCACACTTTTTGATCATGTTATTCCAAAGTGAGTGCGAAAGTAGAATTCTGTGTGGTTATTTTAGGTCTCAGCTTTTGTTTAGGTGTGTTTGCCACATGTTTCCACATTCACACATTCAGAAAAGCTGACTGAAAATTTCTCTGTTAGCACAGCTACATATTGCCGTCCCCTGAAAGATATTTATAAAACATAATAAAATTCTTTTTTGTGTGCAATTGCTTTCAGCCGTGAATGTTTTTTGAACATGGCAGAACCAATCAGTTACTTTTAAGTCAGTCATGCACGTGCTGGGTTCGAATCACTTGTTAGTAGTTAGAGCTCAAAACTACTGAAATGGAAGGGAGGCTGTCTTAAGAAGCATCAACTTTCATGTTGTAAAGTAAGGAAGAAGTTTCCACATGAAGTACATGTCCAGACGTCTGTAGTTTCTGTTTACCTGATGAACAGGTAATTAAAAAAAAAAATAAAAAAATAAAAAATGCCCTCCTGGTTTAGGACACCATAGATGCCTTAAGTTCTATATGTGATACTGGGCTGTCTCACCCCTCTGCTCCTTCATGGTTTTAGGTGCAGGTAGTTGGCAGCTCGGGCAGTCTAAATGGCTGGACTCGGTGTGTCTTGGCTTCTTACATTTCAGACTAAGGCCACTGAACCTAAATTTGGGAAGTGTACTCTTACAGCTGTCAAATTTAAAGCAAGTTTGCATTATGATGAAGATATGCTTTTGTCCTTAGCCTTCAGCTCACCGTTAGTATCTTAGCACTTAGTTTGAATAGAAATCGTTTTATCTACCGGATTAGTAGTTGCCGGGGGATCTGATTGTCCCATCAATTTCAGTCTAGTGTAATTCAGTAGGAATTTAAAGTTTTTCTCCTTGAACGGATGTCTCGTACTCTTTTTGAGAAATGAATTCTGTCATCTGAAAGCTCCCATTAACTCCTTCCTACCAGTCACATATCTTTGAATTAGAGAAGTTTGCAAGTACAGAAGAGGTAGTAAAAGCTTCAAGAGTCAGAAACTTTCTCTTATGTTATGCCTAAATCCAGATAGTGTAAAAACATGCTAAGAATGAAGGAACTGGGACACTTAGCTTGTGGCTTCTGTGAAGGAAAAATCCAGTCATTAAATTACACCAGTTGACACTGCGTAGAATTCGCCATTTTTTAAATTCAAACAGAATTGTAAGATGATGCTGCTATTATAGTTCTAATTATTAAATTAACTTGCAAAGTAATTAAAAGTGTTTAACTTACTGTTAGACTGCAGGCCTTAAACAATTGTAGTCCTTTGCATTGTGTATTAGAAGATTCTTTGGCTTCAAAGGGTTTTTTTCAGTAGTAGAGAAAATTTACTTAAAGTTTTGCAATAAGTAAAACCAAACTTATGTGTAACCAAGTTGTTTGTTGGCTGTTACTAGGAGTCTTTTTCTTTGATTCTTTGTGTGCTCTGCTGATGTGAAAAGCTGGCTAAGATGAAGCTAGCAAAATTCCTTTGTTAGCTGCTGTAATGGAGGAAACAATTTTCTGGAACTCTGTAGGACAGCATTCATACACCTATTCATTGACTTGCTTTCTGAAAAACATTTTAAAAACAAGAAACGTACTGCACTTTATATTTTTTAATTAATTGCATATTTTAGAACATAACAAACTTTGAAAAAAGGGCTAAATCTGTGATTCATTTTTTTCTTAAGGGATTTTTTGTTGTTGTGATGACTTGTCTTCGATCCTTCAAAATATATTTGTATATTTAACTTAATTGGTTTTTTACCTACTCCTATTAGAATCATAGAATAGTTAGGGTTGGAAAGGACCTTAAGATCATCTAGTTCCAACCCCCCTGCCATGGGCAGGGACACCTCACACTAAACCATGCCGCCCAAGGTTTCATACAGCCTGGCCTTGAACACCACCAGGGATGGAGCATTCACAACTTCCCTGGGCAACCTATTCCAGTGCCTCACCACCCTAACACTAAAGAACTTCTTCCTTATATCCAGTCTAAACTTCCCCTGTTTAAGTTTTAACCCATTACCCCTTGTCCTATCACTACGGTCCCTAATGAAGAGTCCCTCCCCAGCATCCCTATAGGTCCCCTTCAGATACTGGAAGGCTGAGGTCTCCACGTAGCCTTCTCTTCTCCAGGCTGAACAGCCCCGACTTCCTCAGCCTGTCTTCATACAGGAGGTGCTCCAGTCCCCGTGATCATCCTCGTGGCCCTTCTCTGGACTTGTTCCAACAGTTCCATGTCCTTTTTTATGTTGAGGACACCAGAACTGCACACAATACTCCAAGTGAGGTCTCACAAGAGCAGAGTAAAGGGGCAGGATCACCTCCTTTGACCTGCTGGTCACGCTCCTTTTGATGCAGCCCAGGATATGGTTGGCTTTCTGGGTTGCAGGCACACACTGAAGCTGGCCCATGTTCATTTTCTCATCAACCAGCACCCCCAAGTCCTTCTCCACAGGGCTGCTCTGAATCTCTTCTCTTCCCAACCTGTAGCTGTGCCTGGGATTGCTCCAACCTAGGTGTAAGACCTTGCACTTGCCACGGTTAAACCTCATGAGGTTGGCATCAGCCCATCTCACAAGCATGTTAAGGTCCCTCTGGATGGCATTCCTTCCCTCCAGCCTATCAACTGAACCACACAGCTTGGTGTCATTGGCAAACTTGTTGAGGGCGCACTCAATCCCACTGTCCATGTCAGTGACAAAGATGTTGAACAAGACCGGTCCCAACACCAATCCCTGACAGACACCACTTGTTACTGGCCTCCAGCTGGACATTGAGCCATTGACCACAACTCTTTGCGTGCAGCCATCCAGCCAGTTCTTTATCCACCGAGTGGTCCATCCATCAAATTGATGTCTCTCCAATTTAGAGACAAGGATGTCGTGTGGGACAGTGTCGAATGCATTGCACAAGTCCAGGTAGATGACATCAGCTGCACTACCCCTGTCCATCAGTTCTGTAGCCCCATCATAGAAGGCCACCAAATTGGTCAGGCAGGATTTCCCCTTAGTGAAGCCATGCTGGCTCTCACCAAGCACCTTGTTGTTTTTCATGTGCCTTAGAATGCCTTCCAGGAGAATCTGCTCCAAGATTTTGCCAGGCACAGAGGTAAGACTGACTGCTCTGTAATTCCCTGGGTCATCCGTTTTCCCCTTCTTGAAAATGGGGGTTATATTTCCCTCTTTCCAGTCATCGGGAACTTCACCTGACTGCCATGATTTTTCAAATTTGATGGGCAGTGGCTTAGCAACTTCATTTGCCAGCTCCTTCAGGACCCAGATGGATTTCATCAGGTCCCATGGACTTGTGTACTTGTGTATTGTTGATGTCCTGTCAAACACCTTGACAACTTTAAATGCTTGGGTTTACTGTCCACTCTTTTTCTTGCTTACTAATGCTCATAGAGCAGATGTGGGATAAAAAATTTCATCCAGGTTTGTGGAATTGCTAAGGGAAGGAGTGTGTTTTCATGAGTTTATTGCAAAGGCAGTTCTTCCTTTCTGCTTCTATTTTCATCCTCTTCCCCCAGAAGCTATTAATTTATCTCAGTAAACCAAAGGCATAGTGTATGTATGTGTGTGTGTGTGTGTATATATATATATAGTATATATATAGATGCTGTGTAATAAGTTTTTTTCCTAAAAGGTATTATAAGTTTTTAATGATGTGATGTTTTCTCTGTTTTTTCGTTTGCAATTTGACTAGCTGAGAGTTACATTGGCAGTTTTGACTTTTAGCTTCATAACCTGCCTTGTTCTTTCTTATTGGGAATTGCTCAGAATAAAACTAACATGAAATTATATAAAATAAAAATTATCACTTCTGTTGTGCATAAGTGTGCAAATCAGACTAATAAACCAGTTACATGCCTCTGTCCACTCATTATGCTTGAGCCTGTGTAGTTCTGTGTTGCAAATAACTGCATTAAAATAAGAATTTGAATATATAAAACATTTTACTTGTAGTGATCTGAAAATTGAAAAGAAAGTTAAAAGTCTGGTTTTGAGTGTAGAGGTATCAGTAGCCATTTAAGTGATGATCTGGGATTACTCTGTTTTTTTCCCCCCAGTGATTAAGAACTGTGCAGCAAAGATTCTTATTGCCTCCCCAATAGCTTTACACTAACTCTCTTCCAGTATTGCAAATGTTGAGTACATTCTTGAGGATATCCAACTAAGTATCAGAATCTAATCAACTTATTGCTATCAGATGATTCTTATGATCAACTTGCTGTAGCAGATGTTTAATGTAATGCTTTGTCTGTGTCAGCTGTAGCTAATACTGCAGTCATCACCACTGGATTTGATTTTATTTTTTTTTTCTGATTACAAATCCTTGCATGAGACAGCCTGCCAGAAAGTGAGGATTGGCTTGGTGCGGCAGATAACACCCCTGTTCTCAAGTCGCAAGACAGCCCTACCCGCTACCTCCCTAAAACTCTTTAACGGTAGGACTTACAGTCTCGCTGCTCAATGAATACAGCAGGATGGCATCCTGCTTTAGGAAGTAGCCTTTGGTTTTGAACATCCTAATTTTGTGATGTCAAGAAACTGACAAGGTTATGGATTGCTTTGTTATTTGCTTGGAAATATTCTCTCGTGGCTTAGTTCTTACCTCTAGAAAGAGAGCCCTTAAAGTAGACAGGGAACATGGATGTGCTTCTGGCTGTGGAAGACAGTGGGACAGTTGAGGTTCATCCTGCTTCTTTGGAGTTCTGGAGTTCCTTAGTGTCAGCCTGGAAAGAAGCTGACATTGGATTAGGAAAACTGTCTTCGTTCTTGCTTTACTCTTTCTTTGCTCAAACTACCAGCTTAGGTATTTGTCTGTTTTTAGGCTTTTAACTGAAAAAGTCTTCTATAACTAGAAATGCTTCCATAGCCATCACTTGCTTAAACCAACCTGAGACCATACCCATCAGTGATACTCTCCGTCAGCTGCAGTTTTCTCTAGCTAGCTCTAGCATCATCAACAGCCTCCCTGGAGGAAGGTGCGTGTTTTTCTTATTATGCTTCTCTAATTTTGGTGAGGGCTGAGGAAATTCACAGGGACAAGTTTTCCCTTGATAAGACTCCACTGAGAGATACTAAAGAAATGGAGAATGAGTAGCAAGAGAGTTCAGCTGGCATCAGGGTGAGATGTGTTACCATGTTAAGAAGAGAACCTTAGCAGGAGATGAGGAAGTTTCATGACTGTACAAAGTGCAGGCTTTCTACTTGATATTTGTGGAGAATTATATCCAAGAGCAAAAGTGTGGTCAGGAGAGGAAAAGTTGAAGGAGTGAGAGGAGTTGTTGGGGAAAGAGTGCAGGAACCAGCTTTCCAACAAAAGCCATGAAAGTGTCACAGCTGCTTCTGCCAGAGGGGCAGAAGGGGAGACATGCAAGAGGATTTATGCTTTACTCCCGTGACAGGAACAAACTAGAGGAATTGAGGTATACCCATCAAGCTTGATGACTACTCCAGACCTCTCTTCATAGAATTACAGAATGATTTGGGTTGAAAGGGACCTTAAAGACCATCTAGTTCCAACCTTCTTGCCACGGGCAGGGACACCTCCACTAGATCAGGTTGCTCAAAGCGCTGGGGAACTTGTGCCAGTATCTCACCACCCTCACAGGGAAGAGCTTCTTCCTAACATCTGATCTAAGTATCCCCTCTGCCAGTTGAAAGCCATTCCCTGTTGTCCTTTACCTACATGTCCTTGTAAAAAGCCCCTCTCCAGCTTTCCTCCTGGCCCTTTTAGATACTGCATCCGCTCTAAGTTCTCCCTGCAGCCTTCTCTTCTCCAGGCTGCACAACCCCAGCTCTCTCAGCCTGTCTCTGTAAGAAACGTGCTTCAGCCCTCGGGGCATCTCTGTGGCTCCCTCTGGAGTTGCTCCAGCAGGTCCACGTCTTTCTCATATTGGGGGCCCCGGAGCTTGATGCAGCAATGCATGTGGGGTCTCACAAGAGTGCAGTAGATGGGAAGAATCACCTCCTTCAACCTGCTGGTTACACTGCTGGTGATGAAGCCCAGGATTTGGCAGGCTTTTCATATGCTTGAGAGCATGGTTTTCCTGGCCTATCTAACATGGTGTTCTCATTCTGAAGCTGAAAAGCTTTTGGCAGGTTTGGAGTGCTGACTGCTGAAACTTTTCTGAGGGCAGTTTGGATTTTGCACTTTTTATGAAAGGCTTTTTCATTGACCTTAGGATGTTTCTGTGCACTGTAGTTGTAGGCTACAGTCAAATCACTTTTCTGTGGATAAAAAATTAATTTTTTTTTCTTTAGTAGCTATGAGGTTAAAATTATGTTTTCCTCTTTTGCCAGATATCTATGCCTTTTTATTTGATTTTTGGATTACATTTTTTGTATTTTGTATATGCTATATAATATACGTGTTATTCATTTATATAAACATTATATAGATATTGATATTTTGGTATTTCAGTAAGGGCTGATGTTCAGAGTGGGATTTCAGGAAAAATTCAGCTCTGTTGAATTTTGCAGCTAGGAAAGTTACTTCTATGATCACAGCAGTGACCGGGACAGTATGTGATTAATGTATCAATAATTGTCCACGGTTACCATAAAGCTTCCAAATTAGTAAATTCATTAAGACATCATGAGGTCTTATATATGTTTATAAACTATTGTCTGAGGCATTTTTCTCATCTGTGGCCTAACAACACCTCAGAAAACCTTGCAACAAAGAAGTGAGTTTTATTAGCCTTTTAAGAGGATGGGTACTTTTTTCTGCAGTGACTTTCAGTACATTTGTTGTTAAAGCAGCTTGATAGTATTTCACGTGTCCATTTGGCCTTACTGCTACTTGCAGCTGATAGATATTTCTGAAAATCAGAGCAATGTTTGATGATGTAGTACCATGGTCCTTAGAAATACCTTAAAAACAGACTTCATAAAATCTGTCGAAGCTTTTTGAAAAATTGTTCGATCCTAGGCTAAATGTTTAAAGAATTTTGCTCTCTATGATATTTTTAAAATGATAAAACAGTTTCAAATACTAGGCCATTTTATATAAATATAGACTCAATAACGATCCCATGTGAATTGTATTAAACTCAGTGGGAAACCATCTATTAACCTGAGTAAGAATAAAATTAGAATTCCAGAAACTGAATTCTGCTTTAGGAGTGCTGTGTCAGGGGATAATTAAAATACTATCCTGATATGAATTACCATAAATGATATACCATACATCAATGAATTGGACAATTAGTAGTACTAGTTAGTAGCAATGTCAGTTTGAAAGAATTGCTTACAGGAAATGCAGTGATGAGTATTCCTCGATAGTAAAGAAGGCAGCCTTCCTGGTACATGCTGGGTAATGAAATGAAATTCCTTTGCTCTGTGTATTAATTTTGAACTTTCTCAGTTTTTTGCAGTTTCAGGGGGAATACTTCCTATAGTACACTGTCCCAGGCTTTTCTGTAGTGTGACAAAATTCAACAGTTTGTAAGGCGCTGCAGAGATACTAAGTAATGAAATCTGTGTGCACGATAACTTTAGTCATCATTTTATTAGGAGATTAATACCCACAGAGGGATGATAGAAGCAAAGAATATGGGAAGTCTGAGTGCTACAGTGATGAATTTGGTCACATCAGTGAATAAGCAAAAGGTAAAGCTCAGCACGTTAAAACTATGGGTACTGCATTCAGTAGGGGTTAATGCTAGTCTCTGACCAGCTTTATTTCCCCCTTAAAAAGCTTTTTTTTTCTCAGCTTCTCTAAGAATTTCCAGTTATCTTACACTGGAGCAGTAATGACAAAAAAAGCTTTTATATGTGTTGTGTTCATGTACCTGTGTGGGGTGATCCCTTTCTATGCGAACTTCCATGGGCAACATAATATTTTCAGGAGAAAACAGGTTCCTCTGCCACCACCATTGATTATAGCCCGAGTATAGACCAGAAGAAAGTTGAGGCACAGAGTCTGTTCTGGGCACCAGTCATTGAGTCCTCCTCCTGTCAGCTACCATGGCAGCATTTGGCCTGTGTGAGAGTTGAGAATAATCAAAATTTGCCAGTTATGGCAAATCGTGCCAACAAGTTTTGAATAAGAAATAACGCAGTTCGAAGTTTGTTGTTTTCTTTTTGGATGATTTAATTTTAAACAATGGTGTAATGTCACTTTTAGAAGAAGACACTTTCTAATGTGATGATGCAGTATCATGAAGCAGAAATATGAGCTGTTAGTGTGTGTGCTGCATTAAACTTCTTCCCTAATGAGTTTGAAGCTTGGGATAGTAAAGTCCAGGTATCCTTTTCTTCTGCTCCTTATGCTGTTAGTCTACTTATTCCAGTATCTGTACGGTGCTTCAGCTGCTTGCACCATGTTCTCAGAGGAATGGTATAACTTGCAGTCTTGGTGTCAACACAAATACATTTAATATAAAATAATTTGAATCAGAATATAAAAATGGATACATTCTGATGAGTTGAGTTAGTTCTTGTGTAAGAAAGAAGTGTTGTAGCACTAGCATGATGTGGAAGCACTCAAGCAACCAGAGAGTCAGCAGGGAAGCTGAGCAGGAAAGAGTGGTTCAGCAATTTTCAGGAGAGTATTTGTGCCTCGTCCATATCTATTTTCATTAATTTAAAGAGAATGCGTATAACACTTGTTACTCGCCTTTAGGCAATTTCTAAATATGGTTTGGAGAATCTGCTTCTGCAAGTTGTATCCATTGCAAAATACAGGAAAGGTTGAAAGTCATAATCCAGGACTACTGACCCCAAGGTCAGTGTATTAGTTTCTGATGTCAAGGTATGATGCAAAAAGAGAAGTGAAGCTGTGTAAAAATTCCTTCTTTTCATGTGTTGGGGAAAAAAGGGAAGACTTTGCATTTGCTGATAGTGGAAACAACATTCCTATCAAGAGAAAGAGGTGATTGATTCATTTATATATTTCTTTCTTAGTGTAGGACTATTGTCAAATTTTGTCACGGCTCTTTCTGAAGTGGATGAGAGCTGAGTTTGCACTTGGTCCAGTGGGGATCCCTGAGGTGGGACAGCAGTTGTTTCTTTCTCCTGTTGGGGCTATTTTATGAAATTATTATGTGTTCACTTTTGAGTATTTATATTTTTTATGTTAAGGCTTTATGTTAGCTGTAGGAATCAAAAAGAAAATGGATTAATATTGTCCTTCCTAGAATGGTTCTTTTCATAGCTGACTCTCACACAGCTTTTGAAATAGCATTGTGTTTCAGGTAGAGACAACTACAGAAAGAAATTCAGTTATTGGTTAGTTTACAGTAGTAATGACTACATTTTTTTACTGATTCATTCTTTTGCACCTTTAACAACATTTGCTTAGAAGGAAAAGAGAAGAAAGACAAATTGGTATTATACAGAACAAAAATTATCTATCGAGTTCTCATCAATTTTGCAGTTATCTCTACGTTAAATTAAAGATCAGTGAAGGAGAAAAGTAGATTACATTTTCATTGTGAGCTAGAAAATAGAAATGCGTGTACAACAGGTATACAAAGTAGCTAATGGAAATAAATTTTTAAAAGGCTATGTGTTACAGATAAATGAAAGTAATTTTTAAATTATTCATTAATTTCTTAATTCAGAGGTGTTTTCACAAAACCAAAATAAATTGCCATGCATGATTATTTGAGAGAACCTTTAGTTTCCATACCTTAGAGGTCCAAATCTTGAATATTAACTTGATCAAAATATCAAGAACAAGGAAGCGGAAAACATATTACTGTTTAATGTGCAAAATACAGGCAAAGGCTTGCCATAGCAACTGGCAGTTAGGTGAGACGGGTGCTGTGGTACATGGGCCTGCACTGTGCTTACCTCTTTATTACCCAGGATTGCACACGGGAGAGATTTTCTTAGTAGTTGGAAACTGATCTATTTGTCAATTTGATTGTTTTCATTCCATTTTTAAATTGCTGGGTGAAGATTGCATGTGTGCTGTTTCTGAATAGCAGTGTGCTCCTTTCCTGTCAAAACCAAGGCTTTTTATAAAATAAAAGTCTTTTCATGGGTGTAAGATACGTTATTAGTGCTCGTCACTGTCTTTATGAAAGTATCAGGTACATGGGATTTATAGGATTGAGACTGTTGACTAAATTGATGTCTCTGTTTTTCTCCTCTTGCAAATTAAAACTCTGTTTTTTTGTTGTTTTTTTCTCCTGTAAGTGGAGGCAAAAAAGTAGCTGGTGTCCCTTCTTACATCTTCTCCACTCAAAGCTACTTCCACTCAAATGACACCGTTGCCAAATCTGTGAAAAACGTTAGTATCTTGGCCTTACAGCTATGTATCACGCACATAAAACAAATATGTTAGTGTGTTAGCCTTATAGCTATATATCACGTAAGTAAAACAAATGTGTTAATATGTTAACCTTATAGCTAATTTTTGAATTGGCTTTTCTGGAAGACCTGCCTGTTGTTACTGTATTTCACAGAAATACAATTTTTTTTAGCTTTAATTTTTTTCACTTGCTTTATTGTGTTAGGCAGTTAAAATGCATTTTTTAAGTTATATTAATATGGCCAACTTGTTGTCATACAAAAGAAGAGTACACTTGGAAAAGGCCATATGTTCATGGAAAGGTAGTCTTGGAAGGTAGGATATTTGCTTCTTTTTTTTTTATGCCATCTGGTATGTTTTAACTTCATTTTCTCCAGATACCATGTCAGATAAATATTCAGATAATAGATCTGAATTTGAATCAGGAATAAGGAAGCAAGATTATTATTTCCAACGGCTTTGTCATGGTTTAACCCCAGCTGGCAACTGAGCCCCATGCAGCTGCTTGCTCACTCTTCCCTGGTGGGATGGGGAGAGAATCAGAAGGGTAAAAAGGAGAAAACTCATGGGTTGAGATAAAGACTTTAATAAGAAAAGCAAAAGCTGCCCATGCATGCAAAGCAAACCAAGGAATTTGTTCACTTCTTCCCACGGTCAGGCAGGTGCTCAACCATCTCCAGGAGATCAGGGCTGCATCGCGTGTAATGGTGACTTGGGAAGACAAATGCCATCACTCCAAACAACTCTCTTCTTTCTTTCTTCAGCTTTGCATGCTGAGCATATGGTCATATACTCATATGGTCTAGAATATTTCCTGAGTCATTCAGGATCAGCTGTGCCAGCTGTATCTCCTCCGAACCCCTTGTGGTCCCCCCAGTCTCCCTGCTGGTGGTGTGAGGAGCAGAAAAGGCCTTGGCTCTGTGTAAGCACTGCTCAGCAATAACTAAAAAATCCCTGTATTATCAGCAGTGTTTCCAGCACAAATCCAAAACATAACCCGTACCAGCTACTATGAAGAAAACTCTGCCCCAGCCAAAACCAGCCCAAGCTTTATGATTACTTTAGTCAGATGCTTAAACCGGGCTTTTTTGGACGTGCCTAACTGCTCTTTGATATTATAACCGTTAAAATTCAGAATTAGGATCATACATTTTGACTATGTAGACAGCTAAATATTACTTTTATTTAAACAATGAAATATACTGAATTCCTCATATGAAAACAGGAGATGAAAAGATATTTGCAATACTTCAGTGCTCTAAAATAAAATAAGTGAGCAAACATTTTGAATTTCCCCCAAGCAGTTTGGACTGTCATGAGGTAAATTCACTGCTGCTCCTTCCACTTGGAGTTACTCATTCATGTATATGTGCCATTTCTTCCTAAGCATCTAGGCCAGCACAAGCATTCTTCCAGCCACAGAGATTAGGGAACTGATCTAGGTTAAGACTAATCCAGTAGATATACACAAATCTGCTCTCTTATCTGATCCACTGGTCCACATCCAGTGGTTGGTTGTTGGTTGCTGCGGAGGAGGAGTGGCATTGACCAGCAGCGCCTGGCCTCTGGAGCAGGAGGAACCTTTAAGTAGAGCATTGAGTTGTTCCCTCTAACATGATGAGTAAGGGGGCTACACCTTGGGGATTGCGCATTGAGAATAGTCCCGAGTTCCAGGAAAATTGAAGAAGTAAGGAAGTAAAATCTGATGCCCCGTAGTTTTCAGGCTTTCTGCTGAGGTGCTAGCAGAGCCCTCATTTTAGCAGGACTTCTGGATTGATTTAGGTTCCAGGTCTACTTTGGGAAACCTAAAAATCCTTTGGTCCTGTAGACAGTCCAAGTGTAATCATGCAAAGATATTTTCACCAATTGTTGATGCTGTTTATAAGAGTAAAATTAAATACAAGGCTCTGGTTAGGCCGAGTTCATGATTCTCCATCACATGTTCAAGCCACAGAATTAGCTGTAGTTACGTTTTGTCTTACAGGAAAAAACTACAATGCATTTTAGGGGAAAATGCCTACAAGTCTAAAATCTACTTCCAATGGTATCTAAGATACTTTGGGGCTTTATGCTAATTTATATATAGGAATATGTGTGTGAGCGTATATATAGAGAACAGTGTGTATAGAAACTAGATATCAATAAGCAAAACTGGGCATCTTTTTTACAGTTTTGGTTCTCTGAAGTTTTATGGTAGATATTTTCAAGAATATCTCTTTTTAAAACTCTTTTCATCCATTCTCCAGCTGTATGGGTTCTATTCCTATAGCCTTAAATTCTGTAGAAGGGTGAAGCAGTGGAGGGAAATGGCCACTGCCCTTGTACGGTAGGGTTTTCTTCTGATCTTGTGTTTATGGTCAATGAAGAAAGAGAGATTCTTCTAGAGGACAGTTCAGAATACAGCTGTATGTAAGGTCAGATTAGATTATTTTAAGTCATACTTTGGACTCTGCCTTTCTTCGCTGACTGCTGAGAGCACCTAAGTAAACTCACATTTTTGTTCAATGTTTGCTTTTCTGAAAGCACCCGTTATTTTTGTGTAGCAAAGCAATCCGATAGAGAAGCCGAGGAGTCTATGAGAAGTGCAGGTATCAATAGCTTGTCTTTTTGCAAATCTTATTTTAGATTTATTTCATTGCAGGAAGAAGAGGCTTTATCACAACCAAACAGGAAAAGAAACATACAGACTTGAGGAAACAGCACTTCTCTAATTCTTTCCAAAAGTTAAGAGATTCACCAAAATTTGGTGGATTACCTCCACCGGTCTTCCTGATTTGAGGTAGGTGAATTCTCCCTTTGCCACTCTTTTTCTTCCTGTCACATATATACGGATAGTAAACACATATGTGAGCAGTAAACACAGTGATTTCAGATCAGATGTTTTAAAATTTTTTTCTATTTTCTTTGATATGAAGAGAAATAATGGACTTTTACTAGACTGGTGTTGCAGGCAGCATTCTTTATCTGATGGTAATATAGTGCCACCACTAGAAATTAATTATACCATGTTCATTTTTAGTATTATGGATGACAGTGCAATTACTAAATATAAATTTGTGTGACTTTTGCACTTATGAAGATTAAAATAGCAATTGTTAGAAATAAAATCAGACAAAATCAGACCAGATCCTTGTAAATGGGTCCCAAAGCTTTTGCTGTTTTTTTCCAGCATGAAGCCCATGGCTCTGAGTTGGTATTAACTCTTTTGGAAGAGTGATTTTCAGTTATGCCACTGAGTAAAAGGGAGAACAACCTGAGAAGCAGCCAGTAATAAAGTTGATTGGTTTAGAAAAAATGTATTTAAAACCTACCTGAATTAAAAAAGGGACTGGTGGGCTGCCATTCTCTTTCTGTACTCATTTGTGACAGAGCACAGTTGAAAAGTTGTTGTGCTTCTTTCTCTTTGTGGGAGTTCACTTTTTTCTGTTTGTTGGGAGTTTTGTTTTAGTTTTTTGGTTGTGTTTTGGGGTTTTGTATTTTTTTTTTGTTTGGTTGTTTTTTTTGTTTTTTTTTCTGTAAAGTAGGGTATATTTAATTTCAGCTGTATCAAATGCCATAATTGGAAGAATATTGTGTGTATTTTCAGAGATTAGATGAGGACAGGACTTTTTTAATCTGTTAGCACAGACTTGTTATGTAAATAGAAAACTCACAAAGAGAATGAGACAGCACATGCACTGAAAAACAGATGTCTCTTCCCCAGAAATACATTTACCATTAGATTCCTGCAACTTGCTGAGAACTCTCTGGGAAGTTTATTGTTACAAATACGTATGCAATCAAAAGATAAATATATTGCAGTCACTGTGTAAGGCCTGTGCACTTTCTGAAGGATAAAGTGGTCTTGTCACAAATGATGTGGTGCTGTTGAATTACAGCTAGAACAGTCTGTGACAATCACCTTCATACGTTAAAGAGCAGACTTCCAAAGTATGAGTGTGTTTTTTCAATGTCAAGTGTCCTTTTTTTTAGTTGAAGAAAAACAAAACAAGCGTTCAGCACTGCCCTGCACAACATTCTTGTCTCTAAATTGGAGAGACATCAATTTGGTAGATGGACCACTCAGTGGATAAAGAACCAGCTGGATAGCTGCATGCAAAGAGTTGTGGTCAATGGCTCAATGTCCAGCTGGAGACCAGTAACGAGTGGTGTCCCTCAGGGATTGGTGTTGGGACCGGTCTTGTTTAACATCTTTGTTGCTGACATGGAGAGTGGGATTGAGTGCCACCTCAGCAAGTTTGCCAATGACACCAAGCTGTGTGGTTCGGTTGATACGCTGGAGGGAAGGAATGCCATCCAAAGGGACCTTGACATGCTTGTGAGGTGGGCTGATGGCAGCCTTATGAAGTTTAACCATGCCAAGTGCAAGGTCCTACACCTGGGTCAGAGCAATCCCAGACACAGGTACAGGTTGGGCAGAGAAGAGATTCAGAGCAGCCCTGCGGAGAAGGACTTGGGGGTGTTGGTTGATGAGAAAATGAACATGAGCCGGCTTCAGTGTGCGCTCGCAGCCCAGAAAGCCAACCGTATCCTGGGCTGCATCAAGAGGAGCATGACCAGCAGGTCGAAGGAGGTGATCCTGCCCTTCTATTCTGCTCTCATGAGACCTCACCTGGAGTATTGTGTGCAGTTCTGGTGTTCTCAACATAAAAAGGACATGGAACTGTTGGAACAAGTCCAGAGAAGGGCCATGAGGATGATCAGGGGACTGGAGCACCTCCCGTATAAAGACAGGCTGAGAAAGTTGGGGCTGTTCAGCCTGGAGAAGAGAAGGCTGCATGCAGACCTCATAGCAGTCTTTCAGTACCTGAAGGTGTCCTGTAAGGGTGCTGGGGAGACACTTTTCATTAGGGACTGTAGTGATAGGACATGGGGTAATGGGTTAAAACTGAAACAGGGGAAGTTTAGATTGGATATAAGGAAGAAGTTCTTTACTCTGAGGGTGGTGGAATGGGTTGCCCAGGGAAGTTGTGAATGCTCCATCCCTGGTGGTGTTCAAGGCCAGGTTGGACAGAGCCTTGGGTGATATGGTTTAGTGTGAGGTGTCCCTGCCCATGGCAGGGGGGTTGGAACTAGATGATCTTAAGGTCCTTTTCAACCCTAACTAGTCTATGATTCTATGATTGTATGAGAAAAGCTTCCTTTGGAGGTTTTTTCCAAACACTTATTTTTCATTCTTCCTCACAAAAACTGGCAGCTCCTACTAAAGGAAGATAGGCTAGTTAAAAGGAGAATGAAACAGAGACTTTCAGGAGGGGAGAAATAACCCAGAATTTACTGAATTAGCCATAAAAATTCTCTTGCTCATCACATAGAAGCCTTTTGATTGTCACCAGTCATCTATGCTAAGTATTTATCAAACTGTATTCCATAGCTGATCATCCGTCTCTGACTCTCCTATTTTGATGCTAGTATGTTTGTCAATGGCATTTGCATAATTAAGTTAATGTTACTTTTTTCAGCAGAAACTTTATTTCCGTCTTTGCTTATATATTTCCATAAGCTCACTATGGACATTTTTTGTCATTAATTTATTGTTACTATTTTATTTAGGTATAGGTTAAAAATCAGGGTTTTCATTTGAATTCATTTTAATGATGCTTTTCTGTAGATTTCTTGAGGCCTTTATTGAAGCTTCTTTAACTGATGCTACTTTAATCCTTAATACTGTCCATATGACCGAGGTATTTTAAGCCCTAATATGACTTGGGTTTCCTTCTTGGGTTATTTCATCTGCCTATTGCAATTGTTTCAAGTAAATCAGTTTTGCAGTGTTTGCTGCGATCAGCGTTACATGCTCAAGGGAAGTTCTTTATAAAAATGTCTCATCAAAACTTTTCAATGTGTTTAAGCATTAATAAATAATTTTACATGAAAAATGTAATATCCATGGTGAAATTATAGCCTAAAATGTATTTGTATGTAAATTCTTTAATGATAAGTTATACCATGTAACTAGGTTTTTTTACTGTAAAGATAAGCTATGTCGTGAAGCCGTGGATTCGTATTTGTCTAATTTTATGAATAACCTGCATAAAAATATTCTTTGCAATATTTCATGCAGCTTATATACAGCAGAAACAAGTTTAAATTTTCTGTCATTTCTACAAATTAAGAGGTTGTCATGCTTTAAGTTACACTGTTTAGATGCTTGATTTTAAGATCTAGAATTTCTGGAGTAATTTAGCAAACATTGGCATTCAGTTTCTTGATAAGCTGAAGCTAGTAGCTAAGGTAAGAGCCCAAACTTGTGAGTCCTGTGAAGGCTTCATGGGATAAAGTCTGGTGCATCTCATACTCCATGAGATTTGTATCATTCTCCTTTCACAGTTTGTCTGACTTTGTCATGAGTAGCCTTTACTGAAGCTCTATCCATCGAATACCCCAGTTCTTTACCTGCAGTAATTGTTTTTCAGTCACATATATTCAGTATTTTTATCCCTGTAACTCCATGCATTTATAAACTGACAGTTCTGTTTGTTCAACAAAGTTGTTTAATCCTTTCAACTAAGGGAAAGAGAATTTATTTTTCCAGTAGCCAGAATCTTAATTTTGTTAATGTATGTTTTGTTATTTATTTTAATAATATCTGTGGACTGGATGTACTTTGTTAGTATCCTAGATACATAAAAGACATTCAGTATTAACAGGTAAGCTGGTAATGTTAATACGCTAACTGTATAGTGCTCAAACATGGAAGCTGTTTAGTGTCCCAGTCTTCAAGAAAATCTAAATACATACTCAATATAGGGGAATAATTTTCAAAGTTATATTGGTTGTAGAAGAACTTTAGCAAGTTTTTCTTCTAAGTAGTTTGCATATAAATAAGCTGTCTACTAAAAGGTCTACTGGGTTGGTAAATGGAGTCTGAAACAACCGAGACACTCTTGTACTGATTTTTACAAAATGCTGTGCCCCAATTTTGCCCTTAAATTGGGAGTAAGGTGTTCAACTGATAACTCGTTAAATTAATGGTACTAATAAAGTTCATAAAAGCCAAAACCAGGTGTCCACCAAGAAAGCTAAAAGGTTCTGCTTATAAACTTAATGAAGATATTTTAATAATCATAGTGAGTACTGTATTTGTTATTTGCAGCTGGTATACTTTATGTGACTTCGTGCTTATACCCTTTTTGTCTAGCTTACCTGAAATTTTTCATTCACATATTGTGTCAATGAGTTTTCTGTTACGGGAGAAGGTTTTAACAACAACCAAGACCTTTACTATGATGACACATGGCCTTAGAAGAGATTCCGAATGTGTGATCTGAAAATCATAACAAATTAATTAGGCTTACTGTAGGATTCAAAAAGCTGGCTCTGTGGCATCTATTTTAATCAAATATTTATTCTTAAAAAAAAAAAAGAAAAATACACAATCATTCTGAATTTGTTAAAATGTGTATTTCTAATCCCTCAGGCTTTCAGGTATAATGTTTTAATGCTTACATTAACTCTATTGAATATGCCTTTAACCTAATGAGCTCCAATCCATTTCACCTCTGAAAGAACTAATTAGTTGACTTAAAGTCCTGCAAACACTGTTCACTCCTTTCAGTGTTAGGGAAATTGAAACTGGCACAATCAAAGCCTAACTAACTCTTAAACCGTGGGGGAACTGCAGGGCCATTTTGGTGGTGATTATGAAGGTAATGTCTCAATACAGGCAGATGTTACGGAACAACCCAAATTCTGGTTCATCTGCCATTTCCAGTATGATAACTCTTCAGACCCTAGGTTTTTTTTTCCTTTTAGTTGAATGTTTTTAGCATGAATCAATACAACTCAAGTTGTCTGAAGACACAACCTTTTTTGTATGTGTAGTAGTTCATAGAACTAGGCAGGGACACCTTCCACTAGACCAGGTTGCTCAAAGCCCTGTCCAACCTGGCCTTGAACACTGCCAGGGAAGGGGCAGCCACAGCTTCTTTGGGCAACCTGTGCCAGTGTCTCACCACCCTCACAGGGAAGAACTTGCTAATACCTAATCTAAATCTGCCCTCTTCTAATTTAAAGGCCTTAAACTTCCATCATAAGAATCCATATAGTTATACTTACAGAAATCTACCTATTCTTCTGGACAGTGAACCACCATAATGTAGTAAAAGGTATCTTTTTTTTTTAATCAGTTCTAGTCACAGCCATCCTACCTTTCTTTAAAAGCAAATAATGCGACAGTTTATAGTGCAAAGTAATTGGATTAGGGTTTACAAAGCAGTCAAGAAAAGTGAAATAAAAACATCTGGCTCATTCTTTAATTTAAATAATGCAACTGTCTCAACAGATGTAACGTGGGGTGCAAGAGTGCCTCAGATGAGGGCTGTACTAAAACAAGGAGCCATCCTCAATGGAAATAGCCCATTATTGAGATCTAACCAGGAGACTATCTAAAGCAAAGCTGAAAGTGCATCAAGAAATTTGAGAAGCCAGAAGATCCCCAAGGTATCTAGAAGCAAGACTATGAGGAGTAATGTAGGTAAGTATTCAAAAGTAAATCATTGCATTTATTAAGCTGGGCAACTTCTAATTTTATTTTGATAGTTTTATGCTGTGGTAGTAAAGCTTATTACAAAATGCACTTCAAGTATAATACAAAAGATCTGAGCCAGTGTTAACAGAAGAGCAGCAGACATCTTCAACATCTAATGGTGCTGAAGTAGAAAAGTAAACAATTTAGCAATTCATATCTTTGTACAAGATAGACAGCGCACCCATACATGGACTTTTTTGATAAGAGAACAAAGAAAAAAGCATTCTTGACCTAGATTTAACAGATTGTATTGAAACAGCATATGTAGCACAGTATTTTAATGGTTAGAAAATTACCGGTTTGTGACAATGTGATTCATATGGAGTATTAGTCATAATTGGTAGTAATATATTTTGACATAATTAAACAACAGAATTCCAGTTATCTGTATCGGAAAATATGCAGCACCATTCTTGACCTAGATTATATTGCAGTGGCAAAGTGAAGCTGCCTTGCCCAGAGATGAAGCCAGAACTTTACAGTAAAATAGAAAATGAAATGCTCTTATTCTTTTTCATTTTCATAATCAAAATATAAAGTTATTGTTATGTCAACAACCAGCAGATGGAGAAAAAGAATGTCCTAGGAAGCTCAAAGAACACACTAGAAAACTGAGCTATAAATACCAAGCTAATTCCATAGCTTTAAGATTTCTCCAAAGCTTTTTTAAATCCCTCCAGAAAAGACTGAAGAGATCTTTAATCTGAAGTGCCCCAGTTGAAGAACTGTGTACCTTTTTATTTTTAAATAAAATTATGTTAATTTACAGTAGATTATTTGGACATCTTAATGAATCAATGTAGTATGTATACAGTATTTGTTGCATCAAAATAAGGTTTTTAAACATGTCGGTGCATTCTCATTCTTATCAGTACTTTCTTCAGAGAAAATACAGAATTTCATCACCTCTGAACTGATGTATAGTGTGCCCACAGAATACTTGATGTACACAGCTCATGTTGAATCTGTATTTTTTAGAGAGCTGTCCTTTTCAGTAAAGAGAGCTAGCAAAAGAGCCATCTTCTTTGGTACGATATTATGAAAATTTGGAAGATCTTTTGGTATTTTTTTTCTTTGCGTTTGTAAATTGTACCTATGCAACCTAACGTTGTGGCTATGTTTAGAAATACGTGTTTTTTCTGGCTTCCATTATAAATTCCTGAGAGCAGGCTCTCAGGTTTCATGGCATTTCAACAAGGATGTTACTCTGTTGTAATTGAATTTGGGGAATCTGCAATGTGAACAGGTTCCAAGACAAGTGTCTGTAAGAAAACCTGGCTTATGAGATAATTGAATTGCTGAATTCTTCCTCCATAATGTTGGATGAGAAGATGTATACGCTTGTGTTACTGAGCACTCTGTAATGTTTCCTCTTGAAGTCAGCAAACCCAGTAGCTGATGGTGTCATGAGACAGTAATTACTGAGTGATGCTGGTTGGGAGTGATACCTGAAAGTCACACAGGATGGCTGAGGTTGAAAGAGACCTCTGGAAGTCATCTTGTCCAACCCTCCTGGTGAAGCGCAGTTACCTAGGGGAGGTTTCCCAAGATCATGTCCAGACAGTTTTTTTAATATGTCCGTGGGTGGAGACTCTGCCACGTCTGCAGGCAACCTGTGCCAGTGCTCTCTCATCCTCCCAGTAAAAAAGTGTTTCCTGATGTTCACAGAAACTCCTGTGTTTCCATCTGTGCCCGTTACCTCTTACCTTGTTACTAAACACAACTGAAAAGAGCCTGGCCCTCTCTTATTTGCACCCTTCTGACAGGTATTCATATGTGTTGAAAAGATCCTGCCAGATCCTTAATTTTCCTAATATTTCCTAAAACTTTCCATGTTGCACATGTGACTGCTGCTCATCCATTGACTGTGGATGTCAGAGGAGATTCTGGCTCCATCTTCTGCTTAACCATATGATAGCTAGATGAAGACAGGAGTAAGATCTCCCCAAACTTCTCTTCCTGAGCTTTGGATTAGATATTAGGAAGAAATTGGACCTGAGAATTGGTGGCCACCCCATCCCTGGAAGTGTCCAAGGCCAGGTTGGAGGGGGCTTTGAGCAACCTGGTCCAAACCTTTTGACCAGCCTAGTGGAAGGTGTCCCTGCCTATTTCGGGGGATTGGAACTAGATGGTTTTTAAGATCCCTTCCAGCCCAAGCAACTCTATAATTCTATGATTCTCCTTCCATAAGGAGAAATCCTTTAAATTCCTTTAAAATATCTCTTCCTTTGTGCACTTACGTTTTTCTTAAGGAAATGCATTAAAAATAATACCTTTTTCAGAAACTTAGGAGTTTCCAGTGCATGTTCCCTCTGTAAGAGGAAGACAACTGGAGAGCTGGCTAGGGGTGGGAATCCCAAATCTCCATTTCTAGAGCACTGGAAACTTTTTGTCTGACTTGGTATGTGTTCACTGTCAGTGAGACCTTAGGTATTTTGCAGTACTGGATACTGCCCTTTAAAGAAGACTTGTATCAGCCAGAAGAAAGCAAAGCAGAGCAACAAGCTACTGACAGATTTAGAAAGCAGGACTGTTAAAGAACAGCTGAAAGGATTCGGTTTGTTTATTCTAGGAAAAAAGAGAACATTGTAGGATGGGCATAAGGCTTTAAAAGGATAAGAGGTTTTTATAAAAGCAGTGTTGGCAGTTGCTCTGTTGAGTTTTTGGGTGTTGTTTTTTTTTGTTGTTTTTTTTTTTTACTTTTTAAAAAGGAAGTTCTGTTTCCAGAAAGGTTTATTTAGGATACATGTGAAGAGAAAACAGGCCAAGCTTTTTTGTTTTACCACATATCTGACTGCAAATATGGATGAAAAACTCTTATATTTTACCTCTGTCATGAAATCTATGATAGAAATTTTTAAAACTGCATAAAGAAGCAGCTTTCAGAGAGGATCTTGGTAATTCTGAGCATCCGTCACTGGGAGCGGGCTGAGCAGATTGTTCCTGAGATTCCTCTTCAGATCCTCAGTGTCTGTAATTCTGACAGTTTACTTGTAGGATTAGCTTTGTTTTGTTTCCTTGCAAACTTCTTTCTATTACTGATAATATATTTCAGCTTAATGTATGTGGTATTTAAGGCCTTTACATGTGGGAGTTTTCATAACCAAAAAAATGAAACAGAGGACCTTTCTTTCTTCAGTAAAATGCTTTGAAATGCTGTCATTGCAAATGGAGTGAAATTCAGGTTCAGGAACCTTTGGAGGTTTGCCAGTGATTTTCTTGAGTGCACATTTCTATTGAAATGGTAGGCTGAAGTGTAACATAAAAAATAAATACATGCAAAACAAATGTGGGAAGCTATCATACCTGTCTGTAGCTTGAATTTGTATTTCTTAGATTTTTCTGCCAAGACTTTATGGCATTTTTTCATGACACTAATGGCTTTAGTTATGGTAGGGGTTTTTTGTGACAGAATATGTTTATGTTACTAAATGAATTCTTTTGATCTCGCTTTAAATGCATTGTGATGAAGAGCTGACTAGTTCTTTGCCTACATTTTTTCCAATAGCTCATTTCTTGGAGTATAGTTCCAGAACATGCTAACTGTGTGTTGCATCCCTACTGTCTGCATTTCCAGAGGGGGTTTTTCAAGCCTATTTGGAGAAAAAAGAACTGTTTGAGTTGTAAGTTAGTATCTGGCACGATACATTGTCCTTTGATTGGGATGAAGTAGTGTATTTTCTAGGTTCTTATCTTTTTTGGAACTTTGTTGTTAAACTCTTGGATGTACTGCGTCCTTAAAGGGACACATGGTTTTAATTTCTGGGTGCTTGTGGTCCTTACTCTTATTTTTCTTTTCTCTGCTTTAATGAGCTAGTGGAATTCTGTGTACTTGTCAAGCTTGAATGTGATTCACCCTTTTGTTTAGTTCCTTCTGAAGAGAATCAAACAGTTTTTGTCTGGTTTAGCATATGTGCCGTCTCTTGCATGTGCAGTAAAATCAGGGTTTATAGCACATTAGGTGAGCAAAGCCATGGATACCTGGCAGGACAGAGTTAAGCACTGTTACCAGGCATCATCTTGCTTTACATTAAAACCAAAGGATTTGGATGGTAAAACATCTCCAAGGAGACTTTCACAACCCCTGTACTGAAGATGAGATTAGAATGCTTTTCATTATCATAAAAACAAAGGTTTCCCTTTCCAGGAGCCAGACTGCAGTCTTCACAGTTTATTGGACAATGAAATTTATCCTTATTAAGGTGTCAGTGTGAACACATCTGATAATTATGCTATAAAAATTCAACCTCAAAATACACAGACTTGGACATTTAGGTACTCTTGCTCATTTTGGTAGGTTAAAAATACCTTGGTTTTCTTAAAAGTAAATCTCTGAGTGAATGGGATGGGACAGCCACACAGAAAAGAAGTTTTTCACTCAAGCACAAAATCTTCTTTGAAATTAGTGGTGTGCGTACAGTCAAGAACTTTGTTGCTGAAATACATGTTAAACTTTAGTAAGTTTTTTTTAAAATAAGTTTTATGTTAGCATTTTTTTAAAATATTAGATTAGAACTGTGCTTGTCATGTTTTATAGAAACAAAGTGTGTACAAAATACAAACTGGAAGCAGTTATTTCAGAGTTTCAAAGGAGGAATAATATTCTAGGAAACCTCTTTGATTAATTGTTTATAAATGTGAAGAAATAATTAAAAAGACTCCAGGGAGACCTCATTGCAGCCTTTCAGCTCTTAAAAGGGGCCTATAAGAAAAATGGGGAAAGACATTTTAGCAGGGCCTATTGTAATAGGAAGAGGGATAAAATGTTTTTAAACAAAGAGAGTACAGATTGAGGCTGGATTTGAGAAAAAAATTCTTTACAGTGATGGTGGTCAAATACTGGCACAGGTTGCCCAGAGGTGGGGGATGCACCATCTGTGGAGACATTCAAGACCAGGCTGGATGTGGTTCTGGGCAATCTGATCTAGTTGCAGATATCCCTGCTTCTTGCAGGGGGATTGGACTAGATGGCCTTTGGAAGACACTTTCAGCCCAAACTATTCTATGATTTAAGATTGAAATCTTAACATCATAAGAGGACTGTATCAACTGATTACTACTGTTTCAACTGATTCTTTATTTTTCAGCTTGGAACAAACAAGATGAAGATACCCACCTTCAATCTAACGCTTAATGAGGAAAAAGGTCAGGTTTTTTGTTGGTTGGTTGGTCAGTTTTTTTTTAATCCTATGCCCTCCTGTTAATTAGTATATTAAGAAGTACTTTGTAGTATTTTGTATGTGAATTACTTACTTCAGAGACCTTAAATAACAAACCAAATGTGATGTTTAATATAAGGATGAGAAAGAGTATTTTTAAATCAATCGGTATATTCATAAATTAGCTGACACAGACCAGTGTAAGTAGAAAAAGAAGCTATAGAAGATCATGTATACAAACCTTCATAGAGATTCATTTAAAAGTGATTAAACTTACAAGTAATGGACCTCTTGTATATCAAGAAAAATTATTGTCATAATTTTTGTGGAGTGAAAGCATTTAAAAGGATCAAAATCACTCACTTTTTTGTTTTATAAATGTCCTTAACTTCTGAGTCCTCTTTTAGAAAACAGAGGGAACTCTCTATCTCTTAAATAAAACAGTGGGGCCAAATTCTCCAAGTACTTACACATTCAATTAGTGTATCACTCAAAGATAGCAAGTAATAACCTACTAATGCCAACGATTCATCTATCATGCTGTACAGGTTTGTAGCATACCACATTTCAGAAAGGCAGCCCAAGCTCTCAAACACTATTGCCCTTACGCCAGATAAGGCTGTAGAGTTTGCATTAATGTGTCTGAATAGCTGATTTTTATGCTATCATATTTTTTTTTAATATCCTAAGAGTATTTTCATTAGGGAAATTGCTGAGTAGAGCCACATAATTCAGTAAACAATTTAAAAAATAGCACTTGGAGAAAAAAATCCATGTGTCTAAAGATAGTAGGGTCATGTGACTTACTACTTTGGCACAAAAGTATAATTTACAGGTTTAATTTGCGGTCCTACAATGTGTCTGACATTCTCTTGCACAGAAATTCAGTTTGAATTATTCAGATTATCTAAATATTGCTGTGTCCTGAATTTAAGGTGTCTAATACAAAGAAAGCTCATATAATTTATTTAGACCTCTGCATTTAAGATATGGGAGTATGAGTTTCATTTTTACTGTTTATTTCTTAATTTTTTATGTCACTGTGCACAGTTAATGGGGATCAGGGGCTAATCCAGTAATTGTTATGCCAGCACCTTGGGGCCTTTCACCATATTTCCAGCAATCTGACTCTTTACTTTTTTTAACTGCTTACATAAAATCTAATTGAGTTTTCATATTCAGGTTTTGAAATAGTCACAAAGTTTTCTTTTCTTTTGAAATTAACTTTTTTATTGTATTTCCCTAGTAATGGGTAAATCAATAGCGTAGGCATCTGTCAAGTAGAACTGAACACTTACAGATAGTTATTACATATGTATTTTCTGCATGTATTTATTAGATAGCTTAAGAATGTTCTGTATGAGATGTTCCTTAAATTTATATTGTCTTCATTCTAAAACCATTATTAAACTGTATTTGATAATTCCAGAATTTTGGAACCCCAAATCATGATAATTGAAACAAGTGTGTTATTTGTTTATTCATGTGGTTGGATCTTTTGAAGTAATTTTAGCTTTGGTCTCAAACTTTAAAGTATTTATAGCCAAATCCTTTCAATTCTATGTTAATTTTAACTTTATCACTTTTTTTTTTTTACAAATGTGCATATCTTCAGTGGTTGTTTTCTAATGAATCAGTGTGCTATGTTAGTGAGAGCGATCCCACTGTAACAAAGCAGATTTTTGTCTATTAATATCCTCTTCTGTTGTGGGAGTTTGGCTTCAAAGGTCTGACTTCTCTCTCTTGTAGGCAAAGATTGCCTTTTTTTTTTAACTTCCACATTTAGCAGACGTCTTTTTTTCTTGTCTTGGAGTTGTGGTGACTTTCCTTCCTCTAGAGCTTGATAGTTCAAACAGAATGACAGTTAATATAGAAAAGTTTCAGTGTGATATGTGAAGATATGTGAAACCACAGAGAATTAAGATTTACACATGCTTTTTCCAAAATACTAAATTTTGAAAACATATTACAAAAACAAAATAGTTTTAAGAATTGTACCTTACGTACCTTATGGCAAGATGAGTTTTGGAGGAGACAGAAATTCCTGTTCAGACAAAACCTAAAGGGAACTCAGAAAAAGTGGCCTTCTCAGTTGCAGAACTGATACGTACTGGTGGTACATCATTGCTGTGTGATGAAGAAAGCAGAAAATAACAGAAGAAAAGCCATTCAAAAAAAGAGTTCAGATGTAATTTCTCTTTATACTGGAGAAAACCTATTCCTTAAATCCTCAGCAAGGAACCTTGTTTTGCAGCTCTTCTCTGCTGCAGAATAGTTTGCTTGTCTTGTTTCAAAGAATAAAAAAAAATAGTTTCTGTAAGGCTGTTGAACCTTTTTGCCTGCAGGTTGAAACAAGACCATTGAAAATAGCTTTTGCCCATTGAAATAAACCCCAAACAAAACAAAACAAAAAAAAAAAAACCCAGAAAACAAAAACATCCGAGTCCAGGATTGCTTTTCCTAGATTTGTAGGTAGCTGAAGATGGACATCGTTTATAAATTCCTTATTTTATTATACAAGTTCACCTAAAGTGACAATGGTTGTAATACTGTTTCTTCACTTATTATTAACATATAGCTTGATAATATTCTATTTCATAGTATTCCCTAGTAAATATTTTGATAATGGTGATGTGATTCTTACCTGCAGAATAACTTGATTGATTTAAATTGCATACCAGATATTAATCTTGATGTAAAAATAAATAAATAAATAAATCTGAGTACTTACATTATTTTGAAGAAAAGTAGGCCTTACACACACGCACACAGTTTTGACCTATTTCTCTTGTAAAGAAAAAAATTAATGTGGTGGAAGGCCTGAAAGAGCATTGTGACTCTTCTGTATTCTTCAGTGGATTCTATCTGTTGTATTTATTAAATTCTTATTGAGTAGACAGAGCTGAGGTTTTAAAAAGAAAATCCTTTTGTTTCCTGCCATGTTTTTTGACTGTCATGTAGCTCACTGTTGCTTTTTTGTCAAAACTCTCTCAGAGATGCTGTGTGTATGAATACATGCACATGTGTACACAAAGGGAGTTCTCAAAAGGGTGTACTTTCTCCATTCTTTTATTGGAAAGGGAAAACCTCAGTTGCTCCCAACTCCAGAGTTATGCAGATAGATGTGTTAAAAGGCAGTCATACCTTGGGAAAGTTTCTGGGTTTTAAGGATACAGTGCACCTCAATGAACTCTTAATTTTCACCTGCACTATTAACATTGGTTGGAAGTATATCACATATACCACTTCTGATTATTTAACAGCATGCTACTCCAAAATGATCCTATGGAAGAGATTGCTATTTTGTGCTTTTAATCATCATGCTTTTAATGTAGAATCTGTGAACATAATCAAGTCTTTCTTCATGAGAATCTTGTCCTTATTGTTTTATTAGGGTAGATTCCTTAATAGTCGGTCTGAAGTGACTGTGTTGGTCGTATAGTCTGGCAGCGTAGGAAACCAAATACTGCAGGGTGCTGTCCACCCGCAGGCAGGTGAGCAAGGCTGGCTGAGCTGGGGCATGTCCAGTGGACTGCTGGTGACTGTCATTGACTGTGGGTATAGACACAGGTACAGAGGCTTTGACGAAGGTTTTTTCACTATTTATGAGTGAATTCATCCAAATAGCTATCATTTTATAGAGTGGTTAAATTGTGTGTCTTACAATCCTAAAAAGTTCTATAGAATCAAAGGTAGTATATATTAGGAATATATAAGCCTTGCTACAGTACATTATAAAACTGTCCTTTATACAGTTAAAAATAATTCAGTACCAAAGGTAGTTGGACTGATATAAACTGATTTGACAGTAGGGCAGTTTAAAATGTATTGTTTTAATTCAGTCATTCAGCGAAGATCAGCTTTCTGGTTGTTGCAATGTATTCTTAATACTCTGTATTTACGAGTAATATAAAGATGTCTTTCTCAAAGCAAAGGCCAGAGTATATCATATATATAGCTGTATTAGTGTCTTGGATGCCAATACAATGAAATACAGTTGAAAGAAAGGTTTCCTTTATGCTTCAGGCACATTTGTTTGTTGAATCACTCACCTAAAAATAGGGCTTTATAAAGTGTTCAATACCAATCTAATTAGTCAAGAGAATGCTTCTTTTCAAAATGGAAAAGCGTTCCCAAAAAGTGATGCAACATTTGTATCTCATTAGGTGATACAGGAGAATCCTAACTAATTGCTGTGATAGACTTAAAGAGATTAATAATGTGCAAGCGATAACTAATGAAAACTCATTTTAACTCTCTGGTTTAAAAATAATGCTGTTTAAGACGCTAAGGCTTCCTGTTATTTTTGAAACCCCAAGACCATGAAGGTGTTTCTGTTTCGGAATGCGTTTTGTAGGGTTTTCTGTGATAGAAAGGAAAGCCTGGAAAATGACATTTCAGACAGTATCTATAAGCAGTGTTTTGTGTACGTTTTACTTTATACCCAAAATCTGGTCATTCCTTAAGTAATCACTGGGTTTGTACATCAGAGAGGTATACGTTGATTGTAGACCTCTTAAGTAGCCTTTGCAATACATGTAACTGTTAGGCACACTTTGAAATCCATGTAAGGAGAAAGTAATGGAGCATGTTTGTCAGAATTTGTGTTAGCTGGCTTTACATCCACTTATTAATAAAATAAACGTTATATTGGTATTTGTATGTGATAGAATGTGAATCCATGCTATTAGTATCTCATTTAAGTTTCTTTTGACTTTGCACCAAGTTTTCTATTTCATCAGTTGACTAAAAAATTGTTAGAGTAAACATTAAGAGCTGACTGTGCAAAGAGGCTTCCTAAAATGCAGTATTTCAAAAAGTGAGACAGTTGCATTAAGAATTGAAAACATACTTTCAGTATATGAAAACTAAGGAGAAATAGGGGAGGGTTTGATGGAGCTAAAGGGGGGAAACAATTCAATGTAGTTTTGCATAGTTCTCCAATGAAATATTTTTAAGCACATGAATGAAACTGAACTGCAAAACAAATCTAAACGGCATGTCTTGGCACACAGAAAAAAAGAAGTAATTGATTTAGATGTGGAAAGTTGTGTTAACTTGTGGTGAGATAACATGAGTTGTCTGGAGTTGTTACGAGATTACAGAGAAGAGGTATTTATTACGTGGGTTGATGAAAATCAGGCATTTGGACAGAATCCAATGTCCAGAATACTTTGAATTTGATCCAAAATCCAAACACTTTCTATCCCAATCCAGAGTACTTCAGATAGAATACATTGTTGGAGAAGGGTAAAATGGTACATCAAGGGATGAGATTTTTCTGCAATCAAGTTGGAAGGTTCTGGACTGGTAAGAAATGTAGAGTCATAGTCAAATGGATGCTCTGAATGTCAGAGCATTCACGGTCAGGCTGATCCCTACTGGGATTTAAATGTCTTTTTGATCACAGAGCACTTTGCCAGACTTGATAGAGTAGTGCCGCTGTCACCTCCAGTTGTCCCTTTAAACTTACAGCTTCGCATCTAGGCTGCCTTATCATATAAAACATTGCAAAACGAGCCTATGCCAGCACTAAGGTGAGAAAGACCCAGACCCAGCCTGGTTTAAATAACTCACCCTGATTTTCACTGCTACCTTCCTTAGATCCTTTTTTTTTGTTTGTTTGGCTGACACCCAGTTGTTGGGAAATGCAAAGGGTGTCCTTTGATGAATTGGGTTTGAGAGAGTTTAACTCTTCTTGAAGAGACAGGTACTATGTTTAATTTTTCTATGGTGTTACAAAAATAAAACAGTGACTCTGCACATGCAGTTTAGTGAAGGATTTCAGTACCAAACCTTCGCTGGCAAACTCTTAACTTCTGCCATTAATGCCAGATAGAAAAGTGCAATGCTTAGCAGATGTACTGGGTATTTTATTGCCTGCAGTTTGTGGAAATCTGGAAATCTGCACAGAACCGTGCTGGAGTTTAGTCAAAAAATCTCACTTCTGTGTGTTCCTATACAACATGATTAGTTACACACTGATTACCTATGTACTTCTACATGGCTAGTTACACACTGATTAGCCATGTACTAAGAGGCTTCCAGGAAGTTTTATCCCTCCTTTACATGATTCATTGCACACAGGCACATTGGTGTGTCCTTGCAGACTGCAGCTTGCATATGAGCACAGTAAATTACAAGATAAATGGTCAAACATCAATACTGTGAATAGTCTAGTTTACTATTTCTGATTAGGATGAGTGTGATATTTGGGGTATTTTTGTACCTGGAGAAAAATGGAAAATGGATCATCATACCTATGCTCTGATTCGTTCTCATTTTTGACATCACTCAAATCCTTGTGTTAGTTTGCAATTCTTTAGTCTCTAGTACTCCTAAAGAAAAAGTGATCCACTCTAGTGAGACCCCACCTGCAGTACTGTGTCCAGCTCTGGGACCCCCAACATAAGGACATGGACCTGTTGGAGTGAGTCCAGAGGACTCCATGAAGATGCTCTGGGGGCCAGAGCACCTCTCCTGTGGAAACAGGCTGAGAGAGCTGCTCTTGTTCAGCCTGGAGAAGGCTCTGGGTAGGCCTTAGAGCAGCTTCCGTTACCTAAAGGGGCCAAAAAAAAGCTGGAGAGGGGCTTTTTACAAGGGCATGTAAAGACTTGACAAGAAGAAATAGCTTTAAACTGACAGAGATGAGATTTAGATTAGATGTTAGGAGAAAGTTCTTCCCTGTGAGGGTGGTGAGGCACTGGCACAGGTTGCCCAGAGAAGCTGTAGCTGCCCCTTCCCTGGCAGTGTTCAAGGTCAGTTTGGATGGGGCTTTAAGCAGCCTGGTCTAGTGGAAGGTGTCCCTGCCTGTGACAAGGAGATTGGTACTCAGTGGTCTTTAAGGTCCCTTCCAACCCAAACCATTCTGTGACTTTTATTCCAATTCACTGTACTGAGTAAATATGTTTAAGTATTTCCCAAAGAAGAAGCAGTTAATTGAATTATTTTGCTTCTTTTAGTACTATTTCAAGCTATATGCAGTATAGAAAAATGGTTTATCTTGACTAGATGATGAGTATTATGGTTGTGATGGAATGAGATGTTAGCTGAGGCAAGACATTGCAGAAACAGTAGAAATACAAGGGTTACTTCAAAGCATGTCTCTTGCTGCTTTTGCAAAAAAAGAAATTGATGGCTGTTATTTTCTTGTAATGGATCCAGTGCAGTTGCTCTAAATAGCAACATGATCCACAGCAAGACTAGGCTAAGAGTTGAGCAGCACTTTCTTTGTGCTTCTAGCATTTTAAATATGTATTTTCTGATTCTGATTTTACTGTATTACAAAAGGTTAATTCTCTTTAAAAATATTAGGGAAATTATGTACCTGTTTCAGCCTTACACAAGACCTACAATAAAAATACCAGTGCAGCATTCAGCCATAATGCTGAAACTTGAAGGTAAATTCTGCCTTAGTTTTGATGAAGCATCATCTGCTACCTTCTTAATGAGGATAAAACCGATCAAATGCCAGGACTTCCACACTGAAAACCTGCTAGAGTCCTGAACTGTTGCCAAGTGCTCTCCAAATCCTATTTCTGTGCACCAGATTTAGAGATTAAAGGGTAGATTGTTTTCATAGGAGAGAGAGAGCAAGGTGCATTCACTGTAACCATTGCTGGTTGGTACCTGGTCACCTCACCGCTGTCAGTGTGCAGGGTCTCATCATTGTTTCCTTATCCCTTCCCTGATTTTGGCCGGCCATGGGTTACATCCTGTTGTGCTCTGGAGCACAACAAAGTTGAAACAGATCCTTGCAAAACAGTGCCAGGCTGTCCTAGAAGGCTTTGTCCTGCAGAAAATCATGTTCATTCTGAAAATTGCACTCTGTTCTTTAGATTTCAGTGCCTTAGACAAAGGGGGTATGTCCACCCGGCTCCTTTCTAGTCCACACCCTTCTTGTAAATACCATGGCCATTTATTTTTTTTTTCTTTATGTAGCATTTTGAACTTGACATTTCTAAGTAGCACATCTAAAGAGGACGTACTGCATATGTGTACCTAAGGGAATACTTTTGAGGAGTATATTTATTCCTCTGCACTCTTCCTTTAGTGGTCTTGAAGGAAGGATCTGTTGTGACTGTTAAATATAGATGTAATGCCTTGTTGGTATTGTTGTTGCAGAAATGTTTTAGGATCCTACATATTTGTGTTCCGTCTCTACATCAAGAAACCTTTTCTTATTAAAATCAGTCAGGTCTGTAGTAACACACACTATGTTTTAAAATATTAGCATAACATTAGTGTTAGGAATAAGGCAGAATTGACATGATTCCAAATAAAACCTGTTAACATTGTTACTATGGTAGTTCATCAGTGACATCTTACTTTTGAGTTCTAGGGCTTGGGGTTTTTTTCTGAGGTATTTACTATTTGAATTGCATATTCCGTGTTTGTCTTGCCTTAATAAAATGTCCTACCTCAAGAGTTAAGTCTCACCTGCTCAACTTGAAAAACTATTTTGGGGGACACCACACTTTACATCATTCTGAACTTCTTTCATGAAGATGTGCTTGTACAGTATAATCATAGGAGGGGAATTATTACTTATGATATTAAGATTGCTTCACAGATAATTCTGAGAGCAGTGTATTGATGCTGGCTTTTTCCTTATTATACAATTTTTTATAAGATTACTAATTTAGTCTAAATGCGGGGGGTTCCCATTGTATAGATATTACCAACCCTAGAACCATCTCGCTTCACATTAAATTCGTTCAACTTTATAAATTTTAAAGGGCATTAATTGAGCTAGTCATCTGTTGATAATTCTGAACAGAAGCATATGTAAAACTATTCAGTTAAAAGATACATCCCTTAATTCACCCAAACTGTACTTTAACTATTTAGTAACAGTTGCACTCTCATAGCTTTTAAGATGTAGCTCTGTTGCAACCCCATATAAATAGAACATGCTAGCAGGATTTTATTCACCCTAAGCCTTATTTTGATAGTTCCATTGACATTTAAAATTTTGATTCTAAGCTCTTTAAATGGATGCAGCTGTATACATCTTCCTGAGTTACAGAACTGTTCTGAAAGACTTCAGAAAATGGCTCATGTGTTTTCTGTATCTGTATTTTTCAGGCTGTTTTATTGGATCCAGGGAATCATGAAAGAAACTCAAGAAGACAACTTGGATAATGAATGGAAGATAAAAAGAAAACAAAAAGAATGTGGCATATAAAGGGTATAATACCTGGAGGTATTAGATCTGACTCATATTTATAAAAATGAGACAAGCTTTCACAAAAAACAAGTTATCTTAGACAGTCATCAAGCTTGGAGCCATGCTGTTGAACTAGAAATTCTCCTTTTCCCCATTCTCCTTTCTGACAGGTAACAAAGGATTGGTGAATTATGATTTTCCCAAGTTGGAAGCACTAATTTTTATCTATATAGTTCATCCTTATGACTATATAAGGAGTTAAACATTACATATTTAATGTGGATTATAATGGAAAAGTGACTCATTAACAAAAATGGCCACTTTTAAGGACTTGGTTTCAAGTTGAGCTGGAGCCTCCCAATGCACTTTGTACAGTTTGGGGAAAGGTGTACTGAATGGCCTTCTCTGGGGGGCCATGATGATATGTAGTAAAAGGATATCATCTTACTGTTGATATCTTTGAAGACTCATAAACAGAAACAGAAAAATGAATGGTGGAAAGGAGTGTGACGGAGGGGACACGGATGGAGGGCCACCAGCAGTGCAAGTTCCCGTTGGTTGGCAGCGAAGGGTGGACCAAAGTGGAGTGCTCTATATCAGGTAAGGTTATCTGAGGTGGTTACTGGTTTTGTTTTCATTATAGTTTTGCCAGAACATGTGAATTAGTCAGCTCATCTTTTGTACTCAAAAACTTCAGAGCTTGTTCTTTTTGAAGTGCAAGATCATTTTTTCTGCTGATATTAGTGGAGTCCACTTATGTCAGTTGTGCCATTTGCATACCCTTAACGTAGTCTGAAATCTAATATTGCTAGGTTTTGAAAATTTGATAATAATACATGTTTTGCTTTAGGCGTGAATAGTTCTTTGTTACTTATTATTGTCATATGGATTTTAAAGCTAAGCAGTAGCAGATTTAACCTTACTTAACATCTTTATTATTCAGACCTTTTGCAATGAAACTAACCAGAGTTCTAGTTATATGCCACATTTGAGATGTTAAGAAATCTCTGCTGTCTTTTGCTGATTCCTAGATGCACAGGCATTGCCTTTTCCTTGCACCAGCATGGGCTTTTTGTAAAAGGCTTTGCTGGTTGAATTCAGCACCATGATCAGACATGCAAACAGTTCATGAGTGATAAGGCAGAGTGAGACTGATTTCTGTCAGCAGCAAGCCTTCAGCTCAGTTTATGCAGTGCCATGCAGCTTTATCCTGACAGTCTGTAGCTCTTCCATAAGTCTTTTCTGGGTTTATCTTCCAGGTGTCCATTATATTTTTGTGTTTTATTTACTCTCTTTTGAAAGGAAATGAAAGTGGTGCAACTCCTTAGTAGCTGCAGAAAATGTCAGGTTTTATATGCCCTGTAAAGATCCTTTGTCCAGTAACACTGACATTCTCCAGCAAGACTTACTTCTGTAGATTCCCCACATTTTTCATGTGGGAAAGACAAGAACACAAGCCTAAATCCAAAGTTTAAAGTATCCTATTTAAACAAATAATCATATTTGTTTAGCTTATTGGATTTTTGTTTGTTATTTGATTGTTTGTTAGCTTATTGGATTTTTTTTTTTTTTTTTTTTGCTTCTCCCTGGAATAGTCACAAAGAAATTGAAATTACTATTAAATTAATGAGTTCAGACAAACAGACTATAAATTAAATGGTATTGGAAAAGAGATCAAAGTTAACGGTAACAAAATATGGGTACATCAGGTTTACATCAGTGAGTTCTAAATGATTATCAGTCAGTTATTTGCTTAATCTTACTCCACTAATCTGTGATTAAAATAACCGCTTCTTCATATTTTGTGTACTACCAATACAAAAGTCTTTAATGAGTCAAAGCATACTCCAATTTTACACTAAACTACCATAAAAGATCAAATGCATTCCAGTGTTTCTTGTTTATATTCTCAATTAGCAGAATCATACAAAATCCATGTCAGTGATATGCATGTCAATGATAAATCGCCTTCCCCTTGTATTTCTCATTACAGCTGTAATTTACTGGGCCTCTGCCTTAGCTAAAAAATCAATGAGAAAGACAAAGTTGTTAGGAGGTTGTTTTTTTTCCCCTATCATCCACGTATGCAGGCGTCAAGACATATAATGCTTTGGTATTTTTATATGCCCGATGATCCTACCGGCTTATGAACTTCATTTTCTGCAGCTGCAAGAAGCAGGCCACAAAATTTGTGCTGCTTCTTCGAGCATGTGTCTTTCATGTTTATAAATTAGTAAATGTTGGTATAATTCTGACAGTTACTTGCTTTTCTGTCTTCTCTTTTTTTTTTTTTTTATGTTTTCTTTGTTCAGGGAGACTTTCTTAATATTTCTGTTCTGAATTGCCTTACACAAAGCACTTGATTTATTCTTGTTGATCCTATTAAGTTTGCCTGCTACTTTTTTCAGCTTGGGGAAGCTTCCAAGCCCGCTTCCCAGGCTTTGACCATGTATTTTTTTTTCTCTTTAATCCAGTGGTTAATTTTCTGATTGCCTTCTGTAAGCCCTTTTGATTAAGAAAGGTTGTTTATCATGGTCCACAACTCTTACGTTCTTGTTTGGTGGAAGTCACATGGTAGGATATATTAGCTGGGAGGGATGGAAGTCAAATAGTCTAACCTCCTGCTTGACATGGAGCACCCGCCACACTTGATCAGGTTAGCCCTTTATAAGGAAAGGTTGGTTTCGCCAGCTGCATCATCATGGATTGAGTTTCCACTGCCTCTCTGGGTAACCTGCTCCGGTGCTGCTCTGCCTTTCTGAAGGAACAGCCACCCTGAAAATATACATGGCATTTATTGAGAGAATGAAAAGCCAAACAATATTGACTCAAAAGCTGTCCAAGGGAAAATTAGTGTATCTATTAAGATCTGACATGATTTAACTAGAATAGATGATCCCAGCTGAATAAGGACTCATTCTAGTTATTCTTCCTTCCAAGTGCGAGGTCTTACACCTGGGTCGGAGCAATCCCAGGCACAGCTACAGGTTGGGCAGAGAAGAGATTCAGAGCAGCCCTGCAAAGAAGGACTTGGGGGTGTTGGTCGATGAGAAACTGAACATGAGCCGGCTTCAGTGTGCGCTTGCAGCCCAGAAAGCCAACCGTATCCTGGGCTGCATCAAAAGGAGCATGACCAGCAGGTCGAAGGAGGTGATCCTGCCCCTCTGCTCTGCTCTTGTGAGACCTCACCTGGAGTATTGTGTGCAGTTCTGGTGTCCTCAACATAAAAAGGGCATGGATCTGTTGGAACAAGTCCAGAGGAGGGCCTCGAGGATGATCAGGGGACTGGAGCACCTCCCGTATAAAGACAGGCTGAGAAAGTTGGGGCTGTTCAGCCTGGAGAAGAGAAAGCTGAATGGAGACCTCATAGCAGCCTTCCAGTATCTGAAGGGGGTGTGCTGGGGAGAGACTTTTCATTAGAGACTGTAGTGACAGGACAAGGGGTGTAATGGGTTAAAACTTAAAGAGGGGAAGTTTAGATTGGATATAAGGAAGAAGTTATTTACTGTGAGGGTGGTGAGGCACTGGAATGGGTTGCCCAGGGAAGTTGTGAATGCTCCATCCCTGGTGGTGTTCAAGGCCAGCTTGGCCAGAGCCTTGGCTGACATGGTTTAGTGTGGGGTGTCCCTGCCAATGGCAGGGGGGTTGGAACTAGATGATCCTAAGGTCCTTTCCAACCCTAACTATTCTATAATTCTGTAAAGTGTGCTTGCTTTTCCATCAGTTGTTAACAGTTGCTTTGAAGTAAACCCATTAATTAACCAGTTTTTATTACCTGATAAAAGCACTGAGTCTCAGTGATATTCTAGGTAAAACAGTGCTACTGCCTTAAAGTAGCACCTAAATGTTTTCTTCAGCTTACTGTTGATGAAGTCATTGGTGGAATAAACTGAGGAAAGCAATTTAATAAAGGGAACAGGTATCTCAACTGTCAATAACAGATCCGAATATATTTTATCATTTACTCTTCCTTGATTTTTTGGGAGGCCTAAAACTTCTGGATAACCTAAGCGCTGAAAAAAAGCTGGTATTTTCTTACATGGGAAGCTGTGGATTATTCCTTGAAGTATAGGACCGTGAGGAAACTTATGCACACAGAAGATACTTTGCAATTAAACAGGTCTGTCCAGGAAAAAGGCCTTTTTGAAAATTTTGTTGATTCTTGCGAAGAAATAACCATGCATATATGCATGGCTTTAAACTGAAAGAGGGTAGATTTAGATGAGATATTAGGAAAAAATTCTTCCCTGTGAAGGTGGTGAAGCACTGGCACAGGTTGCCAAGAGAAGCTGTGGCTGCTCCATCCCTGGCAGTGTTCCAAGGCCAGGTTGGACGGGTCTTTGAGCAGCCTGGTCTAGTGGAAGGTGTCCCTGCCTGTGGCAGGTGTGTTGGAGCTAGAATGATCTTTCAGGTCCCTTCCAATCCAAGCCATTCTATGGTATATGTGCAGTAGGAGTGCTGAATCCCACATGCCACAGATTCAGTGGGCTGATCTGCCCTTTTCTGGTAAGGGTCAGTATCCCAACCTTCCTTTCCACCCACGGATGGTCAGTGCATTGGATGTGTGCCTATGCAAACCACACACCAAGGAAGGATATTTAAAATTGCTTTACTCTAGGATTAGGGAGGGTGTAAAATGAACTCTTGATGGTATAGCTTTACTCTTGCAGCTGAGTTGTCCTGTTTCACCAATGCAAATAAAATGCCATCCTGACTCCAGAGCATATTCCCAGGGACAGCTTTTAACATGAGTTTTTAAGTGTCACAGAAAGTGTCTGTAAAAGTTTTGCACGTAGGTGGGATAGTGTGGAGTAAATGCCAACCTGAGTTTCTCCCATGGGAAGCTATTGCATCTTTATATGTGGACTGTGCACAGGGTGAGCAGTTGCTCCTGCGTGTATAGTCAGGGCAGGCCAGGAAAGTCCAAAGTGGTCAGCCAGCGCTAGAAATGCAGACCTGTATAGAGCAAGTGACACTGAGTTAAAATATGATAATGGCAGCATCATGGTTTAACCAGTTCATCGCTGAAATGAAGATACAGAAAAATAAAAGGTAATTTCCCTCTGCTTACCAAGTATTTCAGCTTAAGACTGGGAAGGTGACCTTCTGACCTATTGCTTCCTATCTGTACCATTATTTTTAGATTGCTCTTTTATTGTAGAATCATAGAATGGTTTGAGGTGGAAAGTACCTAAAAGACCATCCAATTCCAACCCCCCTGCCACTGTCAGGAACACCTTCCACTGGACCAGGTTGCTCAAAGCCTCATCCAGCCTGGCCTTATCTTGCTTACCCACAGAGCTGTCACTGTTACACAGTGACCTGGACAGTTCTCTCCGAAATAACTATTTCAGGTCAAGTCAGGCAAATAAATTACTTATTTAAATTGTTGTCATAACTTTAAATGTCACTTGCAGGTGTTTCTTTATGTGTTACTTAGTTCTTGCGCAGAATTAAGTGTTTATACATTTGGGTTTGAGAAAGAAAGTTCATCATAGTTTGGAATTTTGACTCCTTTTTTGTGATCCAAACCATTCCACTGAAGTTGTTTTTGTTAAAATAAGGGCTGTTTACAGCTGCCATTAAGAACCAGTGGTTTAGCTGTCCTCATAAATTATTGTATTCTTTCCCTGATAAACAGCTTAGATGGCCAAGTAATAAAGAGCAATCTGGAAGTTAGAGGCTTGTGACATGAGAACTTTTTCATCTTATGAATAAGTGATTTTGCCGTAACAGAATTTCCACTGTCCTATTTTTGGATGTGGAGATAATGATTTTTTGGTGGGAGTTAGTGAAATCCAAGTGCAGTTTATCAGAAACTCATTGGGCTGCCTTCTTGGTATAATATTTCTCACTTTCAGTGAAAGGGTTGAAATTTTAGCTGAATGAAATCAAATTGTTTATGCAACTAAGAGACACGACCACAACAGTTTTTGTTACTGTGGCCCCTTTGCTGTATGTGTTTTCTCATACTTACAACACACTTTTGTGGTTTTTTTTTTTCTTTTTAAATGAGATCACACTCCTAAAAAATACAGATGAGTGTTGTGCCTGCATGGAGCTGCAGTGATGTGACAGAAGGGAAGGAGGTCCATGGGGACTGCACTCTGCCTGTGTTACACTTAATAGGAGAGAGGAGGGAGAAAAATAATCTCCTAGTGTAGTTAAGCAGTAGTTAAGGCTTTCAAGCAGGCTTTAATGTGAATATTAAATATCAGTAATATGAGTTTCTTTTTTCTGCATTTGCTGTGTTTTTCTATAGTAAAATCTTCCTTTAAAATGTGGTTTGGGAGCTAGTTTTGATAAGTATCATCTCAGTTCCTCACTAAAAGCAAGAATTGCTATTAAAAAAAAATACTAAATCTCAGCTGTGTTACCATAAACACTCTGTGTGTGAGCTGTTAGGATGGTAAGTAGAAGTCATGATATATCAAATAGCTTGTATTCATCCTCTCTGTTCCTTTACAGTCCCAGTGGGTCTTTATTATCCTGCTTGGAGCAGGTGAAGACTTACTTGCTGACTGATGGAACATGCAAGTGTGGCCTAGAATGTCCTCTCGTTCTTCCCAAGGTAAAGAAAAACATCATTATGGATCTCTGTACTATAATCCTTATGAGCTATGTCAGCTGATATGCTATGCCATGCTAGTCATTGTTCAGATCATATATATATGAAATGAGATAAATGGTATATACCCAAAGATTTGCCATAAAATTACAAAAATTAATCTGCTCTCTGTCTTTTTCCCTCATGGAAAACATCTGACTCAGGTTTTATGGTGTTTGAAGATTTTACTGTTAAACTGGAAACCTACTGTTGGCGGCATCATGTTAACAGGGGAGAATCAGGGTGAAACACTGATTTATGTGATAGCTTCAGTATCAGCTTCGCAATTTTATATTCTACATACAAATTGAAACTTTTCTCTTAAGCACGGGGCAATCTCAAATACGCATGGTCCTTTCTTTTTCCTCCATACTCTTGATGCTGAGGAGTGTTAAAAGTTCTGTTGCTAGATGACAACTTCCATGGCTGTTATTGATTATTATTGACTTTTTATTTATAAACTTGAAATGTGCTATGAAAGTATCTCTTGGGCAGTGTATGAGCAGTCAGATAGCTCTACAGAACTGTGGCAAGTTAATTCTATGTAAGATTTTTGGTTTAGGTATATTTGGTGAGTTTGCTACCTCTAATGACTATTTTAAAACTGGAATTTTTACTCTCAGGTCTTTAATTTTGATCCTGGAGCTGCTGTGAAGCAAAGAACTGCTGAAGATGTTAAGGCGGACGAAGATGTCACCAAACTATGCATACATAAAAGGAAAATTATTGCTGTGGCTACACTTCATAAAAGCATGGAAGCACCACATCCTTCGCTAGTTCTAACTAGTCCTGGTGGTGGAACAAGTAAGTAAAACCATGCAGAATCATTTAGTTACTTGATTTTAAATATATGTAATTACTATGCAGAACCACCCCTGAAAGTCTAATGTATCTATGAGCAAAATAGTAAACAGATCCATGTTAAAAATTGAGGTAGTAATTAGAGGGATGTAGGTGGTTAGAAAATGAGTCTAAAAAGCAGGTCAGCACAGACTTAAGAGCATGATTTCCTTGGAAAAGATATCAGATTGTTCTAGACAAAGAAAATACATTAGCTCTCATCTTTTGGAACTGTAGTAATATGTCTGATATTCTGTCACATGGGAAATTAGAGAAGCAGAATAAAGTGATTATAAAGGGATTAGAATGTGGCTAAGGACTTGACTAAATGGGAAATTGTATTGCAAGGCAGAATATACAGTAAGAGAAGATCTCCACTGTACTTTCCGAAGGATTATTTGGGGGGACCAACCTAGATTAGCATCTTAATGATCTATATCAACAAAAAATGAGGCAATTTGTTGATGAGTGAAGTTGACAGGTGTTGGCAAAACAAGAGAAGATCAAAACGTGTTGAAAAACTGGGGGATCATCGAGACCAGGAGTGAAAAGAAAAGGTATAGCAACAAATCCTGTTAATTGTGAGGTCATTCACCTGGGGACTACTGAAAAAAGCTGTTAGCTGTAAATTATTGAGAAAGAAGACCTAGGTATAGTAGCTGATCAAAGATGTCTGTGAGCAGTACCAGATGGCAGTGTAGTGCAGATCAATGTGACTCAAAGAGAAGTACAAATACTGTTGTATGTGTCCTGCCTTCCTGCACTGCTGTTCTCGCTAGTGACACTCAAGCTGAAATAGAGCAGAGGCTTTGCTCTTAGTGAACTGCAAAGCCTGTTTATGGAACTCATCTAAAAGTGTTTAGCTTGTTCAACCTAGTAAAATGGTGGCTGAAAGGAGATGTGATTGCTGGCAATAAAGGCATCAGTAGAATCACAGCAGAAATAAAGCTCCTTAAGCTGAAGGACAAAGTTAGCACTGAAAGAAACAACTACAAAGCCAGAGTTGCATAGAAAGTTCAACTGAAAATTAGGTACTTTGTAAGGATTACAAGAAAAGGTTCTGAAGTAGTCTTACAAATCCAAATGGTTAGGACAAAGGGGTGAAGGTTACTTCTAAGACAGAGGTTGGAAAGTTTATGGTTATATACTCTGGTACACACAACTTCTGGGAAATGGCCCTCAATAATCTGACAGTTCTTTTGTGCCCCTATATTGCTGTAGTAATAGCTGGCTAATTGCTAACCACTTTGTAGCTTGACTTCAAAGTGGAATATTTTAAGAGCATAAAAATAAATAATGTATTTCAGATACAGAGACAATGCTAAGAAACCAGTGCTGCTTGTAGTACTGATGTGCTCTTATATTTTCAAACTGTTATTTTTTATTTTAAAGCTGTGTTTAAATTGGTTTTTGCAGTGCATTTTTTTAAACTATTAGTGCAGTTTTCCAAATTACTATGCACTTTCTTTTTTTATTCTTTGACTCATACTTAAATTACTTTTTTTTTAATTAGCAAAATTAAGGAGGTAAACCCAGCTAAATATTAAAGACATGAGTCACATTTATATGGTCTTTCTCTGTTGATCAGAATTTTGTGCACTAAGCAAAGAAGAAAATTTCCCTATAAATTGGCTTTTGAAACAAAATGTCTCTTCATTTATGCACACTTACATTTGACCGTATGCTTAGGTCCAGCATTCAAGGTGAGGATTCTCGTACTTATTTTGGTTTGCAGTTCAGTCTTGAAATATATCCCCTAAAAGAGACTTTGGCTGTATTATGGGAAAAGTAATATGTTTGTTTCTGTCATGATGTAGCTGGTTGAGCAAATAGAATGAAGGCAGAATTGTCAGTGCCATCTGTCCCCTATGGTCAGGCTGAAGGAAAGAAGGGAATTGGGTTTTTCTGAGTAGAGGAATTTAAAGGCATCTCTGAACTCATTTGAACATGAAATCTTCAACTTGTTATTCAAGTTTAAATTTACATATTCAGAGGCTGCATGCCAAGTACTACAAACTGAATTACAAATTCCCAGAGCAACAAAAACTGGCAGAAAGTCCGCCAGACTTGGAGAGACTTTTTTGGTGGTGTTTTTAAGGTAAAATGTTAAAAAAAAAAAAATCTTTTTAAGTAAAACTGATACTAGTGGGCAGAAAATGGTAGTGGTCTTCTGCTGGTAGGAAGGTCTAGTCTTGAAACTGGGATATACAGGAAAATTTTCAATTGTAGAGGGGTTCACATGTCTGCATACATGAAAATATCCCCAAGGCCTTTATTCTGAAAACAAACATATAAGGTAGAGCCCCTTCTTAAATTTAGCATCTTCACCCCAGGCAAAGCTAGTTGCAGAAACTGCAGGAAAAGCCTTAGTTCAGTAAAGGAATGCAAGACATGATGTAACGTATGTCCTCACCTTTTTAGCACAGCAGTTCCCAGGAACATATTAACTCTGTGGACTGGAACTCAGTGCCCTTGGTACCAGCAAATGATGTGGAGCAGCCAGAGAAGCTGCATCCTGCCTTGCAGAGCCACAGTCTCTTCAGTCTCTCCAATTAAGTGCTTAGCTGAGTACAAATTTGGGCCAAAGTCATATGGCACAGATCCCCATTCATCCTCAACAGTGACAGTATTTAGTGCAGGACCCTTTTCTGTGTGGGGTGAAGACAAATTAGTCTAAACCCTTGTTGGGCTTTGTTCCTCCTGCATTCAATAGATGGTGCCAGAGGCTCCTTTTCCCTTCGACAGTGATAGCCTGCTGCTCCTGCCAGCGCTCTGAGCAGCAGCCACAGCGGTGATGCCAGAGATTCAGGAGTAGGACACCAGAGATGATGGTTAGAAAGAAACGACAAAAGGGAAGGAAAACGATGTAAAGTTGTCCGTATTTAGGCAGTCTTTATATGGAAATTAAGGTCTATACTATATACTAGGGTAGCATGCACCATTCCACAAGTACTTGGTGATTTAGGTATTATATCTGTTGAGGCAAAAGTTTAGCCAAAAGGGTTTCTAGCTTTTGTGAATATTTTCACACACAGCAGTTTTGCACTGAAATGTGTGATACCAGATTTCAAAACAGTAACTGTTGTGTTTTTAATATCAGGTGCAACTCCAGTAGTTCCTACTCGAGCAGCAACTCCAAGATCAATGAGGAATAAATCACATGAAGGAATTACAAATTCTGTGATGCCAGAATGTAAGACTCCTTTCAAGTTGATGATAGGGGCATCTAATGCCATGGGTAGGCTTTATGTGCAAGAAATGGCTGGAAGCCAGCAACAAGAACTTCATTCTGTCTATCCTAGGCAGAGATTGGGTAGTAATGAACTTGGACAGAAGTCTCCGTATCGTGGCAGTCATGGTGGGATGCCCAGTCCAGCTTCATCAGGATCACAGATATACGGAGATGGCTCAATCTCTCCTAGGACTGACCCACTTGGAAGCCCTGATGTTTTCACAAGGAACAATCCCAATTTTCATGGAGCACCCAACTCTAGTCCTATTCACATGAACAGGACACCTCTGTCTCCACCATCAGTAATGCTACATGGTTCTCCTATACAGTCATCCTGTGCAATGGCTGGAAGGACTAATATACCTCTTTCCCCAACCTTAACCACAAAAAGCCCAGTAATGAAAAAACCCATGTGTAATTTTTCAACTGGTATGGAAATACCACGAGCAATGTTTCACCATAAACCACCCCAAGGTCCACCCCCACCTCCTCCACCACCTTCTTGTGCTCTTCAGAAAAAGCCATTAACATCGGAAAAGGATCCACTTGGCATACTTGACCCTATTCCAAGCAAACCAGTGAATCAGAATCCTGTTATCATTAACCCAACTACTTTCCATTCAAATGTCCACTCTCAGGTACCCGTGATGAATGTAAGCATGCCTCCTGCTGTTGTCCCTTTGCCAAGTAATCTTCCTTTGCCAACTGTAAAACCTGGTCACATGAACCATGGAAGTCATGTTCAAAGAGTTCAACATTCTGCTTCAACTTCCCTCTCTCCTTCACCAGTGACATCCCCAGTTCATATGATGGGATCCGGGATTGGAAGGATTGAGGCTTCTCCCCAAAGATCACGTTCTTCCTCCACATCATCAGATCATGGAAATTTCCTGCTGCCTCCAGTAGGACCACAGTCATCCTGTAGCGGAATTAAAGTTCCTCCCAGGTCCCCAAGGTCAACAATAGGGTCACCAAGACCATCTATGCCATCTAGCCCTTCCACCAAGCATGATGGACTTAATCAATACAAGGACATCCCTAACCCATTAATTGCTGGAATGAGTAATGTATTAAATCCTCCTAACAATGCAGTTTTTTCTACTGCGTCAGCTGGAAGTGGTTCCTTGAAGAGTCAGCCTGGTTTGCTGGGAATGCCTTTAAATCAGATCTTGAACCAGCACAATGCTGCCTCTTTTCCAGCAAGCAGTTTACTCTCAGCAGCAGCCAAAGCACAGCTAGCAAATCAAAATAAACTTGCTGGTAACAACAATAACAGCAGTAGCAATTCTGGACCTGTTGCCAGTGGTGGCAACAATGAAGGACATAGCACTTTAAATACCATGTTCCCTCCCGCTGCCAATGTGCTTCTACCAACAACTGAAGGGCAAAGTGGCCGAGCAGCACTGAGAGATAAATTGATGTCTCAGCAAAAAGATCCTCTGAGAAAAAGAAAGCAGCCGACCACCACAGTGTTGAATTTGCTAAGACAGTCTCAGTTGGACAGTACTGGAGTTTCCAAAGCTGGATCTGATTTGATAAGAAAGCAAAGTCAAAGCTCTTTTCCCATCAGTTCCATGTCCCAGCTACTTCAGTCCATGAGTTGTCAAAGCTCTCACATGAGCAGCAATAGTACCACCAGCTGTGGGAGCTCAAATACTGCTTTACCATGCGCTGGTAACCAGATGCATTTTGCAGACACCAGTATGAACTCTGGCAGTCTCCAGAACTCACTGGCACAGAGTTTACCCTTGCGAGGGGAAGGTGTGCACTGCCAGAACACAAACACTAACTTTGTCCATGGTACTAGCCCAGGCACAACCAACCATCTTGCAGGTTTAATAAATCAGATGCAGGCTAGTGGGAACTGTGGGATGCTCAGTCAGTCAGGAATGGCTTTAGGAAATTCATTACATCCAAACCCACCTCAGTCAAGAATCCAAGCATCCTCCACTCCAGTGATACCAAACAGCATTGTTAGCAGCTGTAATCAAACAAGTCCTGAAACAGGTACGTTTCCTTCTAAAAGGATACCCCTATGTTTGACTGACTGGGAATATATGATGACTGTTTTTAAACGGGTTCCTCTTACATATCTACTTTTTTAAACTTGGGTTTACCAATATGCGAAGTATGCCTATTTTATGCTGATACCCAGATTCTCAAAAATAAAAGAAACAAAAAACAGTGGAAGACTAAAATATATCTCCTGTTCTCTAAACAAAATCACCCTGGCCTCCTTCCTATGACAACTCTTTCTTCTATTAACTTCCACACACTCTGCATAAGTGAAATCTGTCCACTTCTGTACATACCGGAACCACAACTTTTGTCACTTGCCCAAATAAATAGGGTTGTTTTTTTTGCAGCATGCACTGCTACTTCAACCGTAGAATGCCATGGCTGAGCTGGCAGTCTGTGTCCAGACTATACATGTGTTCTTTACTGCTTGCATTAAAGAATTGGTGTTATAAGAAATGAGAGCAGATACTAGTGCAAAAGTTTACATACAACTCTTTTCAAGGAGAGCACTGAGGAATCATAGAATGGTTTGAATTGGAAGGGACCTTAAATATCATCCAGTTCCAACCCCCCCTGCCATGGGCAGGGACACCTTCCACGGGATCAGGTTGCTCAAAGTCCTGTTCAACCTGGCCTAGAACTCTGTCAGGGTTGGAGCAGCCACAGCTTCTCTGGGCAGCCTGTGCCGGTGCCCCACACCTTCTTAGTGAAAAATTTTGCTGAATCTTTGTTTGCCTTTAACATCGTAATTTTACTAAGCTGGTAATTAAGTGGTTGAATAAACTGGAAGTGTGTAGAAAGAGATATCCTGGTTTACTGATCAGTGAAGACTTGGAAAGGAAACAGGTATGCTGCTGTTCCTAGCTCTGTGCTTCTTAAAGATAAAAATGACACAGGTCAAAAATGTGTATTTCATTTAACTACTACTGGTTGAACAAAGGATGCAGTTTGAAAGATGGTACTGTGTTAATTTCTTAACCAGAAAGAAACCTTACATTTGATATTTCAGCTTGGTTAACTCGCAAAGCGTGTTTGATACAATCACAGCTAAACTACCTCAGGTCAAACGAAAGTGACTGTAAGCATGCAAGCTGTCTCTCTCATTAGCCCAGGAAAGGACCTCGTGTATTCCTGAGCTTCCTCCCTGAGAGCTGCTTATTCTTTAAAATACAGAATAGAATTATATAAAAATAATTTTCTAATACTATGCTGGTCACAGTTTCTGATGATTTCTAAGTGTTTCTCCCCATTCCTGATGAAAAAAGGTAGTCTTTTTTTCCTTAGCTATATTGGTGGTTTGTGTTGCTGGCAAGCAGCTATTAATCCTTGCATGGCTGTTTTGCCTTGTCTGTCTGACCAAGAGACGTATTTCCTGGTACAGTCTGTCTTAGAATTCTGGGATTTAGTAATCTCTTCTGAACAGAACAACGATCTGGGATTGCCTTAGGAACTTACTTTCCTGTCCCACTAAACATACTACAAAATCCCTTTAGCAGGAACTCTGTTGAGTTCAATGGGGACCACTGGTAACGGGTTCTTCTGCATTCAGTCACAGAACAGTTTGGGTTGGAAGTGATCTTAAAGATCATCTGGTTCCAGGTGCCCTGCTACAGGAAGGGACACCTTCCACTTTATCAAATTGCTAAAAGCCCTGTCCAGCCACTGCAGTATTATTGAAGCATTGGAATACTGTCAGCTTGCCCTCAGGAGAATAGAAAGGACTCAGTGTTACATGAGTTAAGAGCCTGTGTGTCAGCAGTTACCATCAAGAAGCTGAGCAGTAGTAATTCACCCTGTGTGGGGTAAAGGTTGTGAAAAGGTTCAAGATCAACAAGAGTTTTACATTAGATTAAAGTTATAAATAAAATGTCATTTAAAGACTATTAAAGTGGGCTTCTGAGAATGAGAACCCAGGTTTATTCCCATGTTGAGTCTTGTTCCTGGTCCATCACTGATACAGCCTGAATCTGTAGCCATGCACTGCGCTGATACGGCAGTAGCTGGGACCATGCATGAAGGCTGCCTTTGGCTTGATGGAACTGATTGTCATCATACCTATGCTAGTCAATCAGAGCCTTTGCCTGTATTGCCAGTCCTTGTCTTCAGGCAAGCTGGATTTCTTTCTGAGAAGACAAATGCGACAGAACAAATCTGTGCATGTGTCAAAGCCCCATGAAGAAAGGTTTCAACATAAACAGCCAATTCAGTCCTCATAGGAAGGGTAACATGTGTATAACCCCACCTAGAAACTTCTGCTGTGGGTTTCCTACAGAATGATATTTCTAATACCCTGGTGTGATACCTGATAGAATTATAGCAATATAATTATAGGGCCTTAAACTGACAATTTTTTTCTTAGCTAAGTGATAAATGGTCGTCCTGTGTAAGCAACAACTAGGAAGAGTTCTGTATATTCTGTTCCTCACTACTGGAGGGGTTTGTTTCTTTAGTTTTGATGCTTTCAAAATGCACACAACCTGCATTTAATTATTTTATTAAATATCCATGCTAGCTAGGAGCCTAGAGACCTCTTTTCTTTAAGATGAAATTTCAGATGCTGTTACCATTACGTTACACCAAGGGCAGGGCCCTGAACCGGAGCCTAAACCTTGATCCAGCCTCCTGCCCAAGTCATTGCAGCAGCAGCACAGGGCTCAGGCATAAGATTTAAATCTCATCCATAGCCCGTGAAAATCCAGTTACGGATATTTTGTTGTGTTTGCAGAAGAATGGAAGCATTCTTTCCATGAAACAAGTGTGAAATGTTGAGTATTTTGCATTAATAGTAACCTTTGAAAAGCAGGTAGTTAGCAGTCCACATTCAGTGCTGTAGACAAAACTATTAAGAGGTATATAATGAATTATTCTGACATGGAGAGTTGTTAATTTAGGTGGATGGAGCTGAGCAGTGTCAAACATGTTGTGTGAAGCCTGCTTTAAAGAGCAGTTGAGCTGAGTAATATGTCTGCAGGAAACTCTTGCCTTTGTATTTGAGTTTGTGGCTTGCTTTTGCTTTTTCTTTTTTTTTTTTTTTGCTTTGTTTTTAAGCATTTTAATTGCTAAATCTGTTTTCTGTTTCTGTGCCAGCATTCAGAATAGCTACTAATCAGAAAATAGTTCCTGAGAGAAAAAATACCGAGAATCACCACAATTAGATAGCTGGTTATTGCCTAAGCTTTTAATTATATTTTAACCACATGGACCAAGTTTTATTATTCTAGCTTTTGTTTTCTTCTTCCGCAGATAATATCTTTAGTTTCCAGGTAATTTTCAGCATGAGTGCAATGGAATTATAAATGAATAAATACAAAAATAAAATACTCTGTTTATGCAGTAAAAGCTTCTGAGGTTTTCTGAGTTTGAACCCTTGAAAACCGGTTATGAGCAATTAATTTTTATTAACAATTTCAGTCCCTCAGTTGTATTTGGGTTACAAACACTGTTTAATAACAGCTGTCTTATGGAAGAGCTAGGAACAGGTCGTATATGCTATTTAGGGCTGTTCCTTTGAAGAGTCTGTTTTCTGGCAGGAGACTGGGTTCTATACTCATATTTTTTCTAATACCTAGTGTTAATTCTTCTGTTAACCTTTGATGCTGCGTTCCTCATTAATCAAGCCCTCAGATTTTTCATACTCACTGAAGGTAGAATCCAGTTTAGCAGCTTTAAGATTTACTTATTAAGCCACTTTGCTTCTCTTTGGATTTGTCTCTTCTGTTTGTAAAACAGAGCTGCATCACTGTGTGATGTATTTTATTGTAGTCTGGGTTAATTCGTATTTTCTCGCTGTTAACATGTGCCATTAGTCCTGATGTTCACAGTGTAGAAAAATCTCTGTGTGTTGAACATTCAACAAGCGAGTCCTGCTAAGAATGCAACATGCATAAATAATGGGGTAGATGAAAATGAGTGAAAAAAATACTTGTGAGTAAAAGCTGTATACAGCTGATAAGGAAATCAAGGGAACTAATGTAATAACCATAGCTGATAGAAATAAAGATAAGTTGTCTCAAATATCAGAACATCAGAAATAGGAGAAACTCTAAGAGTTTAGTAGTAACAAATAAAGGGCAGATTTGGCAAAGACTCAGAATAGCAATTTTTACTGGTGAAATATAGAACAGAAAATAGTAAAATATAATTAAACAGGGAGGAGCGCACAGGACTAATACCAATCAGTGAGGAGCTTATATCCCACTCAAACAGGATTTATTTTCATATGGCCAAGTACAGTGTGCTATAATTGGGGATGGAACTTTGCCTTGGAAAACAGTGACTCAGAGAAGGTTTTTAAGAGGCTTTGATTTAATAGACTTAATGCAAACTGTCAAGTCAGTGATGATGCAAAACCAAAAAAGACAAAAATGCTGGGTGGATCCTTGGAAACATAAAAGTAGGAATACACAGTAGAACTTGGCATGCTCGTGGCTCTGTCTGTAGTTAAGAAAAGCAGAGTTAGGAAGTGACATTGTGACTCGTGGTCACTGCACATGAAAGGTATGGAAATACCAGAAATTTTGAAGGAGAGCAGCAAAATTTACATGTGTAGTTGGCTGTGAGACCTTGGGATGTAAACCCTGGAGGCAACGTCTGTGCTCTTGTTTTGACAGAAGATCCTGCAGTCAGGCTCACCTCTCACATTTTGATCAATGTCGGCAGACCAGATGCCAGGGTGCCAACCTGAATATAAGATACTCCAGCACTTGGGAATTCCCTGGAATCTGCTCTTTCAAATAAGTGGCAAAGGAATAGTATCTCTTCCTACAATTATTTATTCTTGGGCAATATCTGAATATCATAGAATGCTAGGTTGGGTAGGACCTCAAAGCCAAGCATGGCCTAGATTTGATGTCCCAGCACCCTGTCCAGCTGAATCTTCAAAGTGTCTGCCATAAAAAGTGGAAAACTGAATTATTTTTACGTTGTCAGACATTTGCTGGCAGCTTCCAGTGGCTGAAAGCTGGTACATTCATCATCAAAGAAACAAGTAGATTTCTTTTTGAGAGAATAGTAAATGTTGGAACATGCTGGCAGAGGACATGCTGAGTAAATGAACAGAAAGAGTCTTAAAGCAATTTCACAACCCAGGTGCTGGTAGGACTGTTCTGAATAGTGATGGTGGTAGCTTCTGACCTTAGCATCAGCTCAGCTCCCCTGTTGCTGCTCTCCTGTATTCACCTTCTCGTGGTGTGGTGAACAGAGCTGCTTTCATGCTTAGTGCTCAGAGTACTCGCACATCTGTGTTAAACATTGTCATGTAACCCTATTATCAGGATTTAATCCCAGTATAACCTGAAGGACTCATGAAGTACTTTTTTCTGCCAAACTTGACAGTTGGCTAGATCTAGTCAAACTGGAGCAGTTGGGGATTTGCCTTCTTGCAGAATCGGCAACTGTCTTGTTGCTAATAGGATTACATCTTGTAGAATTGTTTTCTTTTAATCAGAAATCTTTGGGGTTTTTCTTCTTCAGCACCATGGCAGGGACAGGTTTCAGTTGTCTGCCATTTGTAGTATTTGTTTTCCTCTTGGTTTTTGGCTGTAGCACAAAGCAACAGGGGAACAAATTGCTTTAGTCTAACTTAAGGGTTCATCCTTAATCTAGGTGAAAGATACTGATGGAAAGTATTGCTTCAGATTTTGTGAACCTAATTTTCTTTGTAGTTTGGGATAAGTATTCTCCCTGACTTTCTAGGAGAGCTGTGAATGTAAGTGCTTTGTTAAAAGGGAATGATGCTGCATTTGTGTCTATAATTTGGTGATGTGAAGAACCTAAAGCATCAAGTGTTACATGAAGAAAAAGGTTGAATGTACTCTTGGACATAGTGGTAGGTCTCAACATAGGCCCATGCTTCTCGAAAAATGGTCTTTCCTGTGTATCAAAGAAGATGGAGTGTTTTAAAATATATCAAATTAAACGTGTACAAAGTGGCATATTCTAGTACATGAGTCTCTGGATTTGCTTCCCAGAATTACTTTTAGATATCATAGAATTACAAAGTCAGTAGAACTTTTTGACTTTAAATTCAGAAGAGTATCTGGCTGGCATCCTTCCTGGGGCTTGTTATGTCTGAGAAAATTTCCTTATTAAATTGAAATAACCCCTAGTCAGGATGCCAACCAGCTACTCTTCTAATTATAAATCCAATTGAAATTTTCTATTGCTTTTGGGTTTCAGCATTTATATAAATGTACAGAGGGTGGGGAAGGAGAGACAGATTATAAGGAACAACTGTTATTTAACTCTGGAACTACTTTTCAACATTCTACCCTATTTTCCTTTATTATTTTGGGGAGGAAAAAAAATTGTATTTTTCTATTCAAATGAGAATTGTAAAGAGTGGGGAAAATGTTCTCAATGAAGAATAAGGTTTCCAGGTATGAGACATGTATGGTAGATCAGTTCTGCTCCCTACCCTGCCACTGAAATAAATATTCTCATTTATTTGCTCTTGTTAATTCTTGATAGAAGATTCATGCAAAAAACCACTCTCATTCTCTGAGCATAAAGGAATCACTGACTTAGGAGGCAACAATTGTATTAGATAAAACTTAATCGTTACGGTGATAGACTTTTTATACAGTCACTTTAAACCTACTTGCTACCATGAGGTTTACAATAGTGGAAATGTTTGGAAGTAGAACAGATTTTGGTTTTCAAATTACCTCTATGTATTTATGTTTATTGTTAGCAAATGCTAGCAAACTGCAAGAACTTGAGAATCAGCTTATTCTCTACTTAATTAAGTCAGTTGTTTAGTACAGGGAGCTGAAATCAGTAACTTTCTAATTTTAGCAGAAATGGAAGAAGGAAATGTAGAATTCATTTAATTATTCTGTTTGAGTTCTGGTGAGTCAAGATCAGAAATGGTGATATTACCTGAGCACTTCCTTGTCAAGGGTTATGCTGGGATCATGTACCGCTTCTCCCACATCACTTAGGTAGAACTCAACATTGCTAATACATCCTTTACCCTGGTCTTTGAACTTGATACCATCAGTGTGTATTAGCCATGCTTTGAATTCAGCTGCTCTTTGTGGCCCTTCAGGCACAGCCATGCCTGGTTTGGGAATCACAGTGGCATTACCTCTCAGATAAATACCAAGATTAAAAGTTCAGCGCAATTGAGCTCTGCTTACCAGACATGCTGCTTGCTCAGACACAAAGCTTGGGGTTATCTTGTTTTGTTTCTTATAATTTGAATTTGCCCGTAACTCACAGTCTTTTAGTTAAACAGACTCTTATCTGGTTAGTGTTTTCACTGCCACGCATTTATCTAGGAATTTATGTTAATAAAAGGCAGAAGATTTGAAAAAGAAAAAATAATACAGAAAGATGTCTTATTTTATTAAAGATATTATTGGGGGGGAGGGGAAGCCGCTCTGAATTATATGTGATTTTCCATACATATTTAGCCCTCCCCATCTTCCGAAAATTTCTTAAGCAGAGCCAGTGGACAACTCGAGAAATTACTAGAGGGTGGAGTGGGAACTATTGAAATAAATAATGCCTTTTATTGCATTTTTAGTTTTATTGAAATTTGCAGTACAGTGTTTTACCTCATCTTTCCCCACAACTGTGAATGGGGGAATGATACAGAATGAGATCAGTGCTAACACTCCTTCATCTGTATGCTGTTGTCTTCACAGTTTTTACTAGAAGACTGCTTCTGCTTTCTGTTAACAGCTAGGCACATCAAAGTAGTTTCCCCAAAGTCATTTTAAAAAACAGCAGTGATGATAAAATGCAGAAGTCAGAAGAGACAAGGGCAAGGACAAGGGCCAAGAGTGAAATTGAGTCAGGTGTATTAAAAAAAAAACAAACACACACACCCCCAAAAAAAAAACACACACACAAAAAAAAAAAAACTAATTTTAAGGATTTCTGTCGTCCTAGAAACTGCTTTGGGCTTTCTGCCCTTCCCCCAAATTTTCTACAAAATTCATTCATGGCTGAGTCACTTTTCAGAAGATGCAGAGACTACATGCTGTAGTCCTCTGCAATTTACATCCTTAAAATAATCTGTTAAAGCAAGAGTTTGAAAAATGCTATTAAGAATGGGGCCAACATTACAGCTGGTTTGTTGTAAGTAAAAAAAAAAAACCATACATGATCATGCAGCATTGTGCCATTGGTAGTCGTAGTCATATGCTCGGCTGCTACAATGATAAGCGTGATATTATGGAGAGAGTTAAATCTGTTTCACAGAAGAGCACATTCTGTGTGGATGGAATGTTGTATATAGGGAGAGTTCGCATTTTTAACTGGTTCTTCTGGACTGAGAAAGTTGTTTTATTTCTTGGTCCATTGTTTGTGATTTCTCTGTTGTATGAAGAGGGCGTGCATCTCAATAAGGGGAACAACTGACAGTAGTTCACCATTAACTGCTCAATTATGGTGTCTTTGGAATTGAAAGCGCTATAATAAAGGTGATACCAGATAAATATCTTAAATGTTTTCCATGCCAAAATGGAAAGGGAGAGTATAATTATAAAAATGTGTAGCTCTTAGTTCTGTGTTTATAAGTAAGTGATGGAATATGTAGTTAAAGCAAGATCATGTTGACTCAAATTTTTATGGAATATGAGGTCATACCATTTCCATCAGACTTTTGTTCAAGTTAAGCCTCTTAAAATCGCTAATTTAACAATACTGCCACTGGTGCAAACTATGTGTTTGGACCTCTATGTTGATATTTCATAGTAGCATTGCAGTAGCTTCTGGAGACCTCAAGCTTGGATTGGTGACCCTGTGTGGCACAAGTTGCACAAACCATTTGAGTTACAGTAGTAATCACAATGCTTAAGTGATCTTTTGTGCTTTCACACCTTCATAATCTCAGGGGTAAGGCATGCAGTAAAACTTTTCTCTCTCCACTCTTGCTGGATCTTTTTAAAAGGATCATGCAGATTTCTTCTGCAAGAGCTACCGAGTTTCACCCTGCAAGAGGATGGAAGTGGTGGAGGGACCAGGGAGTTAAACATGAGTTTCTGACACAGGCTTCAAAAAGTTGAAATGTTCTAAATTAAAAAAGCAGTAAAGAAAATATCGAACATAAAATAGTTAGCTGCATTTTTATTGAATATGCAGGAAAACAAGAATTTAGAAAGGGCTATCTATATTTTTTATTTATTCTTAACTCTCAAAATGCTTAAGGTGTTAATGGCTAATGAGCAAGTCCTGCACTTAGTTTCCTAAGTTCTTAATAAATCTGTTTTATCAGTTATTTTTATTCTGCAAATTCCAGCAATGTACTGTTGAGACTATTGAAATACTAGAATACATAATTGATAGTTCCTTATAGAGAAAAGCATTGTAAAATGTTATTTGCGTTACTATTTTCTAATTATTATACTTCAACTGCACATTTTTAGGAAAATCAAGGAACATAAACATATATCAATATATCATTAATATTCCTTGATTTGGTAGAAATACATTTAGCATCTATGAAAACTACAAAGGTTTGCCTTTGATTTAAATTGTCTGGTTTATAAGGAAGTTGGGCATTATCTTGAACATCATACAAAGTCAGTATTGTTCCTACCTGGTTTTATGCAGACACAGTTCTTCTTACACTGCAGAAATGGTACATTGGTTTTGTCTCTTTGTTTAGTTTGAAATCAGTAGCTCAAACCCAGCTTCTCTTTCTGAGGACATTGAAGCTTGCTGTACAAGTCTTCGTATTGTTCAAATCTTAATGCTGCTTAAAAACCTGGGCTATATCCTACCATCCCAATAGCATATGTGTACGTATGTGTTCCTGTCTTTTCATGGTAGGACAATGGTTGAGATATTAGTGATAAATATCTTCCACTCTGATTATTTTAACTGAGCAGGGAGACTGAATCTGCTTGAGCACAAACTGATTTCATAATATCCATGATTTTCTTGTATCTGCTTGAGAATACCTGTGAAGGAGTAACTTAAAAAAAGGACACATAAAACTACACGGGAATAAACTTGCTTTCAAAAGAAAACAAAAATAAATAAAATACTGTCACCCCCAAGTTTAAAAACTGTGGAGCCTATTCAATTTTCATTTACTCCCAATACATTTATTTGACCCTCTAGAAGAACAATAGAACTACTTTTTCAACATTCTGGGTATTTCTTCTTCTCACTCTGTTACAAAGACAGTTAATTTTTCTCAATGAGTGGCAAAGGCACTTTTAGCAGACATCTCTGTCTGCAAGAGCTGGAAGCAGGCATTCATCTTAGGCTTTTATGGTGTTTAGTCCAACTCCTTAATCTTTTTTTCGTATTACTTTTAGGAGCTTCTGATTATTAAGAAGTGTTGTTTACTGAGCTAGCATGTATGATGCCTTGGGTTTACGGGGTTCAAAATACCATGTTTTTATGAAACTTGGAATCAAACTTGTAATTTCCTTTTTGCTTTCAACTCATATTCACCATTCTCGTCAAAACTGTCATCTTGGTGCCTTTTTCATCAAAACTGTCATCTTGGAGCCTGGAAACCATAATAATGACCCATTTCATATGAGAGTTTTGGGTGAGCTAGCACGCTGTTGAAGTTCTTCGGTGCTGTAGTGCATCTTTTCTTCTGGCTGTCATCCTTCTCCAAGCCTGAAGGAAATGCAAGTGGTCCGGATTGCAGTCCTATTTTCCTTACAGCACTACTGGCCAAGACAGCTTGTTTGCATGGGTTTGTTTTTTTTCAGCTGACATCCACCATCTGGTTTCCACTGTCACCCTGCCATCTTTGAAAATTGTAGTAAATGCAAGTTATGAGTCTAGATACCACTTTGAATTAAAGGCACACCTCAAAGGACATCTGGAGTCGGTTCCAGATCACCGCTGCTATGCTTTTGTTCTACTGCCTGGTTTGAAAGGACAGCCCTGTTATTAGGGCTTCTCTTATATTCACAGTGTGGATTATACCGTTGCTTTGGTGAAGCATGTTACATTTTTCCATGCTGTTTTAGAGAACTCTACACACCTTCACACTGCCGATGCTGGGCATCTCTTTCTTCTCATTGCACCTGGTCTCTTCATGAGTCAGAAAAATGTGACTGCTCACGTTCATCCTGGATCTTGGATATTTTGTCTTAGAACTGGGGAAGGACGGTTCAGAGGGCTCTCCAAGGGCTCTAGCGGCTTTGCCAGGGGAAGGTGTCCTTCTGTACTTTGTTGATGCGGCACTATCAATCACAATTACAGAAATGATGCATGTTTTTTAAAGCAGAAAAAATAATTCAGATTTTGTCTTTTGGCTTGGGGCCAAGCGTTCGGAAGATGTCTGGCAGCACTATATTTTAATGAGAATGGGTGTGCATGCATTTCTTTATCTGGAATATTGACTTGTTGGAGATGGTATTTTGGAAGAGATTCAAAAATCATATTCTGGCAATTCAGTCTGGTGCTGGAGACAGGATTGTCGCAGACTGCAATTGTAAATACCATATTAGCTGCTGTCCAATTCAGGACTCTTTACACCAGTTCCTACCGTGTCTTTCTGTCAGGGAGGTTTTACCGAAGCTCGGGGGTATTTATGTTTTCTACCAAAGTCTGGCTGCTCATCGGCTCTTCAACTCCCAAACTTCTCAAGTCTGGATTCCAATAAGGACGCATTTTCTTCCTTGTGCTCAGAATCCATCAACTTTTTTTTTTTCCTTCAGTAGGAGTTAATGGCCTCATTAATCTGGGGAAAAAGCAAGTGTCAAATGCCCTCTGGACCTCTCAGGTTAGATCTCCAGAGGTGGTGTTTGACGGAGGTTAGAAAACAGAGCAGTGTTTGACAAAAACCTAGCAACAATCTTACAAGTTTGAGATTTGCTTCACACCACGTACTCTTCCATGTAGTCATTTACCTGAGTGGAATGGAAAATAGGATTATAAATGAATTAGAAACAGAGATTAGGTCCACTGGAAAATACCAAAATTAGATTTTATATTAATGAGAACACTATATATAGAACAGTTTCCTCATCCCTGAATCAAAAATACATCCATGTGCTGCTTAATAGATTGAATGTGATTTCTACTAGTGAGGAAAGCCTTTCCTAGCCACCAAGGAAATAGCTTGTATATCTGGCTTTCCCCTATTGCAGGGGGAAAGAGTTTAAAAAAAAATATTGCCTGGAATGAACTCATGGCTTAGAAAGTCCAATATCAGACTTCTCCTGCTAAATTGATGGTAGCCTGTTTTTACCTATGTGACAGTAAGATTTTATGTGGAAGGCCATTTACAAGTGGGAGGAATAGCCACGTGAAGATACTGAGGTACTACCTAGTCTGTCTTAAACTAGGTGACAACTAGAGAGACTAACCTTAAGTGTGTCTCAAAGTGCAGTGACAGCATTATGGTTCAGTGAACAATTCTTCTTAGCCAACATCATTTAAGAAGCCCTGTGTATTTTTAACTGTACCTTCTATGTACCTTTTTGAGTTGTCATAACATTAAAGTACTTGAAAAATGGTATTTTAAATTGTAAGTGATGTAGAAATTTGGTTCTGTTCTTGACAATTAACAGTGTAGTTACACATCAGTTTTCAAATAGTGTTTGTTTAGAAAAATGATAATTGATGCTTTCTGATAAGCTGTACCTTCTCGTCTCTGTCCTATGAGCTATATTTGCAGGGCAGTAGAGAATGGAAAATTATTTTATTGTGTTAAAACCATAGTAAAATACATTTATAATTATACAGTTTTGTATATATGCAGTATATAATTTTAATATTCAAATGTTCTCTAATGAATTTCAATAAATAAAGTAGAAAGGTGTAATTCAAGGCAATTGCCCTTGCTTTAATTCTCCTTATGTCCTCTCACATGTTTTTTTTGTATGGCCACTGTCAATTCAAGACTCTTGCCTTAAGTAAAAGACACAGAATAATCTATTTTACATTTCAGCTTTGGTAGAGGGGTATAAAGGCACCCAAATCAACTTTATTATTCTCCCACTTTTTCTGTGTAACCCCCTCATAATAAATTTATCCAACTGGTCTTTCTTTTCACACCAAGTGATGGATATGACTAGACCATCCCAATTTACATTTTCTTCTTTATAAATTATAAATTGTTGGGGATTGTGGGGTGTTGAATGTGTTGACCATAATGTATTTTTCTCTTGACATTGTATCATGGGCATCATTATGATATGTAATCAGCATCATTGGGTTTTTTTCTCCAGGAGTCCAAAATAATGCTTTAAATAATAATACTTCTAAACCCCATTAATGGAATAGAGCTGGAAATAGAAGAACATATGGTTCACATCTACATTTAGATCATAGAATAATAGAATGGTTTGGTTTGGAGGGGTCCTTAAAGATCATCTAGGTCCAACCCCCCTGCCATGGGCAAGGAATCATGTACTCACGTCTTTCACGCAGCATCATTCCTGTCTCCCATTGAGCCTTTTTCCTAGTAGTTAATTTCTTACTGGTCTATGGCTAGTATAGTAAGTTACGGTTGCTTTTAGGTTTATGCTAATAAATATGTGAAGAATGAAATCCTGTTTCATCACACTCAGAAATTTAAGGGAAGTACAAGTATGTGGTTAAATAGTGTATGGTTGAATAGTTTCCAGTGATATGTGTCACAGCCTGTAGTATCTGAAGTAGCTGATGGCAGATTCATTCATATTATGGAAGTACTAAAGTCTGGATGCTGAAAACATTTTCTTTCCTCTGCATGGGTATCAAACGTTAATTTCTGGATTAATCTAGTTACTTTAAAACCTTGAGGATTGTCTCCCAACAGGCAGTGTACTATTAATGGTTCTGTTCTTTTGTGTTACAGGGGGTTCAGGACAGTCATCATCAATAGCCATAGCTGGCACCAGCCAACCTGCCATCACAAAGACAACATCTGTGCTTCAAGATGGTGTTATAGTCACTACTGCAGCTGGAAATCCACTTCAGAGCCAGCTGCCCATTGGGAGCGATTTCCCTTTTGCTGGCCATGAACACTCACTTCATTTTCCGCAGAACAGCTCTTCAAACAACAATCTTCCACATTCTTTGAATCAAAACCTCCTCAATTCTCTGCCTATCTCTTTGCCAGTGAATCAGCAACATCTCCTAAACCAGAATCTATTAAATATACTACAGCCTTCAGCAGGAGAAGGCAAGTCTGAGGTCAACCTCAACCCTTTAGGTTTTCTCAACCCGAATGTAAATGCTGCTTTAGCTTTTCTCTCCAGTGACGTGGATGGGCAGGTATTACAACCTGTTCATTTTCAGCTTCTAGCAACCCTCCTTCAGAACCAAGCCCAAGCAGCTGCCATGCTTCCCCTACCATCTTTCAATTTGACCATCTCAGATTTGTTGCAGCAGCAAAATAACCCTTTGCCCTCAGTAACACAGATGACAGCCCCACCTGACCATTTGCCAAGCAATCAGTCAGAAAGCAACAGGGTGGAAACCCTTTTAACCAACCCCCTGGGCAACCCCATACCAAGCTTTTCAGGCACTGACACTACTTCTAACCCCTTGCTCCTCCCAGCTGTCTCTGGGGCCTCAGCGTTAATGGCCTTGAATCCCCAGCTGGTGGGAGGTGTCCTGAACTCTGCATCGGGCAGCACTGCTAATCATCCAGAGGTTTCCATAGCCACCTCCTCCCAGGCAACCACTACCACAACCACTACATCATCAGCAGTGGCAGCACTGTCTGTCTCAACCCTGGGTGGTGGGACAGCAGTGGTGTCAATGGCAGAAACATTGCTGAACATATCTAATAATGCTGGGAATACATCTGGTCCAGCTAAACTCAACAATAACTCTGTGGTGCCACAGCTACTTAACCCTCTACTGGGGACAGGTCTGCTTGGTAAGTTCAATTTCTTAACAGATATAAAAGAAAAACAAAAAAAAAGAGGGTTGGGGAGGGGGAATTTTGGATTCTAGCTTCTATTTCTAAAGACTCCACTTTACCATAATTTTTTAAGGTTTTTGTATGTTACAGCTTGTTTATTACTATGGAGAGAAATGTAAGAAATTTAAAATACATTCTGATTTAATTAAGTAAAATTTAATACTGGTTTTGGAAATTATTTTAGATTCCATTTTTCATTCTGATGCCACCTAAGCCTACTATATACACTTTAAAATTCTGCAAGCAATTGGACTTGCTTCATTTTTCAAGTAGTAAAAGCACAGGTGCATCTCTGGGATGCAGTGTTTCATTTCAAGTGCATGTGGCATCACAGGGTTAATATGAGTAGCTGTGCAGTAGATGAAAAATGGTGAAGTACTTTTCTCCAAATGAATCAAAAGTGCCAAAACCACAAGCACACTCCCATGTAAAGTAATCCTTAAAGCACTTGAAGTAGGTCCTCATGCAAGTTCGAAGAGGAAAGTTGCCCTTCGAGCCCTTTATTGTATGTTTATATTTTCTCTCTCTGTTGTTTTGTTTTTTTTTTTCACTTTCGTTTGTAATTTAAAAAAACAGGGTATCTTATTTGCCAAACACCTACATCCCAACACAACTGATTAAAAAGCCCTTAAATATAATTTTTTTCTCCTGGGTCTTGATTTTACCAAGAATATTTAATATAGTTAGTACTCCTTTGTTGCTTGGTCTGTGTTATTTAATAAATAGACTAGTAGAAGGAACTAAATAGTGGCAAAGAGCTGATAAATGTTTTAACTTAATACCTCATACTTGCCTACTAAATGGCTATCATGAACTCAACCCTGCTTTATATTTTCCATGTAAAATCTGACTAAAATGATGCTGCAGATGGAAATTTTAAGAAAAATGAGAGCTTTTAATTAAAAAAAAAGAAACTGAACAAATTGATATATTTTTAAGTTTTGTTATTTCATAAAGTCAGGTTCAACTGTGTATTTATTTTACTAGAACTAGAATTTTCATGTAAAGTGGGATTTTTTTTTTTTTCTCTCTTCTGCTGCCCCACTCTTTGGAAACTAAGAATAAGATTCCAAGACAGCAAATATCATAGAAGCTCATTGTGCCATACTTGGCTGTGTGCTATTCCAAAGGCAAAAACCTTTAGAAAGAGTCCAGATAGATGTGACATGCAAAAGAAGCAATTCTGAAGAAATAGAGGAATAAAGAGTAGGAGATTCATGCCTTGAGGACCATTCTATAGAAGATTGAAGGGAAAGAGTGTTGTTTCACAAAAGCATTTTTTTAGCTGTCAGTTAAAATTTGAGTCAAGGAAATTCCTCCTGACTATTGAAAACTGTACTGACTTAACGTTTCCCTGTGTTTGAATTACAGGTGACATGTCATCTATAAACACTACTTTGAGTAACCATCAGCTGAGTCATCTCCAGTCGCTATTAAACAACAATCAGATGTTTCCTTCAAATCAGCAGCAACAGCACCTTCTCCAGGGGTATCAGAACATGCAGGGCTTTCAAGGCCAGACCCCAATTCCTGGCCCAGCTAACAACCCAAACCCCATGGCATGTCTGTTCCAAAACTTCCAGGTAGAAAGCAAAATGAAATCAATTTTCAAACAAATGTGCAACTCTCAGTAGGTAAAACTATATGCTCCATAGTTAGATTTTTATTTTTTGCTGAGTGTTTAAGACAATATGATATATACAGTTGCTTGCCTGTCTGTGTAGGTTTTGGATTTTGCAAATCAGGAACATTTGTTACGGAAATTTTACTCCTTTTTCCTTAGAAAATGGGTATGGTTTCTTTGGAAAGAGTTATGCAGCATGTATTGAAAAAATATGCTATGTATGTTCTTGTCAATTAGTATATGTTATTAGCAAAACTATTTTCCATTCTGAAGAAATTATTATAATTCCTGTTTAGGTCACTCTTACAATTCAGTGGTGAGAAATAAATACTGATACCACTTTACAGCAATTAGAAACTTAATAAATTATTATAGGTGTGTACCAGTCCTCTTATATTCCCTTGAATGGGGAAGAGCTAGCTGTAATGTGGACGGTACAGACTGAAGAAAACAGATGTTAGAATGAATGTGCAATGACAAAACTGTGCAAAAATGTTTATTTTGTTATTATTTGTTGGAACTGTTATACACAGTTATTATGTAAATGCTGTTTAGCTAAATAGACAGTTCTTCATAATGCAAGTTGAGCTATCAAGCCAGCATACTGACAGGAAGATAGCAAGCAAAATAGCTGATAAAACCAGAGTTAAAATACGTATTTGTTATTATTCAGTATTTTTGTGGTTGCTGCATAACTCAAGATGTGAAGTCAGGATCGTGCATATAGTGCCAGACAGCGCTTTTACCCTTTAAGAGAGAAAAAAGAAGACATTGTTTTCTCAGTGTAGATGTTTCACTCCTATTGCAAAATCAGAGTCCTCTAACTGCCTATTAAATCTCTTCAGTTTTGTATGAATTTTGGCTTTATCTCAGTATTTTTTGCTTCAGATTCTCAGTTATATAAATAGTAGCAGTAAGTATTTAAAGGGGCTTTTAGAAACATTTTACCCTTGTTTTTTACATTTTTGTTATAGCACTATTCTTGTCATTCTCTTCACTGCCTACATATGTGACAAGAAATATAAAAAGCACAGTTACTTTAATCTGAAGGTTACAATTTACACTGGCAGTGCCTGACATTACAGCCACAAATGCATAGGGATGCAGGCACAATTTACAAGGGACTGAAGTAGTAAGAGATCCCACGAGGGAAGCACTTAACCAAAGGGGAAAAAATAGAAATGTTAGCCAGTTCTGAAAGGACAGTTATGGCCTACATTCCAGTGATTGAATGAGGAGCATACAAGAAGCCTAGAAGAGCAGCTGGTATGGAGAAAAGAAGCAAAATTAGGGTGTGGGAAGTAATGAAAGAGAATAGTTGAGAATAGAAATATTGACCTTTGTGGAGGTGTTTAGGACTTGAGAGAAAGGAGGGTGCTGTACTTCAATCAGAAGAGAAAATCCCTGAAAAGACTCTGAATGAGAGGATAATGCAGTCTTAGCTGTGGATGATAGGTTGTATCATTTCGTGCAAGGCATCTGTTTTGATCCAGGAGGCAAATTCTAAGAGCCAGTGTTTTTGTTTTCCTCTAAATTAAGCTTTTGTTTTCTGTCCATCGTGTTCAGCACTGAACTTCGTAACTGATGCATAGCCAAAATAAAAGTATGTACTGTAACAGTGACCCTGGCCACCATCCTGATTTGTTTATCAAAATGAAACCAAATTTTACTGTTGAAATGTAATTTTAGGCAGAATAGCAATTTCTTTTTCCGGCTTTTTCCAGGTAAGAATGCAGGAGGATGCTGCTGTCCTGAACAAAAGAATGATCACTCAAATGGGAATGGCACCAGTTCCTGACAGCTCCAACACTATGCTTCCTCCTTTCCAAGAAACATCTTGTGATTTGCAGCAAAGAAATGAACCTTCTCTTGGACAACAAGCAAAAGATAACCTCAATGTTGCTGCTCAGGGTGATACATCGGTGGACACAATCTACAAAGCAGTTGTAGATGCTGCAAGCAAAGGGATGCAAGTAGTAATCACCACTGCCGTTAGCAGTACAACACAGATGAGTCCCATTCCAGCTTTGAGTGCCATGAGTGCCTTCACAGCCTCAATTGGTGACCCGTTAAATCTTTCTAGTGCTGTCAGTGCAGTAATCCATGGAAGAAACATTGCCGTTTCTGATCATGAAGGTAGGATAAGGAGCACTAGAGGAACACGAATACTGAAGAATTCAGAGCATGGTAAAAATTCAAGTGAAGGGGATGGGTATGAATATTACAAATCATCAAGTTGTAACACACCCAAAAAACAGTGGGAAGGGGAGCAAAGTCCTGTCAATGAGGTAAATAGGTGGAAATGTGATGAGTTTCTAGACCACTCTACCCATATCCATAGTAGTCCTTGTCATGAAAGGCCCAATAACATCTCCACATTGCCATTATTGCAAGGCGAGCAGCATCAGATACTGTTATCACAGCGAAACTGTCAAAGTGATAAAATGTTGGAGGAGAATTTCAGGTATAACAATTACAAAAGAACTATGATGAGTTTTAAGGAAAGACTGGAGAACACTGTGGAACGATGTGCACACATAAACGGAAATAGGCCTCAGCAGAACAGAGGATTTGGGGAGTTGCTGAACACTTCTAAACAAGATTTGATTCTGGAAGAGCAATCTCCAAGTTCCTCAAATAGCTTGGAAAGTTCGTTAGTTAAAGACTATATCCATTACAATGGAGATTTTAATGCCAAAAGCATTAATGGGTGTGTGCCTAGCCCTTCAGATGCTAAAAGCATCAGTAGTGAAGATGACCTAAGGAACCCAGATTCCCCTTCTTCAAATGAGCTGATACATTACAGGCCGAGGACGTTTAATGTTGGCGACTTGGTCTGGGGCCAAATCAAAGGACTGACTTCATGGCCTGGAAAGCTAGTAAGAGAAGAAGAGGTTCACAATTCATGTCAACAAAACGCTGAGGAGGGGAAGGTATATTTATATATATATGCACATATTTATCTTTCTATATACACATGTAGATATGCCCATACAAATGTTTATCAAAACTATCTGAGGCCATTCTTTATTCTTCGTCTCTCATTTTAGTAGGACAGTTTGCTTTTTTCCCATAATTCTAGCTTGCAGAACTGCATTTTCCCCTTAGTTATCTAACAAGAAACTTCCACCAATGCCATGAATCAGATTGTATTTTAGCCTGATTATGCTAATTTACACACACAAGATTTGGTACACAAAAAATGTTAACAAAAAATTGTTTAACTTACATGGTGTGGTGAGTCAGATTTCTGGTTGGGTTCAATGAAGCTGATATGAAAGTATAAACGCATTGAAAACTGCAAAAGGGAAAAGTGATTTAATCCGATTGAAGAGTCTATAAAAAGTAGAAGCTTGTTGATTGACACATACACTCTTTAAGAGGAAATACATGTGCGTTTTCACCTTGAAAGGAGGTTTTGGGCATCTTTTAATAGTAAGGAAAGCATTCCATTTTCTTCTTTCATACTAAATGATTTGGTTTCTTCTTTTTTGTTTTTATTTTCTGACAAATCACATGCTTGTTGGGGAATATACCAAAAATACAGTTACCAAGGCGTTATTGGTTATTTTGTTACGATAAATATTTCAAATTCTCGTCTCTAGTACTTGTAAAACACTATATTTTTGTAGTTCTTAGAAATATTTCTAGATAGAAGATGTGAAATATTTTATAAGTGCTGCTTTATAAAGTGTAAATTTTAAAAACATGTAAGCAGAAGGGAAAGACCTAGTGAAATAGCTTTTTACCTCTGACGCAAAGAAATCAAGCCATATGTCTTTTTTCCCCCTGTAACTACACTGCATGACAACAGTCATCATAATGGCGATAGTAGGTTGGACCCAAGTATTCCTACCCAAAATCGGACTAACAGTAGATATCCAAATGAAGGAGAATGCAAGAGGATGTTGGGAAGTGCTTCTTCACTCTGACTCCCACCAGTGCAAAGCTCAGGAACAACTTGAGTTGGAGCTGGTGTATCTTTGTTGTAACCACTGCTGGTCTTACCATCTTTGCTGATGTGCAAATGTAATTTCCCCAAACAGTCCCATAGATCTTTGATGAATTTGGTACTATAAATAACTGGGGTGATGATTGGCCAGAATGGTTTCAACCCTCTTCCAAGAAAATTTTAGTCTCTCTTTACAGGTAGTTTCTCTGTTGATCTCCTTATAGCCATAAAGGTTTCAGAGAGCTCTAGTCTGGCTATGCTGAACAAAAGAATTTATAGAGAATTCAGTGGACTTTGCTAGCACTATTTGAATGCTTAAGAGCTCATTCCTTACAAAGGTTAGATCTCCAACTTACAAGTCAGTTTATAAAGTATAGGCAAGTGGCACAGACCACAAAATATAAAAGATTAAACAAAACTGGAAAAATTAGGTGTACAATATCACCATCTCTTATGAATTACAGAAACAGTGATTCACTGCATGTATGTTCCAAGTATGCATTTATGTATTAACTTCACAAAGTTATGTATCTATATGTGTATGACTGGTTTGATATATTTGAAAAGGGTTTTTTTGTAAAAAGGAGGATTTTTTTTCATTTGCATTCCTTAGCAGCTTTCTAAGTTTACTCTGGAATTTGTGGATACCAGAATGTAGAGTTGCTTTGTGCAAACCCGCCTTCTTTAATTTTCTGTCTCCTATGTATATTATATAAGCATTGTGTAACATTATACTCCGTGGCACAGATTTTATTGTATACTGAAGCGCGAGCAACAGGAAAGCAAAATGGAAATGCGTGCATTGCTGCTCATGCAGTACTGACAAGGTACTTGTGGAGGCAGCAAGAGAGACTGTTTCAAGTTCATCTGGAAGTCCCATGTAATGAATCACCTCTTGCTTCAGAAGGCCTTTAACTTCATGCTAATAATTTTAAATTAAAAAAAAAAATAATCTGTTTTTCTCCGAGAAGTGGTACAGAGTGAATGATCATTCCAAAGGTCAGGAGTTGAGGTTGAAAGGTGGGATACAGGAGTTAATATAAAAGAGGTGAAAATGTATATGTGCTGTATAATAGTTGTGTTTGTAGTTGAAAACAGACAGGAATTCCCATGCACAATGGCAATCTATACACATGTTCAAACACTCTCATAATGTGTTGTACAGCTGCATTCTTTAGATGTTTGGGCACCCTCTTCTGAAGGAAAGAAAAAGAAGGGGGGGAGTGGAAGGACACCACACCAAACAAAAAAAATTAACCTAAAAAACAAAAAAGAAATAGCCAAATGGTCTTCAGAAATTCTCTGCTTGAAAAGATCCTGTAACATTACAATTCAAGGTGGGAGCTGCTACCAGCAGTTCTGAAAATACTGTTTTCTGTGGAGCTTTCTTAAAGCATCTTTCAAAGTATGTTAACCTTCTATACTGTAATATTAGTCTTGCTATGCTGTTGGGTTTTCATGGTACTTTGTATATTATCTGTACTTTATATCATACATAATTCAGTTTTTGTTTCCATTGAAAAGACTTTGGGTATTAAATGTAATAATGCTTCTGTTTGAAGAGCAGCTAGAATGGTATTTCTCACACAGGAGAAGGGAAGAATATTACACCTTTGTTTCCTAATGAACACTTGCTTTTTTGGCTATTTGAAAATTAAAGAGGAACCCAAAAGAACTGCAGCAGTAACAGCAGAAATTTGGAAAAGAGCAAGCCTGAAACTGCACACACATCCTAAAATGGAGGATGTGTATTTCATGAAGTAATTAATTTGATTATTAATCTAATCAAATCACCTAGATAAGAACAGAGTTTTGAGCACAACAGTGTGAAAGTCAGAGGGTTTGTATGAGCGGTAATTTCCAGTTAGTGTATTTCATAGTGATTCTTATAGGGCAAGTACTGTTCACAATATGACTTTCCATCAGTTAAACTAGGTTTTTTTAAGCTGAGCTTTTATAGTTTTACAGATAATAATACATGTGATTTATCAGTGTCCTGAAAATCCCATTTGTATGTATTACTTACTATTGTAATGGCTTATTGTATTATTAATTCAAATATATCTGTTATACTTGCTTCCAATACCATGTCATATTAGCAGTTTGATACTACTACTTTTGTGAAGTGCTATCAGGTGTTAGAATCCTCTACCGTTACAAACTTCCAGTGATGAAGATACTGATTCTTTTCTATTACTTAAGTCCCTTGTTACCCAAACATGGTACTAGCTATTCAGAAAAATATTTACCATTGAACTTTTTTATATATCTAGTGGCAGGTGTATACAACCCTTCACAAAGCTTGCTTCTTATGTGAACATATATATTATGAGTATGGATAATGTCCAATTTAACATTCATGACAACGCTGTCATGTAGTAAAGTGTCCAAGGTAAAGGATCACGATTATGTTATTTTCATAGAATCATGGAATGGTTTGGATTGGAAGGGACCTTAAAGATAATTAGTTCCACACCCCTGCCGCAGGCAGGGACACCTTCTGCCACACCAGATTGCTCAAAGCCCCGTCCAGCCTGGCCTTGAGCACTGCCAGGGATGGGGCAGCCACAGCTTCTCTGGGCAACCTGTGCCAGGGTCTCACCACCCTTCCAAGTATCTAATCTAAAACTTCCCTCTGTCAATTTAAAGCCATCCCATATCCCTGTATCCTGTCCCTACATGTTCTTGTAGAAAGCCCCTCTCCAGCTTTCTTGTCAGCCCCTTTAGTCACTGGAAAGTGCTCTGAAGTCTCCCTGGAGCCTTTTCTTCTCCAGGCTGAACAAGTCCAGCTGTCTCAGAATTCTTTCATTCTGTTCAGTTTGAAAAATCAAAGTTTATCCTTTAGCTGTTTTTCAAACATGCTGTAAAATGGAAGGCTTGAGCTGTGGTGTATCACAGAGTAGCATTGCCTCCATTAATACAATTTTAATGTAGGAGATGTAACGCATAAACTGAAGGTGGTTTGCTCATCATGTAAGTGTTTTGTGCTGTTTCTTCTGCTGTTATCCTTATGAAAGCTTCCCAGGTTTTAAACAGATAGTATTTCTTTTGTAGGCATTTGTATTTTTACGAAGTCTGATTAGGAGAGGAAGTATTTCAAGTACGTGCAGTCTTGAATTAAAAGTAAACACAGTTGTAAGGGAAAAGAGCTACAGTCTGCAGCATAATTGAATCTGTTTCATGAAAATAGAAATCTTGCCTCCCCATGTGCCAGTTTCACCATTAATGACATTCATTTTGTAAGTTCCTGAAATGGCAGTATTCCCCAATTTCATTATCAGATGTGTAAGTTCAGACATGGGAAATTTGGTCTAAACATGTATTATATTTGCCTTATTTCTAGAGATTCTGACAACTTGCTCCCTGACTAACTTCACATTGTCACATCTAAAAATCTATTTCATTGTGAATATGAATTATTTAGTAATAGAAAGTCTGGGTTTAGAGGGAATTTGCATTTAAGTTTCTTTTTTCTGATTGTATATAGGCATGCTTAATAAATTTGTATTTATAGAATTAATTTTCCTTGTGTCAAAATATAAGCTGTACTTTCTAATCAAACAAATGCTATATAAGGTTCTTGTTATGTAAAGATAAAAAATAAGCAAAAGGTGGCAATACTGACAAAGAAAAAGGAATTCATCCATTCATTTTCTTTACATTGATGTGTTTTAAATACCTTTTTTGTTTTTAAGCAGAAATGACTGAGCCAAATAATATGCAGAGTTAAGTGGGCTTACGTTTTGAGAACGCAAATGATGAAATATAGATGATATAATTTGTTTTCTTCTTGCTTGCGTTGTTTACACTGGTACTAACTGGTACCTGTGCAGTGGTGCCAGTAATTATATGCAGCAGTTTATATACAGACTGCTTAAAAGATTATCATTCTGGTCAATTTCAAGAGATCTGAAAGTTCCACTTAAGGAGCTTTAAATACCAGCTCAGCAGCCCTGTTGAGCACGTGCTGTATTCATTCCTGACTCAGCAGATTGCTGAAGTATGTGCTGCTTAAGAAAAGATTTAAAAGAAAGACCTTTTTCAGGACCAGTGAGTCAGCTGGCTAAAGCAAGCTCCAGATAAGTCTCATAGATTCATAATGCATAAATAAAGTTTGTCACTTTGCCCACCCCTTTTTCAAGGCCTTAAGCCTTTTAACTTAAGCATGTAGGGTGGCTCTTCTGAAATAGGAATGAATTTGACCAAGCCATCGGTAGCATTGTTGAACGGAGGCCTTAAATACTTTATCAAGAAATCTGAGGTGATGTGAAACATTTTTGTGTTGATGGCATCTATAAAAATTGTATCATGTGCACTAGGCAGCTTGGTATGTTAATGCATTCCAGGTGGTCTCAAAGGTGTAAAATACGTTTGTAAAATGTGAGTACAGAGTTGAAAGATTTCAACAACAGCGTTCATATTAATAATATGAAGAAAAAAAGGTTTTAAAAATACTAGTCTCCTTAATTTTGTTTTCATGAGCGTCAGGGTTTTGGTTTCTATTGCTGTGGACCCTCTAGAGAATTTACAATATATCCATATATATATGAGGGGGTGTATATAGCTAGACATTCGTTAATTCTTAGCTGGGTAGGTTAGTGTCTTATGGATGCAGTGAAAATTAGACTCCACGATAATGCATGTCTAGCAGTAAAGTAAAAGCGATGTTTAATAATTGCAGGTCTGGGTAATGTGGTTTGGTGTTCATACCTTCACTCAGGTGGAGCCAGAGAAGTTGAAGACACTAACAGAAGGTCTAGAAGCTTACAACCGAGCCAGAAAAAGGAACAGAAAGTAAGTAAATGCTTGTTTACTTAGTAGTGAAATGGAATAATTGAATTTTTTTGCTACCTAAGGCACTCATTTTGGGAAGCTTAGCAGATCGGTAAAACTGAAGAGTTAATTTTCTGAATTCCGTCTGTTGGTTATGGTAATCAACTCAGATCTTTGATACCTGCATTTTTATTGCATCTTTTGATATTTACAGTAGCCTTTGTAAAATGTCATCCTACTTGTTTGAGCTTTCATGTGTAGGATTTCTGATTTACAGCAAAAAAAAAAGTTATTACATCAGAACTATTCTGACCAAATATGGTTTTAACAAGATCTGCCCTTCTTCTCTCTTCCCTCTCCTTCCGGCAGCTGCTGCTGCAGGTAGAGCACAGGTTTATTCAGATAAATCCAGTTTATTTCCCATTGCTGAGAAGCATTTCAGAATTTGTGAAGTCTGGCTATATTTAACCAGACAGGGGGCTCAGTGCAGAGCTTTCCTAATGCTTTGTGCCAGGCATGTATGAATTATTTGGCTTTATCTTGCCTTTTAGTTTTTATTTACAAATATAGGAGGATAGAAAGACACTGAAAGAGTATGAGGACATGAAGCATCAGCATAGAGGAAAAGAGGAAAATGATTGGCTTTAGAAGCAAAAAAAATCTGGACAGCTATGAAAGGATAGCAAAGTAGAAATTGTACTATGATTGGATTTGTTCTAGGGTGCTGCTGCTTATTTACTGTTGCAGTGCCAAAAAATTACTTTGTGAGGATTTAAAGCCAGCTTGCAGTACTTGTCTTTAGCACAATAAACATAGGCTTAAAGAAATTAAATAATTATTTGTCTTCAGTTCCTTTTATGGTGTAAGATTTCATTTGAGTGTCATGCGGCTCTTAAGAGGAGTATTTTTTATGCCCATGAGACAATGTTGGTGGTTGTTTTCTCCAAGATCATCCTCAAAATAACTTGCTGGAGTTTAAGGGTGTGTGGTGAGAACACAGAAGGGCTTTTGGCAACTCCCCAGTTATTTGCTCATGTCCCTGAAGTGAAATACGTGACTCAAGTAAGGTGACACCAGGAACAAATTTAAAGAGGTGTTAAAGTTGAAATAGTACAATTTAAGAACTCCCATCTTCTGATTTGCATTCATATATTTAGCAGACTGCAGGGATTGTCTGCAATTCCACTGAATCCGATGGCCTTGTTTAGCAGCATGTCTGGTGCTGCCCCATTGCTTGCCCATAGGGAAACCAGAAGTACTTGATTATCCCAGCCAGTCTGGGGCACATGGTTGCCCCTTCCGTAGGGTTGCTTTACAGCCCTTAAAGTTTTTTCCTCTGTATTTCTACTTGTGCATATTTCACAGTTCAAAGCTTTTAGTATTTCTTCATGGACCCTTCCTTTTTTTCCTTTTCCTTTTTACCTTTTTATATCTGAAAATGTTACTAATCTCTTTGTAGTCTTTTTTCTGCTTTGTCTCTCTGGTTTCTTGTTACACACAATTCCAGTCGTTTTAAAACATTTAGCATTAGATATAATTGCTACACGTAGAATACTCCTGTTTCTGTTTCCTACTTATCTAAATATTTAGCACTTATACGTATCACCTACTGGCATCAAGTTGAACACTTTTTTACCTATGAAGACACAGGTAAAGAAGCACAGGACAAATTCAGCTGAGAGAGCATGAGCTAGCATTGCACAGGTCCCGTGTGTTCTGCAGGGCTGGGTTAGCATCCAAAGTCCTCAAAATGACATTCAGATTCCTTAACTCCGTTCCTCATATTCCTAACTTTCTTGTCTCAGCCCTGGTATATTTTTGAATTTTTTATCTTCACTGCATGGCCAATCTCCAATAATATATATTGATATTACATATTAAATATAACATTATTAAAACTTAATTAAAGATTTCAAATGTCTGCAAAGCTGAAAGCTGTATTATAATAGGGGTGTAATAGGATGGCATTCAAGTTGCACCTCAAATCCAGTACTTGTGAATTGTAAATCTTAATCTAACTTAAGAGCTAGTTTGTAGTGAACACACAAGCTAGAAATGGCTTGTGTATTCAGCTTTTTAGGGTTGTAAAAAAGACACCAGACAAAACAAAAAGTCATTGTAGCACTTTTCACCAGCATAGGCAATGTGTTACCCTTGTTGAGCTTTGTAACTTCAACTAGTAATGGAATCTAAAACATTTTCTGTCGAAAAAAAATGTTCTGCTTGGGGATGTCTTGGAAGCATCTCCTCTGAGACATGTGCAGAAGTGGTGAGAAGTGGTGTGACTTCTTAACTGTCCTATTTATTCTGGGGGTTGTAGGAAGATGCACTCTAGTACAAACCACTGAGCCATTCCCACCTTTCTCAGCTCCATCTCATCTCAGCCATTCCATTCCTGTTTGAGCCATATCCCTTTCTTGCTTCCAGCAGGTCATGACGTAGCAGCTTCCTCACCTATCCAGTTGTGGTCTCCAGAAGACTGTGTTCCCAGTTTTCCCTTATCAGAGCCTTGTCTGATCCAGTCTTTGTTTTCCCCAAGTTTTGTAGGTATCTGGATTCCTCTGTTCACTAGCATTCTCCTATCACACTGCACGCAGAGGATCTCCCAAGGGTCATAACCCAATGCTGTGTCTCCTTCTTCTGCCTTTTTGTGTTTCTCTGTGTATTATTTCCCACACCAGGGTTCTCTTTTATCGGGAACGTGCCCTTTGCCATCCCTACCATTACCATCTCTACTATCCATGCTAAGTTATTTCAAAATGAAATTTGGGCAGCGGCATCTTAGGGTTGAAGTTACGTCTCTGATATTACTCCTGTTGAATGTGTGCCATATTCAGTCTCCATCCTGACACAGTCTAAGTCTCTTTGTCCTCTCTAGGTGTGAGTCTAGTAGCAGCTTGCCCTATACTATTAAAAGTCAAGTGAGGTGGGTGCGCTTAGACGTCATTATTGCTGAGGAGCTGCCCAGAGGCAGCGATTGCAGGTGAAGTCTGGAATATGTCTACTATAGGAGGGAGCTTCAACTCCAGACAGGCTCAGACTTCATTCTGATTTTATGATTTGGTAAAATTTTAAATTTTAATGCATCCTAGGAGGGGGGAGGAGGAGGATTAACAGAATGCTTTTTACAAAACAGTTATCTTCCCTTCTTCAAAGCTGTTGGCCATGGGAGGTTTTCTAAGATACGTTGTGCTGCTTTTTAATGAGAGGAACAAACTGTCACTCCATGTTCTTAAATGTAATTTGATTCTTACAGGTTGGTTTGGTTTGCGCCACTAGAGACATGATGCATATGTTGATCAGGTAGCAAATTCTCAGGTTTTAGCTGCAGTGTTTTTTCTGCGGTAAATGGGTATTTCAGTGACACAGACTCTTCTGAAACTTTGATTTGCTATGGGGGCATTGTCTTGACAATAAAATTAAGATAACAACAGAGTCTTAAAACTACACTGCAAATGATCATGTGTATTTTAAATACTTTCAAATGGCTTTTTTGACTCAGCAGGAATTTCATAAATATTTTAATAAGGGTGGGTTGCTGATAGAGCATAATGTTGATTAGATAACTTTACATCACATACGGGTAGTTTGACATCTGAAATCTGCTTCTAGGTGACATACAAGTCAGCAATGCTATTAGTTATTAAGGTATCTGTTATCTGTTAAGGTATCAGTTACTAAGATACAGTCATATAGCCTTTATAGGAACTTTAGTTGCCACTGAACAATATTATGTGTCATTTATAAGATCGAAGAGTGCCTTCACTTGCCCAAGTTGCGTAACTTAAATATATTTTTGGCAAGCAGTCTAGCCCAAGTAGTTAAAATACCCAGGTGGGCATGTCAGGCTGGGTATGCAAATTTTGATTTCAGTTTATCTTGCCATTTCTTTGGCTGATTTAAACTACATTGCAGTACATGATTCGAAAGTTGCACCATACTCAGTAAGGTTTCTAGCTTTTTTAATTCTTTTGTGCAGTTGATGCCGTGGTATAGCTCAGATAACCAATGCAAATTGGTGTTAGGGAATATCCTCTTTGAATAATGAAAAACAGACCCTCTGATCTCCTGTCTTCAATTCTCCCAGCTGTACTGATGGATATGAAAATAATTTTGCTGATCTAGGAGGGTGGAATTGCTGTACAGCAGTGCTGGTCATGTAGTTCATCTGTGCTACTTCCTTGTCAGTCTTTTTGCCAATGCTTGTAGTTGCTATAAATCTTCAAGTCAAATTCAAGGGAAGAATGTCCCAGCTGACATGATGAGTTTGCTTTCCTTATTAAAAGGAAAGGGGCTTTTTAGAAAGTGTCTTCTTCTGTGATGGACAGTCTTCCCTCATGATGCAGATGGCTCTCTTCTTCCTCCCCTCATTTCCGCATCTCCCGAGCAGAGATAACAGTACTCTCTTACTTCCTGATGATCTTGTGATGGATGCTCATAATAATGTCCCTCATCTCCAGGATGATTTCTCTCTTGTTTCATATTCAGCCATTTGTCTTCAAGGTCATTACTCTTATAAATGTACTTACTCAGTTAAAGCCATGAATGAACCTATCTATCTGTCTATCTCTGTGTATATATACCTGCTTTTAAGCAGAGATCTGTAACAAGGTGACGGTGAACAATATTAACTTGTGCTCAAGTACGATTTGCTACCTTGAAACTCTTGAGGTGTGAAGATGGAGCCACAGAAGCATAACCTGTCACGGACAGCATGGTCTTTAAGCAGGAAACTTCTTTAAAGAAGAAATATACATAAATCAAAAATGTCACTGTACAGTTAGATGCGTGTGGAGCTGCCCAGTGACTTGGGGTAACTTTGGGGTTGGAAGAAGAAAGTCTTCATCCTGCCTTTACCATAACCCTCGGTGTGCTGTCATTCTGAAACTAGCTGTCGTTCTAAAACTGTCATAGTAAAACCAGCAACGTTTTAGAGGATTCTTGCGACTTATTTTCCTCTGGCTATTTAACGTTAGAAGGGGTATTTCACTTTGAGCTTTTTGTTTTGAGTAAAAAGACTTTTCAGCTCACACAGTGTTTTCTCAGGAAGACAGCAGTGTATGTATTTAGTCCTTCACAAAAGTATTGCCAAAATGTAATGACATTTACAGAGTAAATGCAGCATGGAGCGGAAGTAGGCAAGCTGGCACTAAAGGTTTAATAACTTTTGAAGTCCAGAGTATTCCTCTTCTGCTCCTGATCAAGACCCATGCAAGTCTGGCCCTTTGCTAATGATGAAAAGAAAAAGATTGCACAAAATGCCTCGTTACCAGGAAGTGCTCTGGCTTTTTATTCATGGGTGTAATTGACTTGTGGATATTGTAAATAACCGTCCAACTTACTGAAGTGCTGGCTTTAATTTTTCTTCCTTAACTACAACACAAGCCTTTAGTTTGCATAATATGGTCTGTAGATCTGACCTTGCTTACTTATGCTATAACAACCTGGAGGCTCTACAGTTAGTAGAATGTGTCCAGTGAGTTAATGTGTTTATTGGGGTTTTTAAATCTACTGAATTTTTTCTCAGTTACTAAGAATTATTAATGGTGTTATTTTTTTTCTTCCTAGAAGTGGAAAGCTAAATAATCATTTAGAAGCTGCTATACATGAGGCCATGAGTGAACTAGACAAAATGTCTGGGAATGTAAGTTTCTTTTCACATTAGCACTAATCTCCTTTTTCTGTGTTTCTGCGTGTGAAGACTGGGAGTGTTGGTTTGGATTGCTTTCTAACATATATTTGGTTTCTGTTTTCTTAAATGACAAGGAAATTTCAGTATTTCTCCTGCATTAAAACTGTTTGCAAATGTCTAATCATTCTGAAAAGAATGGGGAAAATTGTGGGATTTTTGTTGCATTGCCAATTATATTATTTTTCACAAAAAGATTCCTGGGCATACCTTTACACATGCAGCCTGATAATATTTGGATTAGTTCCAGTCCTCCTATTCCAGGAGTTTTCTCTGACTAGTGACACAAAATCAAGCTCATTTGTTTTCTGTTTGAGTAGCAAGATATTGAAACCGCATTTAAAAGCATCATTCTTTTGAATGTAAAACTCTTTGAATAGTTTTCCTCATGTGAAATGAAAGATCCTGTCAGGAAAGGTAAGTTAAAAAAAAAAGTATTCCTGATATCAAATCTAAGAGTGTTTTTTCTACAGTAATTACACTGTTATTTGTAAGTCCTAAGTCTGTCTGATGTAAAATGTGGTTTATATAATATCCTCATCTTCATACTTAAAACTTGATTGTAATTTTATTGAAGCACACTTAGAAATGCAAAATTTTTATCACAGCACATGAAACCTCCCCTATCTTACCAATAGTAATTTCTCAAATTATTAATTATAACACATTTGAATACAGAAATTGCATTTTCCTGATATTCAGATGCTTGTATATGTGCATATTTAGAAATAGTAGTAAAACCACAGGGGAGCTTCTGGAGTGTATAAAGGGAAATGTATACAGAACTGGAGGCTTAGAGCTGATTTCAGAACCACCGAGAAATGTTAAATAAGTTACGCAGTAGTTTTTAATGGCTGCTCTAAGTAATAATAAAAGCAATCTTTTGTTTAAACTGAGTTTTACAGAATGAGATAGGGTTTTGATGTAAAACAGTGTGCATTTTCCTCTTGTCTTTGGAAGAAATAGGAAAGCAGTATCTGATTGTAGGTCTGTTACAAATAAATGTGGGGTATGTGTTTGGCACACACATCTCCTGTGTCGATTACACCACCACTGACGTGTTTGGGCTCTAACATTCTAACTTTTTTTCATTTATAAAGCCAGTGATACTATAAACTGTATGGTGTGTGCATTTTAACCATGATAGAACTGGCTCAAGGAAAACTGCTGTAATTGGATTTTCTCATCTGGTTGTTTCATAATGCAGACAAGCTGATGTACCAGCCTGAGTGTCATTACCTACTCTTGGTTTATATTTAAATTATCTGCTCACAAAAATTTGTGACCAGAGTTTATTTCTCTAACGACTATGATTCCTAGAAGCACTCCTAGGGAATCTGTGGTTCTCTTTTTAGCGACTTGCATTTTTTTTCAGCTACTACTGTTCGGATACCTGTTACATTTTAAGTGAAAAGCATGTGCAAACAAAATCATTAGCTCAGAATTATTTCTACTCGTAAGAGCAAATAAACATGTAGTAAATGTTACTGGTCTGAAGGAATCAGGACGGACCCAGGGAAATAATATAGCACCTTGCTGAAGGATTTGCTGCTGTTGCTTGCCTGCTGTTGGAAAGCTGCAGACTGCTCTTCCCAGAACAGCAGCTGGCTTCCACCGACAGATGGTGGTGGTATTCCACACTCAGCGCCTTCCTCCACGGCTCTTCTTCCAATTAAGTTGTGATTTTTACTGAGCAGACAGTGATGAAAAACTGTTTCACACTCAAACTAATCTAGCATTTAGCTTGAATTGAGTATTTCCTTTTAAAAATTAAATGAAGACAGTTTGCTAAACATAGCTTGTTTCATAATAACGCTACCATGGACCCAAATTTCACTCCTTTTATTTTCTCTGTTAGCAATATTTTCTCACCACCTACTTCCTACTCTATTGCTCTTGTCATGAATCTGTGTAAAGGTTTGTTTCCAAGAATTTGACATAATTTCAGTTCTGGGTTCCAGTCCCACTTACACGCTTTCACAATTACTGTAGCTGGAACCTTTCTCCAGGGTAGCCAAGGTTCAAGGCACACAGGTTGCAGCATCAACCTTTTTCTCTCTACTGCCTTAAAGTTCTTGAAGTTCCCCATAACTTGGGCTTCCATGTATACCTGAAGTGTAATAAGAACTGTTTCGTAACAACATCTCAAGCAATCCTGTAGCTCATTTATTACTGGCTGGTTACTTTGACCAATATTCTTTGCTAACTTCTAAATATACTTATTTTTAGGTCCACCAAATCCCACAGGGAGACAGACAAGTGAAGCCTCCAAAACCCAAGAGGAGGAAGATCTCTAGATAACATTGAATGTCTTTGTTACTGGTCCAGTACTTATCAAAATGAACATGCACATAGGTCCATATGTAGGTATTGATATAGACATGGTTATATCAATATTTATATGAAGACAGATAGATACCATCACAGGGTGCTACATGGATTAGTGGTACAATATTTTTGATGATTAGGAGGGATAGTGGTTGCTGGATAAGCCAATCAGAAATCTTGAAAGGTTGCAGTAACAATGTCAGATGATTACTGATTTTTTTTTTTTTCTATAATACTAAAATTGTGATTATAAGGAATAGTCCAAATGTTTCTGAGAAATTTTCATTGTGTATATAGATAATACAGAATTTCATGGTGATATCTGAAATGTAAATATTGTACAATATTGTCATGTACAAGCGTACCTAATGCACACTTTATCTTTTATTGTACAAAAAATAGTGTACAAAATTCTTTGGTTTCTATTGAGTACACATACAAGAGACTACCAGTGTAAAGTGATAAATAAAAATACAGCCTAAATGCTTTTATATGATAATGTAAAAGATGCTGTTTTTGTATTTAACAGCAGAGAGAAGGCATGATTATGTAATACCTTAATTATGACATACACTTCACGCCACTGAGTGTTCATTGATACTGTCTGTTTGGAATGAACCTTGCCTGGAAGTACTGTACTCCATTTCAGGTCTCTGTAGGAGAGTGCAAACTTGCAGATTCCTAACGGGATGTGGGATCACAGCTCTAATTATTAATTCAAAGGCTGCAACTGTCGGTTGCATTTTTATTTACGTAGCTTTTAAAGTAGAATGCTTAAAATAGATTTTATTAAAAAGAGAAAAAAGTAGATGGACTATTTTAGTCAACCATTTCTGTAGTTAAAGTTTCATAGCCACCTGAGAAACTAAACAGTTTATATCCCCCGTAACACTGACCCCTCAAAACCCCTAGATTTATTAGCTTAAATTATCTAACGTCATTAACCATCGTGTTTACTTTTAAGGGGGCAGATGCCCTGCTTTAATAATGTGATCAGTATTGATTACGGTTTGGTTTTGCAGTAGAGTGAAAGGGCATGCTCCGCAGCGTTCATGAAAGTAATTCCAGTACCCATCTTACAGTATTAAAACAAAAAAGAATTAAGGGTGGCTTACAAAACTATTAGCAACAGTAATTTTTATCAGTATTATGTAACATATCAGATTTATTTTATTTAAAAAGAATTATTTATACCATTAACAGATTCTTATATATATTAATGTGGCTGAAATGTGCAGGTTAAATCTATTAACCAAATTATTTATGTTATATTAAGTGAGAAATGTGAAACATATGTAGAAAAAATTAATACACTACAGATTTAAAAGTCTAAAGCTATGAGCCATTATAAAATTAACGAATGGAAGTATAGCACAACATTATTTCCATTTTATTTCATTTTCTTTTTATCACGGATGGTGGTGATGGTGATGGAAGCAGTGACATCCTCTGACTTCAAGGCTTCCTGAAATAATTCCCATTTCACCATTCCTGGTCCTGGGGTAGCATGCGTAACCCCCACCTCTTAGTCTGGGGCCACCACTTACCTCACATTTCCTTTTTTCCCCCCTCCCTGAATTCCCAAATCTCACTCTCTAGCTAAGGACTGGCAGGGATCAGCATCCTGGGAAGCTGGCGGTATTGCCACTCTCCAGACACCCGGCACTCAGCGTCAGGATCACAAGTCATTGCTCCTCTTCCCATCCCCCTTGCCCAAGTCCCAGACTCCTCTCTCTGAAGGACATGACCGAGACCAGCCATCCCCGAGGATGAGGGGACTTGCCAGGGCATGCAGCACTACCTCTGGGCTCGTCCCTGGGCTTTCTCATGTCTGGCAGAACAAATCCCACTCCTCCTTCCCCCCAGCCCGAGGGATCACAATAGCTGCACTGGCTACAGGGGCCTGGAGGCAGGAGCCCTTCCTTCCATGGGGTAGGTTCATTTGTCTTTTCTGTAACGCCACCATCCTCCATGCAAGCTCATGTGAAGTGACTGATTTTCTTTACTATTTTTCTCAACTTCTGTCTTTCGGGGGTGTAGTTTAGCTCACGTTTTTCTGTCCCACGTTGACGTGTTCGTTCAAAGAGTCACTGTTGGCCATTGTCTATGCCAGCCGCTTTCCCACTGTCTCTCCACACCCGCGTGGGTTTTAACTCACCACTACATGCGTGCGTGCGTGTGTGTGTGTGTGCGCATGTGCGAGCGCCTGTCTTGATTTAGGTTCTTCCTCCCTTTGCTTTCTGTCCTAGAACCAAGTTTGTATTGACCGACCCCTTCTTTTGGCATTTTAACTAATTAGGTTTGTACTTCCTCACCAATGTATACTTTACATCAGTAGACTATGTAAAGTATTTTTGTGCACTTGATTTCATTGGTTAATAATGGCATTGATGTGGGTGCTAGGAGTAGTTTGCTTCAGTCCATACCAATTTTTTTTCTCTTTTAGAGTTTTTATGGTTTCATGTAAGCAGTTAATGTAAATATTGTGAGCATTACAGGTCATGCAGTGTTGTAACATTTTAAGAAATGTTGCACCTACTTTACGATTAAAAAACTGGTCACTCATACTTGAATTTTGCCCATAGAGCCATTTCTTTCTCTTTGCATTGAAGCATAATATACTTTTTTGATGGAGGCCCAACCCTTCTTTCTACCTTATTATTTTTGGTTTAATAAATCTATATTTTTTCTAATAGAAGACTTAAAAATGAAAATTTAAAAAGTACTTTTTGCCTACTTTCTAATTTAAGAGAGAATTCCTATATTTAAAAGGTAAAAAAAAGAAAAAAATACTCCATTGTGGAAAGTGGAACAACACTTTATATGTCATTAATATGGCACAATCACACGAACCTGAACTGGCTGAGTAAAGTGAGCCCATGATGTCAAGCAGTATCTCAGTAGATTAGGGAATGACGTGATTCTTTGAGGATGTAAAGTGTTACATATTCTTGTCTATTTATTTATTTATTTATTATGCTTTCTTTTGCTAAGTGGGTGACAATGTGGTTGAGTCATTCAGATGACATTCAAATTAAAGGAAATATTCCTCTTTCTATTATGGTGCATTTTGTGAACACCATAAAAAAATATTTTCATTTATTTCAATGGATTTTCTTCATATTCAGAAAATGTTTGGCTGGTATCAACTGCAAAAGCAATATCCACATAGCTTAAACAGAAAAACTTGCAAAAATCAAAAAAACCCCGACCCACCTCTGATGTCCCAGGTCTGTTCTCCTCACGGTCTAAGGTTTTAGGGGTTAAAATTTAAAGGTATTTCCTAAATCAGCTCTGCAGAAGGTTTCTAAGTAATGTGATATCCTTTTGGAGTCCCTGAGTTTGATGGTATAGAGATGTTAGAGGGCTCATGGTGGACTGAATTACCTTAGGACTGCTACCTTTCTTAGCTACAGTTTGTATTTTGCTATGTAGGGTTGTAATGTGAGAATTCCAGAAGAGCCGTAGCATAAAAGTGCTTTTCTACTTTTAAAAAAAAAAAAAACCCATTCTAGTCTTACTAAGAATTAGAGATTTTTTTAATATCAGTTTTGTAATTTTTGATAAAGTTGTCAATATTATGATTAAATCACCAGAAAAAAAAGTTACTGTGATGTTCTCTTCGGGGCAGGGCCTATGTCTTCCTGTGTATTTGTAAGATGCCACAATGGGGTGCCCAGTCTTAAATGGGGCCATGGGCACCACTATCAAATTAGGTAGCAACCAACAACGCTGAGGTTGATTTCAATGCATAAAAGCCAAGAGAATTCACAGATAAGACTGCAAATCCTTAGTTTGCCTGCTGCGTCCTCCGGGAAGGCAATACCATCGGCTGTGACATCCGAAGGGTAAGTTGGGGAAGCCAGTGGCCATCAAAGCTTTTGCTTGCGCAACCCAGGACCTTCTCATCGAAGTCAAAACAGACCCGCTCCGACAACATGGCTGTTGGTCCCCTCCCTCCCTCTGCTGTTTTTACCAGTATTAGCTGAGAAACTTCGTATTTCAGGATTCCCCAAAAAAATACCTAGTGGTGTAAGCACATTATTGATTTACAAAATCCCAAACGCATAAACAGCATTTAGTTCACAATCTGGTGCAAGCACAGTTCACACTGGTGTTGAATCAGCTCTGGAAAAACACTTTGAGACTTTAAAAAAAAAAAAAAAAACAGAAAATAAATGTGTTTGCCCCCAAATCACAAGCCCAGGGACTTTCTGGGGGCACTGGGAGCCCCCACTCCACCATGCTGAGCATCTCTGCCCTAATGCTGCCCTTTGGCCTGGTTTTTGTGCCTGTGCACTACCGGGGATGAGAAGGCTCACTGTAAAAGACAGGCACGTTTGCCTGTCTCCTACAGTATTGCTCAAATGCAGCGGTTACAGCAGGGGCTGGTGGTGCATCACTGCAGCTGCAACACTACCCAAACATATGTACCCCAAAAAGTCCCACCAGCTTCCTGGCCAACCCTGTGTTGGAAGCCGTTGTTTCAACTGGGATGGTAATCCATTCTGTTTATTTAGCATTTGAAAGCTGAGCAGAGGGAAGTCAGGCCTCCATAGCTCATTTCTCTGACAGGTTCAGCAATTCATTGTCTCTTAGGAGAAAAAAAAAAAAACACCAGAGGTTTGAAATACTCCCTTCAAAACCCATTATGGAGAGATTTAATCACTCACATTTTTACTGTTGCGAGAAAGGTGTTTGTAGTTGAGTGCCATCCCAGCAGAAGATAAGGGGTTAGGATTTAGAGCAGAAATACATGTATATGTATACATCCTGGAAATTCCTATTTTGGAAAACATGGGGGAAATGGGAAGGGTTTTGACGTGCTTACCCAGGCCAAAGAAGAGTGGAGAGGCAGAGTGAGAGTGTCCCCACGCATTCCTGCGTACAAACCCTGAGAAAGCATTAGCACAGGTCACCACGAGTCAAAGAGAATGAGTGCGCACCCACAGAATCCACCAGCGTTTCAGGATGACTGACAAAAATCAGTGCCAATGTGTGAGCAAACTGAGCCTGAGCCACCGCTTGAGCCCGGCTTTGAGCAGTGCTGCCCCAGGTACGGTATGGGATGGGAGATCAAAGGCTGTTACAGCCATGTCTACATCCAGGTCCAGTGGCGCAGAGCATTCCCAGGTGAGTCCCGTGGGTGTTAATGATTTCACTTTGCTGATGATGTTAATACCTACTATTTAAATCTCTTATTTAAACCCAGTGATGGTGGGAGACTACAGATGAGGAGATGAGGAAGAATAAGCATTCTTGCCCTGAGGAAATGTCAAGGGACCAAAATTAAGGCTACATTGCAAAACAAACAAAAAAATGCTAAGATATTTTAAGGTCCTTTCCAACCCTAACCATTATGATTCTATATAATAGATATAATGTACTTAGAGCATGTGAACTGTGAACCTCAGCGGCAGGGAGTTGCAGCGTCTGTGCTATGAGGAGCCACCAACTTTTCAGACAGAAAACAGGTTTACCGAATAGACTTTTTAAATCTTACCTCTGAAGTTTCCATCTCATCAAATCACCATCATTTTAGGCCCTTTTGAAAAGAGAAGCAATTCTTAACTCCCAGTAGAAATATCACTCATTTTCAGTTCCAGGAAAATCATTTCTTGCTCTTGCTCCTTTCACCAATTTTTCTCTAGGAAGAGAAAAAGTCATAAAAATAGCAAAAATTATTGCGGTTTGCCATTTCTAGTTCTCAATCATGGGAGCTTCTGTCTGCTCCTGAGTTAAAGGACGATTTACAGCTGAAAAATAAGGGAAAACTTTTTTTTTCTCCTCTCCTTTGTTCTGCTCTTCTCTCCTTTCCTTCTCTGGACCCACTCCAGCCTGTCCACATCTTTTTTTGTAGAGCAGGGACCAAAACTCAATACAGTATTCCAGGTGTGTCCTAATAAGCGCTGAGTAGAGTTCTCTGTCTCTGCTACTGATGCCTTTGTTGATGGAGCCCAACATCTTGATGGCTTTCATTGCCACAGCTGCACAATGTGCACTCCTATTGAACTTGTGTCCCCCAGGAGCAGGTCTGTTGCGATAGAGCTGCTCCCCAGGTGGGCAGATCAAGCCCATGCTCTACTCCTGGATTGTGTTCTCCCAAGTGCTAGACCCTAAACTTGTCTTAGCTATGAGGAAAGTCATTGTACCTTATGAGCCAGGTCTTGACATCCTTCTCGCATGCTCTCTTGATTGGCAGGAACCCCCAAAATTACTGATGGAGCAGTGAGGAGCATCACTAATGTCCTCGCTTACTTCAGTTATTAAACATGAGATTTCCACATTCCCATCCCAAAGCCCTCAGGCTGCCCTTGGATGCTTTGCAAGAGCTCTTTTCGCTTAATAAAGCCTGATCGTATCAGTGAGTGGAAGCTGAACTAAAAGCTGTATATAAAAGCTTAGTTAAGCTCATATAAAAGCAATATAAACTATTTAGAATAGAAAGTTTTAAAAATAAATAAAAATAATAAAAATAATAATTAAAAATAATTTTAAAAAGAGGGAAAAAACCCACATTGAAAGATTTACCAAGTACCCGTGCTTTGAGTTTGTGGTTATGGGGTCATCAAGTGAAGTCCTTGGAAAACAGTGCAGGAGAATGCCCTGTCTCCAGGTGAAGGAACCAAGCTTGTCCACCGGGGATGAAAAAGACCAAATTAGTTAAACAATAAGGCTTTCAGGCCCTGCAGCACGTGCTGTAGTAATGAAACAGATTTGTGTTGTGCTATTTGATCCATTGGTAGGAAAAAATAGATTAAGAAACCTCTCCCTGAGAAAAAGGCCAGACAGCGACTGATGGGGGCAGAGCCTGCAGGAAAAACCTGGTACTACCTAAACTTTGTAATTGCTAATTTGGTTATGGCAGAGTGGTTAAAGCAGAGAGTAAAGTGTTAGAATTAAAAAATAAACGCACAAATAAATTCATTTTAAAATGAAGTGCAAACTTCGGGGGATTTATGCAAGCACACGCATGGTGTTTGCAACCCTAAAACCTGCAACAGGCCAGTAACTTCTATAGAAATTGCATGTGAAGTCCTGCGTCAGCACCCACTTCAACAGTTTCTGTGCAGGTGCTGAATCCAGGAGCCCCTTCACACCCCTCTCCTTTTGCCTGCAGATCAGAGCGCAGTGGAGATGTGTGGCTTTGAAGAGAGGTCTCCATGGCTTGGTGGAAGAGCCCTGACAGCACCTCGCTGGCACCTGTACAAAGGGTTAGGTGGAATGGGTTTGTCTTAAAATGAGACACACATCGGCATGGCAGCACAGGTCCAAGCTGCACGTGATTCCTGTTAAAATACTTGGAATAGTTGTGGGAGAATTAGGCTGAAGCCCAGTAATGGTGTGAATTAAATCTGAGCAGAGCATTTCTATTTACAGGCAGAGTTCTTGCTGGGAAAGTTGTAACTGGGGGTTAGCTGAACACACAGTCACGTTTTTCAGAGTAACGAGAAAATATCTGCATTTGTTAGAACTGAGCTACTTCGCTAGCAGCAAAGCTAATATTACTTAGGAATACAAGAAAGGCAGCAAAGCACAGCAAGCAGCAAATTATGAATTATTCAATGTAAATGTCAAGTTTAGTACTGAATGTGGATGTAAATCTTTTTTTGAAAGGCTAAGCGTTGCCATTAAGCAAGTCCATATGACGCTACATCTGTTGGATTTCTTTTATATTTATATAATTTTGTTTTTATGTATGCAGGGGAAAAGTATTAGGATTTTCCACATTAGAATTTTAATAACATCATTTCTCCAACTGCGGTTGTCTGTAGATTCAAGGTTTGATGAAGGGATGATTTTTCTGGTAGAGGTTATATCCATATCCACCTCATTAACCAAGCCATAAGTCTTCAAATGAGAATTTGCTTTTGCAGAGGAATTTTATTGTTCCACATATTGAACCCAAGAAGTCAGATCGATGTAACTAGGTGCTGTTTTCGGAGCATCGCCCACCTGATCTGGCGCTTTGAAGTGATCTTGCACTGGGTATCTTTCTGAGTCACTCCATGAAGAACTCTTCCAGCGGGGGGGGGGGAATGCAGTCTTTATCAAAATCTGTTCAATTCCCCTCTCAAACCAGAAGTTACTGATGTCTCCAGGTTTTTATTTTGAACCATGTAGCTCCTGCCCACTAAAACAGGGACAACTCGGTCCAATTCGCCTGCTCTCTTCTGTGTTTCTTATTTTGATATTGGCACATTCGTCCCCCAGTAGCTGCATTCAGACAGGGCCAGTTTAATTCCTTGTGAAGACAGGGAGTGGTGATGTACACCAGAGGAGCGAGGAAGTATCCATTTCTCTGCAAATGTACGGGAAGCCTGTGCCGGGGGACTCCTATCTACTCTCTATAATCAATCTGTCCAAGCATTTCTATGGCTCTCATTATCCTGCGTGCCTCCAGGATAAGAAGCCGAGAACAATCACCCATTGTCAGTTTATGAAGCAACTTTTTCATTTTCCTTCCCCAAAGACTAAATTCTTAATTAAGTAAATTAAAATTAATTACAGAATCCGCACAACAAGATGTTATCATGTCTGTCCCCCAAACTGAGCTCTCTCTGCTGTTCCTGCAAGCTCGCCCTCCTAATCACAGAATGCTAGAATGATTTGGGTTGGAAGAGACCTTAAAACTCAGCCAGTTACAGCTTTTCTGCCACAGGCAGGGACACCTTCTACTAGACCAGGTTGATAAAAGCCCCGTCCAACCTGGCCTTGAACACTGCCAGGGATGGAGCAGTCACCACTGCTTTGGGCAACCTGTGCCAGGGCCTCACCACCCGCACAGTGAAGAATTTATTCCTTGTATCAGGCCTGAATGCCCCCCTAAGATGGGAGGAGACAGCGGAGCAGCTCAGGTGTGTGGCTGGCATTGTTCAGCAGACGACACCTGGAGATGGGATCCCACGTGGAGATGGGAGTGTTCCCATCACCTGGGCAGCGTCTCAGCCTTGTTAAACCATCTCTGCACATTTAAGGTCAAGCTGAACAACTGTGCATGATTAAAAATACACATTCATTTTCCAGAGCTGAGGCCAAAAGGCTTTCACTTTTGAAAAGACCATTTCCTATTAAGCAGTACCTACACAGACAATGGGCTTCATATGTCTCTAACAAACCTCAAAGCAACTCTGAGTATTTTGTAATGATTTCTTGTGCTTCATTAGCAAAAGGTTTAAACTGAGCAAATTCCGAAGGACATGAATGCTGCATTTCTGTTAATTAGTTTCCAGAGGAAAATGTTGTCATTAACTATCTACAGTGATCCTCTCATTAACTATCTGATAAAGGTAACTCAAGTATCTCATAAAATAACGGATTAAATGGCAAGAGGGAGTGAAGTGTATCATGAGAATAGTTGAACCTGTAGCAAAATGAACACAATTATTTACCAAATGAAAGTGTAATGACTTTCTTGATTTTGATCTTAAAACTTTTAGGAAATTGACATCTTGAAGATGTTTACCTGGTCTAGTGGCAGGTGTCTGTTCCCATGGCAGGGGGCATTGAATGATCTTTAAGGTCCCTTCCAACCCACTTTTAGAAGACCAAATGTAGCTGGTTTGCAATCAGGTCAGAACCAGAAGACTTTTCAGCAGTGTGTGCAAGTACAAGCTAGGCCAGGTCAAAGAGAGACCATTCTCACCCTGGGGAAGGGGATGAAGAACAAGCAGACAGCCAAGAAGGAGCAGTGGGGACGGCTCAGTGTGATGTCTCCCTCCAAATAGCTATTGACCCATGGTGGGATCAGCAGCAAGCCCAGCAGAGGATGAGGCACACTGGCTGTTCTGCTGTTCCCCACCATCCTGCTGGCCTAAGCTGCTGCCTCTGCTTAGATCTTGTTTTCCAGAAAGGAGCAATGAATACTAACTGAAGGAGCTGAAAACAGAGCCTCTTGATTCAGGCACTCACTCTTTGGGGGTGTGTTTGGCAGGAGCAGTCACAGGGAAGTGTAAATACCAACGCCTGTTGCAGGCATGTGAGTGAGTGAGTGATGGTGTGAGTTTAACCTCTGGTGCTTGCGGGCATGCAGTGGTGAAGCCCTGCTGGGGTACTTGTTATAAAGCTGGGATCATAGAATATATAAATGATGCTCCCAAACCAGCCAGCTCTAGGAGGACAGGCATGGAAGCAGCATATCCCTCAGTTCACACCATCACACATGTAGTAACTCCATGTTACCATGACCTCTCAGTCATCCTGCTGTAGTAAAGAGTCAGCCAGGCCACTTGGCTGCTCTTCTCACTTGCTGAAAACTTACCACCAGTGGAAGAAACAATGCTTTTCATGCTCCCTTCCTTCAGCCTGGTGCTGTTCCCAATTAGAGGGAAAGCAGATTCTATCACTACATTTCAGTGATCAGTATGAATCCCCCCTAGTCCAGCTGTTGGGGCATTCAGGTGATCTGAATAGGCAATGCTCAGAGTCTTCCCAAAAAGTGATTAATAACGTGTGTTACGGAGCTGTACCTAATTATATGCCCTTTAACTACCAGGCCAACAGAGTTGTTCTTAAGGGGTTTTTAATGATCCTTAAGGAAAGAGATTTCTTCTTGACAATTTCCATGAATTAGGGGCCTCCTAAATCAAAGAGGTTTATTTCAACTTTGCTTTTCAAAAAAAGAAACCCAAACAAACCCAGGTGAAGCACGGCTCCTGATGCGAAGCTTGCACTCTCTTCTACTTGTTTCTGGAACCAAAGAATAAGGAAGACATCTTGAAGTTTACATTTCTCAGATAAAGGAAAGTTACAAAACAGGTTTCTTTTCAAACCTCTGACTTTACCACTACAGAAAGGCATCGAGGCCTGGTCTTTTCAGGTAAATAACATGAATTTAGAGTTTTCTTGTCTGTCATGCTCAGAAATAGCTGCTTTCAACTGAAGCTGCACAGCATCTTTTTTATTTGCAATTTGAATGAACTCTTACTTAAGCCCTGGAGACAATTGCATCTATTCAATTTTTCAGAGAATTTAGGAGCATGGGAGGGTTAAATATTTTCTACAGCATCTTCTAAGCAGCAGGTTATAAGCACAGTCTGATCTCCAAAGCAAACCTAGTGAAATTTATTCCTGCTCCCCACCACGTTAGCTGGGACTCTTGACATGGTTACCTCTCATATGCCTACGTCAGGACTTACTGGATTTGAAAAGCCCATAATAATTGAATCACCATTCCACAAAGGCTGGCGTCCTTGGAAATGTATTTCTCCCTTCAGTCCAACAGGCCTGCTTTTCCCAACTGCTCACAGCTCCAGCTCCCACTACCAGGAGGACCATTTGCTCCATCACTGAAGGAAAATCTTTTCTTGACCTGCACATTTGGCTTGCTAAGAAACCCACCGAGCAGCACAGTGAGCATTACTTACTCTTTATTTAGTTCTTTAATGCTAAAACAGAGAACCTAGTTTGGGGCTATAAAACTATGCTTAAAAACAAAACCCCTATCCCCAAAATAGTGGTGTAAGGGCTCTGCCTGTGGGAAAGCCTCAGCCAGTGCTGTTAAGCTGAGTATTCATAATCCTTAGCAGATTTTAAGCTCCATCAGACCATATTTGACTTTTTGCTCCCCATGTTCTGATTGGAATATCATCCCACAGTAGCAATCGTCTCCTGATTTCCCACCTCTGTTTGCTCAAAGTTCATTTTCATCCATTTATTCTTGTTCTGAACAGTTGTTCAGCTATTCACTCTTGGTATGTAATCGCTGGTACCTCTGCAATCGTATCCCTCCTCAGCTTTCACTCTGTTAGCGCCAGCAAACCACACCCTCCTCATCTCTTTCCATATGATAGTTTCTCCAATCACTTGGTTATTTTGTCAGCCGTTTGTTGCCAAATTAAGTAATCAGTTATACCGGCTATTTTAGAAGCAATCTCAGCAGTGCACTGTAGGATAACTGAGAGCTGGGCTTGTTCAGCCTGGAGAAGAGAAGGCTCCTGGGAGACCTTAGAGCAGGCCTCCAGTACCTAAAGGGGCCAACAGGAAAGCTGGAGAGGGCTGACTCTACCACATCACCGCCTCTTCTCGCTCTGTCATCCAGTGCTTTATGAGTAGGAGCTTATCTTCATCACTTCTGTAAAGCAGCAATTTCTCCTTGTGTTTTGTTGTTTTCCTAGTTGCTTGTTCTGATTAGTCTGACTCTGAAGAAAACTTGCTCCCTGGCAAGGAGGCTCCCAGCAAAAGCCTAAGGGTCAAGTCATCTCCTTGAAGCAGACACTTGCAGGGAAGAATCAGATGACCCAGTGTCGTCTTCCCTTCTTCCACTTCTCCTCTTCATTTGCTTGCTAATTAACAGGTACCCTTCATAATAGGAAGGTCCTAATCATCTTCAGTTACAGGGTTTTATAAATTATAGGACAAAAGTAATGGGGGCTGTAGGGATGCTGGGGAGGGACTCTTCATTAGGGACTGTAGTGACAGGACAAGGGGTAATGGGTTAAAACTTAAACAGGGGAAATTTAGATTGGATATAAGAAGTTCTTTACTGTAAGGGTGGTGAAGCACTGGAATGGGTTGCCCAAGGAAGTTGTGAATGCTCCATTCCCGGTGGTGTTCAAGGCCAGGTTGGACAGAGCCTTGGGTGACATGGTTTAGTGTGAGGTGTCCCTGCCCATGGCAGGGGGGTTGGAACTAGATGATCTTAAGGTCCTTTCCAACCCTAACTATTCTATGATTCTATGATTCTTTGTCCTAAGACAGTAGGACTTATAAATCCATAGGAGTTTTTTTGGTCAATAAAGACACAAAATTGCAAAATGATATTTTTTTTTTCATCTTCCGATGTATAAATGTTGCAATTCTGAATATACCATTAAAAATAATGCCTAAATCTTTATTTTAATTTCCAGAGGACTTTACATCTGGCAGCAACTTGCAATACATTGCAGAATATTCTGGAAAATATGCAAGTCTGTCAAGCCTTCATCTTCATTCTACTAGGATGTGATTTAGCAAAAATATTCTGTAACAGATTGAGTTATGTTTTCTTCTAGCACAGTAATTGGCTTCATGTTTCATAATGTGAACCACTACAAATGATGTGTCTCTCATGTATCCAGAGGTATCTCACATTTATATCCCAATAAGCTTACAATATTGAAGAAATATGTCGGGTGTCAGGCTTTGCGTGACAGCTGCAGCTCTTTCAATCATTATTATTAAAGAATATTTGCACAAGTTGCCATCTCTGTCATTTTGGAAATTTTCTTTTGCAGTTTTGCAGCACAGTTTGCCTCCCTTGATCTCTGCACACACCATGAAGACTCCACTGATAGAGCTCAGCAAATGTCACTTGTTTGACTGCATATTTCTCATCAGTTCAGCTGTAAATTAGAATAGGCAGAAGTTTCACAGAAAATTAAAGTCTTTGTTTTAAGAAAGTTAACTGTTGCTGTAGCTGTGCTCTCTTTTGCTTTTATTTCAAACAAATACACGTTCACTCTGTGTGTTGGAATCGATGAGTGAGAATATATATTGGGAAGTGGTGTGGGCTTGAAGTGGGATTTGCTTTGATATTTCTGTGCAAATCCATGTGATAGCTCACTGACTCATAGCTTAAAATAGGTAGTGATATCAGCCACAGAATTCTTCACAGATTTCAATTTTTTTATCTTTCTTGCTTAGCTAGCTGCTCTTCCAAAAAACCCAGGTCATTATTCAAATCTGTGCTCAGTTTAAAACTCCAGATAGCATCACTCTTACTCATTGATGAATCACACCGGAGCAAATTTTGGTCCTACTGAACAAACTGTGTGTTGCCTTAGTCATAACTTTGTTTGGAAAATCACATGCCAGGCTTAAATTAAGCATTTGCTTAAAGCAGATACTTTTTGAATATATTCTGGAAAGTTTGCATGTAGGATTTATACTGATTTATATACGTAAGATTTATATTGAAAACTTCTCAAAGCAAAACAAGAGAAGAAACTTTTCTGTCCAAAATACAGGCCTAGTCTTTACCCCTGAAATACACCAGTTCAGCTTGTATCGATTGGAAATGAGTTCCAACTGTTAAGCATAAGAATATTAACCTATTCCTTTAAAATACAACCAACTGCCAAAAAACATGAGTTGCGAGTAAAAATGACCTATTCTAGGCTGTCTTGCACTGAGCAAATTCAAAGTCTTCCCTTTACTGTTCTTTGCCAGATATATTAATCTGCACTGTAAATACATTGTTTAGCAGCATAGTGAGGCTAGGGGCTGCCTTGCTGAGCTGCAGCGCAAGAGCAAAGGCATCAAAGCGGTGGTAAGACTGCAAAGCCTGGGGCTACAGAAAGGAGAGAGCAATTCTTGGGCAAGTTCTTCCATACCCAACAAAAGTCAACTTCAGGAGCAAAACAGAGAGAGGTAATGTTGTGCGTTAAAATATGAGCAGATGTTGTCAGCAGCGTACCTAAACAGACTGCTGGATGAACCTGAAATTAAACTTGTTTTGTCAAGTCTGTTTCTAAATTAATGTTAAATATTGGCTTTTGCAAGTGTTTGGTAAATAGGAAAAACCCACCCTGGGGAGAGGAGCACCTCAGGGAGAGGAGCATTCTTAGTATCCCCATATCCTCTGGTCCGTTACTGTTGACAGCAAATTGATATTTCTTGATTTCTCCTTTATATTGCTTGACCCTATCCTCATGCCAATATCAGATTTGCACTGAATCTTTGAAATGATCATGAAATGTTTCTGTACATTAACAGGGCCATTCTGCCCAGCCCTGTGTGGATAACAGGAATTTACCTGAAATTGTAATCTAAAAAATCAACACAAAATAGGCGACATAAAGAAAACCATTTCCAAAAACACTTAGAACAGAGCACTTGTGAAATTTGACTAAAAAGAAGGGCAGGAACTGAGGTGGTGATTATAAATCAGATTATAAACCACATGGCAGATGGAAATGGGGTTTGGTTGGATCCATCCATATCTCCAGCTCCTACATGCCTTGTTCAGAAACATTAAAGCAGGAATGAACTTCGAAAGTGTATTTACTAACAGACTGAATGTTTGGTTAAAGGAGGAAAAAGAATCATAGAATTTAATATATTCGAAGCATATCCTGAATGATGATGTGACCATGGGTATAGGGCAAATGCAGAAATGAGACTGGCAGACTACAGCTCTGTAAACCACAGCATGATCCACTGGAAAAAAATATAATCAGATCTGCTGATGCTATAGCAGACAACAGCTCCACTCTCATTCTGAGCTGGAGAAAAGCAAAAGCTTTCATGGGGCTGGTTAAGCATGACCGAGCCTCTATCCACAGTGAAATGAAGACCTGAGGAGCTGTTCACCAGGAAATTAATAACCCCAGCAATGTGCCAAGGCCCCCAGTTATCGGTTGTGGTTGATTTGTCATATGGAGAATCTTTTCCCTTTCTAGTTGGTAACAGAGCAGAAAAAAAAAACCGTGTCATTGAAGGGATACCAGCAGGAAAGGAAAGCCATGTATATGGAATCATAACTTCACAATTGAGAATAATTTCATATATCCCAGGTGACACAAGGTCACTGTTTTCTTACTAATCTTCTGAGTTGGTCATCTAGATATGTGAAATTAGAGTGAAACTCATGAGTCTGAAACTCACCATCACATAAAAAATTACAGGTAAATAAGGCAACTTGTACAAATCTTACTGCAGGACTGGGAGAGCCCCATTCTTCCCCCCTGAAAACTGGGTGTTCATTGAACCCCTGAGTGCCAGGAGACTGGAGAGCTGAGCATGTGATGCTGCTGCTATGAGTGTTGCTTCAGCCTGGGTTCTTGCCACACATTAACCACAGATACTAGTGAAGCAAAGACAGAAAATATAAAGCTTAAAACAGGAGTAAAAAAATCCCTTAGTGGCTGTTTCTTTGAGGAGAAACTACGCTGCTTCAGCAGCGCTGGTGGTATAGTACTTTTATGCAACTAGTGTGTAACCAAAGGGTAAGACCGATGTCCTATTTTGGGTCAAACTCAGCTCTATTTTTATCACCCTTTAGAACAGCTACAGACCTGCAGGTACAGACAGCGTAGGTTTTCCTGATCAGTCACACAATCAGAAAGCAGCCCTCCCAGATGGGCAGATCAGAGTTCTACAACCAGCTACAACTCGGACTCCTGGAGGACTCCAGGAAAAGACAATCATCTTGAGCTGAACAAAGTACATGCATCTTGGATATGGATAGGCAAGAATATGTATTTCAATAACACTAAATTTTCTCAGCCACACCTGACAGTGGGCTGAGTGCCTGAAAGAAAGAGAATTAGCTAAAAATTAGAGGAAGCTTTAGAATCCTTCAAACCCAAAACAATAATTAATCTTCCTCTCTTCCTGCTTCAAATCTGTCATATCAAATGAAAAAAAAAGAAATTAAATATTACTTGCTTGTCTGGGTTTTTATGTATATTTTCCATTTCTCTTTCAATAGATATGCTGTTGTACGCATCTGTTCTAAAGTGATGCTTCCCATTAAAAATCTAATAAGGTCTAGGAAAGCCTTTTCTTAAAAGCAGATAATAAGAAAACTCTCTTTATGCTCATTTATCCATATTATCCATGTTTGGGGAGTAAAAACTAACATTTTACAGAAATATCATGAAGGTTGATAGCACATCTGTGTGAAAAGATTTTCTAATGTATTTTTCACTTTCCCAAAGAAATTCAGGAAACTCAGGGTCTAAATTATAATTTGGTGATTTGGTGATTCTTATTGATTTCATGTTACTAAATTTCTGCTTTGAGAACCTATGAAAAATACATTGCTAAGGTCCTGGGCCATCTTTTGCCGCTTTGAAATTAGGTGTGTCCGTGATAAAAGGAAGAACTGTAGAAACTGTTTGACACATCAGGAGCCTCAGTTCCCAGTCCCTGGAGATCAGCATGACTGAGAATTCAACTTTAGTCACTTCTGAAAATAATGTCATTTATTGGTACAGGAAGGCCACAGTTGTAAGATGGTTGGGTTTGATTTTTAAGAGATTGGGGGGCTGGACAAAGAGAGGAAGCTTCAGCCTTCAATGTAAAACTAATATGTATTTTGTCTTTAAAACAATATCTTTACTCCCATTTTTTTTCAAGTTTCATGGTTAGGATTTAATATAATATTTCCACTTATCAGCATAGAATACAGGCAAACTTTGAGAGCCCAGGCAGCTAATTTTCCTTCTCCATTGCAATGCATTTTAGGATCACAGACTAATTGAGGTTGGAAGTGACTTCTGGAGCTCATCAGGTCTGAGCCCTACTTAGAGCAGGGCCATGCTGGAAGTTAGGTTAAGTTGCTCTAGGCTTTGCTCAATAGTTTAAAGTATCTCCAGGGAAAAAGATGATCCAGTTTCTCTGGGATGTGTCAGTGTTCAATCAAATTTAACCAAACTCACAGTGAATTTCTTTTTCCTTATGCCTAATCAGTTTCCCTTGCTGCTTGTAACTGTTCCTTCATCCTTTCATGGTGGACCTCCAGGAAGAACCTGGTTCTGCTCAGCCGTTAGATCCCTCCTTAGCCTTCTCTCCCCATGCAGAGCAAATCCAGATTTTCCTGATATTCTTCCACCTTAGGTGCTCCATCTCCAGACCATCTTGGAAGCCTTCTGGACACAGGTCCTCTATGTCAAAATACTCCACATGGAGTATCACAGTGCAAAGGACAGGGGAGGAATCACTTTCATACTTAGTTTGCACTCAAATACATACACTCAGTCTTTTAAATTAACTCCAGCTTGTCATCACAAGCTCCACTTTGACCCACATGATGTCTGCATGATGATTTTGAACCAGAAATGATATTTTCCATGTCCTGTTTTTCTAAAAGAGGAGCTGTAGAGGAGCTGGCATAGCTATTGGTGGGCCCATGCAGAAGCACAGCACCTATTCCTAGCAGGGCACAAGGTGGCTGAGCACAGCTGAGGGATTATGCCTCAAATAACATTGCAGCTATTTGAGCTCCTGGAAGCTAGGCACTAGCTGCATGTCATCCCGCCCCACTGAACCAGTGTCACTGGGAACAGCTCTTTCATCTGGAGCTTAGTTGTGACCTAGAGTATCTTACTGTATTTCAATATTTAGCTTTGCGTCTAATAGGTAAAGGGGAGATATGTAGGCAGTTGGCGTCTAAGCCTTGCAGGTGATGAGTTAAGGCTGCTGGACTGACTGGAACATTTCTAGAAACACACTGCTCCTCCTTCCACATTAAAATGATTTTCCTGGGACATAGTGCACGGCTTGAAGAGTTGTGCATCTGACCTCTTCAACCATTCAATATTCTCTCTTATAAGGTTTATAAATACAAAGGTTCCTGCCATGGTTAATTTCTTCAGAGGAAGAGATCCACCAGAAAGGCCACCTTAGAGCAACAAGAGGTACTATGAGGTTCTCTGGTAAGGCACAATTTAGAACTAACACATCCCAGAACTGCTGGCTATTGAGATGATGGGGACAATGCAGCACAGATCAAATATGTTGACAGATGGGTTAATTTCAGTAATTACCACCACAACCTGAGAATAAATCTTCTCCCCGCACCGTGATGAACCTCAGTATCAAACTGTTGTTCCTGTTTCCTCCCCATATACAGCACTCCCTCTCTACTTCTTTTGTCAACAGCAATTTAGAATAACCACTTTGCTTAACTTTCCAAATGATTTTTTCCTGAGTTTGCCATGTCGTATTAGATTTTGCTGAAAGTGGGAAAATGTTGGTAATATTCTCAGAAACTTAGGAGGCTGCATATTGCAATATGCCTGAAGCTTTAAACAAAGAAATTGTTATTGGGCTAAATCCATGCATGGCAATAATATACTTTTTCCTGCTAGAACCACCATATAAAAGTTTACTGGCTCAATGTTGAATATAACAGCAAATCGATAACTGTTTTCTGTTGCTTTACCATTTGCTGTGGGTCAGTGGCAGATAATACTTTGTGTGTATTTGAACTTTTGAGTACAAGCTGTTCATTGAGTTCTCCGAGTAAGCAACATCTCAGAAGAATGGGTACATGAACTACAAAGAAATCAGTCTTTATATCTCCTGTGGCAGCTACTGTAACAGAATACTGACTGATAGTTAAGGAGAGAGGAGAAGGTATCTCTGGCGTCATTATAGTTTGCTTTTAAGGAAAACTTTTATCTGTCATTCTTTTTGATCAAAGAAAGAGTAGCCCGTGTTGCATTATAATTTCACTGAGAGGTAAAACCTTGGTAATTTACAAACGCATCTGAATAATCCACACAGTGGATTATTATGGATCATTTTCCTCTGAAGGGTAAACCTGTGACATCAGGGAAAGCTCACAAAAAAAAATTGTGTGTTTAAAATCAAGACAGAACTGTGCAAAGAAGCTCACAGAACCAGCGAATACTTGGTGGGGGAAATGGGAACGGATTAATGGGACTCCTTGAAAGTATAACTATTGCACTGGCATATTTTTCAGCTGAAGATTTACACTACAACTCTGATGAAATTTTCTGTTTATATAATGGCAGTGTTTTCCACTCCTTTACTTCTCCTTTGTTTTTAGAATGATTAATTAGTGACACTGTTCAGGTACTTGCAGAAACATTACCAACCCCAGTCATTCTTCTGTCTGACAAGATTTTTCTACACCTGGAGTACCCATAAGCACTTGGTGTCCCAATTTTTAATCACATAGGTATTATTCAGGATTTCAGGGCTGGAAATTCCCATCACACTTGCGAAATTCCCTGATCCTTCTATGAAGAAGCGTGGGATGTACGGCACAAATATTACTAAAGCCTTCAAAGCCTCAGTAGCAAGGAGTAAAGCTTGCCAGAAGTCTGTCTTGAATTGAGTCACTGTGCCTCACCGTGGGGTAACCTAGATAGAAAGTGAAATGGTTGCAATTGGTTTTGTAGCACAGTTTAACAATGCTACACAGGCTCTTCAGAAATTGTCCACGTGGTTTGTTTACCTCTTCCGTTCTCTTGTTTCAAGCTGTTCCAGCTGCTTTTGCTCCTCCATGCACTGGTGCTCTGGTAAATCCTGCCGCTTCCCCGATGACCTGTGCTTGCTGGAAGCTGCATGTTTGCAGCATGCCCTGCAATGTCTTCTGCCCAGGAGCCAGCCTGGATGACCCTGGGTGGCTATGTGGGCAAGTCTGAGCCTCCTTGGTTATCTGATTCACTGAGGAGGAGGCAGTCTTATTGCATGTCTATAGAGTGAAATTTTTATTGAAAGTATTTATGACAAAAGTATTTTTTTCTCAGGCTTTCCCATTCTTATTTGGCCTCACAGCTTCATTGTATTTCCACAATACTACCTTGAGTTACCCATAATTTGCATTTGCAAGCTTCAAAGGTTTACATGTGAAAGCTCAAACTGGAAGGCACAATTTTCCCTCATTTTCACCAGTGTCCTCTTACTCCATCTGCTCTATCCCATGCCCATAATTCAGTTCCCACTTTTAACTCTTTTCTATCTTTTTTCTTAGTGAAGTTCAAAGAAATGTTGTGAACAGGTACTGCTCTGTACACAAACCAGAGTCTGGGGTGCAGGGAGGAGGCTCTACACATCCAGCTTCAGGTTCAGCCTTAAGGGAATACATGTTAGACACAGCTGTGTGAAAATATCCTCTCAAGATCAATTTGAAGTGAAACAAAAGCTCTCAGAGGCATGAATGGCATTAATCATACAGTGAGAGTGCCTGTGAGTCTGTATATGAAAAAAACTTTCCTCGATTACTCAGCTTTCTCCCACCATTGACCTCACGCTTATGCCAAACTGGCCTTTTCTCAGCTCTGCATTGCACCCAAGCCATAGTGTCTCTGCACCATGCCCATGGTGCATAGAGTCCACGCCTTGCCATCACACAGCAACCCAGCCCAGCACTCAGTAACTGGTGCATGTAGGAGCCAGGGGCCACCTCCAGCTCCTCACCTGCATCCTCCCAGATCACACTGGTGAAATACATCATGTGGAGGTGACAGCAAGAAAGGGCTGATTGACCACACATGAACATCTACAACTGGTAGTTCACTTGCCTTTTCTAATAAAATGCTCCTCTCTTCTCCCTCTCTGCTCCCACCTCTCCCATCATTTGGGTCCAAATTCCTGAAGCGAGGCTTTCCAGGACCTGGCAATGGGTATGAGGTATTGAGGTCCACCTCAAATACAAGCACACTGCTCCTTCCAAATAGAGTTTAACTATGCATCAAAAGCACCAGAGTGAAGAAGCTGAATGTGCTAATAGGCAGACTTCTCCACTCTTTTCAGGGAGCAATGCTGAATCATTAGTCACTTAAGAATAAATTGCTCAGCAGAGCATAGCTTGCAACATTGTTCCTGAGGAAGCAATAGCTGGTATAAACATGTGGCTTTTCTAGAAGAAGATCTCCTAAAGTGTTTATCTAATTATCATGCCATGATTGTATATGCAGCATATTTCCATGAATGGTGATCAATAGGAATCTGGAAGAGAAAATACTCTCTCAGATTTGCTATGACTGGTGTCTGCATTATAAAGGTGTCCTTCTTTATATTATTTTCTTAAAAAAAAACCCAACAACTCTATGGCAAGGAAGTAAAGAAATCTGAAGCTTGAATACATTTTAAAATCTGTATGTTAATTGTATAGCTTACGACAGAAGACAAAGTTTTCTTTCATTATTAGGAACTTGTGCATTGAGAGTGTACTGCAAACAGTGTCACCGCTATTCATTGCCAACATAATGCTTTCATTTTCCTTTTGTCCTTTCTTGCAATCAAGCTAATATTTTTGCTTCTTCATGCACAGCAATGTTGAAAGACTTGTTTTTCTGTGATTGCTTTCAGTCTCATTTTCCAAAAAGACAGGGAAGTAGAGAACACACAACCATATTACTCTGGTACAAGTAATAATAAACTTCCCTCTGAAGAGCATCACAATCGAGTAAAAGTAGTCTTTCGTCACAGGGAAATGCCTCTAGACTACAATTGTCAACAGCAATCTGGGGCAGGGGAATTGCTGTGAGGAGCAAGACCTAGGTTATTTCTGGACAGCAGCTGTCACTGGGGAGAGTGGATGAGCAGGAAATAGTTCTCACAAAGCACTGTTTAAAGGGTGATGTGCTACCCTTTCATTGCCCAAGCCTGAATAGATAGCACAAGTGGCCTGCACTACCAGGGACTCTGATGAGATCCAGTTTAGTAGTAACCAATAGGGCAATGCCATGCAGAGGTCATCAGAGCAAGAGGAGGAGCAGCAGCCACAGGCATCTTACTGCTCTAGAGGTGGGGTAGCTACCTCTTCTACCACAGCTAGAGACAGAACCTAGAGAAGCAATGAGATTTTCTTTTTTAAGAGGATATGGAAAGACTTAAAAGAGTTTGAGAAGGGAAAAAAGACAGCTCGGATGCTGTGCGTGCTAAATGTCTGGCATACATTCAGATAAAGGAAAGCAAACTGTACTAGAGAAGGTAGAGTTCTGCTGGTATAAGGCCATTTACAGCAGAGACTTTCTGCCTGGACACCTTGAGAAGCCTCGGACTGTGCCCATGCCTGAATTCACGAAATCCAGAGGGTCACCCATCTGAACCTTGGTTCAGCCAGGCACCCTGACATCAGGCTCCCACTCAAGATATCCTGCCATGATGGAAAAAGCAGCGCACTTCATCAACAAAAGTATATTTCTGCAGGAAGACACTTTGCTGCCAGCTGTACCATGGTTCCTATTTTCACTGTACTAAGCCCTGAAATATGCCCTTCCCACACCAGCAAGGACTGCTATTCCAGATCACGCCAAAACCAATGGTATCAACCTCAGAACTAGGTGGGCAAGGAAAATGTTGCCATTATTAATGAGTAAGACAAATTGTTGTATCAGGGCCACTAATCCAGAAAACAGCAATTATCATTATTTCTTGCCTTTAGGTAAGCATGTGGCTTTTAGAATATTTATAAGAAGTTGTGCTCTGTTTATTTCCCAATTTCTTATTTTTACAGTTGCCTGCAAATTTATTTTTAGAAAGCAGACCCACTTCTACCCTTGTGCTGAAATTCAGCAGAATTATGAAGCAGAATTATGAAGAGGAAAAGGAGCATCTTTTACTGCTGGGGCAGAGTTTTTCACAGAGTTCACTTTAGGGAAACTCCTTCACTCTGGCTTCCAAACTCCAAATAAAAATTGTAACAGTTTTTAATGTTCCATGATTCTTACTTCATTGGTACTTCAAGTGGCAGGATGGGGTTCATTTTTTAACACAAGCTTGGGATCTCTCAGCTCCTCAAAACACACTGATTTAAAAAAAAAAAAAAATAAATCTTGTATTTGCCTCCTGAGGTGTGAAACTTTGGGATAAATTTGTATACATTTATAAACTTGGCTTTCAGGATTCTCTCCGCTAGATTTTTCTCAATGACAGTTGAGTAAATCTCTCTTTAAGGCCTACTGTTAATTTTTCAAAACTCAATCACATAAATACAATCCTAACTGTGTACCAACTTTAACAGTAGTTTTCTAGTTCTGGCGTAACCGTTCTTTTTCTCTTTACTGGTCACTGGGTTGTAAAGTCACCTTTTTCCCCGGTGGCAAAACAAACAAATGTGCAACATTTACATGAGTCATGCGTCAGCAGTGCAAGCTGCAGCACTCTTCAGAATGGCCATGAAGGGACTAGCCTGTGCCATGCTGAGCATCATCTGGTTTTGTTTAGTGCAAAGGGTGTTTTTTTTTTTTTTGTTGAGGGGGATGGAAAATAACAAAGGGTGTTTGTTTTTCTTAAGAGATATAATAAAAATCTATGCTGAGATTTGGTGGAGCTCGATGACCTTACAGGTCTTTTCCAACCTAGTTGATTCTATGATTCTACGATTTCCTCCTATACTGAAGGGGTTTGGTATTTACACTCTTTGGCATTACCCCCTTCTTCATCTGTTCATTTGCATATATTTGAAGAAATGGTGTAGAAGCAGCTGTAGCTCTGAAGCCCCTGGCCAGTCTGCCAAACCCACATGTGAGTAACCGAAGCAGCTGCCTTAACATGATCTCACCTCACACTTCAACTGCACCATCCACGAAATCACACCATGCAACGTTGATGATGCTGCATAGGATGTCCTGTCAAGCCTTGCTTGTCAAACACCAGAAGAGCCACCAGTTCTCTGCATGCTGACCATTTTCAACATGAAGTGATGTCAGATGGGCTCAAAATGCTTTGAGCATGGTGGTCAGTGGGTTTATCTCTTAAGACAAGGTGATTTCTTTAATCCATGTGTCATATATAAGCCATGAACATCCTTACTATTAAATGCCCTTTGGTGAAAAAGTGTTGCTGTTATAGAACACTGCTTTGTTTTGAAATGCATCATTTTTACTTCATATTCTATACTTCTCAAAACCCCAGATTTCTGTCTCTGAGCTGTGCTCATAAAGGTGGTTAACAGCTTTACTTCACTTCTACATATGCTCAGTTTAAATACTGTGAGATAAATATAGACATGAAGGCATGTCTGCATCAATGAGGAACAAATTTCAGCCTACAAAGGTACAACTTCATGTCTTTACAAGTGCCTGCAAATGACCTCTCTGAAAATGAAAGCTGTTGGCAACCTCGGTGATTGGTATCTGTTGGGCAAACTGGTTGTTCTAGGAAGTAGAAGGAAGTAGTGTGTCATATAAACGTGCAGGTTTATGGAATGAAATTCTAAAACAAATATGTCTGATTTCATAATTGCTTTGTTGTTAACTTACTTGTTGAATTGTATCATAAAAAAGCGCAGTGACAGTCAATAGTAGATTTATCTTTGGACTAAGAATCCAAGATTTTATACAAAAGGCAACAGCTGCACCAGGTTCCTTTAAAAGAGCTGATGACCCCTCCGGTGCTGTGCTAACCTTCAGACATAAAGCACATTTTCCTTTCATTTTAAAACCTGTTCCTTGACATGGATATTTTTGGTATAAAACTCTTAAATCAGGAGCTTCCTGCTGCTTCCCAGCTCAAGCATTTTTCATCATTTTACCTTCCTGCTATAATCTGGAGAAGGAACTATTTTCATAGCTGCCTTTTTATTTAGTTCTATACAGTGTCCACTGCTGTTGGGCTCAAGATTTTAACTCTATTTTCAACTTATTTTTCAACTATTTTCATTTAGCTTTAAATCTTGCAGGAAGCTATTTCATACTAGATTTCAGGTTTCAGCTGATAGGTTTTGGTGACCTTAAAGAGGAAAATGTGCAGGCTGCCAGTCCCCCAAACACTTCGAATAATTTGAAATAGAAATGGTTTGGAACAGCTGACACATTGAACTTTGAATATTACCAGCTAAGCATGCTTACTAGCTACTTTGATCAAGCTCTTTTTCCTGACAAAACTCCCTTTGAAATGAATAGGACAGAGGTTCCTTTCACTTCAATGGGAGTTCTCAGACATGGGGAGAAAGGACGACTTCATAACCTTTAAAAAGACTCCCCTAGTCCATTCATATATCTCCGGGAAAGCTCAGCACTTTTCCTTGTGCTGAAGTTGCTAAGCCAGCCTTCTGGCTACTTTTAGGCTCCCTTCTAGTGAAGCTTTGCTTAAACACAAGATCAAAACACTCTATAATGGGGCTGCTGCTACCGAGGCAGGAATCCTGAATGCACAAGGGCTCTATCAAGTGACATCGGAAGTATTTGTTAGCATAGATTTGCCAGCATCACTTTGCTAATCACATCTTCTAACCTCACACAGTGCTTCTCTGGCACGTTGCAGAAGACAAGTCTCCTACACATTCATGTCTTGATGAGAATTTTTGTGTATTTGCACTCATTAGCACTAAAATTCTAGTTATCTTTTAACATCACATAATTGATTATGGTTTCAAACACCCCACAAGTCTGAACAACACCATGACTTTTCAGAGGCCATTAACCACTTCTAGAATCTCTGCTCCTATACCATCCATGCTTTTAATTTTTTAGCACTTCTACTTATAACAACACCCAAAATAAAGAATTATTACATGCCCATGTCACAGTAATGTACACTGAGATTTCTTGATATAATCTTCTACAAGGGATGATTCTGCTTGGTGTAAGACTAATGCAGTGAGATGTATATTATTAGCGAAAAAATATAAAAACAGAAGAAACTTGCAAAAAGCCTACCAGAAATAATGACTGGTTTAGGCAGCTATTGTGAGAACAAGCATTCCTTGGTTTAAATGTCACTGTAGAGAAGCAGAACCAAAACCAAGGTTGGTAAAGCACCCAAGCCTATGGAACTCTTAAACTTTCACTGATAGATGTGTTCAAATGAAATTTGGGTATTTTTGGTCTATCCAGTATGCAAGTGTTCAATTCCATTATCTTCTATAGAAAATACAAAGACAAGTCAGAATTCAACCAATGAACAAGTAATTTCATCTGAGACATTGGTTGAGATTTGTGCATCAGAATTATTTTATCTATAGGTCAGGTACAGCTCACATTTTTTTTAGAGCTGAATGTCTTCAGAAAACCTGTAATATTTTACAAGATGAAGAGACCAGATTATGTACTCAAAAGATGTATGGTTCTGGCTTAAAGCTAAGCTAGTGTAAGTTGAAACTTTAGTTCTGTCCACATTCGGCTCTGTGCAACAGCTTTTTTGAGTACAGGGCATTGCTGAAAAAAAACTGCATTGCCTGTAGAAATAAAATAATGGGATGGGTTTAGGACTAAGAGCCACCTTGAGGGTAAATACGTTGCTTTTTTTGTTTTTTTAAAAGCAGTGAAAAAGACCAGCATATGCACACAAAGGGCAAAGGTTATTAGTATCTATTCAGTTCTGCTAACTGAAAAGCAAAAAACATCTTATGGCAGTGTGTAAAATGCCTCTTTCTTGCTAGAAGGGAAGCAGAGAGAGGAAAGTCTTTCTCGTTTTATAACAACTTGAGGAAGTATTTCAGGAGGAACTGCCTGTTCCAAGCAGCTAACCTAACCTTTTCACATGCATGATATCTGTAAAGCAGGGCTGTAACACCATCTGTGTAATGATGCTTAAATGGAAAATTCAAGAAACATGAGCTGAAAATGCATTTTATTTACTGGAAGCGCAACTCATGCCACTCATATGCTGTTTGTCAACAGCTGTAGGGGAGGCTCACACTTGGGTGCAATTTTAGATATCTGTGCTAAGATGTGAAGGTAGATGCTGGTAGAACTATAAATTCTAAGCTAGAAACTATATGACTTTTAAATATTTGCATGTTAACTCTAATCCAAATCAGGAATTGTTTATTTTTACAAATAAAAATATTCTAAGGGAATTGAGATAAGTGCAGTCTATTAGTTTTGTTCTCTGTTCCTTTTATTTTTTAAGCTTAATTTTTTCCTATGCTTCTTACTGAACATTAACCTGATGCTTTGATAGGAGTTGCTAATGTAATTCCAGATATCTTTTGCAAGCTGATTTGGGCCCATGGCTCATGAATGTGATGTTATGGCTGCTTTTATTTTTTCACCCTCCTGTGCCTTACTGCACTTGTTTCATCTTCCTTATCTCTCTGACACAATTCTTTGTTCTTCATTTTGTAAATCCTGTGTTATGAACTGTAGTTGTATTTACTGTATAAAACTATATAAATAACATGCAGCAGGTAACTAAAAATGGACAGCAATGGAGGGGCTGAACCTATTTGGTCAAGCTTTTGGGGTTGTTTTTGGGTCTTCCCCCCCCCCCCCCTTAAAAAAATATTAGATAGAATTGGCACTGTGTTTCAGATGGTAACATCGTCAAGTTTTGCCTGCCTAATGGTTCCAGTTTGTTTCAGAGACAGAAGTTTGCATTGACAACTCTAAAAGCTCTAAGGTGGAGATGAGAAAAAGCAGTTGGCCTCATCTCAGAGTGTCAAAATAATATGGAAGTGATGATGTAATTGAAGTACTAAAGGTCTTTGGTGAAGGGCTTCCCAGTCAATACATTGAAGAGTGGGAAACTGTGATTGTTAGACGATTACAGCTTTGTCCACACACAGAACCTGGGATGATACTTGCCAAATCTGGTGCGTCGAACGTTGCGTCCTCTGAAAGTGGGCTGAACTGATCAGGAGTGGGACACTTCCATAGCAGAGGAGCATCAACGTGCATAAATCACGCAGCTATCCCCGAGTAACTCCAGACCTGTGGCCAAGTCTGTAATACAAACTTCTGCGCATGAGAAGCACCTTATTTTAATGTACATGGAACTTAACCCCTCTTCGAGGCTCAGTCCGTGCGGAGAGCCACACAGGACATCACTCCTCGCGGGCGGGGGGACACAACTTGACAGGTATGAGTTTGTTCCTGAAGTGTTGGCTTGCATCAGTAACTGAGGTTTAATTCTCCTGATGGGTTTTTATCGCTAAAACTTTTTCAGTTCAAAATAGCTAACGATGCGGGCGCTGAAGAGAGGAGCCTGCGGCCGGAGAGCCGGCTCCAGCCCAGCAGAGGAGCCCGCCCTTCCCGCCTCGCCACGGGGTTACTCTCGGCGTCTGTCACCGGCTCCGGGACGGCCGGCAGCAACCAGCAGCGGCCGGCAGCGGCGGAGCCCACCGCTTGCAGCTACCGTCCACCCCGGCACCGCTTTCTCCAGCCAGAAGCTCCTCCCGCCTCACCCTCCCAGTGCTCCGCCAGCAGCGGGGAGCGACAGGGAGACGGCGGGTCCTCACGCAGGCCTTCCCTACCCCGGCCGGACCCGGCCCGCCTCAGACAACCGCGTCCACACCACCCTCCTCAGCCTCCCGCCCTCAGCTGCGCGCGCACCGCGACTGCTCCTCCACCTCCTCCCTCCAGGCCTCTCCCCCCTCTTCCCCCCCCCCCGAGCTCTCGCGTTGGCTGCCGGGATCGCTGGCCGCTTTGCTTAATGTCCGCCATGTTTGCCATGGCGCAGGGAGCGGATCGAGCGAGCCCGGCGCGGATCTAGGGCTGCGGGGCGTGCGCTGTGAGCTACGGGCGGCCCCGCGGAGAGCTGTTCCGGGGCGGCGGGACCCTCCATGGTGGTGCGGGCCGGGTGCGGGAGTGGCTGGGAGGCGGCGGCGAGGCCGCACTGAAGGCCCCCCCGCCCGCCCGGCCCCGGGGTGTTATTGTGAGGGGGAGACAATGAGCAAACTCTCCTTCCGAGCCCGGGCGCTAGACGCCGCCAAACCGCTGCCCATCTACCGCGGCAAGGACATGCCCGACCTCAACGACTGCGTCTCCATCAACCGGGCTGTGCCGCAGATGCCCACGGGGATGGAGAAAGAGGAGGAATCGGTAAGGGAGCGCGCAGGGGGGGCACCATTGTTTATCAGACACCCCCCTCCCCTCACGGGAAATAGGCCATTGGCATTCGCCAAGCGCACTACGCACGCTCCCCACCGCAGCGCTGCACGGTCCTGACGGGGCCCTGCGCAAAGAGCGCAGCGTAAACTGCTGTCCGACGCCGTAAGCGGGCCCTGCTCCGCCATCTTCTTTGCGTCCCGACTCGCGAGTGTTTTGATTAGTGGGGGGAGGCCTTTACGCTAGCGTAAGGAGGAGGAAGGCGCAAGATGCATCTCTGAATGAGCGAGCGAGTGCTGCGGCCGCAGTTGGCGTAGCGTGCCTTTGCTGCCGCCGCTTCCCTTATGCGTGGGGAGCGAAGCGGGAGTGGAGCAGAGCGGGGCGGACCGGCGGGAGGGCGCGGGCTTGCGGCTGCCGCTTGGCTCGAAGTGCTGGCTCGCTTGCCGTAGCGGCCTTGCGGCGGCTCTGGGAACGGAAAGCGGAGGAAGCGGGAACGGGACGGCTTGCCTCTCCCTGAGGCAGAGCGTTGCAGAGTGCCCCGCCGGTGCACTGCCGGCAAGCTGGGCGCTGAGAGGCTCTTGGGGACGCTGCAGCGACAAGCGGCTTTTTGCCTCTTCTGTACCTGCTGAAAGCAGAGGACGGTCGTGGACTGCACTTTGCACTTGTACACTGGCATGGCAGGGGGCTGGAGTGGACAGCGAGCAGCTGTGGCTTGTAGAGCTGCTGCAGGAGTAATTCTCGATAGTTGTAACGAGTGAGCGCCCTGCTCGTACTTTTTCAGAAGAGGTGCTTTGTGCTGCCCGGTGTACATACCGTGTCAAATGCATCATGTGGATGTGTTGCACTGTTAAGACTTTTAAGCGTTTAAATTTTTTCTAAATAAACTAGCAAGTGTTAAAAATAGATATGTGTTTTTTTTATTCTTTTAGTGTTGGGGTAAAAAGGGGGGAAAAACTGTTGTCCACTTAAAGATAAGTGTTTGGGGCTCTTGTTGAGGGGTACGAGAGCACTGCTTTGAAAATGCTTGCCCACCGTTCTTGTGTTTTTTTTTGAAGGTACTGCTTTGTATTACTGATCTTTAAGCATTGACTCTTACTCTCTTTAGAATTGTATAAGGCTTAGGTACAGGCTGGTGTCTAATGTGTCTGTACTTGTATGTAGAGCCGATAGTAAATGCACCCTCAAGAATTTCTTCAATGAATCCGTGTCTCCGCCTCAGCCAAGCCTCTAGGCATGTGGATTGGCTTTTCAGATGTTACAGCTGTCAAAAGAGGCTCCGTGCTTTCCTGATTGGTTTTTCTCACTTGACTGTGGATATTAAAGGCACCCCCTGTCTTACTGTTGTTGGGGTTTGTTAGTTTTTATTTTCTCCATTGTTTTACAGTGTGTAATACACTGTCCTTAAAGCTTCTAGTACTTCCCGAAAAGTAAATTTCTGTTAGAATCTGGGAGTGTATCTGAAAGAAACAAGTGTGGTATTAATGAAGCAGTCTTGGAAAGTAATTTGATTTTCAAAGTCTACCTTGCAGTCCTGTGCTTGCATTTAATGTTTATAAAATATGCTTTATTTTTCACAGTTTTGTGTTAATTTTATAAATCATGTTTTAAATAAACTTTTTAATGGAAAATTGCTGTAAGAGTTCAAGATGCCTGTGGACCGCTTAAATGAATGTGAAGATCAGGTTTATATTTCAATAAAAATGCTTTAGTGCTGTATGAAAATGTTGCTTTTCTGTAAGATTATGGTTTATTTTCTCTGTGCTGAGATTTGGCTATATTTGGTTCATTATGCACTAGTCTCAAACTGAAATGGTCATTGAAGTGGTTTATATGCGTAGTGCTAGATACATCAGCCGGACAAGGCTATAAACTTCCTGTTAATAGTACTGCCATGGAGTGACAGTTTCATTCATGGGATAGCCCTTTTCCCAGTGTGGCGCAAATAATTATTTAATGTAGATTTCTGTGGCGGTGTGTAAAGCCCTTCTAGGAAAAGCTGTGTGGAGAACAGTAGTTACATAGTTGAGAAATATTTAAACAGCTTTTATTCATAGTAGTTTCTGTGATCGATGTGTTGTATTTTGAAAGGTACTTTTGAGGGGAGAGAGAGATCCACGTACTGTTTTTTGACATCTCCATCACTTGAATGTGTCAAGGCCTCTTTTTATCAGAGGCTTTTGCCAGGGGTGAATCTTTGTGGAAGGTGTTTGAACCATCAGGGTAGCTCATGATTTACGTGTGCTGTACAGACACAAAGCTTGTGTTGCTCTGGCCCCAGTGTGCTGCCTGCCTTCCTGTATGCAACCTAGGTGAAATCAGGAAAGTCTTGTAAGTACACTGTACTACTGTATCATGAGGTCGGAAATCATCTTCCAGAGGGCTGACTTTCACTGAGAATTAAGTATTTACAGGTTTACAGGATGTAAAATGGCTAAAATTGACATAGCTGGTCTGTTCTTTACAAGCTAGTCTCGCTAGTACAGGCATGTGATTTACTTTGTTCATGTTTGGTGTTTTGTGTAAACAGAAATTCAGATTTTGGTCCGTTCAGTTTTAATGTGGGTTTTTGTGTGTGGGTGGTTTGTGGCTTTTTTTTTTTCCCTAACTAGTAGTATTGTTTGTAACTATAAAGGCTTAAAGCCTGTGAGGCCTTAATGATTATCACTCATTTCTACAACTATTATCAAAGTTATTTGGACCAAGTATTAAAGTGTCATACAGTCACTGCAGTCCCAAAATGGACAACCATACACACTGCTAGTCATCCCACTAAAAGTATACTACCCAGTTCATTTGTACGAGCATCTTTATTTGACTTTTCTTTTGGTTTGATCTTGATGAATATTCTGGAACAATTTCTGTTTAAGTATCTTGGAGATTTATATCCACTCGTAGCATTTTACAGTTCAGCAACTCATTTCTCTCACTCGAAGATTCCAGCTGTGAAAGAATTAGGCTTCTGGCCTGTAGCATGTTTATGTTAGCAAGTGTTTGTAATTTACTCTAAATTAAACCTGAGGAAGAAAACTCTGTGGGTTTGTTTTTTGTTTTTAAACTCATGTGAGAGAGTGGTTAATATTAAGCAAAAGCAGGAGGATGACCATGAGCTGCAAAAACTGAGCAGGGACATCTTGTATTATTGTGGTTTTTTTGTTTTTGTTTTTTGTTTTTTCCTGTGATGAGTAAGAGTTGTATTTCATAATATGAATGAATTCTTTTGGCTGGAAGGGGAAGAGTTGCAGAATAGATAAGCCCTGTTTTTGTTTCTTACCACACAACTGCATGTTTTTTTATTTGAATGCTTATTAATGGAGATGGGAGAAAAATCAGGCTTAATAATGAGGCAAACTGAGGCTGAAGGCTTTTGGAAGTAAATTGACTCAAGTTGTTAGTGAGCTAAAAGCACGTGATAATTGATTATACTGAGATTGCCTAGTCGAAGCTGTTTGAACATTCATTTCAAAATTCTTGTTTGTTCATTTACAGTTAAGTTTGACATCACATGGCAAGGGTAAGGTTATAGAGGAGAAAGTGCACAAATAGCAAGCTAAGAACATGGTTTAACCTTATTAAAATGCTGATGGAGTGTGAATGAAAAGTTACTTTCATTCTCAGTCCTTGAATAATGACCTCAGATGATCTTTCACTGATCGTTAAGTAGTGTTCAGTTTGAGCATTTTGACAGATGGGAAGTAGTTGACTTGAAGAAATTTACTTTTTTCTTGCTTTTTCTTCTGTTCATACTCCATCTCTTGGTTTCAGTTCCTGTTGTAATGCTGGAAACTTGAAGTGCTTGTCATCTGGCTTGAAGGCATCCTGGAGCTAGTGATGCTTCTGAAGCAGCATATTTGTTCTTTCAAAGCAGGAAGCTTTGCACAAGTCATAGTGTTTTGTTTGGATATTTTTGCTGATACAGTGTAACATAATATTTTTGATGATACAGTGAATTGGGGGAGTTCAGGCAGGAGGACTTTGAAATATGTACATAACACACATGAGATTAATTTAATGGCAACAATTTTTAAATAAAAGTTTGATATAACCTGGCCCTACATTCACCTTTCCTTGTACACATTCTTATGCATAGACATTTTTGTATGTGTGATTTCTGTTTATAACATCAAATAATAGTAACTTAATCTTTTTGGAGGGTCTTCATCCTGCATGTATGAGCTTAAACATGTTGGTGCTGGCTGGGGACTTCAGGGGTACTCTGCTTTTGTCCCTTCTGCCTAGTGTTCAAATGGCACACATTTTACAGAGCTTGCATTGTTTTGTTCATCTCATTAACCAATGGTATCACTTACTTTTATAAAGGGATTCATGGAGTTGTTCACATAGTAGAGCTGATGATCAGCATAAAGACATATAGTCTTGTTTGATACATACTCTGTATATTGGAATTGAGTTTTGTGCATCTGTGCCACCTGCTTGCTTTCTGCAACAAAGAGTTTGGAGTCTGCTTGAATCTCCCCTCTCTGCTCCAGAGACACTTTCACGTCATTATTGGGAAGCATGCATGTTTTAAAGCTGGTTTTGTACATGGAAATGTTAACAGATAGGAAAAAAATATATTCATGCTATGAAATGCATTTTTAATCCTAAATTAGTAATTATTTATACTAAATAGTAATTATTACCGCAAGATAGCTTAAAGCATTTAGTTTGAATTTTGTGATGATGATGGTATTTTAGAGACTAAGTTTTGTTCTCAGTTGTGCTGTTGACATCCATGACTTCTAGGTACATGCTTAAATAAAGGTAGTCAGTTATTACAGACTCGTACAGAAAGGGTGAGATTGGAAGGGATCCTGGAGGTCATCTTGGACAGCCCCTGCTCAGGCACGGCAGCCTGAGCCTGTTGCCCAGAACTGTGTCCAGATGGCTTTTGAGTATCAACAGGGTGGAAACTATCAAATATGTGAGCACTTAAGGTACTGATCACGAGTACCTACCTGCTACTGACTGGTGCACTCAGGTTTTAAAGCCATAAATATACATAAATGACTCCCCATGTGGTCAGAACCTAATCTAGCTTGAAATTTGTGTGTTCGATGTGCCTTCATAATCTGTGGTTGAAGCCTCTAAGTTGCTTTCAAATGAGGGACTGTGTAGAAGAAAGAAGCAGCAGGGCATCATTGTGTAAAATAGAAGGTCTGCAGAGAATAACTTTATTCAAACCATGCAGATACTAAAACAAAAATTCATCAAAAAAGACTTTATGGAAATCCAAGTAAGAAACTACAAAGATTGTATTTCCATGCAAAACTAAGTGAAATCAAGACAGGAGACTCTCCTTAGGAAAGAAATGTTGATTTGATTACAGTGGACTGGGTTATGTGTTGGGGAAAGATAACTCTCAGTAGAAGTTTATTTCTTGGTTTGAGTTCAGCATCTGTCTTTATTTACTTATTTTGGGTATGTTTGGAAACTGCTGTGTGTAGTCTTTATTTGTCAGATATTAAACCTCAGTTCTGTTTGAGACCTCTTACCCTGTCTTCAGGTCCTGTGTTTTTCTCCCTCCCTTGGAGAGCCATTGCTTCATGCAGTGACATTCCTCACAAGTGCATATCTGAAGTCCCATTCCCAGGCATTATTTCAGCTGTGATCCTCTCTCCTTCCTGTGCTTTCACTGGCTGTGTTTTTTGTTTGTTTGGTTGGTTTGTTTTGTTTTGTTTTTTGTTTTTTTGTGGCTACATGAAAGTTCCTTCCAGTCCACTGATGGTACTTTGTAATGTCCCTTTTGAGAATGATGTATCAGACTTAACACCAAATAGATTGGATTGTGTTAGCTTGATGCTCCAGTGGGGATGAAAATAAGCTGCAGATAAGTGAGGACCTCGTCTCAATGCTAGAGTAGTTGAGCATAGTTAACTGATGAGCTCTTAAACTGGGTAGCTGTTTGTATTTATGTGGCTGAAGTTAAGCAATACAATCTGTTTTATGTCTCAAACTCGGGATCAGTTTATAAGGGTTTAACACATTAACACCTGTCAGCTAACCTGTGGCAACTGCTTGTGAATATAAGCTTAGCCTGTGCAAACACAAAGTAATTTATTTTGAAGCATGCTTTTAAGGTACATCTGACCCACAGTAAGTGTGGCCTGCAGCTTGTAGGGGTGGTCTGCTCTTTGGAGTACTGAGGCCCATCTGAGTCACTAATGGGGGGTGAAAGCCCACCATGGAAAGGTGAGCATCCTGCTGTTTGATGAGAAATGGTAGGAGCATGTGGGGATAGAAGGTTTGGGAATGGGGAAGTATGAGCCTACTATGCTTTTGGTGTCATCCTGAGGTTAGATGGGTTCAGCCCTATCTTAACACCACAGTCTTAATTTAGATAAGGTTGCATTTTTCTGCGGCTAGTAGTCTGCCTGCCTGGGGTCAGTCAACATTGGTCTATGGAATCTGTCCTAACTTGTTTGGGTGCCAGAGTTCATAGCAAAGAACAATGATATCTGTGTGGACGATAATTGAGTGTCACACCTCTATTCATTATGCAGGAACTTTCCCTTACAGGTACCTTTCCTCAGGATAAGGTGCAATTCCATGACAAAAGCTTAGGAGAATGTTTTGAAATTTGCTTCTCTGGTCTGCCGCTTAGCTCTGGAACATCTCAGTTGTAGGTAGCATTTTCTCCTTTTTCTCCAATTTAAGAAAAACTCAGAAAGAAAGGCCCCAGGCAGCTTTAGTTGTATTTTGAATTACATTGTTCCAGATTTCATATTGTTCCTGCTTGGCAAAATTTAGCACTAGTCAGCTTTGTGCAGTTTCTGTGCTGATTGAGATCAGTTGAGATGTCCTGTTTGAATAATTTAGATCAACATACATTAAATTAGCTTATATTGATCAGGGTTTTAATTACTTTTTATAAGAAAGACCATTTTGATTGGTGGTAGACATTCAAAAGGTTTTGTAAATTATTTTGCCAACAAAGCTAATAAACTTTGCCTTATTTATACTTATTTGAAGTTATGCGCCTTAGCATATTTATCATTCAAGCTGTTCAGCTTTTAAAAAGATAAATAACACATTTAATATCTGCAAACATAAATCACAGTTAAACCTTAGGTGTCCCAAAAGCCACTGGTAGTGAAGATCAGTTGTAGAACTGAAATTTCTCTAACGAGAAGAACTGAATTATTGTGTATGAAAAGGAGTAAGGAGTAGAGAAGAGAATTCTATGCAACTGTAATGTCAATATAGACTCATAATTTTGCATTTAATGATGACTAGTTCTGGTTCAAAGGAATGGAACTATTTTGGAATATACTATTTGAAGGTTTTTATTTTAATCTGTGTTGTAAATTCCTATTAATATGTAATAATCACTGTATAGTGCGACTGAAAGTCTTGGCTTAAAATACTGTCCCTGTTCATAACAGAAGTGCTCTGAATATAGGGGAGCAGAAGTTTGCAGGACCTCCCCCCCCAAGTTCTTATTTTTCCTAATTTACTTTGAAATTTTAATTATGATTAGTTCATTTACGCCAATAAAATGCCTAATCCCTTAAAGTAAAAGGGGAGATTACCACACTGGATTCTTCTTGTTTGGTTGTTTGGCTTTTTCCTGAAAAAAAAAAAAACCAAAAAAAACAAAACAAAACCACCATAAAAAAAAAACACAAACAAAACCACCCCCCCCAAAACAAAAAACCCCAAAAGACAAAAAAACCAGCAAACCCCCCCAACAACAAAAACAAAACAGCAACAACAACAAAAAAAAAAGCCCACAGAAAAACAACCCAGTGCTTATTTCTTCAGAAATAAGAACAATGAACTGCCTGAGGTAAGAATTTTGGACTTTATTAGATACAAATATGCCTTTGGTTTGTTGTTACTTTAAATGCACACTTCATAGTGGAAGGAGCTGATGCCAGAGTTGTATCCCCTCAAGTAAGTTACTTAGCAAAGAAAAATGCCATTCCCTGTTGGTAAATACGTGAGATAAAACTGGTTTGCTTTTGCCTGAGAGACTTATTTCTCTGGTCTCTGAAGTTTCTTTGCTTCAGTAGAATTTTCCTGTGTAAGGTATTTTCTCATGTTTGTGTCCTCTTCACTTGCAACAGTTTAGAGCTTACCCAGCTTACCTTGCAAGGCTGATCTCCAGTTTGTTAAATGTCATTTTTTCACCAGTTTTCCTATTGCATCATGTCCCCTCTGACACACAAGTACTTCATGTATCAGCTCTTAGCCAATGTATTTATAAATGCTTCCTCCTCCCTTTTCCCTAGTTGTTTGCTGTTGCTTATGTTTTAATTTATAATTTGGTTTTCTTAGCTTTCTGCCATTTTTATGGCTGTAACTCATACTTTGTATGTGTTTGACCAGTTTGAGTTATGTAACAAAACCTATTTTGAAGCATCCTGGTAATGTCCGATTTCTGTGTTCTAAATTCAGATATAAACAAAATACTGGATGTCTTGTAGTGGTATCCAGTGACTACTAAGTAAGACAGAGACATGCTGTTATTACAGAAAGTTAAAAAGCAGTAATACCTGTTTCTTGAGTTAAAGGTATTTGGCTTAAAAGGGAGTTTTGTAGTTAGTTTTTCATAATTCCTATCAATTGCTGCATGTGTACTTGTGTGTTATTTTTTTTTTTTTTAACCTTTTTATAAGTTGTCCTAACTTTAGAACTGATCTCTGGTATCTCTCTTTCAACATGATGGATCTCCAGGTTTCAGTACTTTGATGAGGACACTTATTTTAAAAACCCTGTAAAATACAAATTCCCTTGTATTGGCTTATGTACCAAAATCCATAAGAACTTTGGATCTTAATCCTGGAAAGAAAATGTTACATGTAGTGCATTGAGAGAGGGATAAGTGCTGTAAGCAACTTGTTCTTGAATGTTAAAGGTACACCTGAAACTTTCCAGGAAATTGCACTGCTGACGAAGATGAAATTAAGGGGCTCATTTGATGCCCAAACTCTTGGTAATGTCACTGCAGCACTAAGGCAATAAGTTCTACTTTGACTGCAGAAACTTAACTTAAATGCACACCTTTCATTGAAATATCCATACATGTTCAACACCTCTTGATCTTTCACGGTTGTACCCAGCGTTTGGCCTTCTGACAGGTACCAGCAAAACAGGACCCCACCGAACTTGCGTGGTGTGAGTGAGGACTGATGTTTTGCAAGAACAGGTCTTCAGTATTAAAGAAACACAATTTTGTTGTCAGCAATCTTGGAGCAAGTAGCCTCAGGCCTTGTAACGGCATGAGGCCAGCGAGTAGCTTCAGGTGAGGTTTCTGTGCTCGGGCCAGAAGCAGTGTCTTACAAAGTTGTTGGATAATACAAGTCTCTAATTGTGGGAAGAAGTGAAGCAGCAGCTGCTGCTACACTGGGAGACAGCTCCTGTAGAGTTGGTTGGAGGATTTCCACAGTCTTCCCTCCTGGTCACTCTTCCTCCCTTCTGCAAGGAGCACAGTTTGGTGACTTGTGGTCACGCAAAGGTTTTGATGAATGGAGCCAGGAATCAAACTGAGTTCGGACTTTGTCTATAATATTTAATAAAGGGGAAAACTAGTTGTTGTGGAATCTCAGCATTTTAAGATACATTGTGGGGTTAACTACATGAAAAATAAGAGGGAATATTTATGTATGTAGGTGTTTACTTTTCCATCCCAGTTTGTCTGACCTGGGACAGTCAGGTTATGCTAATTGAAGCAGACTGTAAAAAAAAAAAAAAGGAACTTCTCAGATGAAATTTGTTGACAGTCATTTCTGTGTCAGACTGCATTTGTTACGTGGTGAATGATACCAGTGAATTACAAGGAGCTAGAGGAAGCTAGTGCTTTCTGTGATTCGTGAGAAGATGTTACAATATTTGTAACAGTTTTTTCTCTTAAGGTCATGGAAAGGTATCTTGAGGAAAACCAGGTCCTGCTTTCAGGAAATTTTGATTTCTCGAAGTACCCTATACAGCCTTTCTGAAAGGAATTTTTAATAAATCCAGTTAATTTGTTGTTGTAACAGTAATTCTTTTTAAAATAATTCATATTCATGAAGACTGAAAACTTGTATAATTAAATGTAGCTTTAAAATATAGTGCTGTGGTTTGTGTGTTTTTTAAGAAATCTAAGCAGTTACAGGTTTGCATCAATGATATTTACAGAAATCGTGAACAATCATTTCTAGTAGTGACAGATTGCCGATGTTCTTGATAACATTCAGTATGACTGGCCCATTCAGTAGGATAATACTTGGGATATCTCACAGTTGTTCCATGTCCATTGCTACACAGTGATGTTGTTACAATGACTGAAATTGCATTGTGTGGTTTTTTGGCATTGAACTTATTTTTGTTTGGCGAGTGCTTTGGTTGTGTGGGGGGGTTCTTTTTGGTTTAGTTTTTTTGTTTTGTTTGTGTTGGGTTTTGGTGTTTTTTTTCTTGGTTTGTGTTGGTTTTTGTTTTTTTGTTTGTTTGTTTGTTTCTTGTTTGTTTGGGGGTTCTTTTGTGCTGTGAGATTAACTTAAACCCCGCAGAAATGATTGTGACACGCTCTGGTCATCTCCCTTCCCCTATACCTCCATCAGTGTCTCATGGGCTGATTTCCACTCTTATTTCCTAACTTGCCTGTAGGTGTTTTGTAGTGCTTAAGTTGGCTTTAGTTCAGACTGCCAGAGAGGAAATGAAGGCTTTTTTTTTTTTTTTTTATTTTTATAAACTGGGTTTGTCTTCATTTAGGTACATGGCTCCAATGTAGACCTGTTCTGTATCTAGGTGCGAAGTGTCATCCAGGGATGGTGGCCTCAGGTGTGTGTTGCTAGTGGCCCTCCTGTTGTATTGTTTCAGCCTGTATCAGCATTCTTGAGGTGATATTTAGGTGACTTGGTTATGATCAGATGATTTGTGTATGAAGTATTCAGAGTAGCTTGTCTTTGGCTTTTAGATGGTTGTAGCCATCTGAAAGAAAACAGGTTAGGAATGTCATCTTGGAGAAACACACTATGGTCAAATGTGAAACTGAGAAGTGGTTCCATGAGCCCTTTCCACTTGTAAGGAGGGCCTTACACTATACTTTCCCCTGTCTCTGGTGGGTGTTCTTGAGCTTCCTTCCACTGAGTGTCAAACCCTGTGGGGAAACTGAGAGGAGTTTTTGTCCCATGGAGCAGGGGTACTGTAGAGCTTTGGGTGTGTTGGTTTGGACACTGTGCATCAATTTTTGTTGTTGGCCCCACTCCCTGCTTCACAAGTAGTATATCCTTTTAAGAGGACACTGTCTCAAGGGTGAAAATTGCTGTGGTATGCAGACAAGTTTCCTTGTCCAGCCTGCAGAAAGGACAGCAGGTCTGTAAACAGGTCTGCAGGTAGGCATCTTCTTTCTTCACAACCCCCCTCTCCCCGTTAAGTCCTTCAGCTACTTAGATCCACTTACAGTTATGGTAATTTCAAGGCAAGAAATCAGTCCTGCGTCAGGTAATTGGTCATAATTTTGTTTATACTAAGTTGACAAGTCCATAGATCTCTTTTTGAAAGAAAACAAACAAAAAAGCTTTGGTATTGAGTTACAAATGCCTCATCACCTTGGTCCTTCTTGATAGAAAATTCCAAACCCTTTCTGCACTGAGGAGGATAAATATTCATTGGCTGTGTTTTTTTCTGGCAGTTAAGTATTGAAAGGGGTAACCAAAGAAGAAGACCAAAGAGGGTGCTTGAGTCTGTGCTTTTTATCTTGGAAATCTTGTAAAAGAAAAAAAAAAAAGTCGCTGTGTGTGTGTGTGCAAAGAGAGAGAGTAGATAGGGCTGTGGCTTTAGAAGGGGGAGAGGCCTTTTATCAAAGTAGCTTTTGAACTTCTATCACCGAGTGTTGTTGACTGTTACTGGCTGAGGTTGAGGCTTTGCAAGATGAATCTGTGCATTTCAGAATAAAGTTCTCTATTTTTTGTTTCCGAAGCTCCATATGAAAGATAAAAATTTCAATTTGTATTTCCAAAATTAAATTTAATGTTAAGAAAGTAGCATCTCTAGATTTTTAAGTTTTCCTTATTTTCTTTGCTTTAATTCTGTTCCTGATTGCAGGTAGTTTGGAAGGCAGACTTCAGGTTGGTCTAGAAGTACCTTATTTTGAGGTAAAGCTGTTAATAAATTCACTTTTCTCTTATACATATAGTGGAGGGCTGTGCAGTTAAAGTTACCTTGATCACAAAGTTGATTTTAACAGATAAGCTGTGGTATATATGTTTTTCTCCCATAGCTGCTGGTAACATCTGTCAAGATACTTCTTTCGTTAAAGTCTACATTGTTGCCGGTAGCTAATGTAATTATGTGACCTGAAGCTCTGTTGTGAAAGGGCTGGCAAAGAGGAAATTTTTTTCTTAAAACAGCATCACAGTAAACTTCAGTATGTTTCACTACTCTCTGCTTCAGAGGGTAAATACACATATTAGCCAGTTGATAAAAATGGTGAAGTAACCTTTTTAGAGTTGTAGCATTGCATGATGGTACACTTTTTAAGGAATGAACAGATAGGTTTAGTCATAAAGGTTCATCTTCTAGGGTGTCTGTATTCAATATGGAAATGCTCATTATGGTTTCATAATTATGACAGATCAGCTTTTCAGTGTGAAGATGGTATTCATCTGTAGGCATCTCCAACCACGCTCATCCAAAATACTAGCACATTTATTTAAAGTGTGATAAACTCAGTTTCAGAGAGAGTACTGTGGGGGATGACACTGTAGGATCCAAGTGCTCTGTTTTGCAGCAGTGGAATGAAAAGGAGTGTATTGACGATTATAGGTGTGATGGATAGGTAAAAATTATGTTCAGTATTGCTCACTGTTTCTGTTAAAGCTGAACAAAAATAAGTCGACAGGTAATAAGCCCCTTAAGGTTATTACTGTTGTTTTTAGGTAAGGAAGAAACTCCCATATAGGAATATTAGAAAGACCATGAAAACTATGGTATTTCAGGGATGGAAGGAGATAGCAGTGAAGGTACCTTGCTCTGAATTGGATTTTGATCCTGATTTTGAATGTGTGCAACTAAGTCTGAGTATTTTCAGGTACCAGTCTGGTAAGATTTCCTGGTTTTCCCCGCTGAGGAAAGAGTAAAGCAAGGATTGCAGTGTCTCAGTATGGGTTCAGTGGTATGATCTGAAGTTTCATTCTGGAATAAAGCTGATACTCTCTCTGTCAGCCCTGTTGTGAATGGCTGTCAAGTCCTTTGCATTGGAGCTTTGCAGGTGGTGGGTGTGGTGTGAAGCTTGGGGTGCTGCAGTGTACTCCCCTGTACCATTCCATGTGGAACAAGGGGATTCATCCTGGCAGGACAGGCTGTCTGCACCAAGGAAAATATGGTGAATTAAGTAAAGCTCAGTGAACTGAGCAATTTGCTGTAAACTGTTGTCAGTATGGTTATTGTGCAGTGAAGGCACCTGAATGGCTTAAGTGCATCTAGAGAGATGAATCTTTCACTTTGAGAACAATTTTGTTTTAATATGTAAATATCCTAAAGCAGCAGTATTACATATACTAAGCATTTAGGTACTTCCGTTCTACTGTCAGTTGAAGAAATAGTCCAATCTAAGCTATATTTGTTTGGAATTTTTTAGTAGTAGAAAGGTTTGGATGTGATTTTTAAGGAATTAGTGGGTAATAACTCTTTGTCAGGTACTCCCTTTTATTCCCATGCAGTGTGTTCTGTTTGCTGTCATTATTGTTTCTTCTAACATTCAGTTATTTTGTATGAGATCTTTTGATCTCCCCTACTGCAGAGTGAAGTACAAGTTAAAATACCATGTATGGGTTTCAAAACCATTAGAAAAAGCAAAACATACACTAAAAGCTGTGTTGGTATACCAGTTACCTAATCAGTCCTTAAAAATGCTTTTTCAGGTTTAATCAAGCTTTTTGATTAGGCTAGCTTTCTTATAAAAGTCTTCAGAGTTTGTTTAAACAGAACTGTTTCCGGAGTGAAATTTTGTATTTTCCTTAACTTTATGTTTAGCAGAAAGATTCTCCCACTCCACACCCCATTTTAAAAATGACATAGCTTAGCTATCTCTTCTGAAGCTCTACTGTTTGAGTGACAGTACTATTAAGACTTTTCTGTTTGAAAGCTGTGTTGTGCTTGAAGGCTTTTTATAGTAAGGTGAGTAGTAACACCTATTGTCAGTTTTCCTTGGGAACTCTTTGTATGCTAACAGTGTTTAAAAAAAAAAACCTGAGAGCCAAAATTACTCGTCTGCACTGTTTAATGGGCTGTGGAGTCAAAAGATGTTCTGTATTTTGGGTGCTCTGTGACCTTCTTCACTGCTTTTCCTGAAGGTTAACCCTTATGAACCCATTCATTACTTAAGCCACTGCAGACTCCTCTGTAAGTTGCTCACCCCCATTTCAGAAGAGCATCTGGGTTTGTTTTATGTTGGGGGTGTGGTGGGGAACTATAAGTTGATCAGTTTCAGCTGACTGGCTTTGTAAGGAATGCATCCACGGCAAATTTGTCAGTGATCCCACATTAAGAGGAGTGGTTGGCTTGCCAGCAGCGTCTGTCTTGTGATGCCGAGAAACTTTAGGACTGGCCCAGGTGAAACTCTGAGTTAGTTGAGTTAGAACTGCACAGATGGTGTACCTGGGGCAGAATCATAATGCTGTGCATCGATAGGGGCCAGGAGCTGCCTGGATGAGGAGCAGCACTGATGGGAAGGATGGACCAAGTGTAGGCTGGGCTATGTTAAGGGGAATGTGGATAAGTTCTGATGCTTCTCCACTTGCCAGTGATGAAGCTGCTATTGGAATGCGCCTTCCTATTACTCTGTTTTCCCTAAATTTCTCAAAGATGCTGAGAAACTTGATTTGTCAGTGGGCTGCCAGAATGGCTAAAAGATTAGACTGTAGCTACTGAGAGGAGGGTGTGAGGGAACTGGTATTGTTACCTCTGGGGGGGGAAAAGTGGGTTAGTACGTCACTGAAAACAGGTTATGTGGAGGGGCTGTGGAAACAGAAGGGTTTCAAAGAAGTCATGGCTGACCTGTCTTGTGTTGGAGGTAAGAGTCTTCAGGTGGCAGTTGGACAGGTAACCTCTGCAAGTCCTTCCTACCAGCATTTCTGTGGTACTGTCGTGTTAACTGTTAGGAGAACTCTAGAGACATCAGTTGAAAGCAGTACAGTAAGGAAACAAATTTTCTGAAGTTGAATTGCATACTCAGCACTGTGAAGCTCTTCAAGACACATTTTAATGGTGGGGTGACAGATTTACTCAGTAGGTGGTAACTCAAGCAGGCTACACCAGGTATTTGTGTGCATGCTTCTCTTAATTCTGGTAGCATTCACCTGAGAGCCTGAAAGTTTGATTTTAATGTTGCTTTATCTGCCGTAGGAGAATCCCAAAGCTGCTCTTGCAATCAGTGTTTAGTTATATTCTAATTTTGCAGAAGTTGCATTATTTGCATTTGTGCAACATCTTAATATTTAGGAGAGTGTAATTTACTAAATATAATTTTCATATTTTTAAAAATTTGCATTCATTCACTGCCCTTTTTTAAATAATAATCTGTAGAGTTGAAGAGGAAGAAACCCTGTTTTTAAGAGAATTTACCGAGTTCGTAGCACAGAATTTCTGTGTGCAGGAGATTCTGTGTCTGCCAGATTGTATTGAAGTTGCAATATCCAAGTGGTGGCTGTTTCTTGTGGTGTTGATGTTTCTTTTTTTTGTGAGGCCTCATAGTCATAGAATCATAGAATCGTTAGAGTTGGAAAGGACCTTAAGATCATCTAGTTCCAACCCCCCTGCCGTGGGCAAGGACACCTTACGCTACTGGTATTAATCATGGAGGGGGATAACCCCCAGAACTGAAGAAGGAGATAGAGTAGCAAAGTCTTTTTTTTTTTTTTTTTTATGATCAGAACAAATAACCCTTTCCAGCAGTTCAGTGTGTGGGAATGACAGGAGGATAGCTGGAAGCCCCTGAAATAGGCAGGGGAAGGTTGTATAGATCTGTGACAGAGCTGAGCTTCAGTTTCAAATTGATGTTCTGCTGTGTTGTCCTCCGTACCCTCAAATACTGGAAGACAGAGGAAAGAACACTACAGTGGTGGAAAACAGTGAAAGGATAACGAAACTTTGAGGCATCTGGTTCACTAGACACTAGTAGTTAATCTGGGAGACTACAGTTTGCTTATTTCATATTCAGCTTACTTGGATGGAGAGCTCATGACTTAACTCTCCCAAGTCATCAGTGGCTGTAGTGATTTAAGATCTTGTCCTGGTGAAAACTGCCACTCTTCCTCTTTACTGGGCATATGCAAGGCACCACGTGAGAACTTAGACATTTTGAGTTAGCACGAGACATTTTTTAAATGGTTTACAAGAGCAAACTGCACTGGAGGGTCTGAAGAGTATGTATATGCTTTATAGCTGTCAGCATCTGGCTCAAGGTGGGAGGTGGCAAGGGGGTAGCATTCAAAATCACCCCATCCAGCAGTCTGCCGGACAGGCTTCTTTGGTTGCTGATCATATCGGGTGGTAGGCAGACTGCACTGGAAGGATGCACAGACAGTAGTGTGAATTGGAATACTGCAGTTGTACTTGGTGTCCTTCCAAAAGTTTAACATGAGTATTCATGAAGAATCTTTAAAAGTTACAGTTTAGTACTGATTTGCAGCAGTAGATGGGTTTCACTGGGTTAACTAAGAAAATTCTGTGTGAAGAAATCTTGTGAGCTAATACATTTATTGTGATCTTTATTTCACTTGAAATGATTCTGTAGAATTTGTGACTCCTGTCCTGAAAGAATAAAATGAAGTGTCCCGTTTAGGGAGTCTGTGCTTTTCAAGTGTTACTCTGTGAGGACTGCTTTTTCTGTTGCTCTTAACTAGCTGAACTTCTAAAGAAAGCAACCCAGTTAAAATTGCTGGGTAGACAAGGATGATTAAGTTAGCTATTCTTCCGATTTGAATCTGTTGCTTATAATACTTTAAAGGGCTTACTACCATCTGTTCAATTATCTTGCATAAATTTTCTCTATGACATGTTTTAATGGGCTTGGCTTATACCAGCCCTTGTTTTCTACTAAGGTGTGCTTTGAATGTTTGACTTTTTCCCAGTCTGGTAGAAGGTGTAGGCTGTTTTGTGAACAAAGGGTTCTGTTTATTGTCCTGCCTTATGTTCACTGGAGCTCTAAGATTCAGAGAGTTGCAGAATGGTGTGGGTTGGAAGAGACCTTGAAGACAGTCTACTCCCAACCCCGCTGTGCTGGGCAGGGACACCTTCCACTAGACCAGGTTGATCAAAGCCCCGTCCAGCCTGGCCTTGAACACTGCCAGGGATGGGGCAGCCACAGCTTCTCTGGGCAATCTGTGCCAGTGCCTCATAGCTCTCAGTGAAGAACTTCTTCCTAATATCTAATCTCAGTCTCCCCTCCGTTAGTTTAAAGACATTCCCCCCTTGTCCTGTCCAGGGGATCTAGAAAAAGCCCCTTGGACAGGAAAGCCCCTCTTCAGCTTTCTTGTTGGCCCCTTTTGGTGCTGAAAGGCTGCTCTTAAGGTTCAGTTAGGAGCCCTGTGGTGTACTAGATGTTTGAGACCATGTCTTGCCCTGTCACCAGCCTGAAATCAAGCATCCTGCTGTCTGCTAAATTAGCAGTAAAACCTCAACTGCTTTGTCTGTGTCTCCTCTAGAATATAAGGAAAACAGTAGGAGAAAAGGGTGATTGTCTTTTTATGTGCTTCTGTATACTGATACCTAAATAAACTCTTTAAATTTTCCTCTTGCAGGAACATCATTTGCAACGGGCTATCTCAGCACAACAAGTTTTCAGAGAAAAGAAAGAGAGCATGGTTATCCCAGTCCCTGAAGCGGAGAGCAATGTCAACTATTACAATCGTTTGTATAAAGGAGAGTTTAAGCAACCAAAGCAGTTCATTCATATTCAACGTAAGTAAACAAATACTGATTTTGTTGCCCCTTCCCTCCCTTCTCTTCTCCCCCCCCCCCCCCCTTTATTTGAGTAATCCTGAAAGAATCTTGAGGCCAAAGTTGGTACAATATTTAGATAGTGGAAAGACTCAAAAATTAAAGGGAGATTTAGACATGTGAATTCCAGTTTTTCTTCTTATGGAAGAATTTAAGATTGGAGGGAAATGTGAGGTTTTTCTCGCCACATTTGCTGATACTGTTTATCTGTGTGTAGTAGCTGGCAAGCCTTAATCCTGCCTTTTGGTCATCCAGTAGTATTGATCAAACCTTTTTTTTTTTTTTTTCTTTACTAATTCTGAGAAGGAGTAACTGAACTAGCCTAGCTACCTCCTAGTTGCTTCTGTTAGCCCAGGGCCAGGAAGAGGGGTTGTAATGCTTGCTGAGTGCATCTGAAATGCTTGTTAATTCGAAAGATCTATATAAATGGAGATTAAAAACGTTCAAGAATTTTGGTAGTGAAATCAGCCTTTGTTTTACTGATCTTAAGAGTTCTTAAAGGTCAGTTTCCACTGTGTGAACAGGGGAGTTCGAGCTGTTCCCTGTAGCATGGATATATTCTGGGCAGTGGGTAACAGTTATCTTTATCTGCCTTTTGCCAAAACTGTAGAATTCCCATTCTGTAAGGAACTCTGATCTTATTTTAATGATAAAGTGAAATATTCTTTGCATCAGTTTAGCTTCCTGTGTCTTAAGAGATCTAATTAATTAATCTAAAGTTGTAGGTAATTATAGTGGTCTCTGGATTAATTTTAACACTTTTCTTGGTTGGTGGTCTGTTAACAAGTGACACACATTTATAGTTCAGTCATTCCTTGGCATACAGATCATGGTTGTTCTTTGCAGCATGTTATTCTAGGGGTTTATTTTGTGACTTGGACTTCTCCCAGGAGTTACCTTCATAGCAAAACCTTAGATACATTGATCACAGTGAGTTGTCAGTCCTTACGATAAAACACAGATTCAGTTCTGGGTCTCTGCAGGTAAAACTTGTCATCAGCTCATGGCTATGGTTTTTAGTTGTGTTGAACACAACACAGGATTGACGGGGGTCTGCTAAAGCACTTTAGAGTGGAATGTGGTCCTCTTGCCAGGAAGAGTGTGTTGATAATCTGTTCCTCACACACTTTTTTCAGCTGCCTCAACAAGAGGCTGTTGATATGCATGTGTGTGTCTTCTGCTTATAGACAATTGAAATTGAAGTTAGGCAAAGATTCTTAAGCCCAAACCCAGCTGTATATTGAAGATCCTTGCATCATTCTCGCCAACATGGTGAAGTCTCTTTAGCATGTATTTACAAAATAAGAGGTTTTTGGAAATAATGTGCTGAAGACCCTCTGGCACAGTAGAGGCCATACTGGCAATGTGAGAAATGAGCTAAAAGAAATTGAAGTATTTCTCTCCTTAATAGAATAAACAAACATGCAAGCAAGGCAGGTTGAATTAACTGAAACGAAGCTGCTGAATGAGGAATGTGTTTTATTCTTTTTTTTTTTGTTGTTGGACACTGCCAGAGACATTGTTAATAAACATGTCTAAAAGTGTTAAATGTATTATGCCAAAATGTTCTTTGTCTTGTTGAGACTCACAGTCTTTCTGGACAGAATTACAGAAGGTATTTGAGCTGAAGATAAACATTAGATACTGCTTCAAGATAATTTTCCCACATATTCTAGTTGGAGTAGGTGTGATACAAGGCAGCTTTTATGCTACATAAACTGCTTGGAAGATCTGTTTTAATGCTGAAAGCGCAAAGAGCAACAATACTTGCTTTGGCCCCAGAAGTTATGTAAATTGATAGATGCCAAGAGGCCACATACTGTAATCTGTACTTTACTAGTGATTATTTCTGGCAAGTTATGTCTTGCTGTTCATCTGGTAGCCAAAAGTTTAAGTATTTTTAATTTTACCATTATAATTCTTTTATTTGGACCAGTGGTTCCGTGCTAAGAAAATGTAATTTCTTTGAGGTGTAGATTTCATGAATGAACATGGTTCCAGGTATTAGTTGACCCAGGTAGCACCTACTCTGGTGATTTTTGACATGACAAAACAAAAGCCTGGAATTATTTTAATTATTCCAGTATGTTTAATATTTTTCTAAGAATTGTAGTGTTAGTAACATGGAGATGCATTGTAAGTTATTAATGTGCAGCAAGGAGAATAATTTAGTACACTTGTACCTATGCTGGAATTATAGCTAAGTGGATATAAGCAAATTAGCATCCCTTACAGAAACACAATGGAGTAAAATATATATATGCACACAATAAAATATTTTACCTATGTGTGTATATAAAATTTAATGATACAAAACTAATGCTTTATCATAAGTAATGGAGTCAGATTGTTCAAGTATTGGTCAAAGAATCAAATAATCTTCATTAAGCTGTGTGGGATGAACTCTAGTTGCTCTTTAAATCCGAAAAAAAACCCACAATGAAACAACCACTAACCACCCCCCACCCAGAAAAAAAAACCCAGCCCCACGAGAGAAGTGTGCACATTTCACATAACTGAGTTGGCCATTTTTTATTCATTGTGTGTTCCATGGTTTCAGAGGATGCTGTGGCAGGGTCTATTTTGGCTGTGGGTTTGCAGCCTGGATATGTAAAGTGGGTATTTGCGTGGCACCTCCCCTGCTGAGGTATTTTGGTGCAGGTGGGGGTGGGTGTTGGAAGCTTTGTTCCAGTCAGGTGCTGCAGGCTTGCTGTGAAGGTGATTTCTGCTGCTTTCTTACTGCTTTGGATATTGTTGCTCTGATGTGGTTCTTCATTTGCTCTTGATCAGCGCAGATGTACCTGCCACCATTGCTGCCCACTCCTTTCTTACTGCCAGTGCCTTTCTAATGGCAGTTGTGCTCATGGGTGAACTAACACTGAGAAGTGATGTGTAAGAAAGCTTATTTTTCATGTTTTGGTTAGGTGAACCTCCATATTGATCAGTTTTCTGTCTTGGCTCATTGGACAATGGCTGGTTTTGGCGCGAGCAAAGTGGTAGGAACATGGCTTGCTGGGGAGGGAAGCTAGTGGAACTGCTTGTTTCAATGGTAGCTCACGCCTATGTCAGTGTAAAATGACTGTGGAACCACAGCCCTAATCTAGTTGGCAAAATAAAATTTGTTGATTTGGTTAAGTTTAATGGAATTTAATGCAACTTAACTTAAAAACAGTTAAGTTAGTATAAACTCAGCTCCTATTGGAGCTCAAGTAAACCAAAGCAAGTATCTGACAGGTACTGCTGTCAGGAGTGGTTAGAGTGGCAGAGGATGTAAATAAACTAGGATGTTGGTTGACTTGCTAATTGCTGTTGCAAAGCCAGTTCTGTTTATGTAAGGTCAGCTTCACTGGTAGGATCACTGGAGCCCTGTCCAGCTCTGTAAAAACAAGCAGTGTGGCGAAAAGCAACTGCTTTGGAGTAAGAAAACTAGATTCATTGGTCAACCAGAGGAATCTCTCAGAAATTACCAGAAGAAAGGGATATAGAAGATCCCAGACTGGTTGTGCTTAATACACAAACTAGTTGCAGATCATCTGAAATACAGTGCTTTCTGGGTCTGAGTTTCGTTCATCGCTAGTTCTTGCAGGTGTGAAGGAGCAGTTGCATCTGTTGCTATGGAAGGGGCAGAAATGGGTTAGTGATGGATGGCTACATCACACAGCACATAAATCACTTGTGTCTTGTGATGGCTTTTGAAACCAGCAAGCTGCCATAATAGTGGCCAACTCCAGGATGAAAAATGCTTTTTTTTCTGAAACTGGTACAGTTCACTCAGTGCTTGGGAAAACAAGAAAACTGGTTGGATTGTCACATGAAAGTCTGTTTCAAAGAGTAGTGATGGACAACATTCAGGGAAGGAGGATGCTTCATGCATGTCCCAGAGCTGTAGCGAGCCAGTTTGGGATTGACTAACTCCTTATGATTGCATGCAACATTTAAAGGAAAAGGGATAGTCTTGTATTTACTGAGGGTCATACACCTCTGCAGGCTGCTGAGGCTTTGTGGCCTTCCTGCCTGCACCAAAGCAAGAGGTGGAATGCAAGTATTGCTTCCATTGCTTTAGTGGCATTAACCTGTGGCCTGCATGTAAACCTCTGTTCTTTGAAAGCGGAACTGTGTTGCTAGGTACAGGTCATGACAAATAGCATGAGAACCACTGCCAGCAAAAGAAAAGCATTGCTGGAAGGTATGAGAGCAGGGTATGTGACAGAGTCTACTGCTGTTCTCACAGTGCCAGTGTCAAATAAGACTGGATTTAATTGTTGTAACTTGGTCCTGGCAAGTACATGTTGGATACCTTTAATCTTGTCATTTTGATTGTCAAAATAAAATCAGAGAATCATTTAGGTTGGAAAAGACCTTTAAGATCAAGTCCAATTGTTAATCCAGCTCTGCCAACTCCCACCAGTAAACACTGTCCTTAAGTGCCATATCTGCATGGCTTTTAAATCCCTCCAGGGATGGTTGAAAACACCACTTCCCTGGGCAACCTGCTCTACAAAAAATACTTTTGCAGGGTTGAAATTCAGGATGCAGTTTCTGGTTTTGTTTTTGGTGCTTTTTTTATGATTACAGTTTTGTCAATTTCCCAGTTTTTCAGCACTTCATTTGTTATTCCTGAAGTCTCAAAATGACTGCTAAGAAAGCTGATGTTTTATCAGCAAGTAATTTAAATTTGCAAGTAATAAACTGCATGAAGTTAGGTGGACATGACATGTTACTTAGCCAGTGGTTCACAGGGGCGGATGAACTGCTCCTGATGCTGACTGGGTACTCTGCAAAATGGCTGAACTGGCCAGCAGCAAGATGTGAGAGGGAGGGACACTCCAACTTCTAGCTGACCTGCACTGTAGGAGTGATGGAGATATCAACAGTGCAGTAATCTGCCTTCACTGTTTGGGGTGGAGATCTTGCTTTCTTATTAGTAATATTCATAATGGGTTTCTGAGGATCTTTGGTCTTTGCAGTTGCTTGTTGATGGAATGGTTGGGGTTTTCTGTTCTTGCTTAGTGTCTCCTGCTGGTCTCATCTCACTTGAGCCTGAATGATTTTGTTCTGAAAGGCGGTTCAGGAAGCTGCATGGTTGAAGAACTTTCAGTGACTCTTCTTCCCTCACTGTGGAAATGAAGGCAAGCACACTGGCACTGCTTACAGTTTGCAGGTGAACAGCATCACATCATCTGTCATAGGGATCCTGCTGCTCACTCATAACTGATTTAGAAAAATTGACTTGGAACATTTTGTTTGCAGGGGATTACTGAATTATCTACTGACAGGTTGACGTTTTTGTGGTGTAAGCAACACCTGTCTGAGGGTAAAAAAGCTGTGCTGGACTTTAATGGATTTCTGTGCATTCTAATGTCATCTGTGAGAACATGGTTGAGCACCTCGTTGTTCGAGTAGGGAGACCTGCTTTGTTCCCAAAATAACAGGAACATCTGGGTTAGAAAATTTTGGCCACCTATCTTGACCAGAGTTGTTTGAATGTGATTTCACAGTGTACATTAGGACTATAGTAGTGTTGTTGGCTCTGGGGCTGCTCTTGGGGTGTGAGAAGCTTTTGCAATTTGCATTAATGAAGTTAAGGACTGTGAGGGTTACAGCTCAGGTGGGAGAGTTCACCCCATTTCCATATACAGCTGATGGAATGCGATGCTGGTGCCAACACTGTGCTCCCAGGTGATTTGGCTGGGACCATGCAGGACAAGTTGGAGCAAAGCTTACAGGATGTGAATATTCTATGTAGCAGACTGGTTTCATAGAGGCCAGCACTGATACATACCAGTTGGTCTTGGCTGGTCACTCTATTCTGCATGTTGAACAGGACTGTATGGCAGCCACCCCAGGTGCTGCAAGAGTCTTTCCTCTCAGGTGTGTAGTCCTGGCTGGTGATGCTTTTAATGCAGCTTTACAGAACTATGAATTTTTTAAAAGTTCAATAGATGGCTGCTAAAGGGAGAACTGTGGGTCACGTGGCCAATGACCCAATAACGTGTGTTAAATAAAATGGCCATGCAACTGGTATTACTGAATTAGTATTATTAATAATTCCACTTAATACATATTTTCAGCCCATTATTAGTAATTTCTTCTTGAAATAACTTTTTATAGTATATTTACTCTTGTTTGTGTTAGGCCAGAGAAGGTTTCTGACCAGGTGGTGGTGTCGGTGTTAGTGATGTTAGTACAGTCAAGCAGTGTCTCCTTGGAGAGGTAGCATTTCGCAGCTGAAAATTTGAAGAAACTCCTTAGTAGCACTTCTCAGCTGTATTTGACCAAGTTACCACACACAGCCCAAATAGACTAAATGCTGGCAGTGGCTTGGCTAATTTATTGCATTGGAATACAGAAGAGTGGTCTTGGGCTAGCCTGAAATACAGCAAGAGTATGTTGCTCACTGCCTGTTTGTTAGTTAACTGGTCAAACCATGGGAAAGAAAATACTATAATTTGCTTTAAAGATACCTTTTAGATGTTTTCTTTTGCTCCTGTTTTTTCCTGGTCTTCCAAGTTTTTCTTTTGCACTCCTCTCAAAGCACCCTGGGAAGCACAGTAGCAGAGGTTTTCTTTAAGTTAGTGCTCAGATACAGCCATGAATTAAGAGAGTAAAGATGAGGTAGTGCTATTTGTCTAGTAAGAATATATTTCAACGAGACTTCACTGCTGTTAATACACTAGCTTGTCGATTGCATTGAGTATTGTTGTTGGTGTTTCACCCCTTCAAGGTTTTACTAGGTACAATTAGCATTTCATAGAATCATAGAATCACAGAATGGTTTGGGTTGAAAGGAACCTTAAAGACTATCCAGTCCCAACCCCCCACTGCCATGGGCAGGGTCACCTCCCATTAGACCAGGTTGCTCCAAGCCCCATCCATCCTGGCCTTGAACATTTCCAGGGATGGGGCAGCCACAGCTTCTCTGGGCAACCTGTGCCAGGGCCTCACCACCCTCACAGTGAAGAACTTCCTAATATCTGATCTAAATCTCTCCTCTGTTAAAGCCATTCGCCCTTGTCCTGTTACTAATTCTTGTATGCAACTTGCTCATACTTGTAAATTTAGTTTCTGCTATGTTATCTAAATAACTTCATTCTGCTTTTAGTAGGGTTATAAACTTCAGCTAGGGAAAGTATGGAATTGACTATTGAAGATGAGTAGCACAATGTGCAACAAAGACACTAGCTTTGCTGTGAACTCGGGAACTTACTATTTGGAGTCTATGGAGGAATATTCAGTGTCTACACCTAGAGTTAAGTTGGTTTTGGAGAGAAAGTAACAATTCCCGTCAGATCTAGCGTTTTTACAGTTTGTTGCACAGTTACATGAAGGGGAATAAAAGGGAAAAAAGTTTAGTCGTGTTATGAGACTCCACGCTTGTTGAACTGTCTAAAACCGGGCAGCTGAAATTATATTGGCACTGCTGTGTATGTGCTTTTTCTCCCAAGTCTGAGATTTGAATGAAAATTAATCTTAATTGTTAAGAGTCTTATCATGATATTCGGAAGGAGATGTGTTATAACAGTATTAGGAAGTGGTTTTGCTAGTTTTGCAAAGATGTATTCAAGTTTCTATGCCTCTAGTAATTTTTTCCCTGTCACCCCTTCAAGCCACTTAAAATGAAATGAAACCTCTTTGATTGCCCTCATTCAAAGTCAGAGACAAGCAGCTTTTAAGTACTGTCTTGCAGCTGTTACGCTGGGAAACATCATTATAAAGAAAGAAGTGGCATGGCATTAATGTGCCTTTCTGAAATCTTATCGATTGTTTTTGATTTCTGATTGTGAGATGCACGCTTCTGTATTTCCACAGTATGTCATTTACGAAGCATTTCAGTGTGGTTTGTGCATGTGTATTTTTGTTTCAGCTTTTAATCTGGACAATGAGCAGCCAGATTATGATATGGACTCGGAGGATGAAACCTTACTGAACAGACTAAATCGGAAGATGGAAATCAAGCCGCTGCAGTTTGAAATAATGGTTGACAGACTCGAAAAAGCCAGTTCTAGTCAGGTATTGTCCTGTGTTAAGAAATCACTGAGGTTTTCTGACTTTTGAATTTTCTGGTGGGGTGGTTCTGGGTAGGGTGTTTTGTTTGTTTTTCAGTTTGTTTTTATTTCCTGCTAACAGGATAAGTGGTTTGTGCAAGTGTGCAGTTTTACGGAAATCACATTGCTGTCTCCTATTGTCAGTATAAGCAATTTATTAAAAACAGGCAGGGAGGGAGCTTTTGGGAATGACTGAGGGGGAGCTGTTTTTAAATTTTAATTCCTGATCACAGTGTGTTAAAGAGGACAACTTCCAGCATCTCGTTTTACCTGTATTTGTATGGAAGAAGCTTGTGATCAGTAGGTGTATAGATTTGGCTAGAATCTGAATTCTTTGTTTCACTTGGTACTAGCGGACATTGACTTCATTTGATGTTTGAAGGTTATAAATATAGACGCATAGACAGTAAAGCAACGTCTTTATTAAGACCAGGCCCTTGTAGGAGAAACTGCACAGATGAAACTAAGCTATATTCCAGTTGAGACTCAGAGACTGGTTTCCTTGCTTTAGAAGCGAGTATGAGCTTTTTACCAGAAGGGTGCCAGTATTTTAAGTCAGTTCCTGAGGTGCTGCAGGACGTCAGTGTCTGGAGAAGGGTCTTAAAGCCAAAAACATAACTCAAAAATGACATCTGAAGGATCGGTTTCTGAAAGGCAAGTTTGAAATAGGCAGAGTTATTTCTCAGTGAGATGGATGTTTTGTGGGAGTGAAAAATCCATTGCAGGATCCATAGCTCTGCCTCATTTAGTTGAATGCTATTTGTTAAGAGGCCAAAATGTACTCTTTATGCTTTGGAGTGACTTCAACAACAATTAGGTCTTATGCTAATAAGGTGGGATGTGAAGAAAAAAATTGCACAGTACCTTGGATGATGATACTTACTGAACATGTGGTACCCAGATCTCTTTAGAGCTTTGATGTAGATACCCCTGTTTTGGCTTTCAGTTAGAGTGGTTCTGGTTATTGCTTTTCAAGATCAATTTGCATTATTCTTCTGCTGGCTTCATCTTTCATTCCTTTAGTAATGAAGTCAAATTTAAGAACTGAAAGATGTTTTCCTAAAATAAGAATATGGATGTCTCTCTGTAGGCAGGTGCCTCTGTCTCTTTCACCTGAATGTAAGTAACACTGAATCATTACCAAGGTGAAGAGAATTTTGAACCAGGAAGTACTTATTTAAGGAAGTCCATGATAGAAAATACATGAAGTATAGTAATTGATTCTTACAGGCTCCCACCCCCGCCCCGAGGGTGAAGTGTGTAAGGAGAAATCCCTCTTGGTAAATTAAATGTCTTTGGGACTTCCTGTGTAGTATTTTCAGACCAATGTAAGGGATTGCTGTATGTGTGTTCAAGATGATTGTCATGCTTTTGGGCTACAGAAAATTTTTCGTAAAGTATCTCTGTCCTGAGCTCTGCTAGGAATAGTAAGATAAAAAAAACTCTTGCAGGTTATTGGAGGCTAGGAGAGAAAGAAGTTTGGCTGTCTGGCAGCTTCCTTCCCCACATGGCCTTTATAGTGCTCTTGAATCCCACTTGGGGCTACTACAGAATTCATTTACAGCTGACATGACTTACATCCGTAATATAGTAGTATGCTGGTGGGAATGCTTTCCTTGCCAAGGGGAAGGTTCCAGACATTCCTCAGGCATTTTGATAACCAGATTTAAGCAAAGAATATAGTGACTGCATCTGTGTTACTGGTGGTACTTGCAAAAACACAAGCAAGCAGGGTCACTTTAACTTGTATTTAAGGCAGAGTCCATTTTGGGTGGTTTGTTGGTGTTTTTTTGTTTTGGGGTTGTTTTTTTTTCTTTTTTTTAAAGAAATAATGTAAAAAAGGAAACAAAGGACAAACAAGATTCAAATAATTTTTAAGTAATATTCACAGTGATTGATGTTTAAGTTGTATTTTAGCTAAACACAGTCGTACCAACTTGCATATACAGATTAGGGTATGCTGGTCAGTACGTGTGTTTGGCTAACCAGGCTAATACCCATTCTAGGTAGAATGGGTGCAAAATTGTTTTAATGCTGCATACATTCCTAATCACAGAGGGATTGGTGACTTTTTTTCCTCTTTCTTCTAAAACCAGTGTTTTTTTCTAATTGTGCTGTAGATTACAAGTGTGTTCTCCTGTTCTGGCTGGAACGAACACTTGCATAGTAGCAGTGGCTACACTTGGGATATTCTAATTTTTCTGAAATTTATTGTTTCTTTTTCTGTTTATCCTAGCATAGGGGCAAGATTTAACGTAGTTTGACATATTGCAAAATTGCAAACTTCAGTTGCTCAGTTTATACGTTTCAAATTACGGGAAGATAAACCAGAAGTTGACAGCACTAAGTCATGCTAGAGATACTGTCTATTATTCAGTAATTATTCAGTTTGATTTCCATATAGAAAGTGGAATGCAAAAAGGAAAATAAAGTTATAAAATTCCCTGTGTTTAACTACCTCCTACTGAAATGACTTTCCTAAGAAGTTATTGTCTTTGTTTCTGGGTTGTAATTAATAGGGATAAACCTTTTCTACCACAAAGTAAACATTTGGAGGGGGTGGGAGGGGGGAAATGAAGAAAATAGTTTACTTCAGAATATATTATATCTACAGTAAAACATCTTCTGGGGGAACCAACATTAAACTGCAAAGAATCCTGCATCTCTAATGGCTAATCAATAAGAAACTTCTTTTTAGGGAAAAAAATAGTCAAAGTGATTCCCAAATCATGATCAGCAGGCTGTAGTACGTTATTTATATCCTGTGCTTGTAATTATTTGATTTAATGAAAAATTGATGGAGTTCTAGGCTATGGTATGAAAGCTTCTGAGATGATGGTGGTTAAGAAAAGTCGGGAACTGTATGTTTAACCTAGGAAGACGAGCTGGTGCCTTAAGAACTTCAATTTACACACTTTTTCCTCCCTTTACTGTCTTATACTAGAAAAGGATTAAGTTTATTTATGAAGTGTGTAAGAGATGTGAGTGTAGAGTGACTTTCTCCCTGCACTGCTCCCCATCCCCATCTCAATTGCACCTTTTGAATTTTCTTTTAGCTTGTAACACTTCAGGAAGCTAAATTGCTGCTAAACGAGGATGACTACCTTATTAAGGCTGTATATGACTACTGGGTAAGAAAGCGTAAGAATTGCCGAGGGCCATCTCTCATCCCCCAAATCAAACAAGAGAAGAGGGATGGCTCCACCAACAATGACCCTTATGTTGCCTTCCGGAGGAGAACTGAGAAGATGCAGACAAGAAAGGTAACTCTTTAAGCTTTACTGTTTTAACTTTGTCACTTCAAATCCTGCCGTGATAGGAATCATTTTGATTTCTGTCCAGCGTCGTACAGGATCTGTCCTGTGGTATCCAGTTACAGATCTGATTATCTCTATTAATGGTTGCAATATTGGATGTCCTAGCTAAACTTCAAACCCCCTGGATGGTGCAATCAATGTGTTCATCAGTTCTTCAGAGACAGTTTATAGTCTTGCTTTTTGTAGAAAGCCGAAACTCAAAGGGCGTTTTTTAGGGACTGGCGCACACACTAGTTGTGGGACTTGCTAGGTTACTTACTCTTCCTTTTCTGTGGAAGAGGCGAAAGTGATCTTCCATTTGCCATGGAGAAAACAGTTCCATTCTTGTATTTGTAGGATGATTTGATTTGAACTAGGAAGTATGTAATTAGTCAGCATTTTACATCAACTTTGTACATGTATGTAAACAACCTGTGTGCAGAATCAAGGTGAAAGAAGTGTTCTAGGAACCAAGTCTTGTAATTCTTTGGCTGACAGAACTTCCACTGGGTTGATACAGAATCTGAGCAAAGCATGGGGGGGGGAATGGATGAAAACTTCTTTTTCAGCTTGCTCTTAGAAGTTGAGTTTTGTTTGCTTTTTCTGGCTTTGCTTACCAAGTAGGTCTTGCTTTAAGCAGAGCTGCTTCTGAGTGTACTTGTATGATGGTCTCACTTGCAGCAGCATTATGTAACTTTTTTTGCTATTTATGCTTCACAGGCTTTGCTTTTGACTTAATATTTGTTTAATCTTTCAATAGAATCGAAAGAATGATGAAGCATCTTATGAGAAGATGTTGAAATTAAGAAGAGAGTTTAGTAGAGCCATAACAATTCTGGAGATGATTAAGAGAAGAGAGAAAACAAAACGCGAGCTATTGCATTTAACATTAGAAGTTGTTGAGAAAAGGTAAAATGGAAAATTTTATCTGTAAGAAGTCATTTATAACTCCAAGGTTCTAATTTTCATCAAATAATGTTTGAAACACCTCTTGTAATTATGGATGCTAGTCTTCTGCACACATGCACGGCTGAAGGCTTACATTTTGCCATAAACTTCAGAAGTTAAACCAGAAGGGGTTTATGCAGACTGTTTGCCTGTTTTATGTCTTTCAAATATTTCCCAGTGGAAATGCAGTATATTTTTAATTGTATTTTTTGAGGTACCATTTGGGTGATTATGGAGGTGAAATCCTCAATGAAGTGAAGCTTAACAGACCTGAAAAAGAGATGAGCACAACTACATCCACTCTTCATAATGGAAATCACCACAAAGTTCAAGAATGTAAAGTTAAGGTAAGCTTTCTGTTGCTGCAAGTCTTCTGTTATCTGTTTCATCATTATTTTGGATGTACACAGCAGATGTTTGCACTGGAAAACTGAGTATTAGGCTGCCATACATGAAGGTAGGAGACCAGGACACTGCTATGCTTACTTCCAGTTTAACGTTTGCTGCCTTTCCCACCAGAGTTTTAAAAGGATTGGCTGGCACTGCTCTTTAATGCTTTAAACAGCAGCAGCATTATAGTAGTTAGTCTTCATTTTCTTTCTTGGTTCTGGCTCTTCGTTGTAAGATGATGTAAACATGCATGTGTTCAGTGGTCATCAGGACCTCCATGAGATTGCGAAGTGCAGTGAATTATTTTTCCTTCTGCCTTCAGAGGGAGTCTAGAGCTGAATTTTTCTGATAGCATTGTCTGTGAGTGCTGGCTGGCCCTCAGTGAAAAAAGTCATGAAAATACATGAAAATAATGAAAATGCAACTGTTGCATCTGAAAAAAGTTGCAGGCAACTAATGTTTTTTTAAAAAAAAACACTTCCTGGAATCTGTAGTAGTTTGTTATTACTGGGCTCTTTCTGCTTCTCAGTAATCCTGAGTAGGCGTTTTCATATCTGCCACCACTTGGCCTTCAGTGTTAGGTCAGCAGAAAGGTCAGCATAGAAAGGTGGAAGAGAGTGAGCAAATGTGGTTAATGTTTTTAAAATGACTACTAAAGAATAAGGTTTGGGATGGTTTTCTTGCAGTTAATGCAGGCAGTAATTGCAAAATTAACTGTTTCCAATCTTAGCATAATTTTAGTATTACAAATGGTTGTTCTGCTTCTCTTGTTTCTACTTCTTCATATCGTGTTTCCTTTAACTGTTCTTTAAGCTATAAGTTTCTTTTGTCCTCCTTAGGAGTTATCTTTGCTTTAAAACATAAATACTAGATGGTAAGGTACTTAAAACAAACAAACCCCTGAAACAAATCAAAACCAGAAGTCAAAGTTAGCCATTTTAATGTCACTATCACAGTTAAGCTTACTGAGCTGAGTACAGAACAGAAAAAGGGTAAGACCTGATGTTATACTGTTAATGTGACAGGAAAAAAAAATGCACCCTACTGTGAATGAAAACATATTTTTGAGGGAATAATCTGAAATGCCAGTTATAAAATGCTTGGATGTGAGGCTGGAGTGTTGAAGACCGTCAAAAGTTTGTATTTAGCAGCCACGACACCTAGTGGGCATGGAATTGAATACAAATCCCTCGCCTTGGTTCTCGTGCAGCAGTAGTGTTACACCTTGTGTTTCTCATCTGCGATGGTGAAGCTGAGCTCCATTACTGGAGTTTCACTCAGACAGTTGTTAAGTGGTAATATGGGGTAAAGTTGAACACTTTTTCAAAACTGCACTGGCTTTTACTTGTAATTGAGAATTTTGCATGAGAAGTAATCTTCCATTTAATTTAAAAGTTTAATAGTATTTACATTCAAGTGAATGGTTTAATATTGATGGAGTTGCTTACTAGAGAGCGTTTGTGTTAGCAAAATCTGACATAGCAAAACCAAATAACATCTCAAAAGATGTACAAACTATCTGAGAAATGTGGAACAGATTAGATTGTTTCTTCTGAATGTATCTGAGTGGTTCAGAAAATTGAAAGTGCTTGCCACAGAAAACTGAGATTTTTGTAAAATAATTGGAATAGGACTTCCAATTGCAATATCCTGAGTGTACTGCAAAGCAAGAAACCTCTTCGGCAGTCATATGGCTTGAAAGCTGTTAAGTTGTGTATTAATAAAAATAACTAAAGATGATCAGAGGTAAAGTTCTAGGTTTTTTAATGTTTTGAGTGAATTTTGCATTATGTGTCTGAAATAATGTTGCAGGTACTGTTTGTTGAGAGGGTTTGGAAGCTAAGCAGTCACATCTTAAAGTAATTAACACTGCCTCTTCTCATGCCTTAATTTTTTTAATTTTTTGTTTTCAACAAACAGCATCCTCATCACTCATCTCTAAAGGAGGAGGTGTCAGATGTTGTACGTCAAAAGAAGAAGTATCTAAAGAAACCTAAAATAGAGTGTGTAGTAACTCCACAACAGCCCTCTGCTGAGCCCTTGCCTGTTATCAACAAGAGTGACATTAAACAGTATGATTTTCACAGTTCAGATGAAGATGAGTTCCCACAGGTAATATAATACTCTTACATAATCTCAGTGTACAAAAGGTAGACAGTTCAGTTTGGCCAGTCTAGCCTGAAATAGAGAATAACTCTGTTGGACAGTGGAGTTTGTTTTCAAGCTATGCTTCAGAGAAGCTTGCATACCCTTACCTATATAAGGGTAGCAGTTTATATAATATGAACTTGTATAAGAAATAAAAAACCTAAACATAAACATGGCAATTGGAAGAATGTCTTTGCTTTCTGGCCTAGGTACCCTCACCAGTATCAGAAACGGAAGAAGAAAATGATCCTGATGGACCTTGTGCTTTCAGGAGAAGAGCAGGATGCCAGTATTATGCTGTAAGACTGCTGTGGGATTAGTGTGGTGGTTTGTGTTGGGTTGGGGGTGGGGGATGGTATTTTGTTTGTTGGTGGGAGTGTTTTGGTGGTGTGGTTTTGTGGTTTTTTTTTTGTTTGTTTTTAGTTTTGTCATGGGTTTTTTGTTTTTGTTGGTTTTTTTTTTTGTTTTTATTTTAGATTGGCACAGTGCTAATGTAATAGCTCTTCTGTTCCCACATTTACCACCAGAGCTTTGATTGTTAGGTGAATCCAAAGACAGTCTTTTTTAGTCTTCATGAAGATTATTCTTGCTGTACTGTTCCTCCATGATTATCTGAAGGGATATCAAAGGCCTTCAGCCAGTGTTAAGAAGGGAGAGATTTTTTTGTGCCCCTCAGCCTTCCTAGCATGTCCGTCCTTCCCAGCTTCTAGAGTTTGTTAGATTTAGGTACTAGTTGTCCCAGTACTTGGGCCAGCTGAAAGGTCATGCCAGGGCATTGAGTAGTCTGCTGTTGAAGCAAAAGGCTTTAATCCGTTTTTTTCATATACTTAAGTAAAAATTTTCTTTTGAAATTGTTGCAAAGGGTAGATATAGTGAAAAACATCAGGCTGCCATTGCAAGAATGTGCAGAGGACAGATTTTAGATGTCCTGTCATCATCTCAGGACAGAGTCACAGAATGGTCAAGGTTGGAAGTGACTGCTAGAGTTCTAGTCCAACCTTCCTGCTGAAGCAGGGGAGCCACTGACAGTGAAGGGGTTTGTTTTTTGTTTTTACCAAGCACGTGCTTACGGGTGGGGAGCTTTAGGCTGCAGAGGACCAAGAAAGGCGACAAAATGCTATAATGATTCTGGCTTTTCTTTGCTTGCATCCCATGGGAAGTATGAAATTACATGACAGACTGATCATGTATTGTGTAACCTTTAAAGCCAGAGAAGTCACTTAATCACTGGATGGGCTGTTTCAGAAGCCCAAATATCCCCCAGAATACCAAAATTATAGCATGGGCATCTTGCAGAAGTTGTCCTGAAGTTCTTTGTGCAGGTCAGATGTGTGCAACTGTTCCTGCTTCGCATTGTCCTGGTATGTTGTCTGTGGTATTCTAGAAGCGACTAAAACTTGATCCTTCCAAGAATATGTCATTATTTTTAACTACTCCTCTTCTTTTAGAGTTGTATTAGTGGGTTATTTAAGACAGTACTTGTCTGTTTGCCTCTCATTTTTTGTGTGGCCTCTTAACTTCCTTGTTCTTTCAGTTTGGTTGGATTTCTTTTTTTTTTTTCCTGTTGATTGCTAATCTCGTAACCGTTTCTGCCTAGCTCCAGAGCGTTACCTGAGGCTTGCTTAGAATATATCCATCCCCCCCCCTTTTTTTCTTAGTTAACTCCTGTGAGTTAACTCCTTTGCAAAAGAAGTTGAGACAACTGAAAACTTGTATTTTCATTCTTTTCTGTTATTTCTCAGTTGCTGTTTAGAAGGAGGCTAACAGCCTTAATGTTAGCCTATTAGGTTTGTGTTTTTTTTTTTTTTTAACTGAAGCCATCTGAATTTTGGTTAACTCTTAACATAAATTCATTGAATCTACAGCGCTACTGGTGCTGTAGGTTTAACCTGATCACAAAGATAGTTAAAGAATATTTATTAACTTGTCATAGAAGACGTTTCAGACAGTAGACAGCATTTCTGCCTGTAAAGATTACACAGTTTTGAGTTCACAGTAATAACAAAGGTATTAATGGAGTAATAAAAATGCCCTAAGGTAAGCTGATACAGAAAATACACTGTCAGGATCCAGTAACTGAATCATAGAATAGTTAGGGTTGGAAAGGACCTTAAGATCATCTAGTTCCAACCCCTCTGCCATGGGCAGGGACACCTCACACATAGGTATTGGAACCAGGGCCATTCAGATCAGTGTCTGTTCTCCTGGACAGTGTGTGTTTTATGGCTAAAACTAAACTGCAAAATCAGGAACCCCTTTTGAAGTTACCTACACTTAGGTTGCAAGTTGTCTGAGTTGGGAATTGTTGCTTTGCTTTGTATACGTGGTGATTCAGCAGGGCCTTTGATAAATGAACGGGTCTGTTTGGTATTTTCTATTACAGTAAGTACTAAAAGTTAGTCCTCTTATAGTGTGATACTTGCACTGGAGCTGTGCGTACAGTAATCAAGTAAGGAGGATTTTCTGCTTTGTGAGTTCACTTTTTTTTTTAATTGTCCAAGTTGTTTTATATCTAAGCATATTAATTGTTGGTTCTGTAGGCATTTTCTGTACTGTAGCCTGTGCATGATAATCACTCGGTAGTGAAAATGAAAATTTCCTTTTTTCTTTACAGCCTCGTTTGGACCAAACTAATTCTTCATATGAAAACTCAGAATTGGCAGAATTGGACAAACTGAGGTTCAGGCATTGCCTTACAACCCTTACAATTCCAAGAAGATGTATAGGATTTGCAAGGAGACGAATTGGCAGGGGTGGAAGGTACAGTTACAGTATTTGTACTCTACATGCCTCTTCAGAGGACAAAAGCATTAGAGAGAGATAAACTAACATCTTTTTTCATCCTCTTTAATCAGGGTTATAATGGACCGAATATCCACAGAACATGATCCTGTCTTGAGACAGATTGACCCGGAAATGCTGAACAGTTTTTCAAGCTCTTCCCAGACGTTAGACTTTTCTTCTAACTTTTCACGGACCAATGCTTCCAATAAACATTGTGAAAACAGACTGTCCCTTTCTGAAATACTAAGCAATATCAGATCATGTCGACTGCAGTGTTTTCAGCCAAGGCTACTAAATCTACAGGACAGTGATAACGAAGAATGTACCTCAAGGAAAACAGGGCAGACTGTGAACAATAAAAGAGTCTCTGCAGCATCTGTAGCTTTATTGAACACCAGCAAGAATGGCATATCAGGTAGGCAAGGATTTGAATTCTTCTGGAACTGAAAATACTGAATTCCAGTGTTTTCACTTGTGACTGGACTGATAGTATCTTCAGGAGTGATGTGTACCTAAACCAGAGACACAAGCTAATTATTTTGTATTTCTTAGGATATACAGAAGCTTTTCACAAACAGTTCTCAGTAGAATCTTGATAAAGTGCTAGACTTAAACGTGCATTACTCAAAGGAGGGATTCTGCTCATATTTAAGAATTGCTTAAGTGTATGTGATTGATTCTTAAAGACTTTAATTGGTCTAACCTTTTCAAGGAGAAAAGAATGCTCTTTCTAAATGAAAAAGAAAAGCAGTGTGTTTTTCTTGTCAGTTTTGCCTTTTGACTTTGCCAGACCATCTGCTGAACAGGCATGAAAAAGTCTGGAAATGGCTCTTTCTGTTGGTATCTGTCATAGTAAAAATTTTGAAACTGAAGCATCCAGTGATGCATCTTCTCTGTTGATTTTTCAGAAAATCATCAGCCACTGTTTAAGCGTGATAGGAGATTGCCTTTTTGCTTCAATGTTGTCTCTTAACTCTCATAGCTAGTGCAGCATCTCTTACTGTTCAGCTTTATGATCCTATAGCTCTGGATGAGCAAGACATATAACATAAATTGTCCAAACAGTTTTACATTCAAAAAAGAAGTGTCTTGTAGTATTTTCACAAGAATGTAAAATATATGCAGTACTTCTTATCTTTGTTAGCGATTTTGGGTATAGAAGCTCTAAACCTGGAATAAAAGCCACCAAAAGAAAAAAACTGCATTAAGCTTATATTAGCAGCTTTTGCATCACTTGCTTCATGTACTATAAATTGTGATTGCTTAAGTTTTAACATTGTCACTTCTTTGTCATCATAAAAGAATGTACAGTTCTTTAAAAGGCTGAACAATTGGACATATGCCAAGAAAGGTATTACCAAGGATAAGAAGCATTTGAGTATTTTCCTACTCTGTGTGTATACAGGACTAAGTATTGTAAAACAGGATAATTGGGTAATAGGCTGATTATGAATCCCATAATTACCTTTATACGGATGTGGAGCAGTTTGTCTCTTTTAAAGTCAGTTGCAGAATTGGGTATTTAATTTTCAATAACATACCTTTAGAACTCATGTGTTAAATTTCTTGAAGACAAAAGCAGATTTCTCTATGTTACGGTTTTAAAAGACTGAGCATTAGCTTATCAAGTAACAGCAGTGTAGTACTGACACAGTGGAGTAAATACTCAGTGCTTAATAGTTTTATAACTCTTCAGTATAGTCACTGTAAATTTATATTGTTCTCTCATGAAAAGATCTGCACAAGAGTATTTTTCCGCTGTAAGAAGCAAACAGGCATAATGTGCTGTGGTCATGTTTTGTATATTTTTTTTTTCTGTAAGGAACTTGAAGGTCTGGAGAGTTGCACGTGTAGCTGAAGGGGCAGTTTTGTGTGATGGGATTATTGATAAGCATCAAGAGATTTCTTGTTAAAGCAATTGCAGAAAATAGGAATGCTGTTTGTCACAGTTAAGGATGTGAAACGTGGACTGTAAGCTGTAAAGAACGATGGAGAATTTGCTGGTAGCTCTTTATATAACAAGAGCAAGTAAGATTTCCATTTGCATGAGTAAATTGTGATGACACCAAGGTAAGGAAAGGTCTTAAAAAGACACAGGTGAAGTCGATTAGATTTTTTTTTCTGTAAAATTTTTTGTAATTATCATGTCAGTTACTTATGGGATTATCCAGATGACAAACTTCTGAGACTTTGAATTCTGCTGCAGTGAGATTTTTGTGTTTCTCTGAGGGTGGAGTCTGCCTTAAAAAACTTGGAGAATATTTTGGGATGGAAGCTGGATATATCTGATTTTAATAGTATAATAGTGTGTGAAAAAAATAAATGAAAGAAAAAGGTTGGTTTTTTTTCTAAATACCCAAACCTGGCTTTAGTGTAAATGAAGACTGCAGCAGCAGCAAAGAATTCAGTAGCTGTAGGAAAGATGGCACACCATAAAAAGACAAAAATGAGAACAGCATTTAAAGAAAACAAAAATGAAAACAGCATTTAAGCAGTGTCTTCAGGGAAGGGGTGGCCTGTGTTTTGGCAGGGAACTGTGTATACATAAGAAAGTAAGCCCTTCGTGATTCAGGTTAATGCCATCAGCAGGAATTAAACCTGAATTGTTGGTGCTACATGTCAAATTAATGATAGATCTGACACGTCTACAGTGGACTAACACTCGTGCCCCAGGGTTTTGCGCTATTAGGGAAAGAGAAAGAATAGAGTAAAATGCATTTTAATGATGGAGGAACTATAGAGAAATATCTAAAAAAAAAAAATGCCTCAAAACAAGTGACAGATCTTAGACCCTTTGTGAAGGAATAGTAATTAGCTTCTGTTACATCATTCTAGAAATCATCTGAAGAATACATTCAGATGAGAACAGAGATAACTCAGTAGTTGAAGTATGTTACACAGGGAAATAAGTGGTTATGGAAGATCTTTTTCTTTACAAACTCAACAAAACAGATCCTGTAATTCTGCTAAAGGATGAGATACAGTAGACAGCAGAGTTCTTAACCAAATAACTGAGACAGCAAGAGACACTGCTGTTAGATTTTCTTGTTAGTAAATATTGAGTAAACGTTAAAAGGGCTGGTCCAAGGCTGGCTGTACATTAAATTGAGCCACAGGTACTATCACTGCATTTATTAATGTAATTCTGTTTGCAAGGTGATTGTTGAAATCAGTTGACTTTATAGCATAAAGCTGCTTCTAGAGGAAATAATGACAGTAGTGATGCTGATTGCTTTTGTTTTTTCTTTTAGTTCAGAGAAGTCTTGGAGTTGCTTGCTTTGTTTTTTGGTGCACTAGAATATTTAAACTTACCTCTGATTTATATTTTTTGCTTCTATTAAAAAGTAGCTATTTCTCTGGTATTTCCTCAAATGCTGGACATTGTACAGAGAGACTGATTTTAAAAATGTGTGACTAGTCTTGTCTTGAAAGTGCCTAATGAGTGCATGAATAAAGAACCACTGTTTCAAGCTAAATTATACTCTTGCTCATGTTATAAGAACTGCAAGTGGGAAGACTGAACTTGAGGAACATTTAAGAGACAAGGTCACTGAAACAGTTGAATCCCTCTGATCAGTTGTGTAAACTTTTTGTAATCTTACACACTCTATCTGGAAAAGTAAATTTATGTTTTTGCCAGAGATCCCTCCAGGTGAATTCTGTTTAATCTAAAATGAGATGAGCTGATACAACTGATCATCAGGAGAGACTGAGGAAGGAGGATACCAGGAATTTGTAGAAGGTACTATTTATGACAGCTGAGTAAGACTTAAGCTGCCTGCTGAATTCCTGTAGTGCAACTCAGCTGATTTTTGGGTCTGAAGTAAGAAGTAGTCTTTACACAAAATCTTCAGCAGTTTTCAGTCTAGTCAGGACATTGTATTTGGCTTTCAGTCCACTTCAGCTGCCAGTTCCAATGACTTGCTCAAATAGTTACCTGTTCAGTTACCATGTCCCTAGCTACAAAAGACAACTGCAGATGATGGCACTCTTAGTTGAAGAATTCTGCTTATGGAACAAGCTTTTGCCTTTTGGAGGCTATTTTTTCCAGAATTGTGTATCATGTAGAAGTAATTAATGAAATACCCCTTTTGGGGCAGCCTGAAGGATGATCTCTGATTAAAACCTTCAGATTCTAAGATAAGTGACATAATATTCCAAATCAAAGCTGTCAAGGAGAGGGGCCTGCAAGACTTGATTTCACATTGGTGTTCAGTTTTGATTTGTTTCTTTGGTTTTGTTTGGGTGTTTTCTGGGAGGTATTTTTTTTTTTTGGTGAGGGTTTTTTTTTGTGTATGTGTGTGGTGGGTTTTTTGTTGTTTTTTTTGTTGTTGTTGTTGGGTTTGGTTTTTTTTTTTTTATCCTGTTGTAGTATTTCAGTTAAGTCAGGCTAGATAAAACAGAAAATCCTGATACTGAGCAGTGGAAGCTAAAATTCTGGTGAATAGAACCTTTTGTAAGAAGTATAGAACACTTGAACTTAACTATGACCTTAAAGGCTACTGTGGGACATAGTAGAAGCTATCTGTTCCTTTTTCCTGTAGGGACCTGTCAGTTGTTTAATTTGGCAGAAGCAAATGATACTAAAAGTGCTGATGAACATCTGCTGTTTAACAAGGCTAACAGCTGAGTTCAGCCTGATCACTGAATAAATACCTGGTAATAGGCAGCGAACTGAGTGGAATTTAAACATGTACAAGCAGAGTAGGAGATAATTACATCACTAGGGTAGTCTTCCCTGTACCTTGTAATGGTGTTTCATGAGTTTGTGGTCTGTGTCAAATGGCGAAAGAAGGGACATTGAAAACACAGAGTTGATACATAGGCTAAATTGGATGATCCTCTGAAGTAGAGACAGCTTTTTATATTGTCTTTACAGTCCACAGAAGAATGCAGCTTTGAATCTAGATGAATACCCTGTACAATTCTATGATTCTATTGCAGATAAATAATAGTTACTGTAGTTACTTACGGCTAAATGCAGTTCAGGTATTTCTTTGTGCTGTATAAGCTTGTTCTAAAACATACTTCTTTTTATAAAACAAAAGACATATTCTGGAATTTACTATCTCAGAACTTAAAAATAGACATATATATGTAATGTTCCATAATGCTGTTCTTGGCTCTGTTGCCTTTAGTAACACAACATGTTTTGGGAGACTGTTTTGAGGGAACTTAGCAGTTTTATCTGACTGAATTTTGAGTTAATGCTTTGTCGCAATAGGTAAGAATCTTTAAGGACAACAAAGTAAAGCTAAATGTGAAATAAACTTGATTTTAGAATATGCTGGAAATGACAGTATCCCTAGAATCTAATAACAGTAACTGTGTAAGTCAAGCCAGCTGGGGTTAAACCATGACAAAGTCATATTTTTAAGTGCCCTCCTCATGTTGCTGAAACCTGTTTTAATAATGTAGAAGTAGAGAACAAGTTTTAGTACTAGTTTCTAAACAGTCATAATCTTAATTCTGGTATTTATTCAGTATGGAATCTCAGGACAGTCACAGGTGTTACAACTAGTAAATGAAAGAGAGAACCCTGAAAGATACTGTATTGCAAAATACACTTTGTATTTTAATGTTAGCTGAATATCTCTTGATAATATGATATTCCTGCAATATCCAGGTGTTTGAGATGAATGACAACTCGGTATTTGGAAAATATCATTCAGAATAAATGGGTGAAATGCAGTTAATGAGAACCTTTGAAAAGTGAGTTCTCTTCCTTTTAGGAGAACTTAGTTCTTAGGTTAGCATCAACTGCACAAAACTCAGGGTTTTATCATGAAACATTTGACAGTATTTACAGTTTATCAAGTGTTCAGTTCTTTGAGGAGAGAATATTGAGAATAGCTTTTCTGACTTAACCATTCCTTTCACTTGTTGCAAGTATGATGCTGCTGGGGTTGCATTAACCTGGTTCTCCTAAGTAAACAAGCTTATTAGGTCACTCCATATAAAAAAAAAAGGGCAGAGAAAATCCTGTTCAGGTAAAAATTAAGCATTTCCTTCAGGAGGAAAACATGTGAAATAGGAAGGTCAAACTGGATTTGCTAAACAAACAAGAGCTTTGATATTTCCAAACATTTACTGAAGGTTAGACCTGGAGGTTAGCTTTGTTATTGTATATTAGTTTATAGCCCTCTCAGGAGGGTTGGTATGGAAATGTATACAGACTATTTAAATGTATAAATTTGGTTGTGCCATTGAAGCAGGTGTTCCCCAATGCCAGGTGTATGGTTACTTTATAGAGCCCATTCTGATGTCGGAGAACAGGACAATAATAGGACTGTAGGAAGGGGAGTTGTACAGCAATAAATTCCCAGCTCAGCCCAGTGTACTTCTTCCTCAGCTAAGGTTTCTAGGACATGCTTGTTTTCTGAAAGCCAGGATAAAAATTTCTTTAAAATTTTGCCTAAAGCAAATGGAGAGAAAACCACCAAAGCCAGAAACTGCTTAAAAGCAATGAAAGCTATGAATTCTTTTGTTATAAATTGATTCAATGCTAAAAGAACACAACAAACAAATTAGCTTGACCTCTTCTTTATGTAAGAATATCTGAAGATCTTTGCAAGCATCTAACACAGTGTGTGTTATTGTCAAGCACTTGTTATCCAACATGGATGCAGTCTCGCATTTTAGATGTATTTGCTTTGTGCAGGCCTGTTTAACACTGATTTCGCTTTCTTTTCTGTAGTAACAGGGGGTATCACAGAGGAACAATTTCAGACACATCAACAGCAATTAGTTCAAATGCAGAGGCAACAACTTGCTCAGCTTCAGCAGAAACAGCAATCTCAGCATTCCTCACAACAGACACATCCAAAAGCACAGGTAATGCACCTTGAATAGTGTCACACGCTAATATCTTCTTTTTTGCTGTCTTTTTCATCTCTCCTACAAGCTAAATATACCATCTCAGTAAATTTTGGAATGAATGTTAGAAGGCTTTGAGTCAAGGTGCTTTTCCAGTTTGCCCAGAAGGCAGCTTATATTGTAGCTAGTGAAAATACCTTGCTTTCACTTTTTGATTTGGAATGAGATATTTTACATTTCACCATCAAAACCTGTTTTGTTGTTTTTTTTTAAGTTATATATCATGGCAGTGTTATTAAAAGTTGAGTAAGAGACTTCATATTTTAATGTGTTAGTGGTGTCCACAGAGTCAGTCAGTGTAGAAATAGTGCTATTTCTGCAGTTTCTACTATTTTCACTAATTTAGTCCTCCTTTGTGTAAGTGCTCCAAAGAGACTTTTTTACTAAAGCTACTTCATGAGGTAATGTATTCTGTTACAAACAGATGTTGAGTACTAAAAATTGGTAGCTTATGAGAGGAAAAATGGAGTTTTGCTTATTTAGTTGGATTCCTTCCCCTCCCCACTGCCAGTGTTACTACTTCTGTCTTCTAAAAGAATCACATTTTTTCCTCTGTAGTGCCTTGCAAGGGAAGAAGATCTCTTTTTCTGTCAAACTTAGTTTTCTATTAGTTTCTTACTAAGAAAATATAAAAGCTGTTGCTCTTGTCTGTTAATAGGAAAGCTTATTTTGAGCATACTGTATCTAATTGCCAGTCCTGTTTGTCCTTCCCCTCAGTGTTTTCTACTTTGATTAACTGGGGATTCTGTATTGGCAGTTGCTCATTACAGTTTTTGTAAGTATAAAGACACTATACCAGAACATTTAAACAAAAGGAATTAATTCTGGATTTTTAAGACACTTTGTCTGTGCAGAGTCATTTGCATAGTTAATAGAAATTCAGATTCAGATTGTTTCAGCCATTGCAGAGCATCTTCCCAGTACTTACCATTATTTTAGAGAAACTGGACTAATAGGAGATGTGGTGGCAGTTATGCTGTGATACAAGTTACTCTGTGAGAATGAATGTAACATAAATATTGAAAATTCTTTAGACTTGCAGTTGTATTTGCTGCCTAGAGACAGAAGAGAGAAGGAAACTTAAGACTTGGTAATTTTCGTAGAGGAGGCATGGCAAACACAGACTCCTAGAATGGTTTGGGTTGAAAGGGACCTTCAAGTTCATCTAATTCCAACCTCCCTGCCACGGGCAGGTACACCTTCCACTAGACCATGTTGCTCAAAGCCCTGTCCAACTCGGCCTTTAACATTTCCAGGGATGGGGCAGCCACAGCCTCCCTGGGCAGCCTGTGCTAGTACCTCACCACCCTCACAGGGAAGAACTTCTTCCATAAATCTAATCTAAATCTTCTCTCTCTTAATTTAAAGCCATCCCCGCCTTGTCCTGTCTCACTTGTAAAAAGTCCCTCTCCAGCTTTCTTGTCAACCCATTTAGGTTCTGGAAGCTCTGAGGTCTCCTCAGAGCCTTCTCTTCTCCAGGCTGAGCAACACATTACAAAAGTGATCTGTCATGCCAAGAGCTGCATTTGCCATTGACTGGCTGAATCAGGCTGGACTTACTCAGCATTCATTTGGACACTAATTTTCAACTTCTCATCAGACTTGTGATATGGAAATATTTAACGTTACCGTGAATTACAGAATCACAGACTGGTTTGCGTTGAAAGGAACCTTAAAGGTTCTAACACCCTGCCATGGGGTTACATTTAGAAGATGACACTAGATTACGTGTAGAAGATTTATTTATTTATTAGCTCCTAATTGTGCACTATAGCAATCCTAACAGAGTGTTTAATTTTTTTTTTGGATAATTATAATGAAATATTTTTTTAATTCCCACAGAGCTCCAGCACCTCTGACTGTATGTCAAAAACACTTGATTCAGCCAGTGCCCACTTTGCTGCATCTGCAGTGGTTAGTGCACCTGCTCCTGGTCGCAGTGAGGTAACGAAGGAACAAAACACCAGCCACAACAATATTAATGGTGTTGTCCAGCCTTCAGGTGATGATTTCTTAAAACTCATGGTCTATTGTGAGATAAGAATGTGTCAAGTGATCTTATTTCTGATTTCTAAAATACTATTTAATAAAATAATCAGCTATATTAATCGTGACACTTTTAAATGCTGTTGTGCAGTGGCATATAGGTTAGTGTGGCAATAAACCTACCAAATGCTCTTTTACATTGGAAGAGCATTGTTTCTGTCTTATTTTGTAGTTTATCTTTTAATAATCTGTTATTATCAAAAGTGTGACAGTATCTTAAAGAATGTATGAGTGTGTAATTAAAAAAATCAATTGCTTAAAACATTAAGTACTTTAAGAAGGAAATAGAAAAGTTGCTACTTTATTTGGTCATTATCTCGCTTGTGTATTCAGACAAAACATACTAATCAACTACTACTGTCAACTGTCTTAAAATTACTGTAAGTTTCAGGTTTCATTGCATTTAGGATTCCTCCCAAGTTCAGGCAGAAGTGTAGATGTTGGTGTTCACTGCCTCCCCCGCCTCTTTCTGAACCTCCATTACCAGAAGGCAGTAATGCTAGTCACGCTGCTGCCACAGCCATGTTGCTGAGACGCAAATGTTATTTGGCATTTGACTGCCATAAAAAATAAATGGCTTTTAGAGAAATTTGTTGTTTTAACAGCTAATGGTGTAATTAGCTTTACAGACCTTCTGTCAGGCTGGGTTAATGATAATATGAAATGAATAGAGGGTAAAAAACCCACAACTGAATAAAATCAATACACTGGAAGAGTTCCAGGAAAGAAAAAGACATCTGTGTATAATTCTGTAAGATCATATCTGAGAGGATAATACTTTGAGGGGTGTAAGAAGAGGTATGTAGTAATGTGCTGTGCAGATACATGGTACACAGCTTTATGATTGTTGAAAACCATTGCAAATATTTTACAAATGAAAGTAGACTTCTGTTACTGTTCTAAAGCTGTAAATGACGATGTAAAGTAGCTATTCCTATTTAGGGATAGGAAGACTTGCAAATGAGGAAATGTTAGCTGAAAGAAGATTCTTCTTTTTCAGGAATGAGAATCTAGGGAAAATGTATGTAGTTTCCCTATAATGAAAATCAGAACCGTGACTAGCTAGAATAGCAAGGTGCAATTTGAGAACCTCTGGTTTGAATATATGCTGTGAAACCTGAGGTTTCTCACAGCTCAGGAGTGCAAACGGGCACTACAGCATAATCTAAAGGAGTCTACTTTGCCTAGTCTTAGACCCCTACTTTTGCTGACTTGAGAGAGACTGGTCCCCCCCTGAACCTCTTCATATTGCCAGCAGGACAAGGTAGGAGGTGAGGGGGTCATTCAAAACATCAGAATTTGGCTTCACTGTCAGTCTCTGAGGTTGCCTGACTAAGGTATTCCCCATTCACCTTACTTTTATGGGGCATGCTGCCCCTTTATGATTCCTGGAAAGAGGTGTACAAAGTTGAGCAATATAAAGGTTCTTTGTAATACAGTGACTTCTTCACTTGCTGATGTTCTTGTGAAAAATAGTATTTCTAGTGTTAACTAGAAATATTTCTGAAGTTTTACATTTTCTGTATCTTCAAAAAACAGATTCTTGCACAATTCCAGTGGCATATATACTTAAAGCATATAATCCTTGAGGTTAATGTTTGGCTTAGAATCTGACAAATGGCATATTTGTAATTAACACTGTTTGTTTCATAACAGGAACTTCTAGAACGTTGTACTCCACCAACATGGCTTTATCATCCAGCCCAGGGATTTCAGCTGTACAGCTTGTAAGGACAGTTGGCCACACCACCACAAACCACTTAATTCCAGCATTGTGCACAAGCAGCCCTCAAACACTTCCCATGAACAATTCTTGCCTGACAAACGCAGTGCACCTCAACAATGTCAGTGTTGTTTCTCCAGTCAATGTGCATATCAATACAAGGACTTCAGCACCATCGCCAACAGCCTTAAAACTTGCCACAGTTGCTGCCAGTATAGACAGAGTGCCAAAGGTAACTCCTAGCAGTGCCATCAGCAGTATAGCACGGTAAGTGTTTGGCAGACTGGAGCAGTTGTAAGTTACATTTGTGCTGTGTAAATGTCTCCAAGGATGTCTCTGCAGTGCAGCACCAAGAGGAATTGTTTACACCTCTGAGAGATTCCTCAGTATAGCTTCAACCTCAAAAACATCCACCTGCTGGTATCGTCATTGTAGCTGTGACAAACCACAAGAGAATTTTGCAGATAAACACCCAAATAATTTGCACTGATTTTAGGTACCAGTAGTTTTGGTGAACTTCCACTGCATTTAAAATGGCTTCATTTTTAACAGTTTCCATTTGTCCCTTCGCATGCAGCACTTTCAGGTAGTGTCTGTTAAGCTCTATGTGTGTTCTCTTTGTAACTGTGTATCCATATTGTAAGGTGCAGCTGACATGCACCTACTTTATACATACATGTGGGTATATGGGTTACATAATTAAGTAAACAGTAAACCACGTATGTGCCAGCCTACGTCTTATGCATATAGATAGATATTTATTCTCATTGAACAGCAGCACTGTTATTTCAGAATGCTTAGAGGGTATTTCACAGGAGTGGCAGGAGCCTGCAGTTGGCTAAGTTTTTTCTGAAAACTACAATGTTGGGGCTTTGTTTTCAGTCTGTGCTGGATTGTACGATGGGTTTTTTCAAAACGTCACATTTGTTTATGAATAAGAAAAGAGAAAATCAGATATTAGCGAATGTGGTTTCCTGACTACTTCATAATGCGTCTGGAGAGGTTAAAAAGAGCTTTTTGAGATGCAAAATTGAAGGTATAATTTAGTTGCTGCATATATCAAGATAAAGGTATTTTTTAAACTAACAGTTGTGCCTTAAAGCATACTTGTATATCATTAATGTGTTTAATTTTTATTTCCCCCTAGTCAGAGGGGTATTTCGAGTCATGGCGGCAAATGTCATGAAAAATACCACCTTAGCCAAATAAGTTTTAAGCTCCTCTACAGAGAATGATAATAAATTGGAAAAACATTTAAGATTTCGTGCAGTTAGTACTAAAGCAGAATTTAGCAGAATTTAGTGTGTGGGGAGGAAATTTATGTCAGAACAATGCTTTGCTCACTGACAGAATAACTGGTATTGAGTCATCATGGTATATCTTGAGTTTGCTCCTTCAGGAAACTTTTTAGTACTCCTGTCTATAATTTAGGATGGTAATTCACAGTTAAATGCAATAATCTTGCAGAGGGTCTGCACTGTCAGTGGAGTAAAAGTTAATGTAGTTCTTACATGCCAGTATTTAGTTTTAAATTATCTGTTCCTAGAGTTTGTGTTAAGGCTTCTCCCTGATCCAGGTAACAGCTGTCTAAAAACAGATCGCACCTGTCAAATTATTAAAACTTGCTTAAGGAAACCCTTGTGTTCTATATGTAACTATTAAATATTTCTTTTATTGCAGAGAGAACCATGAACCAGAACGACTGGGTCTAAATGGCATTGCAGAGACAACAGTAGCCATGGAAGTGACATAACCTCAAACCAGGGTCACAGCCTGGGCTCACGGTGTAGTCATTTATATTCCAACTGAATGCAAAACACAGTGCTCTGTGGATCACAGAGAATTAAATGGACCTAAATGGACTATCAGTATATCGTGTATTAAGTCGATATATAATGTAAATTTTGTAAAATTGGGAAAATCACTACCTTGTAAAATAGTTTATTTGTATCATCAATATTATTTCTGTTACTTGAATAGTAGATATTCATCATCATGCTTTTGCACTTGAATTTGCAACTGAATGGATTAAAAAATAATTCTTTAATGGGATCATGAGCATGAAATGGGATCCTGCATCACTTGTTTTAACTATTTATTTTGCCATGTTTACATTTTGTATCTTGTACAAATAAATCCAACTTTGTGTCTAAAAAAAAGTTAAAGATTCATAGCTAGGAAACAAAATTCTTGTAATTTTTTTCTAAAGAAAATGTAAAGTTTTCACTTGGTTCATTTTGTTTCACAATTTGACTAGATGGACTTTTTGGTAAATACTCTAGTGGCATTTCACTGTCAAATATGAAGTTCAAGGCAAAATAGTATTTTCTATTACTGTGCAGGGGAAAGGGATGGATCGATACATGCAAATTTAACGTAGTAACTCACTTTTCCATATATTTTGAATGTATATTTCTATTTATAATACCAGTTTATAAAAAATAATTACACAGGAAAAAAAACTGACTAGGAAAATTATGCATCTAGCACATGTAAAATTGTGCAGATACAAGAAAATTTTCAACTGATTACATTTTATCTGAAGACTGCATATTTTAACCGGCTTTAAAACTGTAACACACCACATAAAGGATATTTTACCAGGTATGTATTGCATTATATATCATTGCAATAATTAATTATTGGATGTCTAGATATCGAGCCATCCCAGGTGGTGGGGGGGAGGGAGGGTTGTGGCAAGATTGTCTTTTCAATTTTGGAGAGTTTTCCTGTGGCTACAAGGCAAGTAACGGGTTGGAAAAAGTCTGACTTGTAAGCGTTGGACACCTTCGTAGTGTAGTGTTTTAGTGACTTTTTTTATACGGTTCTTGTAAATTAGATACGTGTAGTGGTGTTTCAGAATGTTTGTTTATGCACTAGTTCAGACAACTTTCCCTGTTACTTGTTCTTGATAAGTGAAAACTGCAGGGAAATAAAAATACATATCAAAACATGGGCATGTTGCATATGTGTTTATTTCACAATGTGCAAGCAACTGCAGTGAATTTTGGAGGCTGTTCATGGCCTTCTGATGATTTTGATCAAAGCTTGTGCACATTTCTTCCCCAAAGTTGCAGTTTATATGATTGTTACCTGTGCTTACAGTATACAACAGGCGAGGAATGGTCCAGTAGTTGGGAAGTGAGACCTGTGAAAAATCAGGATCAGACAGTTTCTTGTTCTGCCACAGAAACTTCTGGTATTATTTTGGGCAGATCATTTGAATTTTCTGTTGTTTGGGTCTCCACCTGTAATTTGGATAATGTTTCTGCATTTCTTAAAATCAAAGAATCACTGAGGTTAGAAGAAACATCATGACATTGTCTAGCCAAGCACCCTAAAGAAGGTCAACGAATGATTTGCACATCTGTCATGCAGGCAGTGTATTTTTCCTCCTGGCTTTTTATATAATGAGTTATATTTAATCTGAGCTGTCCTTAAACACGTTTTGTCTTACGTTCTGTAAGTTAAAAGTTCTGACAGTTAAAAACTTATAGAATTTTAAATACTGGGAGCTTGTCAGAAACTTGGATGTCTAAAATTAACTACTTTTTGCTTATCTGATGCTTTCTAGTCAGTATGATGTCTGCAAGGAGAGCTAATGATAGATTATATTTGTAAAGAACAGTCAAAGGAACCTGTGACGTACCAGTCCGACTCCCCTAGAAATCATTTTGTACAGGTGCATGACCTTCTCATATATGTCCAAGGCTTTCTTGGTTCATTTCTGGAATGACTATGACCTACGTAGTACGAAGTATTAACCTTTTTTGAGCGCAGAATTGTTGCAAAACAGTCTGAAAAAGAAGCTACTTTCCTTGATATATAAAAATAACTTTGCTCTCTAACATAGCCCAAAAACCCTTTTGAGATTTACTGAAAACAGGAAGTCATTTCTTCTGCAGAGTGGAAGTTGTGCACTTAGCATATGACAGCTGCTGAGCTCTGTACTACAGACTCCTCTCCCTACAAATGCAGATCACTTTCAGGATAAATTGGACTGAAAATGTCTCTAAGACTGCACTGTATCTGTGACTTGCTATAGACTAATCCTCACATAATTACTTAAAAAGTCTTTAACTGGAGCTTTTAACTTGCAGTGGATTCTGGAAAAATGTGAGATGGCGAAAGGATTTTGTAAATTCCCAAAGCTGTAATGGTAAGTGTGACATACATTGAGCGAGTTAAATTTAAAGGATTAGTATTGATGTAACTTTCTGTGAAGTAGAACTATAATGGTCATCCTAAGAATTGCTAGCAATTAATTGTGTGCCTCAGGTGCAAGAAAAGGAGACTGATGAAGATTTCTATGGACTTCTATTCATTTTATAAAAAGAGAAAATTGAGTATTGTTAGAAAGTCTGGTACTTTCTCCTGACACTGGTATACAGCAGGGAGCACCAATGACTTGAGTTATTCTTGTGTGCTGTTTTAAAAGTGTGTTGAGAATACAATGTTCTTTTTTAATTCCCCCATTTGAACATCATGCATATCTGCAACATGATTTCAGTACTGATTTCTGTTTATTACATATTAGGCAATGTTGTTCGGGTAAGATTTTGAATGTAGTTTACCTACAGCGATTTATATTGGACTTCAAGTGTAACATGCAGAGTTTTCCCTTAATGTCAGATGCTAGAAAAATTTAATAAGGTTTATCTAATTTATTTAATCTGTAGATTGACTGAAGTTTTGGGGTGTGCTTAATTGTAGGCATTTTGTTTCTAATTCTGCTGTAGGGCTTTTCCTCACTTTTCCAGACATCTAACATCATATTCTGTTTACAGAGATGTCCCTTCCTTTAATCCTCTACACTAGACTGCATGTACAGGTTTTCCCCTCCTACCAACAAGCTGACAGTGACTGCAGCCCTTTTGTGGTTTTCCTGATTTTTGAAACTCCTTTTCCTCCTGTGAAAGTTCATTTTCCTGTACTATCTCTGGCTCCTTTGTAGAGAATAACAGACATGTTTCCTATTTCCTTATTACAGTAATTGTGGTTTTTGAAGCAGAATTCTCAGTGCAGCTTTCCAGGAGGTGAATGATTTATCCTGAAGTGGACCTAGTATCATGCTCACGGCTCAGCCTTACTCTCCACTTCTAATACCATTCAGGATGAACTGCTCAGACCTTCAGCATAGGAATTTCTACCAGGACACACTGTCTGCAAACAGGAAAGCTCTGAAGGCAGCAGCAAACTAAACACTTTAAAGACAGGATTGTCATCTCAACAGATTTTCAGATTTCAGAGAAACGGCTTTCAAATCTCACTTCTCTATTTCTTCTACTTTTAGGTTGTGCGATACTCAGGATAGAGAATAGCCTTCATAAATAAAAGCATGTCTTGAGTAAACTGTTACTGGGGAAAGAAGAAAAAAGGACAGACATCTCTCTAAGGGGGAGATGAAATGTTTCCTGCATAGCAGCAGATCCAGGCAATATGAAGTGGGGTAGCTGTCAAGATCCAACCGTTTACATTTGAATGAAGGCATGTGAAAGAGTATTTTTTTTTTTTCCTGATCTAACCAGCTAATCATCTGGGAAACATTAGTTAGAGGCAATTGCTCTCTGAGGCAGCGCAACCCTGGGTTTGTTTAATCTTCCAGGAATTCCATCCAGACCATTCAGCATGGGGGGGTGGTGGGATGCTGGCCTGTGGAGCCCTGCTCAGGAGCCACTTGTACCTGGGAAGCTTCCTAAGGCAGAAGGAGATTTCTCAGGGAAAGAGCAACCAATTTGAGGGTAAGGGCAGTGTTGAAGCAAGGGGGATGGCAGGGATTGGGGTGGGGTCGGGAATGATACAGGGAGCAGATCCATAGTAAGAGCGTTTGTTGTACTTCCCAGCACATTTTAACCCCAACTGTGTTATCTGGAGTTTTTCATTCTGGGAGCCTGCTGCTTGTTTTTAACAGAGGTAATGTTTTGGGTGTCCTGCTGCATCACTCCAGCCTATGTAGAAATAAAGCAGCCCTCTAGGTATTTGCAGAGTGCCTAAATGCGTTTAATGGCAGCATTTCTCTTGTAGGCCAGTGATAATGTGTGAGAATAGCATTATGTATGAAATGGGAGTATATTTGGGTAACTTTTTTTACAAAATTTTACTTAAATGGCCAGAAAGGGAATGTAAAGATGTACTTCTGAGAGAATGCAGTACACGTCAATTCTATTTGGTAAGGAAGTCCACTGGCTAAGAATGAGTTTGAAGCAAGCTGCAATTGTTACCCATACATTATCCTGTCTTTTTAAGCACCTAGCTTGCCAAGTAATTGTGTCTTGTCCTCCTGCCAGGGAATAGAGCTCTCTTAAAGGAGTGACTTCAGGGCGTTTCCAGATTACTTTTGTTAACTGTGGGAGGTAGCTGCATCTTCAGTGACTGTATAAGGGAAACTTAGGAGTAGCCATGTCCTACTTGCAGACACCCAACAGCAATGCCTGACCAAGGTGATGTGGAGTTCTTGCATGTCCCAAAACTGGTTTGATTGTATGCTATCCTTCTGCAGTTACTGTCAGTACTCAAAATGACATTCCCTGAAGTGAGAATGTTTGCATCTGAAGCACCTTTCTGTTCTACAGGAGGAAAAGGGGAGTTTCAAGTTAAGCAAGTCATGGACAGCACAGAGCAGTTGTTTCCAAGTCACGCAGTATATCTCGAAATGAAATCTGTATGCTTTGAACTTTTTTTTAATGGTGTAATCTCAAAAAATTAATGAAGAGCACCCATGCAAGTCACATTTGGTAGAAATTTAACTCTGTGGAATCAGTCTGTAGTGCCACCCAGTAACTACAGTTTAAAGAACAAAAATAAATTACTGTAGTTGGCATAGGACAAAATTCTGAAAACTAAAAGGGAACAACAGTGAGGCAACTGAACCATTTCCTGAATGTGGGCTATGTTCACTCCTCAGTGGCTTTGTCCATTCCTTTCTCTGAATATTGGCATCATCTTCCCATTCTTGGTCTGTACATAGTAGTGTTGAAAGTGGTGGTCCCTGTATCAACTGTGAAAATGCCGTACTGCAACCCAGCACTCCTCCAAAGGCTCTGGGTGGGTGCATGTGCTTGCAAGCATGAAGAAACATGATGGCCCAAAATCTCTGCAGAAAATCTGGGAGATGCCTTGCACCCTATGGGTGTTCCAGGATAGCCTTTCCCCTGTACCCCAATTACACTGCTTTTTTTTTTTTTTTAATCATAACTCCCCTCAAGTTACGATTGTTTCTGTGATTAAGAATGGGAAAATCTCTTTAGTCCAGTCTGGCTTCAGTCCATTACACACTGATTTAAGCCTAATACAAATGTAATTACACAGGGAGGATAATGTAGAAAGATCAATTAGAGATCAAGGGGCAAATTAAGGAGGGAGGCAATTAATTAAGGCTATACTACAGCAGATATGTAAGAAAATTTGGAAAGAACAGATGCATCCGCCTAAATTTTTTTTTTTTTTTTTTTTTTGTCTGACAGGAGTACATAAGCACTCTGTAAAGTTCTGACAGGTGAAATGAAAACACTCTGACCACAGCACCATGCATATCCTATACTGGCAAGATCTTACCTATTCAGGAATGTCTGTAAAAATGAACTAGTACTGTGCCTATCAGCTGCTGAACTCTCCTGAAGATAGCAGAGAGAAGTTAGTGGGGCAGAAGGTGATCAACTGACCAAGGCCAGGCACAACTGGTAGTTACACTTTCAGAACCCCAGTAGTGGTCCAGATTGAGTTTGGATGGAGATGCAAAGCCCTTCTTCCAGAAGCTGTGGGGAGCCCCATATGCTCTGATGTCACCCCTGGGGACAGCTGGTGGCAGCTAGCTGTAGATTGATGTCAGCCTGGTGCTCACTTTCCCACCATTGCTGGCAATGCTTCGCTGACTCTTCCTGAGTTAATGGTATTTCACGGAACGCTGCCCTGGGGAAAAACTGATGCTTAAAATAACATCATCTTCATCTTCCTGGTGATGATCAGACTAGAGTAGTCATCGTGGTTTTAAATCAACAGCAGTGTAAGTGACACCAGAAGATGGCATCATCTGCCTGTGATGCTGTTTTAACTGCGGTGGCGGATTTGACAGTAGACATGTTCTCCCTCACAATGCACTTTGGTGTGGAGGCTTTGTGTTTTGGGGTTATGTATTTTTTCGTGGGTTTGGGCTTTTTAGTTCTGTCGTTTGGGATTTTTATGATTGCTCTATAACTTCCTATAATAAAAGATGACATATTTTTTCCCAAGTAAGAACACTTTTGTTTGGGTTATTTATTGAGTAACCCAGGTGAAAGGATTGTGACTTGGAAAAATGGTTTGAGTATTGAAGAATCAACTAAAACATTTTGCTGTTTTATACGAAGTGGTAACAATCTATTCGGTTTTGGCAAATCCATTTTTATAGGTGGGTTAACACAGTATATATGACTATGTATAATGTGAATAATTTACATGAAGATAGATATTTTTGTGTGTACTTGACATACTTTATGTATGTACTTCAAGCATATATTGAAGTCTTTCGCAAATCAGAAACAATGGCTGCTTATAAACTCCACTAGTGTAGCCCAAATGTTGTCTGATGGAATATCTTCTGACTGGCAGTACTTGATTTCCAAACCTGACCTTTCTGTGGAAGCATGACAGAGGAATCCCTGTGGTGCCCCCACCACCAAAGAAATCATTCCCTGTCTGATCAAAGGAAATTAATTACCATGGATATTTAAAATTGCTTTTTATCATGTTGATTCCAACCCTTTTGGTATCTCCTGGAAGAAATCCTTTATGTCCCTTTTACCTGCAGACGTGTATCAGCACTGATGACACAAGTATATCAGATTTCATCTCGAAGGCCATTGCTGAGACACCAGGATTAATGGAACCTATGTTAAAGCCACTCTCCCCTGCTGATAAATTATGACCCTGGCAGGTGCATTCTGTTTAATGCACAGAGCTGTTAAAGACAGCAGAAATTCAGCCCTTCTTGTTCTTTTTTTCTCCTGAACCTCGTTCCCAAAGCCAAAACTCACTCCTTGAACCAAGCAGCAATAAAAGGAAGCAATGTTCTTTTGGCTCTGGGGACTGGAAATTGCTTTTTCACTTCCCAAATGCCCAGGCACCCAGTTCTTGATTTCTGTGGGGCCACCTTTCTGTTGGCATCCTCATTCCACTGTTGTTCATAACATGCTCTATCACACAGCCCCCTTTGTTTTTTTTCCTGCAGCCTGAACAGCTTGGCTATATTGGCAGCTCATCTACAGGGAAATGGAAACTCATCATTCTCTTATGACTGCCCCCCTTCACCCTAGTCTTCGAGGAAAGGATTTGTTATTCGTTTTGGAGACCTCCGACACCTGGGGCTGTTCAGTGAACTGTCCCAGCTGACACTGGCTCAGCTTAACAATTTCTTCAGGAAACATCAGAACTTGCTGTCAAATCATATCTAATGTGCCAGGGTGATGTAAGTCATGCACTTAGCTGGAGAACCTGCTGGAAAAGTGGGAAAATGAGATGACATCAAGATTTGCTTTGTTTTACTTTTGGGAAAACTCTCTTGCATTCTGGTGCACTGTAGCTCACTAAACCCAAGAGAACTACAGCTATAGTGGCGTTTCTTGTAAGTACATGATCTGAGAAAAGCATAGTTTCAGAAATGAAGGAAATTAATAATGCTTAAGATCACAGCGGCAAAGTATGACTGCTTTTCTATACCTTGATAGTTCATGTTTTATAGGAAGTAGTATTCCAACACGCTGTAAATCATATCTTCCATCATGCATTCTGAACAGCCTGGAAGAAGCTTGCAAGCTCAAGAAGGTTTTGATCCCTCCTGAATCTGGCTGAAAACTAATGTTCCTAATAGGCTACTTAACCCAGTAATCTGGTAATAAGTAGTAAAAATAGCAGCTTTGTGACAATATGGTATTGTCTACAGTACAGACAATGTATTACTGTTTGTGACAACTGCTAAGAAAAGACATCTCTGCAGTGCATTCTTACTGATTGCCAATTATACCTACTCTAATAGGAGAAAAGAGTTTGCCTATCTTGCTCCAAAAGGAGCTCTTGGTAATGGAGAAAAATCAGCACCAATTAATTGAAATGGTTGTCTTTTATGACTAAGCCCCTGCTTGTCCTGACTACCTAATCGGATATTCAGGGTAAAAGCTTGAAACATAAGAGAAATAAAAGGGCTAGATAATTGGTAATCCCTGGGAATAAATCACATGACATAATAATGTTTTATCACATGCTGCACATTGCTAACTCTCCCTGATGAAATTGCTTTTAAGAAGGGCATGAAGAGCCTTTGTAGCCTGCTCTTCTTGCATCCATTGCAGGTACTGAGGACAAGTGCTCAACTGCTGTAGCTAGAAGAAAGGGAAATCTCTGTAGAAACATTAAAGAACTGGCCACTGTAATCTTAATTGCATGACCGAGGCTCATTTAATGAAACTGGTACTCCAGAGGAAATGGGTTTCTGGAGTTGCTGAAGTCCAGGGAATGCCTGCAGCTTTCCAGAAAACATCAACAGTTACTGGGTTCATCTTTAAGTGGTGTAGATTCTTGCAGGGAGAAAGTGATGGAGGAGGGGGAGAAGACATTAGACTATCTCAACTTTAATGTAGTGAAATTCATTAGCCTTGGCAGAGGAGGGTGAGTTGCAGGTATTTTTAGCAGGTAGGGAAGAAACGATGTCAGAGAGTGGAGGAGGAGGAGAGCACCCCAATGTGTGGGAACTGGATGCAGACACTGTTTTTTCCAGATGCTGATTCATTGCCTGCATCGTGACAAATTGCTTGTAAATTTAATGAGGGCAAAGCGCCACCCAGCTATTGCTTCTGCTTTTCCTCACAGAAAATAAGGGTAATATAATGACAGCCCGGGACTAGATATTCTTTAACCTAGTTATAAATCGGGCCGGTGTCTCCACCCAGACAGCAGCAGCAGCTGGAGGCCTAACCCAAAGCAGAGGACTTACCCTTAAAACTGGAGCAAATACAGACAACTGGAAAGGAGATAGATGCCTGTGCCCTGCTGTGCGTTTTTGTTTGTGACACCCCCAGAGTCGAGCATGAGCGTAGTCCCTGCCTCAGATTAGAGAGCCATAACCTGCAGCTGATTACTGCAAGCTACCACGGACGAAGGGCTAACCTGGCTCCTGCGGTCGGGGCTCTGTGCGCTCCTCGCTCGCTCGCTCCCTCCCTCCTTAGCGGCTGCGCGGTGGGGCGCCGCTGAGGGGAGCAGTTAGGGACCGTTAGAGTCCTTGGCGGCCGCCACCTGCAGCGCGGACTACGCCTCCCGTCAGGCCTCGCGGGCGCTGCGGTGCGGCTGCGGAGCAGCCCGGGGGGCGCTGAGGCGGGCGCTGAGGCGGGCGAGCGCTCCTCGCAGCCCGGCTCCGCGCAGCCGCGCCCGGGCAGGGGGGCGAGCCGGGGACCGCGGCCGCTGCCGGCGCTGAGCGGCTGCTCGACCCGCCCAGTCCCGCCCCTCCCGCCCCGCCTGCTCGGCGGCAGCAGGGCGTCTGCGGCACCTGCCCGGCGGAGCGTTCGCTCCCTGCGGCCGGCGCCCGCCCCGCCGAGATGGCGGATCCCGCCGAGTGCAGCATCAAGGTGATGTGCCGGTTCCGGCCCCTCAACGAGGCGGAGATCCTCCGGGGGGACAAATTCATCCCCAAATTCAAGGGCGACGAGACGGTTGTTATCGGGGTGAGTCTGCCGCATCCTTCCCCAGCCTGCGCGGTGCCGAGCATCCACCCTCCTCCCCGTAGCCCCGGAGTGAGCATCCTTCCTGAAGGTCCCGCCGCCCGCAGGAGCCCCGCTCACCCACCGCCCCCCTCCCTCTGCCGGTGGGCCCCGCGCCCATTGTTCCCGCGGCAGCGGAGCGAGGAAGGGGTGGCGGTGCTCCCCGGGGTTCTGCCCCCCTGTTCCCTCCCCGACACCGCGGTCGGGGGGTTTGGGCTCCCCCGGGGTGGCCGGTCGGGCTCCGGGAGGGGTGGGGGTGCGCGGGGGCCGCCGCTGCCGGCGCTGATGTCATGCCGGTGACTGGGCATGCTCGCCGAGCTCCGCGGGGGCGGCCGCCCGCGCCTCCGCCGCGCCCCTGCGGCAGCCGCTTGGGGAAAGTTTCACGGGGCTGCGGCGGGATCCCCTGCGCCAGGGCCGAGCAGCACCCTCCGACCCGCGGACAAAGCCGGTCCCGGAGCGCCGGGCACCTCCGTAGGGCCGGGGATGCGCCGTGCTGGCCTCGAGCGGGCGGGATGCGCCGGTGCTGGCTGGTCTCTGCAGAACAGCGGGGTTACGGTGTATCTTTAGGCGCGGTGACCCGCGCGAGTTGAAGTTTTTCCTTTTCGTTTACAAACAAACATTAAACATCAGTTCGGTGCCCTCTTGCAGCAGCCGCCCCACGCCGCCTTTTCCCCAGCGCTTTACACGGGTAGGCTGCTCGCAACAGCCAAGGCTTTAAAATGAACAAAGCGTGCGAGTGCCAGGGCCTTACGCGGCTCGGGATGCAGCTTCTCTGCCGAGCGGTTAACATGGCGCAGGGAAAGCGCCTTCACTTGTCCTTCCTGCAGCTGAAGCCTTCCAAAGCGGGTGTCTCTTTATGGGTTCAGGAATTAGCCGGTGCTGGATTTGGTGGGTCTACATAGGCAGTACCGTATTCTCGAACTTGAGCTATATTTTCTGTCTAACCAGCCCCTCTCTTTAGTCCTTTATTTTATATATTGGTCTACTGGGGTTAAACCAATACTATGATCCATACTGTAGTATGATAAAGAGATCCTACAATTAACTGTTATTCCAAAGAATGAGCAAAATGCTTGTATGATTTGTTAAGGTTTGTATTAAAACACTGGCTTGATTAGAAACTTTTTTCTTGGAAGTTGCAAAACAGTTGCAGAGAAATTGGTCAGTTCTGGACATGAACTTGTTTTTCTTAATTTGTTTTTATTAAATGTTTTTTCCTCTGGCCATATTAGTTTTCTTTATTGGAAGGTTAAAGTCATAGCACCTACCACAGTTTGCTAACAGCAGAATAATCAAATTGGTTGTCAGTCTCGGTCAGCAGTGCAGGGCTGTCTTTGGTCAACAAATATTTGGAACTAAATCCTAACTGTAGCACAGTCATATGGATGTTTAAGAAACAAATGTCAGCAGTTCCCCTTCCTCCCTTAAATAAATAAACACTCAGATACATTAAAAGTAGGTTAAAATAAATTTACTGTAAATCCCTTAACAACATAATCTTTTAAGGAGAAGTAGAATTTAGAACCATTTCCTGCCTAAGTGAGTGTGCAAGTAGGTAATGTGTCTTTGTCTATAAAGTATCTGTTGTCTGGGAAAACAGTAACTATAATGCTTTGAAAAAGGTATTTTTTGTCTTGCAGTCAGAAGAGAATTCCTGTAGTAAAAGTAAAAAGGAAATGTAACAGCAACTGTCAATTTCTACCATGGAAGTTTAAAAACATAGTTAGAAACAAGAAAAAAGCATGTAGTTATTTATATAAAAATATAGAAATATTTCTATGTGTATTCAGTAGCATAATTTTTAGGGGTTGTAATCTTGAAAATCTATTCAAAAGCTTGGAGTATGCCTTTCTTTTCCCTTCACAGGGCAAAATATAGATCTTTTTTGGGTACACATTTTAGTAATCTTAATGAGCGCAATAAATCCTCAGATACAGCTGCTTTCTTTCAAAGACAAGCCATGCAGCTGGGGTTCCGTGGGGATATTTGTGGTTTTGTAAGTGTAAATGAGCATGAAAATCTTACCATATTTTTCAAGCTTTGGCATAACTTGACCTACAGTGGATGCCACTGCAGTATGTCAGTAGAAAGTGGTACTGGTTGTTATTGTTTACTATTTTAGGGTGGCTGCTCAGCTCCAACAAATAACAATCCAACATCCAATAAATAGTGCTTGGCAGGGGTAAGGAATTCCAATTCTGGTGGAAGAATGTAGAGTAGACTTCCTTCTAGAAAAGCAGGAATTTAATCTTCAAAAGCTCTTGAAAACATTATCTGAAGCAAAAAGCACCTAACACCTTTTTTGTTGTTTTCCTATAACATTTGAAAAACACTGCAATGCAGTTTTTATTTTTGTTCTATAATATATTGGAATGAAAGGGGTTCTGTTAAAATTTAAGAAACCCCCCTCCCAGGGGAATTTTGTCATCCCATAAGAAAAAATAAGATAAATCATTTAAAGAAAATGTCTAGTTTTCTCTGACTAGTAAGTCTGAATAAATTTGTTTTTCTTTCCCAGCAAAAGTGCTTTCTTTCTGAATCATTTCCATTATACTTTCCTAGGGCCTTGAGCAGATTTTTCCACAAAAATTAAATAACATGACTTGATGATATTTCTTGAAAACAAACAGCAATGAAGGAAGTTCGACAACTTAGGCTTGAGTTTCCCAGAAATCTTTCACGCCCTGTATAAAGCTATATTTCTGTGATGCCTGTGTTGTGTGGTTTGGAGCTTTTCGTCAGGGAAGTCCTAGGGCAATGTCCGAGCTCTGTTCAAACCAGTTGACATTTGACCCAGTGTCTTATGTTCTGGCTTCTTCCATCCATCTTCATGAGCTTTGCACATGCAACACAGTGAAGTACGGAAGATTAAAATGTCTTACCTTAAGTTTTCCTTTCTTTGAAACAGAGAAAAACCACTGTATTTTGAATCTACTTTAAGATTTAGAATATAAAACCTTTTAGATGGATCTCATCTGCAGGAAGAGGCAGCACTGGTAAATCCACTGCTTTCTTTTGTGGTTAGCTGCCAGACAGTCTCAACAGACTGCAGCTTCATTTTATGTTTCTCCTCTGCAACCTCAAGGTGACTCCCTGATTGATTGTGTTCTCTGACATACCTAAAAAATAAAAATGTATTTTTCTAGCTGGCTTGGTTCTTATGGTCTTGTAGGAGAGAATGGAGCTGCTTGCTGTAGTGAGCAACTGAGGCAGTCTTCTGGCATGTGGCTTTGTCGTGTTTATTCCTGTTCCTCTGAGTGCTTTTATTCCTGAGCATCTGCAAAGGAAGGATGCAGAGAGGCTCAGCACCTGGTGGGATGCTCCCCATGAGCATACTTTTCTGGTTTATGTTTGTGGGAGAGAGGGCTTCCAGACCTTTCCCCCATCCCTGTTGTAAAATATTTAGGAGTTTAATTGTGAAGGAGATAGCATTTTCACTTCCTTTTCCTGTTATGTTTAGAGTGACCAATTCTCTTTTAGTGCTGATCTGAAACTGATTTTTAAGTTAAATATCTCCTGTTTAGAAAGGAGAACTTCAAAAGCAAATCTTTCTAGCCAGCTTGTAAACCTCATGTTAATATTGCCAGAAAGGGGATAAAAGACTCTTCACTCTGGTTGTCAGCCGCTTTTTGGGCTGCAGGATGAGGGCGCGTGTAAAGCCCAGCTTAGCAGGAGCTGCTGAGTGCTGCAATTCTCTGCTGTGTGCTCTGTGTCAGGCAGGCAGTGCAAAGTATTCCTCAGCCCCACGCTGCTTGTGCTGGGGGTCTTTAGCGAACCCCTCTACCAGCTCTCCTGGCAAACTACACCCAAGGAAACCAGAGGAGAGCCATAGAGTAAGTGGGAGGGTCTCTGCAGGGTTCTGCTTGTCTCTCATGGGGGGGGGAAATTTTGTTGTTTCATCTGTGAAACATTCCACATACCAATCTATTGTGCCTAAAACCAGACAAAATCATCACCTGATACTCTGCTACTCAGCAGTGGTCACTGCTGTTTTGCAGTGTCATATTCCATGAAATAAAACAAAATATGATGGATGGTTCTTTTGCAGTGAGTGGAGCGGAATCTGATCAGAGTTGTGTTGGTTTCTTGTTTGGTGGTTTGTTTTTTTTGTTGTTTTTTTTTTTTTGGAACGTCATATGGAGAGTTTCTCACTTATTTCTATCCCTACAATATTTGGATACCTGTAACCTTTTATTTCACATATGCCAATGAAGTCAGCAGTTTGTACTAATGAAAATAAGGCATGTTCTTAAGTCCGTCCTGTACAGAGATCTCTCTATGCTGTTAAGCAGTTGTCACTCTGTGGTTAAGACAGACCTAAACCCCTCTTCCAGGATAGTAGATAAATGACTAATTTAAAAAAACCCCAACAGCCTACCCTGTGCTGCGTGGCTTTTTTCATGGGTTGGTACACTGTGCTTCTAACAAAAGCCCAGCATCCATCACTACCTCAAAATGCACAACATTTCTGGTTATGAAAGATTTGTTCACGACCTATTTATGAACACCTTTTATAAAAAGCTCATACTGGTTTGACATAGAATGTGAAATGAGATGGGACTTCTGTCTTGGTGTAAAACATGTCTGTGGATATGTAGCATGACATTTTCCTAGCAGAACACTTAATGTGGAATGCTAATGCTTGCTTTGTCTCCTAGCATCTTTGGTTTGTTTTCCAGCTCTGCTCAACATTCTTTTCCAGTGAGGCCTGAACAAGTTTTCTGTGAAAGATTTTATGAAGGACTGTTATGAGATACAGGTAGCTGGCATAGTTAAGCATGACATTTCTATGGAATCGGTGGTATCTGAAGACAACAAGCGCTGGCAAATATCTCTGTGGGGGCTGTTTCTATCAAAAGTGTCACTAATTCTCCTATATCCTAAGCTTTCTCCATACCCTGGCATAAGCCATGAATGTGTCTAACCTGCTGCGTTTTCCTGTTTTGTGGATGAGATGAACCACTCTCTGCTGTGCTCATTCCCTTGTGGCTTTGGGCTATGTTGCTTTCAGGTCAGACTATGACCAGAGAAGCAGCAGCAGACTGGCAGATCTGGCATGCGCCTTTTTTTTAGGTGATTTCTCTTAGTAGCTTAAGCCAGGAGGTGTCTTGAGAAGAAGTGGGAGCCTGTAGATCATAGCACGTTGCTGTTCATTTGGGAAAGAAAAAATAAAAGATGATTCCACTGGGTGTAGATGGCTTTTCTGTGCCTTGCAGAATAAAACTATTTCATTTAGTGAAGAACTGATGTGGTAGCCAGTCAGGGAGCTGCTCATATGCTTGATATTTAAGGAGAGTAGGTGTTTTCCTACAGCATACTGCTTTGCTTCATGCTTATTTTCAGGAGCTTGTGTAGAAGGTTAAAATCATGGGACCAGCCCAGTAATTTTTTGGTTCTGTTTTTACAGTGTGATTGCTAAAGAATGAAGCTGCTTTGGTTTTAATTATCAAGAAGTACAATACATTTTTTTCCTGACACCGATACTCCAGTACATCACTGAAGCAAATGTAAGTCAGTGGAAAAGATCTGTCTTCACAAGAGCTTGCAAAATAGTCTCTGAGCTTCTCCAAACCTCAAAGATTCTCCTTCTTCACCACCAGCCTTTGCATCTGTCTAGTCCCATAACCCAGCCTGGGTTGGTTTGGGATGGGGAGGTAGCTTTCCTAAGGAAACACTTGGGTTTGCATGGGGATTTGACTCATGCAAAGCTTTTAAACACGGAATATCCACACACGCATGGTGTGCTGGTGTTCAGAGAGTAGTGAGTGGCCTGCGTGAGCAGCGCCCTCATGTCTGCCAAAGCCCTGCAGTGGGTGATGCTTTGGGGCTTCCCTGAAGCTGCAGCACAGGTATCAGGATGAGCAGCAGCCGACTTGGGTCCCAAGACTGTTGGCACCAAACCAGTTTTCTAAGATGCTTCTGAGACAGGGATCCTTCCCTTTCAGTTAAGGTTCAAAGCAAAATCCTTGGCTTCTTAAATGCTGCTTGGCACGTTCTTGCTAGATTTAAGCAGAGATAGTAACATCTCTGGGGACAGTGTGGTTTGGGGGTCTTCTGTTTGTTTCTTCTCAGAATCCTCTGCTGTTTCCCTTCTGGAACGTATATTCTTTCAAGCTTGTCTGTAAGTGCTGAATTTGAAGAAAATTATTCAACACTGATCAATGCATGCTTCTTGGATGAAGTTGTGCTTGCACATGCTTTTCGGCACCTGTTTATTGTTGATAGTGTTAGACGATTTACTCAAAATGCAAAATGTATTATGTTTTTCACCATTGCAATTTGCCTTTTGTGTTTTCTCAGTGTTGAAGGCTTTTTTTATCTTTCTAATCCCATTTGGATATATTTCTCTAAAAATATCTTCGTCCTGCATACCTATTACTTCAAAACCATGGATTCCTACTTAAAGCTTCAAAACTTGAGAGATAGATGCTATATTTCAACATGGTAGACTGTTAAACCACTGGAAAATGTAGTCTTCTGCCACCATCAATGCTGCTTTTTTTCCTCTCATAGCTCCTGCAGGGTGTCTTTGGTATAGACCAGAAGGCTTAGACTGTTTGGTGTCCGTACTAGCTTACCTTGCTTCAGCTTGTTGCAGCCTTTGTTTCCTTCCCCTGATATGCAGTAGTTAGTCACTGGTGTTTGGATTTGTTTTTGCAAATGGCTGTTCAGTCTGGTACAGTCACATCAGTTTTTAGGGATGTCTGGGAGTACTTTTTTTTCCTGCATCATTAGAGAGGATTTCTCCTGAAGCTTCCTTCCCTAAATGAAGGCTTAACGTGTAGTGAGGAAGCTGTTAGGGAGTGATGTGTACTTAAATCTCCACATATTGTTTCAGTGTTTCAAACTGTTCCAGAAGAATAAAAGCTGTTACAGAAGGTAAAATAAAGGATGAGATGCCACTTATAAGTCTTTAATATTAACATGCTTTTCTCTGTAGTAGTTTTTTGAGGAGTGGGGTGCAGAGGGGATGCTTCTGTAAAAACAGGTACTTACTAGGAGAGATTACTTGTTTCTTCTTGGCATATTTAACCAGACTGCTCATGCTCTTGTATTATCTTTCATGTCCTGCCTGTTATCATTAAAATTACTTGCCTTAGGATTTGTTTTCTTCCAAATTTAATTGTTCTGAAATGTCTTATCTGTCTCAGGCACTAACATACATTTCTAACTCTATAAGCAGCATATCAAAGCAAGGTGCAAACCTGCATATCTCACAACCTTCTTAAAGGTGGGCTTTTCCTTCCACTGAGGACAATATTAAATATCTTGTGTCATCAGTATTTGTCAGCTCTTCTGTTTGAAGATTTCAGCGTGCATAACCTGAGCTGTGTTGTAATACCATATGTGTAGGGGAAAAGGGGAGTTGTGGACATGTGCTGAAAAGGGAGGAGTGGCATAGAAGAAACAAAAGGGGTGATCTGTTCTCTGCTTGTTGGTTATAAACACACATAATCCAGTTTCCACCTGTTAGCTTCTATGGCTTGGGACAGGCTGGTTGCTGATATCCCTTGTTAAATTCTGGTTGGTTTAGTTGAACACAGAAGTATATTTGGAATTTGGCATGAATGTTTTAATGAAAATATCTCTTCTACACAAAGGGATTTATTTGTGGTTTGCTGTGTTGTTTTTGTTTGTATTTTTTTTTCTTAACATAGACAACATCCAAAACACAGAATATTTTGTGTCTGTTTTTATTGGATTCCTTTGAGCTTGACATGTTTTGTCTTACTGTAGCCCAACAAGACCAAAGACAGTTACCCTTTGACTACCTTCAAACTCTTTATCCTTCCACTCTTTTGTTTGCTTTTGTGTTGCTGCAGCCTTTTAAAACTCAGAGATTGTGCCAAGGTAAGACTCATTCTGAGAAGTTACTTATCAAGATACTCAGATGACTTAAAAAAACCTGTATCTGTGTGGGAATGAGTCTTGGTTCAGAGTCTGCTCTCAGTTCTCTGTATTGTTGAGAACCAGGATGCTGCAGGGTGCGGCAGCAGAGCTCTGCTTTGGCAGCAGGCAGAAAAATGAAGGGACATTGAATTCAAGTCATTTGAGACAATAGGCTGGGTGTGCAGTAAGGGGTGAGCTGTGCTTCAGCTGACACTGCAGGTGTAGAACCAGAAAAGTGATTTAAAGTTGCTCAGTAGTTGCTTGACACTTCTGACTTGATTGCAGTGTTGCCAGTGTTTGTTTTTCCTGCTCCGTTGGAAATGTACATGTTGGATAATGGTACTTGTCTGTTTGATGGCTTTGTGAACTAGAAAAATAGCTTTATTCAGTTTCGTTGGATTTTGGTGTGTGAAAACTAACAAACCCAACACAACTGCAAAAAAACCCCAAACCCTTTACCTCAAAATATCCAAAATAGAATCCCTCAGAATCTTAAAGATGTGGAGTCACAGGCATGGTATTTCTGATGGATTCCTGGTTTTATTCTCTTACTGGAAAAAAGCTGAGCTATGTCTATATATATATATATATATATATATATATATATGTGGCCTGTTTGATTCTTGAGTTTTTATGGGATGTCCTGGAAGTGCATGTGATTGTTATCAGATTTACATAATAATATCTATAATTGGTCCCATGACAGCTTCAGAAAATGTGTATTTTCAAATTACGTGGTAGTCTAATTGAAATCAAGAATGTTGGATTTTTTCCTCATGAGAAATGAGTATTCAGTGATAAGAACTTAAATATTTAATAGTAGTCCTCTTAGATATCTTTGCTAAAAGAGATGCATTTTTTCATTACTTCATTCTCTGCTAAAAAAAATCGTACCATGATATCTACTTATAATGATGGATAGGACATGCTCTTGATTAGTGTAGGAGACTCTTATGGGTCAAGGAGCACTAGGATTCTGGAAAAACTGTTTGTTTTGAAGCTGTTGTTAAACATGTTGTGTGAGGGGGATGAGACACTGAAACTCACATTTTCTTATGTGTCAAATGTACCAAATGCTTGCAGTAACTTTCACTGTACCCGTGTACCAAATTTACTTAGGTGTTGTTGCTGTGACACTGTCTTCTCTGTTTAACTGTCCTTGTGGCAGCCTGTGAGGTAAAGAGCACCTTTTATTTTGAGGGTGGGAATGTTGACTTTTAAAGTCACATTGGGAACCTAGAGGGAAGTTGAGTCTCTGATACCCAAGTGTCATTCTGACTGCTAAATTATTCTCCCATTTAGCAGAGGATGTGCAGGAGACTGTTATCTGAATTGGGGTAACTGGGTTAGTGAATATTTTTAGCAAAGCTGTTAAGAGAAGTCAGATTTTCCTGCAGTTCTAATCTCTTTCCTTGACTGTATAGTTCTCCTGAACTGTTTGAATCTCTGTATTTAGGCCAACAGTGAGATGTGCATAATGCAGCAACTTTTCACAGAGCTTTGAGATTTTTATATTGTTCATTTAGTAGTAATCTGTTCCAAAAATCTATTAAGGACAGTAATCTGGCCTTTTTTTTTTTTTAATCCATTGCTCTGTAGTACAACAGCTGAGCAGCTGTACTTGCAGACTCTAGAGCCCGGTGAGGGAAGCACAGAATGCAGTTGGAGGATGTATATATTTATGTATGTATCTGTATGTACTTTGGACCAGCTCATATCACGCAGTGATGTTCCATCAAGAAGTGCTTGTGGTTACTTCAGCTGGAGCAGGCACAGCAAGTGTGTGCACCTTGCCTTGCTGATGTCTTGATCAATGTTGTGTGCCTTTTAAAAATGCAACTACTTCTGTGACCCTGGGAAGCCATGCTACTCCTCGGTTTTACTGCTGATGCTCTTAGTAGCTGTTTCAGTTACACTGCAGACGCAGTTGCCTGCACCCATGCAGCTCTGTCTTCTCCAGCTGCAGCAGTTAATTCCTCTTTAGCAGCCCAACACTGATTTTTGTCACTGTATAAATCATACAAATGCCACTACCGAAGAATTGCTACCCCCATGTCATATTCATCCTCTTCTACTCAGTGGGAGATGCTGCTATCATTTGATAAACACATTGTCTTGATTATTTTTCACTTTATGGTATCTTTTACAGTTCAGCTTCAGAGCAGAGTAGTTAAAAAATGCAAACAAATCTCAAAGCAAAGTTAATTTTGCTATACAGAAGCACATGTTTCTTTATACTTAAGAAAAACATTTGCTTGTATTGGTAATAGAAGAATTTGTCTGTCTATTGCTTGCTTCATGTGCAGACCAGATTTTCTGAGTATTATAAAATAACCTTAGCCATAAACTTCAAACAAAACTGTTGCCAGTATAAACAATTTATTTTAATTGTACCATATGTGATCATTAAGCTGTGAAGCGCTGTGTAAGAGTTGCCTTCCCTCTTCCTGTGTGGGAGGAAGGTAGGACTCTGCTGCTAAGAGCTGAAGGAAAATGGAAGCACCTATGGTGGTTTCATACCTGGTGTGTTGTGTGAGCCAGTGGCATAGCTGGGAAAAAGAATGAGAAACACTGTATTTCAGTGTCTGGCTTGAGAAACACCTGGCTCACCTGCAGAACTGCTCCCCTTGGGGGAAAAAAATATGCTGACATGAGTCAGTGCTGTCTCCATCATCTAATCACGATCTTTGAAGGGCTGCTTATCTGAGATGGCTACAAATGACTGTAAGGGCAGGGAGTGCAGAACTGGCTGCCTCTGTTGGATCAGTGAGAACCACTGCCTTCAGCAGCCCTCCAGGCTGTTTGTCCTTTGGAGCTGCTGCAGGGGGAAGCCAGCGCCGGCGCTGCCTGCAGTGCTTTTACAAGGCTGGCTATGTGCAGAGCTAGCAGAGATGCTTATAGATGCAGTTGTTTTCTAGAAGACCCCTGAACTGTTGTCCTGTTTTTAAAATATTTTTTTTTAAATTCACTTTGTCAGAAATGGTCAATAGTATATCACTGCTATGTTCTGTGATACATACATATGATACTTCAGCAAAGGCAGTACTATATGAATGTCTAATTTTAACTGAGCTGAGTACATTGCTCTTCTGGCTTGATGCAACTCTCAATCTGTTGAGATAGTTTAACCTTAACAGAGCTTGCATTTGGGTTGTTTTGAGTGCAGACTTTGTGCTGGAATTGAACAAACCTGGATTTTACTTGCAAGTGACCTTAGGCTCATCAGCCTCTTGGTCCTCTGTTTATACAATGGAAGTACTCTGTTTTTGTCTCACCTATTACTGGGTTTGGTGGTTTAAATTTCAGGTTTTTTTTAATTTTACATTAAATTTTACATTACCATTTACATTTAATTTTACATTAATTTTATATTACCATGTACTATGGTAGCTACCAGTACATACTTCATTTCATCTTGAGAAAGTCGTTTGGGACTCTCTAAAATGCAGCAAGCCTGAAAGCTGAAGCAGCTACAGTCTTGCTGGTAGATGTGGGAATTCAGAGCAGTTATTCTGTCCTGGAGAAGAGGTACCTTCTGTCTTTAGCATTTGGGAAGCATTGCTGCGTATCTCTCCCACTTTTCTAAAGAGCCATTGGTAACTGTATTTCTTCTGCATGCAATGGCTGAAATATGTGAATGCAGTTGTAGCAGGCATGCAAGGACAAACCCTGGAGCTCTGCTGCTGCTTTGGCTTGTGAGCAGCAGCAGCAGGAGCTCCTGCTGGAAGTCATGTAGGGGTAGCAGTGGCAGTGCTGTCCTGCTGGTACAGCTCTGATCCTATGCTGTTTGTTTTTTTTTCCATAATGGAAGTGGAGCACTGCTAATAAAGATGCCTTGTTGCCCTGGAAGCATGCAGTAGGCAGCGTTCAGCCTCTAGGTAAACTGCTGCGAAGGGATAGAGGGCAGCTCCTCTTTGTTGCCAGCATGCTCTTGGTGTGTCTGGGAGAAGTTACCCCTCCTCTTGAGGGGATATGGGGCAGAAGGACCAGGTGGAGAGGAGACTGTTCATGTACCAGTTATCCCCAGTGCTGAGCTGGTTTGTGTAACAAGAACTGCTTACTTTTTAATTTTGGTTGTTATAATTATTGAAACCTGCCATTTGGGAGTTGCATGGGCTTCAGAGACTTTGGGATCTAAGAGTTGTAAATTTGATAAATATCAAATACGGGGAAGACAAGAGACCTCTGTGGCTTCAGGACTATGGGGTCAGGATTTTGGCTTTGTTTTTTGTTTGGGGTTTTTTTTGGAAATAGTGGCAATTGATGAGGGCGGCTGGAGGTTGAAGTCTGTCAGCAGAATGGCTTGTGACTTACGAGGAAGAACAACGGCTTATGCTGATGGAAATAAAAGGTCTTAATAGTTATTTGCTCCCTCCTTGTCCTCGTTATTTTCTGCTAGTTGTCACTCCTGTATCTTGTGGGTCTTGGTTGTTTCTTCTAGAGAGAAATAGGAATGGGTCATGATTTACAGACAAGACAGGTACTGTGTTTTTATTACTGCCATTTTATAGGTCATGGTCCTTTCTTTGTCTTCCTTGTTACAGTGGGTCAAGAAACAGCACAAGGGCTTTGACACACGTGTAGAAGCATTTAGCAGGATTACTTTTTGTGCCTTCTAAACCTGTAAGGAGTGTGGCAGGCCAGACTGTACCCTGCTTTGAAGATTTGGGAAATGCAGGGGGGATATATCAGGATTTCTGTATCTGATAATAGAATTACTTCAGATAATTCCAGTCAGTGTTTTGGGTTTCTGGGTAATTTAGCAGAAAGTGGGGCTGGTCTGCTGATCTCATTGCTGTGCTGGAAGAAGAGATGTGCTGTATATGTAAGCTGTAATGCATTTCTAGCTATAGGGCGGACACAGGAAGGCGTTATGAGCCAGAAAATCTTTTTTGCGCTTACAGAAACAAAAATTAACAAAGAGGGTCCAAGCAGTGCGTTACAAAAAGAAATTCTGCAGCCCTCTGTTCTTAGAAAGTTCACAGGAGGGTAGTTGGATGTGTATTCCTGTGTGTGTTTTAACCAACTCAGTAATACCACCTTTACACGTATTATTTGTATAAATTGTTGCCTGTATTCTGTGTAGTAACGCAGTCAGAACCACTTTGCCAGCTCTGGGAAAGTACGGCTTGTCATCACGAATTTCTCAGTATGGGTTAAGTTGGAATAGGCATTCTTCCTACCAAATGCAAAGCCATTTGGAGCCTCTTCCTCTTGAATTTTGAATGAATTTTAAACAAGTCTGAATTTCTTGAAAATTGATTTAACTTAATCCTTCACTGATAAATTATCTTAAGTGCAAAAAAGGAACTAATTCTTGTTTGAAAGGTGATGCAATATTGTATTTTTTTTTTTCCTCTCTACTTGTCTGATAACCTAATGTGAATTTTATGAACTAGAGGTACAGATAAGAATGCCCGTACTGGAAGAGGATTGTTGAGTACTACCAAATCAAGCACTGCAGTATCATGACCCTACTCCCACAGATGTATGGGTTTTACAAATAGCATCGGGGTCTCTGTTTAATGGTTTCCAAGTTAAGCTTTCCTAGCCCCCACTACATCAGAGACAGAATCCTTACCTTTTTAATGTTATTAAAAACTATTATTTTTTGTATAGTTACCTGGTTCCAAATGCTTTAGCTTGAAGAAAAAATGGACGACTGATGCAAAATTGTGAGGTTTGGACATACCATGTAAAACTGAAAGTTCTGCTTCCTCCCCCTTCAGGTATTGAGATATGTAAGGAAATCAGTGCAACAAGCTGAGAAGCAGAAGCCTGTTGGTTGCAAGGTTATGGATGAGACTGAGCAGGTTCCTCTTTATACTGAGGCTACGGATGGCAGGAACTGGTGTTCTTGCGGACTAGAGCTGAGTATTCAAGCACCCAGGCTTGGGCTTGCCCAGTGCTGTGTGGCTTTGGTCCTTGCAGATGGGAGTTGCCTCCTCTCTCCTCCCCCCCTACCTCTCTGAAACTGGGTGAAATAGCAGGGAGAGAAGAACCTGGGCAAACTGAGATAAGAATCAGAAGAAAAGATAAAAGAACTCAATGGAAGTGTTACAAGAGTGAAAGGAGGTCAGTGATACAGTGGGACTCAAACGCTCTGTGAAATGTTATAGTTCCTGTGGAAAATTACTCTCGCTCTATGTTCTTATTAAATAGGCCTTTAGTTGTGCATTTTATGTCTGAAGCACTGGCCTCACAGTAATGGGGCTGCCCCAGGTGCCGCAGAATCTGTAGTATCAGAACAAAGAGAAATGGCGGATGTGCAGAAGCTCATCAAAATGGCCGCACGCGTGCATGGGGCCTCTATTATGTGAATGCTGTTCTCCATCCATGTTTGAAGAGGTTTGTTGCCAGGAGCAACTTGTCTGCATTACTCAGTGACAGGGTAATTGCTCTGCCTGCCTCGACATCTGAGCTCCCGTGAAGGCTCTTCCATGCTCAAATTGTAGCTGTTACTATAGTCATTGAGATGCACAGATGAATATTTCCAATATACTACGTGAGTCTAGGCTACGAGCTGTCAAGCTACAAAATAGAATATAATGCTGGGACAGCTGTGCATCAAATACCTGTGTAGATAAAACCAGGTACAGCACTGCAATGTTTGCTGCCCTTTCAGTTCTTGAGTATCACTTTCCAATGGAAAAGGTAGAGGGAAGTACAGAAGTAGTGGTGCTGTCATTCTTCCTTAATTCTCTGATGGGTTTTTAGTGCATACAGTTTTAATTACATTGCATGAAAGGAGGCTGGTGCAGTGGTAATCTTTGTTATATTGTAGGCTTTTCAAATCCTGCTACACCTGCAGGTCAGTAAACATTCAAGCTCCCAGCACTACTGGCACTTATATCTCAGTTTGTAAAGGAGGAAGCAGGTCTAAGCTGTTCTTGCTAGTCTCCTAGTGAATCAGGAAGACACTCAACCAGCAAGGTATCAATGGGTGAGTGTTATTTCCTGATCCCTGGGAGTACAGTTACTCCATTAGATTATGGATGCTGGTATCATCCCCTCACCTGTCTTGGACATTACTAGGCTGGGCTTTTGAACTCTTGGAATCTATCAGTTCTTGAGAGGAGAAGAAAATAATCTACATGTACCAGTGTTGCTTTTGGTCCTTCAGTTAGCTATAATGGCATAAGATCGGTTCAGGTCTGTTCGGTGGAGCATGTCTCTGGTGGAGAGCCACATTCCCATGCCACCATGCAGCAGGCATTTTGGTTCTTCTTAGGTCAGTGTAAAGAGATTCAGTTTGGGGAGCAGAGATTTACACAGAATTGCTGCATACACTGGCTGTTGGGGTCTGAGCTCGCTGCTGTGGTGATTGCCAGGACAGTTTTGAGATCCTCCAGGAACTCCTCCTTTAGGATTAAGTCGTACAATAAATTAGCGGCTGTGGATGAATAATCCCTGGGAGGCTGAATATAGCCCAGCTGCAAATGTGACAGTCTATGCTTGTGAAATGCTTTCTCTTCAGAACAAATACCATAGAATGTGGGCGGTGAGGTGCAAGCATCTCACTTGTTTGTTGGTTTGTGGTTTTTTTGCTAATATATATCTGGGCTGATGAGATACTCCATGGCCAGTGGTGTGGTTTGTTTTCTGATCCCCTTCAACCCTTGGTTTTGCAGAGCATGCTGAAAAGAAAGCTGCTCTATGGACCAGTAATGCCCTCTCATTTCATTTTGACCTCTCCTGACCCGAGGTGGATTTGAATCTACAACTGACAGTGCTCAGTATCCCATTACTAATCTCCTGAGCCACCCAGTTGCCCCATAAATCTGTAAGTGATATGTTTAACAAAGTGAAGATTTACACAACACTGCCACAGCAGAATTAAGATGTCTTGAACTGGGGGCTAGTTTATGTTGCACTTCTCTTCTGTAGGTGGAACTGAAGGCTGGCATCTTACCTGGGACTAAAACTTCATCTTAGAACATCTTCCTTCACCAAAACTGCTTTGTTTCTTGTTTTGAAATATCTGCACAGGCTTTTTTTGTTTTTTGTTAGCTCACTAGAAATACTGCCGATAAGCAGAGATGGTGCCTCATGCATAACTGATTCCCACAGCTCCCCACCCATGAGGAGACATTGTCTGACTCCTCTTCTGTTATTGCTTGAGGATAGGTTTTACTGCATTATTTTCCTGGCTGTGAATTTTTTATTAAAAGATCATAGTGTTCTTTATGAAAAAAGCAGTAGTTTAAAACCAAGTTTGAAGTACTGCATTTTTACAAAATAGACAAGTAATACGTTGTTCTCTTTTTGTTCTTAACTGCTACTAAAATCACAAGACCTCTAGTTACAGGAGTCTCAGGCTTCTGTAATTATGAAATCCTTCTTTCAGATATTTCAAATATTCAGAGAATATTTTCCCATCCTTTCTAAACTGTTAGCCTGAATGGTTTTATATACAAAAGAAATGATGAAATTCTCTTATCCTGTTGATAGAAGGGAGTAGGGTAGGTCAGCTGAAATGCTGGAACATGGTAAAACCGGAGAAATTTTGGATAATTTTGAGTCTGGCTTACCTTCAGAGCTCTTTTTCTTCTAGAGAGGTGGGAGCTATCAAAAGCAGCTTATACAAGGACCCTGTGCATTGGTTGTGGCTTAGAATATTATGTAGTAAATATTCTCACAAGATTACTGTTTACTGAAGAACCTCTCTTGTCTGGAGGATCTTTATCTGAAAAGCAAGTGACAGCATTTTAAAGTTTAATTTAATTAAGCTTGTCTGTGCTTTGCTGAAGTAAAATGAGTAGATTATGAAGGTAGCTTTGAATAGGCCTGAAAAGTTCTATTAAATTAGAGTATATTAAATTAAACCAGTACTTATTTCTTACATGTAATACAGTGGAACAAGCTACCTGAAAGCAAGAGGGGGTGGTGCTGGGAATGATGTTTTCCTGTTTCTCTTAGGACTGTTAGGGTAGCCTATGTCTGATTCTTCTCTCTGATGGTTTCATACCTTTGATAAATTGAAGAGGTCTGCAGAACTTAAAATCACTTATCTACTAAAAACTTAGTTTTGTGAGAAAACATGGAAGAAGCAATTTTGCAAAAGAAAAACAAATGTGAAAAAAAAATCTTAATTTCTTAAAGTGGAGTGAAGGACCCAGGAAAGGGTCTTAGGCTAGTGCTATACAGAGTACCAAACGACATTAGTTTTTTCCATGATCATTAACATAGCTTAATCTTTTCAGATTAAATTTAACTGCAGGAGGATAACACTGCTCTCCAAATTCCCAGGTTTGTGCTGTTGCATAAGCAGTTAAGTAATCGAGACCCAAATCTACAAGCTGCCACATGGCGTGCAGGGCGCTGGTGGGCTGGAAGGATGTGTGGAAGGAGTACCAAAGGATGCGCAGACTAAGCGCTGCCACTTACGCAGCATTCACATGCAGTGCTTGGTACCGCCAAGTGTTCAGTCACTGACCAGGCATTGCCCCTGCCGAGGCTGCCTGCACCCATCTGCCTGCAGAGCAGTGAGGATGATGGGTTGGAGGAGGCTATGTCCTGGGGCCTTTCTACCTCCCTGTCCTGTTACTGAGCCATGCGACACAGGGGAGTCCTGGAAGAGGAAAAGTGAGTTTGTTTCCCTCAAGTAAGAAGAGGTCCTGTTTTCCATGGTGCTGGTGGGTGCTCCCAGCTGGGCTGCAGCCTCTAGCAGTGATTTGAGCACCTGAGCCTGATGTGCACCAGGATGCTGCTTCTCCAGCTTTTTGTCCCATCCTTCTTCCTGATTCGAGGAGTCTGTCAGCCTGCAGTAAGCTGAATGGCTGAGCTGGGGGTTGGGAGACAGTCTGCACTGCTTTTTATTTTTGTGACTAGCTTTATATGGATAACATCCCATCTGACAGGCTGAGAAGTGCCAGTGAGGGGTTGGAGCTTTTGCTTGGTCCGTGAGACATTGGGTCCATCTCATTCTCCAGACAGTGATTAGCTTGCACTAATGCAAGTAAATAACAATGGACAGGTGTGACTCTGAGTATTGCTTTGTCAGAAGTATAAAAATATGTCGCTAATGAGTATTATTTAATAGTTGGCTTTGTATTGGGAGATCTTTATACTTAAAATTCATATAAAGTTCCTTAAAGAGTATATTTGCCAGGTCATGCATCTAGGTGAAAAAGCTTTAAAATTATTTCTAAGGTTTGGTTTCCTAAATTGCAGATCTGTGCCAAAATAAAACAGTGCTTTCTGAACAGGATTTGTTGCAAGGAATTAAAGGTTCCTTCTCTGGGGAGTGAAAGCTAAAAGTGGATCACTGGCCATGAGCCAGATTCCATCGGCTCCACAAAAATATTCATAAGGTGGATCAATAATTAAGCCCACTATGCAAAAGTAATGTTGTGTTCTACTCAAATTGCTCTGCAGTGCCTGTTCATACATGACTGCATTTTTTAATTTATTCTCCAACTGAGTTTTAGGGGTATTACCAAGATTTAAGAATTTCTTTTGGACAACTTGTTTTGACTGCTTATTCTGAATAAATTTCCTGATTTTTTTTAATCCTGAATTCTCATCTATTAGGTGACATGCTACTGCCCCAATGTTTTTGAAGGACAAACTAGCTTAGAAAATTGATAGGATGGCAGTAGCATTTACTTGAACAGCATGAGTGAATAAAGGGAAAATGTCATAATTAAATTTAACTGTTTTGCTAGCATGCAGTTATTTTCTCCGTCTTGAATCGTGTTTTCAATTCTCACTAGATATAGATGGTTTCAGGAGAATGGGATAGATCTTGTTTATTTCTTGTGCTTTACCAGCAAAATAATAACCTTGTTGTTGCAGAATCTCTGTAACTTGGGGGGAAAAGAAGTTGTTCTAACAAGGTCTGTCTAATTCCAGGGGGAATTTTCAGGGCCAGCTATTTATACCACTTGCAAATAGAGCAAGTTTGATGCAGCATTCAGTAAATTTGGCCTCTAAATTTTCAAAGGAACCAAAGACTTTAATTTTTACTCCTATAGGCTAGAGGGAAGAAATGTATTTTATGCCACCTTCTAAGGAAGGAACTCAGTGCTGCGTGAGGTATATGCCTTGACTGAAAAATTGAATTGCTGCTGGTAACAGTTTGCTTTCTGCTCTATGAAAAAATCTGTCTTTCAGGCCTGCAATTATGTATCTTTTACTTATAAAACGTTTTCCTACAAGAGCACTTATGGTAGTGAAAACTAGCTGGGAAATAATTTCACGTTAATTAAGCTCCTGTGTATCACACAATTCAATTGCCTATATACTAGCAGTGGCATCTTGTATGATATGTTAAACCCACTTGTGAATCATTCATTCCAACTGCATCAATAAAACTCCTTGACTTGAATAGAGACCTAGAATAATAATGACAGAGTTTCGGCAGAGTCATGGTTTACCGAACAGTTCATCTCATAAACTGAGCCATGTGATTTGGCACTGTGATTTTCATCAGGAAGACCAAAAGTCTTCCTGAGCTATTGGCTGATGATTGCATGACTGATGCACCCCTTTTACAGAGCAAAGGGGATGCCTTTATTTGACCAGGTTGTGGAGAAAAAAACATTCCTGCCTTCTGAGGGGACAGAGGACTAAGATTAATGAGGGGGAACGTGAGTACACGATCTATCTGCCCGTTTCAGCTGAGTGCCCTAACTGTTGGCTGCTAGGAAGTGCTGAATCCATCAGCCTGTCAGAGGCTGAGCCTCTTTCCAGATCTCATCACACATAGGTCAGCTGGCAGCACGGACACTTGGATCTTGTGGGGAATGACTGGGCAAGCAGCCTGCTTACATGGATGGTGCTTTTGACTCTTCATCCCATGTTTGTTGCCTGCCAGATGACCTGCATTCCTCCCTTTCCTTGCCTTTGTCCTCCTCTAATCATCCCCCAACTCCCGTGCAATCCTGAAATGTTCTTTCTGTGTGAATCCCATTATATATACTGTACACCTAAGCACTCTGACAGGGATCCTGAGAGTCATCTTGACAGCTTTCACACCTGCACCATGGGGCAGATGCTCTCCAGGGAAAGCCTTGGCAGGAGCCCTGTCAGGGTGCCTCTTCCTAGAGTCTGCCATATGGGTCCCCTGTCTGCCTCTGCGCTTCTGTGCTCCTTGAGACATGTAGAGGTGAGCTTTGGATGGACTGATGGATGTTTTTCTCTCTTTTAAAAACTAAAGTGTGACCTCTCCTTGAGTTTCTTTCGAAACGATGTCCCCCTCAAGAATTTACTCGCATAATATTTTCCAGGCAAGTATGAATGAACTTTGCTTCCACCATCAGCAGAGCTTGTGTGTTGGGTGTCAGAACCGCACTAGGCATATTCACGACCACCAGTTATGAACTTGCACACAGCTGTCTGCTCAAGCAGAGCAAACTTGCATCTGCCCTGTGAGAAATCTGGATGATATCTCTGATTCTAGGGCTATAATTCATTTTCTGATAAATTTCAAGGCTGTATTTCAAGACTATAATTCCTTATCAGACTCTTGTCTCCTTACAGACCCCCTAAAACAAAGAAACTCATCATTCTGTATGCTCTCTTCTTCCTTTCTACTTTAGCAGTTACATATCTACATGCTAGCTGTTGGAAATTCTGTTTTAAGCTATCTTATCTTGCCCCTGGGTTTTATAAGGCACTTTGGGAATGGACCTTGGACTGTGGATTCTGCCTCAGAGTTCAGCTGCCTGAAAGTCAGGTGTCATCTTGCTTAGCATCATAACATGCAGATGTACTGTTGGAGTCAACCTTGAATGTCTGCCTGAAGATCACAGGGAATTAATCATGAAATTGCATTAAGGCTCCTAATTCTTAGCATGCAGCTTTAAGCACTGAGCACTTCTCATTTCCAGTCTGTGGGGAATTTAGGAGACTTAAGGTTTATTTTTTTATATTTTTAAACAGGAAATGTATTTGGTTATCTTTAATTGAGCCTACATTAGCTTCTAGTGATAGTACTGCTCTTTGGTATTGCTTGTAAAATGACAGTTTTGGTAGCACGTGCATGGTTAAGATTCTTTTTGTGCTTCTCAGATCCTCAGTGGTTTTGTTTTGTTGGTTTTTTTTTTAAATGCCAAACCTGTAAACTCAGTAAGAAACTAAACACTAAGCTGGTAAAATAATAATTGGCAATACATATGAATAGCATTCTTTGTGCTATCAAAGGGCCAGAACAGAATCTATCTTGCTGTCAATACAACTTCAGCAGCAATTGTGTGGGTGGATTGGAGCACTTATCTTAGCCGTTATGCAGCATTGGCATAAGTTAATGGAACAGATTGTCAGGGGGACTGTAGGAAGTAATCACATAGGAAGGAAGATGTGATTTATGTATGAGAGAGAATGCACTTCATGTAATGAGAAAGTTGGAAAATAATATATGGAGGAGGTATACAGATAAACAGCATCAACTCAGAAAAAAACACTTAATTTTTATCTGCTTATTGCTTTCTTGAGTAAGGTCTAATAAGGCTGAAATCTTTCTGATTTTGGTTTTTAATTCAAGCTGAGTTACATCTAAAAAAAAACCCCAACCAGTTGTTATTTCTGAAGATGACAATAGGGGTAAAAGTACTGCTTGGGATAATAATAAAAATAAGGTGATGTTCATGCTTGTTCACCCTCTCTGTTTTGAAGCAAGCCCTTTGGATCTGCCAGCATGTTGCATTTGGAGGATGGGTGTGGCTTTTGTTACCTTTGAGGAAAGTCTGGCAAAAATATAAGAGCTTACAACAATGACACTCTACAGAAGAAATCCAAACCTGTAGTTTGCTGCAGAGAAAAATCTTCTGCCTTAACAGTATCTTGGCAACTGAATTGCCACAGCTTTCCTTCGTGCTGGACACCTTAGAATCATAGAATAGTTAGGGTTGGAAAGGACCTTAAGATCATCCAGCCCCACCCTCCCTGCCATGGGCAGGGACACCTCATGCTAGACAATGTCGTTGAAGGCTCTGTCCATTCTGGCCTTGAACACTGCCAAGGATGGAGCATTTACAACTTCTTTGGGCAACCCATTCCAGTGCCTCACCACCTTTACAGTAAAGAACTTCTTCTTTATGTCCAATCTAAACTTCCCCTCTTTAAATTTTAACCCGTTACCCCTTGTCCTATCACTAAAGTCCCTTGATGGAGAGTTGCTCTCCTTAGCATCCCTATAGGCCCCCTTCAGGTGCTGGAAGGTTGCTCTGAGGTCTCCATGCAGCCTTCTCTTCTCCAGGCTGAACAGCCCTAACTTTCTCAGCCTGTCTTCATACAGGAGGTGCTCCAGCCCCCCAGTCATCCTCTGGACTTGTTCCAACAGTTCCATGTCCTTTTGATGTTGAGGACACCAGAACTGCACACAATACTCCAAGTGAGGTCTCACAAGAGCAGAGTAGAGGGGCAGGATCACCTCCTTTTGGTCATGCTCCTTTTGATGCAGCCCAGGATACGGTTGCCTTTCTGGGCTGCAAGCGCACACTGAAGCTGGCTCATGTTCATTTTCTCATCGACCAACACCCCCAAGTCCTTCTCCGCAGGGCTGCTCTGAATCTCTTCTCTGCCCAACCTGTAGCTGTGCCTGGGATTGCTCCAACCCAGGTGTAGGACCTTGCACTTGTAATGGTTAAACTTCATGAGGTTGGCATCAGCCCACCTCACAAGCATGTCAAGGTCTCTCTGGATGGCATTCCTTCCCTCCAGCGTATCAGCTGGACCACACAGCTTGGTGTCATCAGCAAACTTGCTGAGGGTGCACTCAATCCCACTGTCCATGTCACCAACAAACATGTTGAACAGAATTAGTCCCGACACCACTCGTTACTGGTCTTCAGCTGGACATTGAGCCATTAACCACAACTCTTCGTTTGCAGCCATCCAGCCGGTTCTTTCTCCACCAAGTGGTCCATCCATCAAATTGATGTCCCTCCAATTTAGAGATAAGGATGTCATGTGGGACAGTATCAAACACTTTGCACAAGCCCAGGTAGATGACATCAGCTGCTCTACGCCTGTCCATCAGTTCTGTAGCCCCATCATAGAAGGCCACCAAATTGGTGAGGCAGGATTTCCCCTTAGTGAAGCCATGCTGGCTGTCACCAAGCACCTTGTTGATTTTCATGTGCCTTAGCATGCCTTCCTGGAGAACCTGCTCCAAGATTTTGCCAGGCACAGAAGTGAGACTGACTGGTCTGTAGTTCCCTGGATCATCCATTTTCCCCTTCTTGAAAATGGGGGTTATATTTCCCTTTTTCCAGTTGTTTGGAACTTCCCCCAACTGCCATGATTTCTCAAATATAATGGACAGTGGCTTAGCAACTTCATTCGCCAGCTCCTTCAGGACCTGTGGATGCATTTCATCAGTTCTCATGGACTTGTGCACATTTAGGTTCTTAAGATGATCTCAGACCTGATCCTCTCCTACAGTCCCTGCATTTGCCTTTGAAGACTTGAGCAGCGTAGCTAGAGAACTTGCTTGCTAAGACTGAGGCAAAAGGTAACTGAGAACCTCAAAGACTCTTCTTCCTGTCTGAGGTGTTGTGGTCTTCTCTAGCCCCTGTAAGCTGAGGGCGAGCTCTTGTGGGACACATGCAGGTTGGGTCTGTGGGTTGCCCAGCTGGTAAATCAAAGGGGTGAGGAGCAACTCAGTGGGAGAGGTGGTGAAGGTTACAGCTTGCCACCAGGACCCTGGAGATGGTGGTGAGAACTCTAAGGAGATCTGGTGGGACAGAAGAGTCAGAAAGCTGAGCAAGGTGAATAGGGTGACATGGGTGATGCCTAACATTTTTCCAACATCAGAGACCCAAGCAGGTGAACAGAGAGAGAAGGAAGAGGATGACGAGTCTAAGGAGCAGGGAATGCAGCTGGTGGGGAGAAGGGGGTAAAACAGGATTGAGAGGATTTAGGGCAGAGGAGAAACAGTGGTAGAGCAAAAGAAGTATGCATTAGCAAACTGAGGGTAGAAGAGGGTCTGTGCCCACTCATACTCTCCTTTGCAGAAAAGATCATGAGCCTTGAGTTGTCTTTTGTCTAAGATCAATGCCGAGATGAAGTACCAAAAATCTCTCCCAAAACCCCTAAGTGCTTCTTGGGTAATGGAGTGCTGTCATTTCATGCAGTTGATGACAGGTGCTTTGTGATCCTTCGCATTTATTTATTTTCTTTGGATATCAGTGATGAGTGTTCCAGTCTTTTAGCTTCCCAGAACAAAAATCTGGAGGAGATTGGACCTACGTAGCAAATGTGTGAATTGCTGTTTAACATTTGTAGCTTTTCAGTCTGACAGATAAATAACAGTTGCAGCCAGTGCTTATTTCAGCTGTGTGAAGCACAATTATAATGGGATTTTTTTTTTTGTGGCTTTCTGAGGTGATAGTTGTTGAGAGCTCAGTAGAGCCGGATTGATTGCACCAAGGCAATGTTTGCTCAAGTGCCGTTTGCCACTATAGGATGGTGTACTGGCATCTCTGCCACTCTCTCACACTGCTTAGCCAGTAAGTCTCAACTCGGGCATGAAGGAAATAAATGGGGTAAGTGGATGGCAAAGGTTGAGTGTCTGTATGTTTTGGTCTCTTGCATTAGGGCTTGTCTGGTGCTTCAAATAAGCAAAATGAGTGTAAGAGGTAAAAGGTCCATGTGAGAAATTGCTCCAGAATAGTTATAGTAACTGTCCATGGAAAGCTGTGGAGAGAGAGTTTGGGGTAGGTGCCATCTGGGTGCTCCCAGCAGTCCAACCATTCTCCTGGGGGCTGAAGCTGCTGCAGGTGAAAACTGGGGCCTGAGCTGCATTGGTCATATCTGTCCGAGTCACCACTTTGAGCTTGTGTCTTACCAAGCAAGGTGCTTGGGTGATCCAGTGGCACCTCATGCCAGCATAGGACCATGGCTTATTTACTGAATGATTTATAAATTGCTTTCATATCCTTGAGATTGGAAATTCTGGGACGAAACAAGAGCACACATTGCAGGCAAACACCTTTCTGTCTCGTTTCCCTGTGGCTGTTAAGTATCCAAGTTTAAGGAGCAGGCAAGTGTAAGCTTATGATCTGCTTGAAGTAAAATCACAAAATGTGACAAAAATGGTTAATTGAGCACAGCATTTGAACAGCTGACAGCAAATGACAGGAATGGTACATCGGCGCACAAGAACAAGACTCCTACTTTGAGTATCCATCCACCTTGCAGTTAGCTTTGAAGCCTTTGTCATGTTCTCAGAGCAGGTGTCACATCTTAGAAAGGATATATTACAGGCTTTGATGGAAAATAAGAAACATGTTACACTTCCTCTTAGTTAACTTTAAATAAAGGAATTGTATTTTAAATGTACATATTTTGCTTGGGTTTGAGTTGTAAGGAGCTGAACTGCTGTCTTAAGAGTTGATTTGCCTTTTGAGTGTCATGCAAGCCTATTTTTAGGGTTGGTAATATGTGTTTCTCTTGTAACCTATTATACTTGCTACAGAGGAATCAAAATTTTATGGAAGTGTATGGGTGGGTTGTGCTACAACATATAGACATATGATAAGTGTCAGTTGTGGTGCCCCCTGGGAATTAAGGCAGCTCAGTGTCTGCGGTGAGATGGTGGCAGTTCACAGTCTGGAAATGGCTCCAGTCCCATTCAAAACATCAGTTTTGAGCTCTTTTCACATGGTATCTTGCTGTTTGTTGGTGTTAAGGATAAAAACTGTGACCATTTCTGAATAAAATACAAGCTTAGGGTAAAGCAGCAGTGACTGGGATGCCTGTTTTGGGTCTCACCTATGCTATTACCAATGCACATTTGCATGTTGAGCATAGGAATCAAACCAGTCTATTTCTGCTGAAGGAACACATAGTGTGCTGGAACTGTGCTTGGGATGTGCTGGACCACCCCAGCCTCAGCAGAAGGGAACCGTCAGGACTTGCAAACTTCTGATTCTCTCAGATCTGATTGCCGTTTCTCACACCACAGCTTTCACTAGCTTGCTCCAATGAACAGCAGATCTTTTGCAAATATTTACATGGCTATTCTCCCTTAACTCCTAGGAGAGGGAGAAAATGGCTTTCAGTTACTGATAGTTCAGCTTATTGCTTCCTGCAGCTGTAGCCACTGACCCAAATGTGAACACACAGAAAACATATGCTGCATTTTATTTGTCAACTGTAGAAAAGATGGGTTTGGAGAGCATGAGATGTCACTTCTGTTTAGCCAACAAAATATTGTCTCCATTGCACTGAATGGCGTCCTTTGTAGTAAGTGCTGCATTTCAGGATGCCTGTCATATTTTATCTATAAACTGTTTTACATGTTCTTTATCTTACAGTGTTTCTGTCTTGTTTGCAGCAAGGGAAACCATATGTCTTTGATAGAGTGTTACCTCCTAATACAACCCAGGAGCAAGTTTATAATGCCTGTGCCAAGCAGATTGTTAAAGGTAGGTGTTGTCTTTGTTTATTCCTGCTTGTGGGGAGGGAAAAAGATAAGATGTCTCCCTGTGTCCCCTCAAGCTATTTAAAGACTGGATAATAGATGTTTAGATGTCTCTATGGGAGTTTAATAACTAGTAATTCCAAGTGTTTCCGTTTTTAAGGACGTGTCTGTGTAAAAAAGAAAAAAAAAGCCACAAAACAAACAAAAGAAAAAGGGCTTAAGGAATTGCAGTAGTTGTTCCTGATTTTCTCCTTCTGTGTGACTGTTATTCCACCCTAATACTTGCTTTTTGTGATACATGATAAGCAACAGAAAGCATGTTCTTAATGCAGTGTGAGACTATGGGATGAGTGTGGAATAGCTGTGTCTTTGAATGGTAGACGGACCATTAAAGGAGAACTTAAAAGGCCCTGGTTTTGTAGCTGCTTTGCAGGCAGGTAGCTTGCATTTAAAAATGAAATTAGAACAGAAGTGAGTACTGGATGGCACCCTATTTGTTTAAAATAAAACCTTTATAAACTGTTGAAACTTGAAGATTTTAACTTGAGAATCAAGCATTTTGGGTGCATTTTAATTGTGTTTCATACTTCCCCCACCTGCCATACTTCTCCCACATCCCAAATCACCCTCAGACCTCCCACTTGGTTCTGATGCTGGATCGTCCATCCATGATGGTATTACAGCTGCTACAGAATCTCAGGGGTTACGAGTAGCACCTGGTTTAATAAACCAGTTATTCCCTGGTTTTGTGTGGTGTCCCTGCACCCTCCAAAATTTGGTCCTCAGCTTTTCTTTTTAAATCGAAGTATGTAGGCAATGCAAATGGTGTCAGAGCTGGTCAGAGTTGTGCTTGTATAGCAGCACAAGGCTGCACATTTAACACTGGAACTTATGTGTTATAAGAGATTCGGGGTTGCTCAGAGGTGCAGGAGCTACTGATGCAGTGTTGAAGGACTTGCTAGTGTTTCAGGCATGGAGTTGGATCTGCTGTGAGTGAGCTTGTGTTGGCCAGTGGGGAGAAGTCCCTGGGGTGAGCAATGCTACTGCGAATCCTGGGTTCTGTTCTGGAGGAATATTGGTTGACTTGCTCAGACAGCCTGGAGCAAACCAACATGCATGTAGTCTAGATGACTGGGGGGAGGACCAGAAGCTAAATTATTTCATGTTGGAGAGAGGAAGTGAGTCATAAGACTTCAGTTGCCTCCTCTCAGAGGGGAGCCTAATTATGGCAATTCTGACTTCAGACGGGTAAGGCTTTAATAAAATCTGGAGGGATTGGAGATGTAGAGCTTAGAAGTCATTAGTTTGGGTTGCTGACACACCACTCAACTTTTGGAAGTTTGGGGAACTGTTTCAGTACTATGTTGTGTGTGTGAACAGAAGCAGCGCACTGCTGTTTCGAGACTTGTGGAGTCTATTTATATCCCCTGTGGCAGCTGGTTTCCTCTGAAAATGGGGAGAGAAATAAAATCCTGTTTGAGAGGAAATTGGAAGACCTAGATGAATGACTAAGCCTTCTTCATTAGCCGGTTAGAAAGGCAAATACATTCCAAAGTCCTACTTAAAAATAGAGTTAAAACATACTTTTGCATGTCTGTTAACTTGGACCTTCTAGATGACTTGAAAGGCAAGTTTGTTGAGGGGGAGGGTGTAGAAGAAAGGTAAGGAGAAAGAGAAATGCGGGGGGGGGGAGGAAGAGAAGCAGAGAAAGTGAGGACAGTGATGGGGCAAGAAAGAGTGCAAAACAGGGAGGCGAGGAGGGAGAGCACACTGTTACTGGAATGATGTTCTGGAGCTCTAGGCTTACATTTCCTTAGGTTTAATTTCCAGTTTAAAGCCTAATAAATTGAAGACTGTGAAATGGATAGGACTTTTTCTGATAGACTGGAACAATGTAATTTACTACATGGAAATATGAGTTAAGTGCATTACACTGTTCAAGTCTTTGAGACTTTTTTAGATAGCTTTTCAAGGTTACCATTTGTTACCAGATTTCATTATACTTCCATGAAATGGCTGATGGTTTCATTGTGATTAACGTTATCACAGAAAATGCCAGCTGGCCTAGCAGTCTCTAGAACAATGGTTATAACTATATTTACAATGAGAATTACCTAAATGAGTTTTTTCATCACTAAAGAAGAAATGGGATTAGGTTTAAGTAAACAACTCAATGACTAAGTCGAAGTGTTTCATGTTCCGTACGTGAGAAACGGGAATGTTTTTTAGAGGAGGAGAAGCAATATGTGTGTTACAGCAATTTGAATCAGAGTGGGTGCTGGGATGGTGTTCATTCAAGGTACCCCTAAGGGCAGAAGTACTGGTAGTGGAAGTGTGTGGGAAATCATCACTGGTGCATTTGACCACAGCTTGGGAACTTATGTTTACATTTCTTTTAACCAAACTAAGAAATATCGCTAAATCTGAAAGGGAACAATAGTGTGTGATTGCCACCATTTTTGCTGTGTTTCCAATTGCTCTCTATTGCCAGAAAACAGCTTTATCTTCTTAATCTACACAGATGGATGTCTGCATCAGGATTTTGCATTCTTCGTACATTTACAGTGAGTGAGAATATGTAATGGCCCAAGCTGTGAGCATGTTAGTGTGTGTGTGAACATCTGCACATTAGTGTTCTCCATGAGGAGGAGAAAATTGCTTTAATGATATTTTAGGTGGTGAGCTTGCTTTCACTGCGTAGCTTATCGACTTTCTATTCTGGTTACAAATACAGGCCTCAAATGCTGAGTTGCAGAACCTGGAAAGCTTAGAGATGGAAAAGATAAGTATAGAGCTAAAAATTTGGCTTTAGAAATGAGGCTGAAAGGGCTTCCATAGAGCCATTTGTCTTCTTGCCATTAAGACTCCTGAACTGGTCAATGGTCCATCTTCAAGGTCTCCAGCCCACAGCTCCCCTTGGCCATTTTTTGCAGAGCTCTGCTGAGTGCTCCCATGCTGCTGGAAGGACTTTCTAGGTCCCTAACATGAGTAAGTCTGTGTTGTACCCTTACACAATAGCTGCCGTTCTAGGCTATTGCTACCTGTTCTGTCCATACTCAGCATGAAAAAGGCCATCTGGCCGCAGCTGAATGGCTGAGTTGAGTAGCTGTTTTATATGGGAAGGGTAAATCAAACTGATAATCATTATAGAAAGAATTAGATGAGGAATTAAGAAAAGCACTTTGACTCTTTTTCGTTTGTTAAGTTATGTAAAAATCCCAGCTGATCTTTATTCAGTCACTTTGTTCACCTGTTGTTTCCCCTCCTGTTCCCGCACTCTTTAAGTTTTGCGCAGGCTGTTTCTATCTGGGACTGTCTTCTCTCTTTCTTCAACTGACAGATGGTATATTAACTATCTTAATGTGGAAAGCCTTCCAACAAAAATAACTTCTTCTACTACTGAGACCATTGGCGTTTTTTAATTGCAGCTGATGCAAAAGGCCAAAAGGCTATTTTTTTTTTTTTTTGTGAAACAAAGTATTTTTTGCTATTTGGGAAGGTAAATTGCTTACCTATGCTTCCTCAAGCAGAATGTATCTTAATATACATTGATGCAAATTCTGAGCAATTTTCTTACATAACAGTTGATTAATTAGGTTCTTTTCCCCCTAGGCTGTGTACCAGTATAGAGCTGATGCTGTACCTTGAATTCACCTGGGCATAATAAGCCTTTTTTTTTTTTTTTTTTTTTTTTTACTTCAAACTTCTTTTTTTTTTTATTTTTTTAATTTTCTAAGTTAACCGGATTTGTCAAAAAGAGGACATAGTAGAAGCAAACTCTTAGATTCTGTTCAAATGTCCTGGGAATTTAAACGCATTTGGATGCCAAGTGGTATTTTAGAAACAAGCAAGAGTTGCATACGTTGGCTCAAGGATTTCTGAGCCCCACCACCCCCCCACCTCTTCTGCCCCGGGATGATTATTTTTTTTGATGCCTAAACACCTTTGAAACTAGTTCTTTGCTTCTTCCAGACACTGTAGCTCATTTAGCTGATTTCCATCTGAAGAAGAAAATGAACCTTCCTTATTTTCTAACTTACAGCAAGATTTTAGTTTAGAATAAAAAAATTCAAACACAAATACTTTCCTTCCTTCTGGCTGACAGAGATGGAGGCTTCCATACACAATAGATATGGCGTACTTACAACTGGATGTAGCCTCAAAAGTTAAATATGACTGTTTCCCTGTTGTGCTTATACATGTGTGTGTTTAAAAGGAAAAGTTAAGTAAATTTTATATTTAAATATTATTTTTATATTTATATTTAAGCTTTATATTTAAAAAGTTTCAAATACAGTTTCATTAAATAATGCCTTGCCTATAGGCTATTTGGAAGTTTAGTATTAATCTGATTAATTTTTTTAAAGGAAATAAAATTTTTGTATTTATACAAAAGATACAACTTTTCTCTCCTGTGAGCTGTGGCCACTGTTTTTACACTGCAAATCCTTGGTTGCATCTCTGCCTCTACCTCCTTGGTCCAGTGCTTCATATTTCTGCTGGTTTGCCTGATTTAGACCCATCAGTGCAAGCTGAGTGGAACTCCTAGCAGAATTCGTTTTAAGGTTTTAATGTTCACCAGTCTTCAGGAATTTGCTAAGCAGCTATTTTTGCCTCATTAATACTTTAATTTCTCCCAAAGCCAATGCTTAAAATATATTGAGGATTTATTGGGGAAAAAAGTCACTCAAATTGCACCTGTAAAAGTTCAAGTGAATGGGCTTTGAACGTAGTGCAGAGGGGGAGTGAGGCTTGCCACCTGCTTTCTCCTGAGTTCAAGCTACCTTTATTGTAGCACTTCCACTCAAATTCATTCTGTGGTGAACTGAAAATGAATGAGATGTTCCCTTCAGGAAAGAGCTGGTGAGGGAATGTTTTGAAAGAACCAGTAACATGGTCCTATTTAGAAGGTGAAGTAATGGGTTGAAGGCATGAACTCAAGATAGCACTGCATCTGTGCCTGGACATCTGTTTTTTTATCTATGCAATTGTTATTTATAATTACTTACTTTAAGCATTGTTTCTCTAAAGCAAGAATAAGCAGAGTATCTATTTTTGTAAACAGATGAGGATGCTAAATTTATACAAAATGTTAATACCAGAATGACAGTAATTAGAATCTCTTTGTCATTTTCCTAGATTTCAAGATTCGAAAAATTTACCCAGCAATACTTTGTGGAGGTCTATACAGCCTCTGGCTTGTCTGTTCTCTTCAGCTCTCCAAAACAGTTCTGACACAAGTTAAATAGCTACACTGTGTGTTTAATTAGAATATATATTTTTAAGATGTCTTCATTCCCATTTCATCCTTACTCAGTATTGCTGTATAGGAAGTGTTGGGTCTGTGTAGCAGTTGTCTTTGAAAAACATCTCCTTCCTTCTCTTTTTATCAATTTCTTTTCTTTGAAATAACCGTTCTATGTTTTTTCTCTGATTTTTTTTCATGTTTGTTTCTTCTTCATTCTTTTTATATTTTTCTAATGTATCATATTTAAGTATTCTTTCTCTCTGGACCAGCTACACACAGACATATGGAAATACAAATAAGGAGTTTATATGTGTTTGTGTTTATGTAAATGCAACATATATGGCATATGTAATATTATATAATATAGTCATGTGTATATATTTCCTATAAATACACACACGCAAACTTCTTTTTTTCTCCTGCTAGCCTGTATTAGTACAGATATAGAGGGGTGAGCAACAGAATAAATATTTCAGAAGGAAGGTGGGCATCCCTAAGCGAGCATCCTGGCCAGCATCATTCTTGCTGCATTTGGGAACCAGGTGGATCATTCACAAGAGTCTGGTGTGAGCTGTGTGGGGTTTTTAGATTGGAGGTTTCCTTCATTTTTTTTATGAGCAACTATCGTAAATATTACTCTATTTTTTATTCTTACATGAAAGCTGCATCAGTAGGTGCCCTTACTTAAGACTTCAAATTCACTTGCCTGGAGCAAGTCCCACCCAGTAATCCGTTCAGCTGCAATGAATGGACATGGGACTGTGCCTAAGAACCAGCTGGTTTACAGCCCACATGGATTTCTAAAAGCTATTGTAGACATTAACCACTGCAAATTTAAAAGTGGATTTTTTTATATATATTAATGCAATATAAATTTATTCATTCTCCCTTGAGAGAAGTATATTTCAATAAAGCCAGTTCTGCTTATATGACTTTCTTCTTGCTTTCCTCTTACGCTTTACAGACAAGCTTGAAAATCAATGGGGCCATGAACTGTTGAGGGTGATATAGTAGTAACAATGCACAGTATGAGTTTAATTTTCTGTGTGGTGCATTTGAAATGCAGGCAGTTTTCTGTTTCCCATGTTACACAGGTATATCAGAAAATGTCTAGTGTCCAGAGCTTTGTTTTTTCCCCTCAGGGAAATGGGATGTCAATAATTCTGCAATTCTTTAATTTAGATTTTATTATGAATTTTTTTTTCTTAAAGGTTGTGTCATATTTTTCTTTTTGTTTATTGCACAAACTATTTTCTAATTGAGCATCAACATTGTGGAAGACTTGAAATTATGATAATCAAGCTTTAAGATGGCAATATGAGTTTTAATTGTTTTTCTTCTTGCAGATGTTCTTGAAGGGTACAATGGCACAATCTTTGCTTATGGGCAGACATCATCAGGAAAAACACATACTATGGAGGTACAGTGGCAAAATTAATTCAGTTTGGTAGAAGCAGTAGAGTTATATGTACCAATTACTTGAACAAGCCAGCTATCTGGTGCACTCAGCTGTAAGTAAAAAGAGATCTGGGTATGTTTAGATTCTGTTGCTTTTTAAGCTGTAGTATTTCTTTCAACATGGAGGGTTTATTTTCAGGAGACGTCTACAGATATCTAGCCAGACTAAGAAGTGGTGAGTGAAAAATATCAAGTATTTTCTCCGTATTTGTTTTAACAGTTTAGCGATGTGTGTATTTTACAGGATTTGAGTGAGATTTGTTAATCCACAAATGAAAACAGTGATAAGGGTCTGTAGAGTTCCCTTGCATGCAGGATTACGAAAATTCCTGCCTTGGTTATAGGTTTTCTCATTTGCACTCCCCTTCTGGGAATATCACTCTCACATGCTACAGCACGGATGAATTTGAGAATTGTTGCTTTGGAGGAGAAAAATGCCAAATTGTACCAAATTCCAGTGGCTGAAGTCCCAAGTCTGTTCATATTTCTGCTATATGAGGTGTGTCAGTTTCTGCTGCGTTTATTTATTACTTTTTTTTAACTGTTCAATTAGAAGACATTTACATATTTTAGGCCTTTGCTAGAAAAGGAGGATCATTCAAGCATTTAATCCTCACATAGGATTGTTCTATCACAATGCTGTACAAGCTTGGAGCATTTCAGTTCAACTGTGAACATTAAATGGGAGGTCTTAAAACAAAGTTTTGCTAAATAAAAGGAAAAAGTTAGTTTTCATTCATTTAACAGCATCAGATGGTTTTGCTACATGATTAACACAGGTGACCTACCTAACCTGAAGGCTGAGTAAAGCAATATTCCTATGAGCCAAAAAGCCCTGGTGAATTTGCTGTTCAGTTGCCACAGTTGCTCCTTTCCTGGAGGATGCAATAACTGGTATCTCACATCTAATTAAGTCTGTCCTTGTGAGGAAGGGGGAAATCACTAGCTCAGACCTCACAGATGGCACAATGGCTGAGTAATCCACCAGCTCTGAATGTAATTAAATCAAAATGTCTGCAGGGCTTGAGCTGGTGCTTCCACATGGCATGGGGAAAGATCTCTTAAAGCCAATTTATATTCAGAATTACAAGCTGTGATAAAGAAAATGACTGTAGAAAAATGGCTGGTTTACTTCTTTAATAAAGAAAAAGCTGTCATTTTAAAGTGGAACCAAACCTATATTCAGTTTTAATCCCCCTTTTAACCTAACATCCTCTTGTAAAGTTGCTAAAGTATGTTGTGGAAGGAAAAAATAGTCTGAAGTTGAAGAAATAGTAAATCCTCTTGATAAAGCTGTTATGGAGGATTTTTGGTGAACTACTTCATAGTATATTAATCTTAAACAGGACATGGTAGTGTAATATAGCCACGATAAGCTCTCTGACAGAGATAGGTTCTTCTCCTGTGCTAGAAAAAGCATTTATCAACCTGTATAGCAAGATAGATACCTTCTTAAAAATTGCATATTTTTGCTCATAAAATTATATTGATGGGCTTTGACATTATAGTAATTTTCAATACTGAATCCTTATAGATTGTAGTTATTGTGTCAACATCCCGAAATAAAACTGCACTGTCTCAAACGATGCATTTCAGTAGCTACTGCCTGCTATGTTTAAATGTAGAAAGTAAAGTTATTATTTAAATGAGAGGCTTTAATGAGCAGAGAACTCTCCATCTGGGTGCTTTGGGTTAGTTTACAAACTGCAGTATCAGCGTAGCAGCAACAGCACATGTCTAAAACTTGTTCTGAGGTTACAGCTAACTCCATGAGAGTGGCTTTTGGTGTTTTGATGGGTTTTTTTGATGAGTTTTTGGTTGTTGTTGTTGTGGGTGGTTTTTTGGTTTTGTTTTTGGTGTTTTTTTTTTGTTCGGGTGTTTTTTTTTAATTTTATTATTATTTAATTTTTTTATTCCAGCTCTCCTGTGAATATCCTACTTTTACCCTTTTACCTTTCTCTTCCCTTCCAGTTTATGGTCTCCATAAATTATAGTAAGACCTGCTTCAATCGTCTTTTAGTAAAAATCCATTTATAATAAAGTAAAAAATGAGTATTTTTCAATGCATGACAGACTGTCGGTGTTTCAGCCTTTTAAAGATCTTAACTCTTCTTGAAGTGTTGAATGTGATCTTGTTTCACTGTAGTTTCTGCTGACTTAAATAGCGAGAAGCCTGGAGCCCAAGAAGCTGTAGATGCAGTGATTGAGTTATACTTAATCATGTTTTACAGATTGATTTCGCTTCTGAGCTGGAGAAAGCTACGTAAAAGAAATCATAATTGTTACAGGGCTTGTTGGGGTTGGAAGAATGTTTAATCAGATGCTTTTGTCAGTTGTCTCTTCCCCACACTTAGTAAGGGATATGTTTACCTGGTGCAGTGATCCCAAAGCTGATGCACCTCTGTGCAGACAGAAGTTTCTGCAGCAAATCTTTGAATTCAAATCATCCCTTGGCTGAGATAATGATGCAGCTTGGTCAAAGCAACTCCAGAAAAGGGGATGCTGCCTAGCTCTAGCGTTTTTGGCTCTATAGCTGCCTTTGCCGCTTTAGGAATCATGCATTTTGCAGTACTTCATAGTGTAGACGTACCTTTGGTTGGATTTATGTGCGCTGAAGAAGTATCAACTAATCTCTGTTTTTTCCTAGTTTAGGAAAAACTCCTTTTTCCCTCTTTGGGAAAACCCTCTCCATGCAGTAATACAGGATAGTCAGTTGGTTTCAGTGAGCTTTTCAAGGACTTCTTCAGGGAGAAGAAATGGATAGTGTGAAAACTGTATCGCAGTCTCTGTTCAATAACTGCACTGTGTGACAGAACCAAGTAGTGAGCTGGCAAGGTAAAACAATGTTGGGATGTGTGCTTGTGCAAAGTTTTCCCCTCCATCAGGGATTTAGTTTATTCATTCACCCTTTTTTTTCATTCTTGTGAAATAAAATGATGTATCATATGACAAGGACTTTTTTAGTTTTTGAGAAGCATAATAAGATGTTGAATATGGTATAGCACTTAATGCTTTTGCTGCAGAAGGCAGTATTATTAGCATAATATAGATGAAATATGCATGGTTTAGATAAGCTGAGTGCTGGTTTTTAGGGAAGGCAGTCAGCAGCGATGTAACTGATTTATCTATATTCCCATGCCTCCCCCCCCCCGATATTTAGGTATTTTCAGGGCAGAAACCTAGTAACTACTTTAAATGCAGGCTTTGAGACAGAGAGAGAGATTTTGTCAGTTGTGTGAAATTTTCTTTATCCTAGGCTGATGCTTAGAAGTTGTCATTTCACCAGCTTTAGCAAAAAGGAAGCCATGTGTAGGAAGATTATATTTGAGTATACTAATGAAGGTTGAGAAACTTGCAAAACATCAATCTGAGCCACTAGTCATTCACAGACATGCTTAATACTGAAAAACATATGTACACTTGTATGATTTTCTTGCTATTTTGCTAAAAAAAAAAAAATCTGGTGTTTAATAATTTTTAGCAAATACAGATTAAATCTGACTTCCCATGATTTGGAATTGTATGGTTACCCACTATATTTAAAAGAAAATAAAATTCCTTACCACTGTATGGAGTGACATGCTTTGTGCTGATATGGGCAGTATTATTTGGACAAAGATATATTCAAAAGGTGTATTACAGTTTCTAGATGCTGTGTTCTGATGGATTCTTACAACTACTGAGTTGTTATTGCATATTTCAGCAGTTTCATAAAACATTTGGAATTAACAGTGAAGTGTATCCTGTAGTCAGAAAAGGTTTTTATTTCAAGTCTATTTTTCTATTCAGTTTTCAAGTGGTGTTAGTTTTCCTGCATGTGTCTGTCAAAAAGAGAAATGCAAAAAGGAGCCACACACCAGGGAAATTGTTAGTTTTAGTTAATATTCAGTTCTTGAAAGAAAGGGGGAAGGTAGTTGTACAAATTAACATGGAGAACAGTAGCATTCGTAAGGCACAGCTCCCTGGCAATAGGCCCAGCAAGCTCAAATCGGAATATATTACTCTAAGCCTCAAATCCCTGCAACCCAGATTTCCCTTTAGTATTCTAGCATAGTAGTGAAAGAGAAACAAAATGTTTTAAAACTTCTTGTTTCTGACATGTTTCCAAATAGCTGATTTAACTGGGAGAACTGGGCTGTTATTTGTACATTTGTGTTTATTCATCTGTCTTTGGTTGGAGAGTGGCAGTGTAAATAGCAGCAGGACAGGACGCTTAGCAAATGGCAGGAGCTGACAAAACGAATAGGTGCTTCGTTGGGTGAAGAGTGCTAAGACTTTGAGTTCTTCTGCCACCTTTTCTGTGCACTTACAGCAAGTGAATCCTCTGCACAAGAGCAGGAGGTATGTTCATAGGGACCTGCTGGAGGAAAGTGTGTTTGGACAAGGCTTTCTCCTCTCTTGTGCCTGAGTAAGACATGGTTTTCCAAGACATGGTTTGATTTTGTGTCTGCAGGGAAAGCTGCACGACCCTCAGCTCATGGGAATTATTCCAAGAATTGCACATGACATCTTTGATCACATCTACTCCATGGATGAAAACCTGGAGTTTCATATAAAGGTAAATGCAGAATGACGTGTTATGTAATGGGTTGGACAGAAGAGAGTGGAGCTGGATGGGAAATCTGCATTTATACTGTAACATTGTGCTTCAGAATTTTTCCTTTCTTCCTTTTATAACTCAAAAAAGCATTATGTTACTAAGGATATTTACTAGAAGTAACCTAGTACAGTTACTAGCCTTTGATGGAAGTTTTTCTTGAGTGTGTTTTCAGCTCAAGTTCGCTAGTCTGTTGACTGTCTTGTCTCTCACCACAGTTGATAGGCTAATCAACATGGTAAGAAAACACCTCAGCTTCCTCAAAGACTGTACTTAAGCCCCATTACTTATGACCATAAATACCACTGATCTCCATGACATTTGTGAGAATACTGACATGCTGTCCTGTATAGTGTGTGGGTTTGGAATGGAGGAAAGATGGCTTTGGGCAATTTGCAGAAAGATGTTTAGAAGTAATTTTTTTTCTCAGAAGCCTGTGTATGAATTCGTTAAGATGGTGGTCTTAGTCTCAATTTGGACAGCTACTGTGTTTTTCCATGTCCCTATCTTGATCCCAGCCATATGATCTCTCAAATTTCTTGAGTGACCTTTAATTCCCACTGTTCATCCAGTCTCCTGGAGAGCTTTCAGCCATGGCAGGAGGCATTGGTCCATCTGGCAGAGTTGGGGTCAGGTACATCTTGTTTCCTGGCAGACATCAGTAAAATTACCCAGTGAAAAATGAGTACTCCTCTGTCATCCCACCCCCAAAATGCATACACTATACCTAAATGGCTTCAGTACAGTTAAGTGGCTGAGCACAGGTAGAGTGTGAAAACGCTGTCCCTTCTCCTGCTGTGACCAGGTGATGCTCTCTGAGAATGAAGCTCTTCTCCTCTGTCTCTCTTGTGCTGAACAAGTTAGAGAGGAGTGGATTTTTAGTGCTGCTTGCATTAAAGACTTGAAGCACTTCTGGGGGGATATATGTGTGTGTATGTATTTTTATAATCAGAGAACCTCTGATAGCCACTGATCTTCCAGAAGGACTAGGTCATTTTGTATTGAGAACATTCTTAGCAGTGCCTGTTTGTGGGCATGCTCATGAAGTACACACAGAAGAATGTATGAATTACAAATAAACCATCTGAATATTTTAATAGATCTTAGATTTTAAAATATTGAGCTCCTTAAGAAGAGACACCTCTGAATTTTTATAGAAATGTCTTCCATAGGAATGACACTGATTTCTCTTTGTAATCTGTAAAGTTGTCCTGTGGGTGTTGCTATTCTACATGATAGCACTTGGATACCAACAGATGGGGACCCCCTTGTACAAGATGTAGTAAATTCCTGTCCTGGCAGATGATTATCATTTTATAAATCATGTTCTACCAGCAGTGAATTGTTTCAGTGGTTTTCTTACCATAGTTGACATTTATGAATATCTTAACAGAAAGGCTGCCTAAATAACAGTGAATGAGTGAGTGATTATACAAGGAGCTGTCATTGAGAGAAATGCATGTTCTGTCAGTGGGAGCAAGAATTTAACTAAACTGTCATACTCTTTTAATAACTGAGCCAGTGTTGAAAATTAACATCATTTTTTTCTTCATTTCCCTGCTTTAGTAGAGGCACATTTAAAACAGGGAGGTGTGTTGGTCCTCAGCAGTGTGTTAATAGGATAATATAAAGCATGTGAATTAAGTCTGGGAGACCAGGACTGTTAAAATGAGCTGATCCAGAGGATGGCTTTAAATGGGACACAGGTGAAGTAAAATGCATAAAAGCAAAATATATCTCTATTTAATAGCAGTAGTCACATAGGAAGATCAATTCATTGGTATAAAACCCCACATGATTTATTTTTCACATGAGAGAAAAAGATAATTTACTAAATAGCTAGAATTTACTGATACCTAGAGTTTAGCTATCTAGTATTCTAGCTAAATAATCCCTGGGTAAAGCTTATTTAGGGTCTGGCTAGGTACCATGCCCCTAACACATTTGTGTTTGCTACTGGGTTGAATACCCTTTTGTTAAGAAAGTCATTCATTCATTCATTCTCTCTCTCTTTTTTTTTTTTTTTAGGACAATTGTCTGTTTCTCTGTTACAGAAAATCTCATTTTCAGTTTCTTGTTTGGGACTTTATTCAAGACAGAACTTTTATTTATGCTTCATTTTAAATTGAATTTGCTATATATTGCTTATATTGCTTAGGCTTATATAACTTGTATGTTAAACCACCGAAGGCGCTGCCTCCTTTTGTGCTGCTGAATATCAGTATACCTCCTACAGTTGTCAAACTTGACCCTTCTCGTGGTGCAGCTATCCTGGTATGACAGTAGCCAAATTGATTTGATTCTGTTCAACACTTTTGTCAATTTTGCTGTGTTAAAAACAAAAAAGAAGATAAGATTTGTCTGAAGTTGTTTTTTTCCTATACATTCCTGATGAATCACTGGTAAAAGGGAGAAAGATCAGTGGCTTTTAAATCATGCAAAATACACAGATGTTCACATGGAAGATGCGATTCAAACTATGTGGGAAGTGGGCTTTATTTTTAGTTTGGTGCTTTTTATTTTGGCAGATAAGGAAATATAGGTACAAAGATGTATAAATCTAATGTTTCTTAATTAGGTTTCGTACTTTGAGATATATTTGGACAAAATAAGGGACCTACTTGATGGTAAGTGTTGCATTTCTTGTGTGATTAAGTGTTTTTGGGCTTGGTGTAGTGCTTTGAATCAGGGCTTAAGGAGAAACAGCTATTTTCTTTGACAGTAGCTGTATGGGTTTGTAAAAAAGAATTTAGCAGTTAAAGTCATCTGATCTCTAACTCTTGTGCGCCTACCTCTGCAGTGCTGCATAGCTTGGTTATAAAAGGGTGCAGAGAATTTTACAGACTTTAAGGCAGGTCTGAGCCTCACTGACAATATATGTTCTCAAAGTCAAGCTGTAATAATGTATATAGTGTTCCATTGTTTTTTGTTGTGTTTTGATTGTTTCCTCCTCCCCACCCCCGTTAACTCTGGATACATTCAGTTCAACGTATTCCTTGCTTTGCTTCTGTTAGGTAGAATTTATTGGGAGTGATCTGTATTTTTTACAATTTGTGTCTCTGTGTATGTGCACTGTATGTTAGTGAAAGTGTGAATTGCATGTGTGAATCAGTCCGAAGACAGAAATATGTGCTAATTGTAACACAAAACCAAGAACAAGTATTTGAGCTGTTTTGAATTCCTGCGAGTTCTTCTGTCTCTTTTGAAATTCTTACTGCTTTGGCAAAATCCAAGTTGGTCTGTGTTCATTTTACTGATCCACGCAATAAAGAAAAGTTTTTGAGGAGTAAAGTTAGCTTTAAAGAAACAGGTACAAGGGGAACAGAACAAGAAACAAGTTTAATGTAAGAGAAATATTGGTAGTTCATAAGGAGTGGGAAGCAACTGCAGTTCTCACAAAATTGATATGTTCACAATATTTGTCTGTCAGTTCTATAGTTGACACATTATTACCTGTGGAGTATTCTTAATGATTGCCATCTTTTTTTTCTAGTGTCAAAGACAAACCTCGCTGTACATGAAGATAAAAACAGAGTCCCATATGTTAAGGTACAGGGAAAATTTGATGTTCAGTTTTTCATTATTTCTCGCATACTCATTTATTTACACATTTCCATTTGTATCCCAGTGTGTTTGCTGAAATGATTCAACTTGTTTGGAGTCGTGAATGTTCAAATAGTATCGGTCCCTGGATTTAAATAGTTTCTGGAAATATTAACAGGCTTGAATCATGTTTGCTTTATTTTCCTAACTTTAAACGTTTACATTTTGATAGTATGGTGTTAAATTTTAAGGATTCATATTCCCATTTCATGGCAGATATGAAAGAGAACATTTTGAAGGATTTTGTTCTTGAATTTTTTTGCGTATGTGCTATAATCTCACAATATTTTAGAACGGATTTGTTGGGTTAGGAATTTGTTTTATAACTTCCTGGGCCCTCACTTAAATATAATGTAATGAGCATATATGAGACTTAATAATACACATAAAATATTGTTCTGTTTATTCTCATCCTCAGGAGGGGAAAAAAAAAAAAGATAAAATAATTCCTGCAGTAATATTGCATTAAGGCAGAGAGCAAGGACTGTGCATCTTGTCTTGTAGTTTGAGAGAGAGAAACTAATTTGGGTATGTAATCTAACCCAAATTAGTAGTGGGAATATATGCTGTATCAAGTCTTTAATCTGGTGAAAGAAAATTTTCTCCCAATTTACCCTGAAAGTCATACAAAGGCATCTTTTGTCCACTGCCTTGCTAATGATCATGTTGGATGTTGATGGTTCTTCTAGTTATTTTGTTCATCGGTGCTAAATATCCTTCCTGATGGCATTTGGAGTGCTAGTGCTATTCCTAAAGCTCTCTGGTTTCAACTTGCATTTTTCTAGGGTTGTACAGAAAGATTTGTATCGAGTCCTGAAGAAGTTTTGGATGTCATTGATGAAGGGAAAGCTAACCGTCATGTAGCCGTTACAAGTAAGTATTCTGTGAAGGCTTTTCTGGCTTACAGTGTGGGTGATTGTAGCTTCCTAGTGATGTATTGATTCTTCACATTCACAAAGTATGTGAAAGATGTAATGATGCACAAATTATAACGCTTTAAAATGAATAGTGTGTACGTTTTTTCACTGCTTCACTGCATACAGAAACAGTTACTGACTTTCAGCTTTGAGAACTCCTGAATTTAATACATGGCATTATATAGTATTTTTATATAAAGTGTCAAATATATATTGTTACACAGTATAGATATCTTGAAATTATGTCTAACTGAAATTACATAGATACTCTCTTCTTTGTGCTACAAGTCTAGAACTCAAAATAATTCACTGCTCAAACAGCAGGCAAAGACTGCAGAGCAGTTGTCAGACTCTGCCTATCTCTTGCAAGTTATCTCGGTGAAGCAATGACTTGGACTGAGTTCCCATGATGGCAAAGCAAGCAAATCTTCCTGAATTAGAAAACGTAATTGCTTCAGCCTGTGCCAGATTTGTTGACATTGTGTTGCATGCACCCTACTAGCATTATGGTAATAAAAAGGATGGGTATCTTTGGCCTGTTCCCAGTTTATTCTGTAAGATGTCTTTGATCCAAGCAGTCACATTGGCAGGACCACAGCTTGTAACTCTGATCTTTGGGGTGGCGTATTCGTATATTTTTTTACTACATAAATTGATTTTTTTATGGCACACAGAGTAACTTCTTTCTCTTCCATGTCTCTACCTTCTCATTTTGTTAAATACTATATTGCCTTAGCTATCCCATGCCTTTCTCATCATAGTAATAGAAATGAATTATCTTTTTTTTTTTGAAGTAATGTTTCCTTCCATTGTTTCTGCTATTCTCTTTAAGAAAAAATATCCAAATACAGCTTTTGCTGTGGTACCACCTGTTGCATTCAGTGCACACAGAAAAGTTCTGATAGAAGCTGACACAGAATGAATTTTACCTAGACTGAAATCCAAGGAGCAAATTTGGAAGCATTATTGAAAAACCTGAGTTTGGAAGTGGAGAAGAAAAAGGGAGTTCGAAGAACTACAAACATTGCTACAAATGCGAATGGGTGAAAGGTGGTAGTGGGGTTTCTGGTAACAGAAAATAGAGAAAATGGATGAGAAATGGTTTACTGATTCTTAGTGCTTTCTTTTTGCTACTTTATGAAACTTCAAGCATAACATGGTTGCAATCAAACTTACAACAAGCTGAAGCTGACACTAACTGCTTGTGTTTTACCTGTGGCCTGGGTGAAGGATTTTTAACTACTTAAGTAATAAATATCACTCTGAAAAAAATAACTTTTGCTAAATGTTGTGAGATCTCACACAATTGGACTGAGATGTGCCCAGCAATTATTTTTACTTCTCTTTAAATTCTCTTGCTCAGCTCAAAATTATTCGTCTGTCCAGGATGCTGGGCATAACATACTCATTGTAGTTCTATGTCTAAATAGTGTCTGTTATATCACATAATTTTTTTGTGTAAGCTGTCTATGAAGAAGCATAAAAGGACAGAACCTATATTTCTTACTGTATCTGTGAAATGTTTTTTTATTATTCACAGAATCCTAGAATGGTTTAGGTTGGAAGGGACCTCAAAGCTCACCCAGTTCCAACCCCCTGCCGTGGGCAGGGACACCTTCTACTAGACCAGGTTGCTCCAAGCCCTATCCAGCCTGGCCTTAAACACTACTTATGCTATGAATTTTTACTATTTCTGGTCAAATATTATTGCTTCAAGGGAACAAAAAAATCTTCAAAAAAGAAAGGAGAAAAAAAAACAAACAAAACCAAACCAGCTTTTTTCCCAAGATTGTCATTTAGCATGAAGCTGGTTCATCTGGTCATGTTGGGAGAAAGCAGGAGGTCATTCTGTAGTCAGTGAGTGAGCTTTATTTGCAGCTCTTGGCATGGACACTTCTGTCACTACAGCGGTCTGGGTTCTCCAGTGAGTGGTCTTGTACTTTTGAATTTGCTAGCCATAGGCAAGCTCTGATGAAATAGAATTTCTTTGTCATTTAAACAAAACCTTTCAAATATGATTGCAGATATGAATGAACACAGCTCTAGGAGCCACAGTATCTTCCTTATTAATATTAAACAAGAGAATGTGGAAACTGAGAAAAAACTCAGTGGAAAGCTCTACCTGGTAGACTTGGCTGGAAGTGAGAAGGTAATCTTCCCTTTTACCTTAACTGCTGAATGATCCTAGTGGGATCACTAAACTGGTAATGTGAATGTGTGTCAGTGCCAACTAAGCTAGGTTTTACAGAAGCCTTACCTGAGGTTATCATTAGTATGTCAATCTTTTTGTTTCTTCCATGTGGGGTGGAGAAAAGGAGCAGATCAGAACTATTGGTATGACATGCAAAACCCAAAAGCTGTAATATATCTGTGTTTATAATGAAGTGGCTTGAACCAGAGTATTTTTATATAGTTTACACTTAGTTATGGGTATTTGTAGAAAGTAGTGTAATGCTTATGGAACTTCTCAAATGAGACAGCTATTTTAATTTGCTTATATTCAGACATGTCCTGTTTCTAGGTTTTCTGTAATTGTTTCTCATATTGGATCAGTGAAGTAACAGCAGTTAATGCAGTTACACAGCTGAAGTCTATTTGAAGCTCACTGAATGACTCTTTTGATACAGAAAATACAGAAAAATACTAACCAGAAAAGAACTTGTATCTGTTTGCCAAAAGAGTAATGGTCTAGAACAGTACTGCAGTGCAAAAAATGTCATTGTTTCCAGGTTCTCATTCTGACATCTTCTGGAGTGTTAAAAATGGTTTCATTGTAAATGAAATAAATCATAAACCTCACCATTTTGCAGCACTATGGATTTCTTTATTCAAGCTGTATTACAGAATAGTTTGGGTTGGAAGGGACCTTCAAAGGTCATTCAGTCCACCCCCCTGCAATAAGCATTGACATTTTCAACTAGATCAGGTTGCCCAGAACCACATCCAGCCTGGCCTTGAGTGTCTCCAGGGATGGTGCATCCACCACTTCTCTGGGCAACCTGTGCCAGCATTTTACCACCCTCACTGTAAAAAACCCTGAGTCAACCCATGTCAAAATAATTACTCATGGTGAAGCAATGTCTTTCATTGTGGTGGCAGATTTCTATTTCTTTCCAAAAATGAGAAGTAAAATAAAAGTATTTGTTTGATAGACCACACAACTTTTAGGTTTGATCACTGCACACACTATTTGATAACCTGTTGGTACAATGTGGAAGCCATCCATCAGAGTAATTAATCATGTTAATTTCTATTATTGCATATACTACTAAATGTAAAATTAATAACTTTGTGGTGGTTAGAAAGTGTGGTGTTTCGAAAATGAGTGGGTAGTCAGGCTTTACTCTTCTCCGAAAACTATGCTTTTGTGGTTCTTTTTTTTTTTTTGGACATTGTACAGAAAACCTGAAATGAGGTTTCCTTGGTAGATTGTCTTCTTAAAAAATGCAGTTATGTTTCTTTTAATGTCAAGTGGCATTTTTAGAGGAAAGTACAGATTCTGTAGTTTTAATACAGAGAAAAATATATGGCTTTATTATATGTTTTCGTGCACTTCCCCACCCTACCCACCCCCCCAGAAAAAGAGAGACAGGAAAGATGATAAAAATGTGTTGCTGTCTAAAAGAGTGCTGGTCTTAGGCCACCGAACTTCTCAACTGGGCCACCTTGGGATCCAGTTTGTGGACCAGTAAACCTTGCCTTCAGGATGAGCAAGATCATGCTTTTTCTACCCTCATATTCTCGGTCCATGCAAGCAAAATACAAAGCCAAGATGCTTACTGTGCCAGTAAGTGTGTGCTGAGAATATTCCTGTGCCGTTCAGACTTGGAAGTAGTCCCCAGGTGTCCTCAGGTGAGCACAGCCTTACCAGCTTTTCCCTTCACAAAGTAAGGATCAACTTGCTCTTACGCTGGAATAAAAGGGAAGTATTACTACAGGCTTCTACTAACAGAAAAGTGCATAAAAAATTCTCCTTCTTCACGCTGAGGTTAAGCTTGCTTTGTTTTAATTCCAAGGGTATCTTTAACTGTTACACTTTATGCACTGAAGCCGTACTTGTACAGATGCTCACTGATAGCTGAGCCTGACTATTGCGTGTTCTCTTTGGTAGGTCAGCAAAACTGGAGCAGAGGGTGCTGTTCTTGATGAAGCTAAAAATATCAATAAGTCTTTGTCTGCTTTAGGCAATGTGATATCTGCCTTGGCAGAAGGAACTGTAAGTAATCCTGTTTTGTGTTGTTGAAGAATGGCTTTTTATTTATCTGTTTCTTTGCCATGCGCATAAAAAAATAAGCTAACATTTCAATTGAGGAAGAAGAAAATATTAGCTTTCCAAGTACAAACCAGTGACACTTTTGCTATTCTGCTAAAGATAAGAAACTCATTTTCTTGAATTTCACTTGAGTGGTTATCCGATCTTAGCACAGTCAAAACAATTACTCTTCAGGATTGTATACTTCAAGTCCATTAAACCTGTCATTGTTGACTCATGTTCTCTCTCATTACGATATCATTATTTTAAAACATTGTTCTTGTCTCTTACTTATATTTGATTAGAAAACCCATGTTCCATACCGAGACAGCAAAATGACCCGAATACTTCAGGATTCCCTTGGTGGCAACTGCAGAACTACTATTGTTATATGCTGTTCTCCTTCTGTGTTCAATGAAGCAGAAACAAAGTCAACCCTGATGTTTGGGCAGCGGTGAGTCCTACTAGGCATTAGGCCGCATGACACTTGTGTGGGCTCTTCCACATGTTCCAAGCCAGCCAAGGGGAGTGAAATGAGTAGGCAGTTTAAAATAGGGAGGTTATGTTTCTGGAGCTGTTACAAAGTAGTACTGTAGAATTTGAGAAAACTGTCTCTTCATTCCCTGTGGTACAAGATAAATATTAATGTTGGCCTGCAGCTGCACTACTTCTAAGCTCTGGTAATCTTTCTTGCAGAAAATACAAAGTGTTATCATAGTTCTTTGAGATTTTATGGGGAAGATAATGGTATTAGGCAGTTTTCTGTTGGCTAACTCAGTGGAAAATGTTCAGGTTTGCTTTATCTGATACTGCTCTTGATGCTTTTAAGAGGTGTATTCTCCTTGAATGGCATTTCAGGGATTATTGTTATGACTGTAAAAAAACATCTTTTACTGGTAAGAAAAATGAAGACTGGGCTCTGTGTGATGTTCACAACTTTGATACATGTCCATGATAGTTCATGGACATTTTTGTATTAGAAGGATCTTAACAGTTTAGGACAAGGCCTCAGATAAAAGCAAGGACAGAGTAAGTATGGAAAGAAAGAAAATTTCTCTTCCGTATGTGTTTGCAATAGCCATATGAAATAAATATATTCCATTTGGAAAAGTTTGCAAAAATACTGATATTTATTTATATTTTATAATAGTATATATTTTAAATTTTAATGTATTGATTGTATATAATATATACATTATATAATAGATAATTTTAATATTTTTTTTTATTTTGCAAAATATTTGGAAAGTTTGCAAAAATAAATCAGGCTCATTACACAGTTACTGCTTTTGTTGTAATTGAGGAGAACTCTGATACCTTGGAAAATTACTCATTTCAGTTTATAATAGCAGAAAAAAATTCTAGCAAATTATGATTGTTTGAAATAGCATTTATTTAACAGTTTGTACAATGCAGTGAATTACTCTGAAAATGGGTTGTTTTTCCACCAGGCATAATTTTTTGCATTGAACCCCACACTGTTAAGAAGCATTTTATATTGGAAAGTAAGATCACAAATAAAGAATTTATCTGACAATCTTCTATTAATTCATTGCCCTACTTTTATCCTTTAATGTGAGCTTTCCTTAGATTTTCATGAGGGAAGATGATCTCTTTATCATGTTCATGCAAGAGTACATAGAAATGGCAGGACAATAGCTGCCTTTGGCTGCAATGCCTCTTAATGGCAAGTTGTGGATTAGTATGGGTTAGGGCTGGAGAACAGTTCTGCAACATGCTCTCCATCTGGCATTGCCAGAGCCAGTGTATTAACTGGTCCTTGTCATCTGCTGCTGGGATTTGTGAAAGGTGTGCTGCAAGCAAGGTAACTGCAAAAAGCTTGAAATTCTGTGATCTCTGCTTCCTCTACAGTGTTTCCTTTGTTTACTGCAGAACTGTAAGCTATTCACTTAAAAAGCAGCATGCAGGAAAAACTCCCCAAAGGGAAGTTTGCAGGTCACTGCAGTAAGGTTTTATGAAAAAGGAATTTAAAAGGAGGAAGTGGTCATTAACATAATCAGGTTAAAGGTTGCTATGCAGTTTTAATTCAGCATTCTATGCTGAACATGAATTTAAGTTATTAAAGATGTAAGCTTTTACTGAAATCTCATATGTGTCACAGAAATTTTGAGAAAATGCAAATATTAAGATGCAGGAATTAAACAAAGAGTGATAACAATTCTGAAGTATGAGTTGCACTGTTTTTGTTGATCGTAGAAGTTCAAATGTCTTAATAGTCTAAACCTCATTTTAAACCTCCCCATGTACAATTTTCTAACTGCAGGTGATGTCAGGTAAATGTGAATCTTGCACCTCTGTAGACCTAAAGAGCAGTCACAAAGGTCCTGCTGATTCATTCTGGATAGGGATCCAGGGCAGTAATGCAGCAACAGGAACAATTAATTTTAAGTAGATGAGTAGGTACTGTGTTAGTTCTCAGTCTTCTTGCTGTTATGCTGAACTATCTGTAGGGTCTAGTTTGAAGTAAAAAGTAATGTAAGCAGTAAAATAGAATAGTTCACATTAAGATGATTAAAAGGTAATGTAGCTTTTTAAAAAATATTTTATTTTAAAATCTAAATTAGAAGTGTTTTGTTTTGCTCTGTAGTGCTCCAGGATCTCTGGAAGTTGTATGCTTGAGTACTTGAAGCAGTATGTGGAGGGGAAGTCCAGTTTCCATGTTATTTCAGCTTACATTTCTCTCAGTTTCTTTTCTCTTTTCAGTAATAAGTAAAACTTATCTTCCTGTTTGGGGCAAAATAATTTTCAGACTGATTCTGCACACCTGGCTAGCAGAGATTGGAGTGATGTGACATGACTAACACTTTTCTACGGAGAGAAACATTTTTGAGATGTTCCTTACTGACTACAATGTCAGCTGAAGAACTAGGAAAACAACTAAATACTTTGAGACAGTGCTTGGTTGGGGTTTATTGTGGGGTTTTTCTTTGTTTAAAAGCTATAGAATTGGGCTAAAACAGGAGTTCTTTGTGGACAGCATTTAATTGTAGGAAAGGAAACACAAGTAGGAGGACAGGTGATGCACTAGACTGCAGAGCAATGCACATACTATACATACACAGGGTTATTTGTCATGTTTTGGATAGGAATATTGCTGTCTATGGGAAGTGGTTCTTTTACATGCTCTTTGGTTGTGGTGTTTCATTTTTCTGATGTGACAGTATTAAGGACCTGAATAACATTAAAGGGAAGGTACATGAGTCACGGGTGATTACTGGGTCTTCCATTTTCCCTAGCAAAAAAAGAATTATGTCACCATTAAAATAAGTGTCAGGAGTAAAATTCATCTTCACAGGCCCACTTGTACTAATCAACATGTGCATGTACTCCTCTGTTACAAGTGAGTCAGTTTCTTTTCTTTCTGCTCCATCTTTTCTTGTGGTTTTATATTATTTTTAATTGTAGTTGCTAGTAAGTACTTTATCCAACAAAGGATAATGTAGTTGATAAACTTTATGGTGTGGCATTTTCCCCCCTACCCCCAGTTAAATGAGTGGAAACTTGAGCCATGCTTTTGGCAGGGACAGTATGTAAAAGCTAACTGTTATCTTTAAAGTAGAGAGTTATTTTAAAATATTTCTAAGGTTATAAAACTCCTGCTTGCTGCATAGTGCAAATCAGTGGAGTGCAGTATGGGGCACAAATACAGGAGTGTTTTCTTGCTGACAAAACAAACTTTCAGGACTTTTAGTGATTGGCCACATTTAAAGGATGCTTTACAATCAGTAAATGGAGCTGTGAACAGCATAATTAAGTGCACATGCTTGCCCCAGAGGAGAGTTAGCCAGTGCATCCATAGCCCATTCCCAGGTGTAGTTTCTTACACTGGTGTTTCAGCCTATGCTTTACAAACTAGTGGGAGGTTTGTCTGTTACTCCTTTACTTAGCCTGTATTTTATTCAATAACGTGGGAGTCATTTGGAGGGACTCAGAGCAGTGAAGGGCAAAGATACAAAGTTTTCTTAATCCATACCAATTTGTTTGGTTTTTCTTTTTAAATGTAGATTTCCTAGAGTAGGTTCTGCACTTTTTTTTTTTCTTCCTGCTTGCTTTGCATTTCTGATATTATCGTTTAGTTTCAGTTGAAGCTAAGCAGTAATAAAGTAGTGGTGGTCATGGTTAGAACGGTTTAAATTTTGTGTTATTTTTGCCTAGAGAGGCAGTAACTCGTGAACCAGTCTGCAGTGGCACATGCACAAGTTTAGGCTTCCTCCCCAGTGATAACTTTCCTCAGCCCAGTAACTGAGTTACCTGGTGGTGACAGCAGTTCTCCTCCTTCCACCCCCGAAAATGTGTTTTAAAGCACTGCTTAGCTTTCAAGAATTATGAGTTTCTGTATCTCTGCTTTACTGTGTTGACATCCCTCATGTTGTGGTGCTGAAAATGTGGCTGAGTTTTGTTGGTGGAGTTCAAGGGGTGGTTGTTAAGAGATGGGATGAGACTGTGGATGGACATTGATACAGCATACTGTACTGTGGGTCTCACTTCAGAAGAAGCTGCAAGGTGGTAGCTTACCTAGCAGAACAGTAATGACAGGATTTGGTTTTGTCCTTGATCCAAGAACTGTTTCCAGAGTGTCCCTTTTTGGAGGAAAAAGTCTAAGCCACTCTAAGTCAGTGGCTGCTGGATTTTGATACAGAGAAATTTCTGTCGAGGCTTCCAGGAGTAATGGTACTGAGGGTTTGGGAAAAAATGGAATTGTGGCACTGCAGTTCAGGAAACTGAAAACGTTTAGTAGTTTCCCTTTGTGTTTCAGAAAAATTTCTGAATCCTTACTGTTCTATTAAGTTAAATGTTGCAGAGCAACTGACAACTTGTTTTGTTGTACAGAGCTAAGACGATCAAGAACACAGTCTCTGTGAATCTGGAGCTGACTGCAGAGGAGTGGAAGAAAAAGTATGAGAAGGAAAAAGACAAAAACAAGAGTTTAAAGAATGTTATTCAGCATCTAGAGCTGGAGCTGAACAGGTGGAGAAATGGTAGGTACCAGAATATGGGAATGGGTATATATATTTGCATTTTTAAGTTACATACGTTAAAATCTTGCCCTAAGTCACAAGTGTCATACTAAGTTCACCATTCAGAGTTGTTGCTCACACTTCATAGTAACTGAAAGGTGTAGAAGCAAATACCAAATAAACAAGGAGAAGCCATTTAGAGAAGGTATCATTTTAAATGCCAAAACTAGCATGATATCAGATGTACAGAATCCAGGAAGACATCAATAATTTTTAATGATGTTAGTAATATTAATAAAGAAAAGGTAAAATGCCATTATGTTTAGTTTTCTTTTAAAGAAACTCTGTTCCTTAGGTATGAGAATCAGTTCTGCTATGCTTTTAAGGTAGCTAGATCTTGGTTTTTTTTTATAATTGAGTTTAACATTAGAATAATTAGTACAACAATTAGGAGAGTGATCTGGTTAGAAGAATCACATTTGCCTTTTCCTGTGGCTTTTAAGTGAAATTTATGTTGCGAACAGCCAATTCTCTTTTTAGAAACATAGACTGTTCAGGGTGGGTTGTGAGATGAAGTATATAGTGTGATAGAGGAAGAAGATTTTTCTGCATGTATAAAAAATTGAATAATTTTTATTTAATCTGAAATTCTGACAAATAATTTTAGCAAACCATTCTTACTTTTATTTATTATTCCACACATTACAAAATAGAAAAAAGAAAGTCTAAACCAACAGCAACCGGCCCGCGCAAAAACTACCCTGCATCCCCCTTGTACCCTGCAAGCTCAATAAACCCTCAGCAGTGAAATACTGCTGCTTTGGAGTCATTTTTATTTTTTTAATTTCTTGTCATCCAGGCTCTTGTGTGTTGATGTGTCAATAGCATGTAACTCTTGCAAAAGTGAAGTATCTAAAGCAAGAACAGATCTATGATTTAATTATTAGTTACAATTTGTTTTGTACAGTCAAGTCTGGTTTTGAACATCCTGAGTGAAATCACTGAGAAAACCTGACCTTTATGGGTGCAAAAATTGCTTCCTCCTTCAGCAAACTGTGGTGTTTACTTGCCTTTCAGATGAGATTGTTACCTAATGATTACACTCTGTGTCTTTCTCTGGAGACTTCAGCACTGGGAATATTTCCCTTATCAGCATAGTGCAATTGCTATGGAGACGGTCAGTCTGCTCTTGGTGTTGAGGAGTGCTGGGGATTTGTAACCCACTCATGTTCTGTGTGTTTCATTCTGTGTTTGCTAAATGTGATGACTTTAATTTTCTTCCTGTTCTAGAAACAGGGTGGTTTGGTCTTTGGTTTTTTGGTTTTGTTGTGTTATTTTTATTTTTTATTTTTTTTTAGAAAGCCCTGTACAGATCCTTTCTATATGCTATCTAAATGAGACTTACAACACGCTGTTTCTATTGTTTTGTTTAAATATACACACTTCCTCATCCCCTCTGTCTGTCCTGCTTTTCTCACTGGCATTACCCAGCCAATGCATTCAATGCATTCAAAATACTATTGATTTCCTGCCTGACCTTCTGCAGTAGTGTCATTTGGAAAGCTACTCTGTCAAAGGAGGCTCTTTACAAATGAAAGTGTCACAGGAATTGCATCTTGAGTATGAATTGCAGGACAGATGTATAAATATTCTACTGGTATAGTTTAGTCTATAAATATAGAAAATAATATGCAAAAAAAAAAATTGTAGCAGAAAACATGTTCTCACAGGAGCAGGATTTCAGAGCCTCATATCCAAATGCACAATTTGGTCTGTGTTTTACACATAGGAGGTTATTCTTATCCAAAGAATAAAAATCTAAACGTTACTTTTCGGAGGCTACTGATGGATTCTCTGCAGCCCGAGGAGTGATGCCATGTATGCAAGGTCCCATGATCTGACTAAGCCCACCTTTCCTAGTCTGCTCCAGTGAAATGCAACAATAAAAAATCAGTTTACATTTTTCTCATTAATAATAAGATATATGATCAAGCCACTAGCAGTAGGGCAAAATTGTTTAAGTTCTTCTATAGAGGTTTTGGTGTTTGATTTCAAATTACTCTTTTTCATGCTTTATGCTTGAAAAAAATACCTTTTTCGGTAGTTGGTTGTGCTCTTTCATGCCCTGTTTTGTTTTAGTTTGGGGCTTGAATGAGTCTGCTTTTCTGGTTTTTGATATATTTGTCCTGTGTACTTGTTTCCCTGCCAGGAAGATAAATAGTGCCTACTCTGTTTTGGCAAGAGGAATGGTTAGTAAAGATTTATGGGACTAAAATACTGTAGCCCTCAATAGAAAAGGAAAAAAACCTGTTTGTACAGAAGGGTTGGATGTAACCTTCCCACACCTCGAGCAATGCATGCAGCATTCAGTGGCTTGCAGAGTCTCTTACCGGACTCTAATGACAGTAGATTCAATTTCTGACATGAGTGCCCAGCCTGTCCTTCTTCACTGAACTGAAGCAGGCTCATAATTGCAATGCGCCAATGTTACCAAAGAAAATATTCCTCAAAGAAAATGAATTTGAAAGAAAATGTGTAGAGAGAACATCCTGTCCGGTATGCAGAGGCAACATCTGGAAATTGGTGTATGCACTTTAATTTTAGATTTGACAAGGCAATAGGTGGGTATCATTTTAAATGCATCTCTCTTCCTTGTTGTCCTGGTGCTCTAGCAGTTCATGATGGGGGAGGGATAGTTGATAAGGCAGTTGGAAATCTGGAGAGGAAGAGGCATTTAATTGCCAGTAAACTTTAGGCTGAGAGTCAGAATTTTTTCCTCCTTATTTACACTTCTGTTTATAGGTGAGATTAGCCTCATGGATTGAGGGCTTGAGTGAAAGGGGAGCCAGGAGTTCGGTGTTAGGCAGCCATTCAAAAGTGTCGCTGCATTTTGCATAATGTATTTCTGTCTGCGGAGATCGTCTTTCTAAGGAGTATGGACTTCTTTCCACAGCTACTTTTGCCTATGATTGGTATGCATGGCAGTTGCCCTGCCTCACACAGCGGGATACAATCCTTCTTGGCTTTGCTGAGTCCCTCTCAGCAACTGTGCAGGACCATCCTAGGATGTCCACAGTTTTGGGCAACCCTCTCTTTTGAATTGTAATGACCATGGATTGTGTGCCCTCAGGAGAAGCTGTGCCTGAAGATGAACAGATCAGTGCAAAGGACCAGAAAAACCTGGAGCCGTGTGATAACACCCCCATTATTGACAACATCACACCAGTTGTTGCTAGCATCTCAACAGAGGAGAAGCAGAAATACGATGATGAGATTGCCAGTCTCTACAGACAGCTGGATGATAAGGTGTGAATATTTGGTTTGACTCCATTCACTGTGTGTAAATGGAAGACTTGCCCAAACTGGGTGGGTGTATCTCTGTATTTCTTGAACACCACAACGTGGAAAGTGTCCCAGAGCTCAGAACACTGTCATTGCATAAAACTGGATTTTGTTCTCTCATGTCAGCTATCTGCCTATGTTCACTCTGCAGATAGATTTGGGATATTCTTCATAAAATCGAGCCAAGTTTGCTTTTAATTTTTAAGGGCTCAGTACAGGCTTTTCAGTGCTCCTTTTCCTCAGCAATTTTTGTGAAATCCCTCAGCAAACTGTAGTGTCACCTTGAAGGCACAGGAGAAAGAAAAAAGGGCAGACTGTCTCTTACGTGTTTATTATGTGTTACAATTTTAATGAAAATATGTAACTATCCCTTGTGTGTCTTTTGTTCTTATTGTTCTAGCTGTGAACAATGCCTGGAGTGCAAGTGGCTTATTTATTTATTTATTTATTCAGCTTGAAATACATCATTGGCACTTAAAGCTATCGGCAGTATGCTTACTGAGTGTTTGCCATTAATAGCTTTCTCCTGTGTGACAATAAGGGGGAGAAAGGCATACTAAAACCATTACCCATCATGGATACAAACAGTGTAAAAGGCTATCTAGCAAAAATTTTCAGTGTAGCTTTAACCATATGAACTCAAAACTTGATTTTAACTTTCAGTTGTAATTAGCAAGAAGATATCAGAAAGAAAAGCCCACTGTTTCCTTATATGTTAATATTAAAGTTTAGCTGTTTCTGAATACCAAGGCAGTGAGTGAACAGTTGTGTTTAAGCCTTAACTCTGACATGCATGAGGTTTCTCTGCACAGTCCAGTGGCCCACAGCAGTATGTTGATGTCATTCTAAATACCAGTTAAACTCTTCAAGAAGTGACAGCTTTTCTGTGGTGGTGAATACATTGCTGGTAGCTGTCTCTAGCTTTTATGTATTGATTAAAAAAGAAGTCAGTCATTCTTTCACTTTACCTTATCAAAAGTAGCAAAGCCCACTGAATTGTTCTTGAGGGAACTGGTAGCAGCTTTGAATTTTACCCTGGAAAACATGGGAAGCATAATTTGGTGCATTAGTGCAGTACTATAGGAAATGAGGTATTTGATCCCCCAAACAAAACCAAAATACTGCTATTTATAACTTGCTATAGTGCAGACCAGTCTTATATTGAATCTGGGTCTATTTTAATATTAGCAAGTGACTCAATATATTCTACTTAATAGCTGTATTTGGTCTTTTTTTGCATAAAATGCTGCTGTGATTTTTTTAGGAGGGTGCCTCTCCCAGCTGCCTGAGCCACTTCAGTTGGAGTATTTGCTATCAGAATAGATCTGTTAGAATGCTTGTCAGTGAAACACAAAATAAAAATTGACTGTGATAAGATAAAAAGCAACCATTTATCTTTGGTAAGTTCCTTTAGAGAAGGATATCCATTACAAGAACAGAGATGGACTTGGTCAGAGGCTGTGCTTGGTGTGCCTCCTCTGGTGTTTTGGAGGAAGGACTTGTACGGAAGAGTCCATCATCATTTCTTGTCTGTATTTAAGATCAGTTCCTACCCATGAGGATGCTGTCTTAAGGAAGTTGAAATGCCAGTAGAATTGGATGCCTGGCTATGTATTACCTGTCAGTATTTCCCTCAAGGGGTTGGTGGGAGTAGGAAAATGCATATTCTGCAGTTGAGTGCTCCAAGTTCTGTGTGGTGTTTTGAGTGTTAATGCAGTACATGAATGCATTTCAGAGCTAGCTGTAAGTTGCAGTCTGTCCCCAATGATCTCTCTTTAGCTAAAATATGGGGATAGGGTAAGTGGGAGAGAGACTGTATATGTATTTGTACGTCTATATGTATTTACATCTATAAAATATCATGTATGTTGTCAAAGTTATAAGGTCCAACTCTGATCACTTCAGTATCTTGTTTATCATGAGGGACACTTCTGCTTAGGTATGTAGTAGAGACAACTGCATGCATGCATTGCTTTTACTTTGTATCTCTGTGTATGTATATTTTTCTCCTCTCATACCACCGGAACGTGCAGAAGGTTTGCTATGGTATTATTGCTCCTTCTTTTCTAGAAAGGAGAAATAGAAGTGACCAAACAAGAACTGTGAAAAGAAACTAAAAATCTCCAACCCTCTTTCATTGCAGGATGATGAAATCAACCAGCAGAGCCAGTTGGCTGAAAAGCTAAAGCAACAAATGTTGGATCAAGAGGAGGTAAAAACCTTTAAAAACCACCACCAAACAAAAAGGCCCTTACATTTTTCTTATGAGACCGTTGCACTATTCTGACCAAGAAATATAATCCTGGTGTGAGAGTTCACCCATCAGTAGTGTTCCAAAACTTTGGTCTCTCTTTGCACAAAACATTGCCTTGATTCTTTAGGAGAGTGCCTATCGTAGCTCCTTGAGCCACTTCAGCTGGAGTACAGCATTATGCTGGCTGCTTTTTTGGGGTGTGAAACCTCTCTTGTAATTGAAGAGAATTATTCTGTCCGTGTATCAATCCTTATCAAAACCCTCAAGAAAGTTTCCAGGTTTAGCTCCTTAAGAGGGAGAGAACAACATATAAAAATGTCTGTTACTCATCAGTCATGACTTACCTGCCACCTTTGAGGACTTGTCCTCACTGCAGGAGTTTTAGTCCATGATTAAATTCTTCATTCACTTGCCATAACTTTCTTTTGATTGTGCTACCCATATCATGGCTATACACATGTAACAGAATTTTATGCATTCTCAGCAGCGTTATTTTCTGACATGTTATTTACACCGTCTCACTTCTACCATCTTTTTACATCAATGTTCTTCTCATCTAAAGCTTATTTTCCCCTCACAGTTTTTCTTGTGTCTTTTTTTTTTTTTGTCTTAATTTTTGGGTGATGTGCGTTCCTTTATTTGTGTTAGATATTTGGAAGCGTGCTGTACACCGGTTTATTCCTCACGTTCTGTGTTCCATACTCAGTATTACATCTGGAAGATGACTAATGTTTTTGGAGGCCTCTAATCCTTGCTTTATAGACCATTTTCCCCCCTTTTTTGCATATATTCTAATCTAGCTTTGCTGACTTACTGAAGTCTCTGCAGCTGATGTTGCACAGCTTGTACAGAAGGTTCATCCAAGAAGCATGTCCGTCTCTTACCTTTGACAGCTAATGTGACATTTTTGTTTTTTTTTTTCTTTAAAGGAATTCAATTAATTTTTCAAGGTTTGTCTTCCACGAGTAAGCACTGTGGGAGCGATGTACCTGTTCTCTCTTAGAGCCGTGATTAGCTCCATTATACAGTAGCTGCAGAGCAGCTGCCTCACTCTGCTTCCCCCTAATTAACTAGAGTACTTTTCATGCTTGATTAAGCCAGCAGGTTAATTATAAATCTAGAGGACTACTGCAGATGGCATTGTGTTGATTCTTGTGTCTTTAGTACCTTTTCATTGGCTGCTTCTTAGGGTGTGTGCTTTGGGGGGGATTCTGAATCTTCCACCCTTACATCTTGCATGCTGTGAACAGATCAACAAAGTGCTGCAGCCATCTCCCTCCCTTTCCTTAGAACTGATTGGTATAATGTGTTATTAATAGCCTTTTAAAATCTTGGTATATTTTTCCACATTATATCAACAAGAATCTTCTGGGGAGCTGTGTTTATGCTCTAGGTGATACATAACACTTGCCTTTACTTGAAGTCGCAGTAATATTCACACAGTAAATTTCTTAAGTAAATGTAAATAATAGTTCCATCTGTGTTTAGTAGAAAGATTATTTTAAGCTATTTTGTTGTTTAAATATTTACATGCCATCTGGCTTTGGCAATTCAGTGGGTTTTTCCATAATGTGAGTGCACTTCTGAGGCTGCAGCATTACCAGTGAGATAAATTTCCCTTACATCTGAATCCTCTCTTCACCACTTTGGGCACATGCCAGTGTCTGAAGCTGCCTGGTTGGTTTCCTATTTTCCATTAGCACTCTGAGCCAAAAAAAAAAAAAAGCGATGTCTTCTCTGACATTCCCTTTTAGGTGGTCTGTTTTAGAGAGACACTTCTGTTTTGATTGGGTTCTCACACTCAATTTCTTCACGATCTGGGAGGCAGTGAGCAGTGGTGGGACAGGTCAGGAGGAGTCCACCCAGCACAATTTAGTGCAGGTTGTGTTCTACTGTCCAAGAAAGCTGCAATACAGTAATGTTATACTAATATGTACAGAGGAAGGCTTGGAAATAAGCGAGTTCTGTGAATGAATGTCCAAACTTTGCTGTTAGGATGAGCATGAATGCCTTCTTGTTTCTCATGCACCAGTTTTATATTATTTTTCTACACTTTACGTTTTTAAGCAATGTTAAGTGCCAATTTTGTTACTAATCTTGAAAGTACAGTATCAGCAGTAAATGTTGGGTAGCACCTTTTATTTATTTTCACATCATTCTGCAGTACATGGCTGCAGTTGAGTCTGGCTTTGTGCTAATAACCTGAGAGCTTAATTTTCAAGATTTTAACATCTGAATGAAGATAGAGTGGTGCAAGAGCAAGGGGGAGGACCATGCAACTGATTCCTTACAATCAGCACTGTTACTGAAACTTCAGCATCTCTTTCCATAGGATGCAAATAGTAAATTTAATACATTTTACAAATTGGAAATACTAGCATAGGTAATATTGTGCCTCAGCAAATACGAGCAGTTTATCTGTCTTCAGCATCAGGCTTCAGATGATAACTAAGAAAAAACATCATAGGTTTGCTTATCAAAATATTTCTGTAATGCCACAAGATCTTTGAGGCTGCCTCAGAGAGCCCTTTACTTGGTTCAGTTCAAAGTTACGAGTCTCTGTTTAAACATTTTACTTTGGTACTTTTTAGTCCTAGCTGCAGCATTGGATTGAGGGCAAAAAAAATTATTTGGAGCTGTGATTCTGTTTAAAACAAGTTTCTCTACCTCAGTCTCTTGTCCAAATAGCATTTGATTAAGATTTTTCTTTTTATTGAAGTTCAGAGCCTTTTTTGCTTCCTTCAAATACATTTATGCCAAAACCGATGCTATTTCTGGTAGAGTGGCAGGATTTCTTCTCCTGTGCTTTTTCTTTCTTGCACACATGCTTGTGTGCTCACACTTTGTCTGGTTTTGCCCTTTTCAGTGTTGTCTTTTGAATGAGTTTCTGTGTGACTTAATGCTTCTGTGATATCTGGTTTCCAGCTTTTGGCCTCCACTAGGAGAGATTATGAGAAGATTCAAGAGGAGCTGACCCGTCTTCAGATAGAGAATGAAGCAGCAAAAGATGAAGTAAAAGAGGTCCTTCAAGCCCTGGAAGAATTAGCTGTCAATTATGACCAGAAATCCCAAGAAGTGGAGGATAAAACAAGGGCCAATGAGCAACTGGCTGATGAGCTGGCACAGAAGAGTGTAAGAGCAAGCAGTTTATAGCGCTGGTTCCCTTCTCACCCCCTAACTCTGCACCTCCCCTAAAGATTTCCATAGGGGTTCCCAGAAAATTGCTAGCCTTTGCTGTTTCAGGAATCTTTCAGATACCGCTGCCAAGCATGTTGTTATGTAGTTTAAAAATTGGAAGTATCAGGGAAGCTGTTAAAAGATCCATTATTTGCAGAGGCTGACCTCTTTCTTACTTAAAAAATAAAATTAAGGTAATTCAGAAGATACTTTATGGGAGCTGATGGCAGATTCAGATTGTGTCTCTCTTGCAACCTCTCTATTTTGCACACCATAGAGGTAACTGAACTGAATGTGAGAACTGGCCATTCTGTGTTTAGGGTATTTAAAAACTGTATTATGCCAAGAAAGATGTGAAAATCTGCTTTATGCAAATTGCAGCATTTTGTGTTTTTCTGGACTCTGTGCTGCAGAGCAGGGATTTTATATTGAGTCAGGGGATCTCGGGGAGTGAATCAGGAAAAAAGTCAGCTTTTTTCAGCTGATTTATACTGAACTTAAGGAAAAAATCTGAGAAAAATCAAGGTTTGCTTACTAGCTTAATACATCCATGTTCCTTAATTCATTATGCATGCTGAGTAGCAGGTCTGTTTTCATGGAAAGCTTCATTACCCACTTCAGTAAAACAGATTACTATGAAATCCATTTGAAAAAAATCAAATTTTATATCCTTCTATACCTGTTTCTCTGTGATTAACCTTCTTTGACATGTATTATGCAAGTAAGATTCTTACCGGATTTACTACATTTAATAGATCTAAAGTAGCCTTGTTAGCAAGTGAGTTGCAAAAGTGGATTATGGCAAGGTAGAATTGTACGTGACAGTACATGGAGCTAGTAGGCACATTCAGGAAAGTACAAGACATCATGCTGTTACCTGGTTATCACACAAAAACTGATGCCCAGTGTGCTGGGGTGAATCTAATTTTTTCTCTTAAACTGTTTCAGAGTGCCCTGACAGCGACCCAGAGGGAATTGGGACAGTTGCAGGAGCTCAGTAACCATCAGAAGAAAAGAGCTACAGAAATCTTGAACTTGCTGCTTAAGGACCTGGGAGAGATTGGAGGTATCATTGGTACTAACGATGTTAAAACAGTAAGTTGGCCATCTTTATTGCTTGCCCCACCCACCTCCTGCAATATGAAAATACTTGATGTGGAATACATGTGATACATGTTATTCTCCCAGGACATTGCTGTTAAATCATGGCTAGAACCAGAGTAAAATACTGAAGAGGTCTTTGTCTGGGTCAGAGATGGTCAGTCAGTGTCTGTGCACACAGTTGGCACTCTTATTCCCAGCTTCATGGTTGGGGTCAGACTAATGCAGCCTATCCGTGTGTTTATGCATTTATTAATGGAGGGATCTGAGTTCCCCACAAGACTACACACATAGCCTTATTCCTTCGTTAGCTGGCATGACCCAGTATTCCCAGAATCTGAAGAATCTTTGTTGGTGAGATTTGGCTTTTTGGCTGGCTATCTTTGTTTGAAGCTTGTCCTAAAACTGTTGTGTAGCTGAAGGTGAACAGTTCCCAAAGCCAGAGGTCTGTACTGACAGTTGTTCAGGGCACCTGAATCAAAACAGCAGCGCAGAAATTATGGTTTCTGCATTCTGGTGTTTACAACCTTTCAGCACTTTATCAAAGAGCCCACACTTCCGTGTGTGTTTCTGAGCAGAAGATGCTTTAAAATTACTGATTTCCAGCACTGGTAAATTTGTGCTAGATACCCCATAAATAATTGCATGACAGTAAGACCAGCTTAACTTTTGTATATTGACTAATGACCTTTACAGAGGAAAAGCTGCAGAGGATCCTTTTCCTCTGAAGTAAGGAGGTAAGAACAGGATTGAAGGTGGCTGAAGTGACAGAAACCTTGGCATCTGAACATGCCAGGAGATGGAGCAAATTTTGTCCAGTTTCACTTTGAAATTTGCTTTCTCTCTGGCTCCTGGGTTTACAGATACAGTAGAGGAGGTGGCTACTCTGTCACACTGCTCCTGTTGCATATGAGCAAAATGCTGAGTCTCACAGAAGATACTTGTGTGGTCATTGCTAAATGGCACATCCCTGATGGAAATATTCATAGCCAGGAAAATGTTCTGGGTGATGTTAATGCCATCTTATCTCTCCATTTAAAACCATCTGAAAAAGAGCAATTGCTAAAACTGGATTAAGAAATTAATTTTCACCATGTATGTAAATTCTTTGCAATGTACTTCCTTCCCCTGCTTTTAGTTCACAGTTTTTGAGCAATGAACTTTCCCGAATATTCAAACCTAAAATAGAGTATGTGTGGCTGGAGTGTTTTGAGTTGACTCTGGGAGTTGTTGATATCCTGCTAAAGCCCCCTTAAATCAACAGATGCCCCAGCCTGCACTTGCTGCAGAGGACATTATCCCTTTCATCTGATGAGGTTATGCAGACACCAGGACCAGGAGACCAGACTTCGCTAGATGCTACAGCAACCTCTGGTGGCCATTGTAGTAGGAACTGTAAGAGTAGCGATCTTTGAAACTGGAGGCAGCGGCTGTTTGATACAAATTTTTATAGTAACTAAGATGTCAGCACTTTATAGGACAGCTGTCAGTGTAAATAAGGCCAGATTGAGAAGCTTTTAGAAGAATAATTTCAAATTGTTGGCAATTAGCATGTTCTCAAAGTGTGTCTAATTTCAGACCAGACTGAGAGTTTTGGAAGCAATTGCATTTTTTAGGCTCTTGGGAGAAGATAGAGCACGTGTTACCTTCCCCTTGGCAGTGCTTGGAAAAAGGCAAAAAGCAAATGAAGTTGCCAGCCATATGTTTGCTCAAGAAGAACCTTCACAGCTTGTCAGTGGGTTACATGAATTAAGTAGTTGAAGAAAAATTGTTAAGAGAAAGACATACAAATAAAAGGCACCATATTAAAACCAGGGAAGGAAATGATGTATAAATAGAGTGATACTCATATTTAGAGATGAGAGCGATTACTTTTCTCTTGCCAGGTGAGATTTCCAGACCCATGTCTGTCTTACAGCTCCTTACTGAAGAAGCACAGTCCTTCAAGAGGAAAGTTCTTTAAGGAGTACTTTGAAAATGTTTGTCATCTTTTAGCAGTTCGAAAAAAGAAAAATTTCCTGTGCTGGTGACATGAGAAGGTTTCTCCAAAATAAGCTCTTGCCATGATGGTGAGCTTGATTGCTTCAGATGTTGAACCACTAAATGATGAAGCATGCTGTGAGCATGAGCCTTAATTTCTCACTTTTGAGGCTTATCGATGCCAATTGTAAGAAACAGTGATTTAACTTGTTTAAAGGTGACCTGAAGGTCCATGGGTACTCCTTGAGGGCTGCTGTGCTTTCACAGAAGCTACCTAGCTGTAGACAAGAGTTTCACAGCAGGAAGACTGCTTTGGGCTGACTTACCTCTAAGAATCAGACGTTCAAGACTGCAATCTTCTCTGTGTTTAGTTAGCAGATGTGAATGGCGTGATTGAGGAGGAGTTCACCATGGCACGGCTTTACATCAGCAAGATGAAGTCTGAGGTGAAATCTCTGGTGAACCGCAGCAAGCAGTTGGAGAGTGCCCAGATAGACTCCAACAGGAAGATGAATGCCAGCGAGAGGGAGCTTGCAGCTTGCCAGCTGCTCATTTCACAAGTATGTTTGCTCCTTCCTTATCCCTTTGCAGCAAAGTTTGATGACTTTCTCAGCCTTCTTCCTCAAGAAATATGTGCCAAGAGTAAGAAATGAGACTTCAAGGAGCAGAGTGGTATTTCTCTTGTCTGTTTTGTTGGGCTTTTCTGTCTTCTCCTGTTCCACCCCCACAATGTTTTTCAGTACATTCTGTGGCAAGATCATGTTCTGCTGTAGATCTCAAAATGTGTTCTATGGCATAATACTGAAAATCCATCTTGAGTGATTTCCTCAGCATGAATTTGTATCTTATACCTTCACTAAAAAACAGCCTGAGAAAGGAAGCAGTGATTGTTTGGTCCACTTTCAAATCATTTGGAGAGCCCTCTGTATCTGTCTGTTAGCATGCTACCAAAATAACTAGGTAGCAATACATTCACATGGTAGGAGAGCTTTACAGGGGATCGCAGTTACAGTGCATGCTTTCTGCAGCCTCCTGCATGCAAAGGGGCTAGCTGTTTTGACATGCTCAGTTGCTTTGAAGTGGACGTGTGAAGGGGAGAACACAGTACAGTTTATTGTATTTCATTTACTACCAGTTAGTCTGAATAAACCTGGAGCAAGGATAGCTTCTGGTCCTGCAGCAGAATGTCTTTATTAAGTTCTACCTAATAAAACTGTAGCTGGAAGCATGCTTCTTAGTATAAAGGGAGGCTAGAGCCCTGAGGGTGTTGGCTGTCCAAAAATGTTAAGTAAAAAATATACTTTTCATCCTGTCTTAAAGTAGACTCTGGGCTGGCGTGGCCACTGAAAGAAGTCATCCTGCCAAAATGTGCTGCGCACTTTCCTTGGGAACTTGCATTGGTAACACAGATTAAGGCTTGACTTGCAAATCAGCTGTTTACATGCTTCTGTTGGCAGGAAAGGAGCAGGAACACAGAGCTGGGAATAAAGGTCTCAGCAGCAGGCAGTGGGACAGCCTCTTTCAGCCCTGGTGCTGGCTTAAACTGACCTGGCGAAGGAATGAATGGAAGGCAGCCCAGGTGCCTCTGTAGGGTTTGTGTTTGTGTCCTTACACTATAGTCACTTGAATCATAGAGAACTTCAGAGCTTGTCACAGGCATGACCTAACTGTTGTCCTCAGTACCTATTTACAGACAGGAGACTGGAGGTTTAGGATTTGAGAGATGATTATTCAAGTACTGCATGTTCACATGATGAGGAAACCAGGCAGAAATACTCTTAGGCCTGTGATCATCTTGTCTTGGCATTTTGGAGGTTCTGCATCTAAGTGCATATTGAGGCCTGTCTGTTTAAAACTGAGAAGAAGCCAGGTGGTGTTATGCTCAGAATCTTTTTAATGGGCAAATGCACATTATCTATAAAGCCACAAAGGAAAGAAAAGGTGTAAAAGAAAGGAAAAGAAATGAAATAAAAGCTGTGAGACAGCTTGGGAAGAGCTTAGAGAGATCAAACTTGGCAAGCCTCAGTCCTGAGGCCTTGCAAACTCAGTCCAAAGCTGGTGGCTTGTTACTGCCAATGGCAATGCCATATCACAGGATTACACAGATATGGTGTTCAGCGGATCCATAAAATGGTGCATCACCACTGTGTGCCATACCAACAGCCTCTATTCTGGGGACAGAACATTTGGAGCCAAGCTGGGAGTTGGACAGATTTCTTTTCAAATTTAGGAATCTATTAGAGGATCTCCTGCCCAAAGCATGCAAATCAGGAATGCACCTTTCCCTTCCTAGAGACCTTGATGCCAGGAGGCTCTGAATGAACTATTTTAGTTCCTGCTAGGGATAGCTCCTCTCTAAGTCAGATCTTCACAGTAGCACCAAACCAGAGGTCTCAACTCCTCTCTGCCAAAGTGAATGACATCTGCTTAAGTGGCCTTATTAATAGGATGTAATAATTCACTTGAATTTAGCCCCAAATTAGAAAATTTTATTTTAATTTTTTGAGTTTTCACTATGTTCTCCACTGTTTGCTATTTAAACATGAGGCCTTCTAGTTCAGAAGGATGTTAGGAAGAAACAAATCGTCATGATGGCTGGGGCAGGTCAGTCTGAGCTTCTGCAGGTCGAAGCATCCAGAGGCCACTTCAAAAGCCTGGTGTTTAGCTCGTTTTAGTGAACTACTGCTGTGTGTTTGACACCTAGTCATGAGCTTCCCATGATGTTTGCCCTGATGTTTTGGAATTACTACCTGTGCTATTTGGTATATGTCTTGGGCTACTGAATATGACCTTTAAAAACACAGTCTCTTTTGGTTCTGTTAGCTCTTTCTCAGATCTTTTGCTGTGTTTTCTCCTAGTCATCAGCTCTGCATATGGAGAGCTTTCTCTTTTTCCTCTCTGACATAGGACAGTACCTTAATTCCTTGGTAACAAACTGTGGTATTTGCATCTCATTGCTATTCCCTTTGTCTTTAAAGCATGAAGCAAAGATCAAGTCCCTTACAGACTACATGCAAAATATGGAGCAGAAGAGAAGGCAACTGGAAGAGTCACAGGACTCTCTCAATGAAGAGCTTGCCAAGTTGCGTGCTCAAGGTACAACATTTGGTCTTGTGGTTATCATTTCTTTTATATCTTAGAAAATTCAGTATTGTCTAAGGTATCATATGTGCAGTAGTTCTACGACATTTTATTGTCTATTTAGTATTTTGTGATGAAGACAAAATTGTGATTCAGAATATCTAACATATTGCACTTCCTTGTAGTAAATTACACTTCAGATAAAACCAGAATTATCCCTTTCGGCCTAGCCCATTCACAAAATACAGAAAACTTAATTTCTCAAAAGAATCAAAAACTCAATAACAAGAGCTTCACCTCTAATGGTGTGAGAAATTTAAAAACAAAACCAAAAAACCCAAAACATAACTAAATACTTTAGTCAGACAACACCAATCATTCTTGCTAAGTCTCTGTTCTCTAAAATTCTTGGTTATACATCTGATTTCAGTTGACCCTCTGGCAAATGGCCTTCCCTGTTCAAAAGCAAGCTGCTTCACTTAGGGCCAAGTAAAAGATCTGTCTTTCCTAGCTCCTGTGTAGGATCCAGCTGACTTCTTTTTAAGAACTGTTTTTTCCCTTCTGATTTAATGTGGAAAATGTGTATAAAAAGCAGTTCTTGTGGCATTGCTAAGGTCCTGGTTTATGTAAAATTACAATGTGACCTTGTAGCCTTAACGTTATTCTGGATTTCTGCAGGAGGGATCTTCTCTGACTCCAGGAGCAGCAGGTGGTGATAAGACTTTCTTTTTAACATCTCCTACATTTTTAGAATAGATTTTTTATTCCATGTCCTGATCTTCCTACTGCACTCATAAGAAATGACCTGGTTCTAGAGGCACCATTTCCCAGCAGAAAGTGAAAAGGGCAAGGGAGATTGCAATAAGTATGCTTATAAGGAAGCAAGAGTAGGTTGGAAAGGTTTTGGGTGGATTGAAAAAAATGTGTCTTGTTAGTAAAGGAGAAGGGGATTTGGGCAATATGGTCACAGCTTGGGTACCGCAAACCATGACTGTGACCCTCTAAAGCTGTCTGTCCTCATTCCCCTGCCAAAAGAGGAACTCTTTACTTTGTGGTTTTTTTTTTTAATGGCTCAACGTAGCATGTCCTGGAACTGTGCAGTTAATTCTTAACTGTTTTTGACTTTAAACAGAAAAGATGCATGAAGTCAGTTTCAAGGATAAGGAGAAAGAGCATCTGACCCGTCTTCAGGATGCAGAGGAGATGAAGGTAGTATGGCATGCTACAATTTTAGAGGGCATTTCTCAGTGAGATCCTTCATTAAGCTGGTAATTAGGGTGTAATTTTGTCTTCCTGTGCCCTTTGCGTGCTTTTAGAAAACGCTTCCAGCTTCTGTCAGAACTGACAGTCTCAGTTAGAAAACTTGACCTTACTTAACTGAGCGATCTTCACAATGTCAAATCAGAACTTGCTAGTGTTGAGGTTGTTGACCACATGATGGAAAAAAGTAAGTCGTAGTCTGAACATCCTGGGAGGTGAGTGCATCAGTTTTTAAGCTGAGCCAGTTCCAAAGGGTAGAGAGGTTCAGTGTACTGTGTTTGCTGAATTGGAGATGCTTGGACTCCTTAGATCACACGAACAAAGAACCAAATTATAATACCCAGTATATTGTATATATAGTTGAGAACAGTTCTGTTATATAGGATTGGAAAATTATATTGATTCACCTCCATGTTACTCTAATTTTTTGCCAGTGGAAGTCTGCTGAAAGTCAATTTGATAAGTGGCAAATCAGGATACTGGGCTTGATATAATTCATGTACTAAAAAAAAAGAGGCCACTTTCCTAAAAAAATTGGCAAGAATTCTAACTATCTCCTAGAAATAATAATGAAATATAAACCTGTTTTCTGGTATTTTCTTCTTCCTTTGGAATGCAATGAAATGTTAATCAGTAATGTGTGAGTTGTGTTTCTAATGGAGTTCCAAACTGAAAGAAAAATACAGTTTTGCAAGGATAGTGATAGAAGTTTGTCAGCTGCCTGTAGAACTTTCACCTCAATTATAAGAAGTTAAAGTTAGTAAGAGTTGCACAGTTATTCCTTACAGTTGGAGAAAAAAATGCAAATCTTTTATTAGCAATCTAAAGAGATGCATTGAATTTTTCTTACTACTTGAGATATATTTAGTCATAGAATTTGAATAACAGGGCTGTGGATAAACAATTATCAGAGTGAGAAGGGAATGAGTTTTACTTCTATCACAGGTATAGCTGTACATATATTTACTTGCTGAATAAACTCATAAAATAGAGGAGTGGTAAAAACTGTCATTCTTGGCACTTGACATAAGACCCTGGCCCGCACAAGAAAATGAGTAGAAATTGGTGGGCATCTGTTGCTAAAAACTGTTTGAATTAAATGTTTGGATGAGGAGATGTACAGTTTTAAGATGTATCAGGCAGATTCCTGAATTAATCTCATTTGATAAGCCTCACTCAAATCCAGAAAGATAGGTTGATTCAGCTGACATGGAAGGTTAGCTGTGATACTTGATTTCTGTTTTATGTATGTCTCTGGGTTTTGTACTCTGCAGAAGGCACTGGAGCAGCAGATGGAGAGTCACAGGGAAGCCCACCAGAAGCAGCTGTCCAGGCTGAGGGATGAAATTGAGGAGAAGCAGAAAATAATAGATGAAATCAGAGAGTATGTTCACTTGCTCTATTGCTTTTTCTTTTGCTGTCCTGTTCTGTGATACTGTAGGGATGTTTTGGGGTTGTTTTTTTTATTAGTTTTAACTGATGTCTGTATATTTCAGTGTCTTACAGAAAGAAGTGTTTTCATTCATTCAACCAACAACTCTCTGATTATTTTGCATTATTTTAATAACAGTAGTGCCTGGTTTTTTATTATGGAGCTTTAACAAGTCCATAAAATTGTGGAGAGAAAAACAGAATAATGTAGGTAAGAGAAGCTTTGAAGAGAACAGGCTTTAAAATATAAAGGTTTTGAGGGGATCTTATAAGAAAAAGTCCTGCCACAGGCTTTGAGAGTCTGAGTGACCCAAATATATATCATTTTCACACTCTAAATATTTCTTCCTCACACAGCAATGTAACTCTGTTATTCAGATACTCCAGCATTTGAAAAATTGTGTTCTTTGCTCCTGTACTTTTTTTTTTTTTTGTCAGTGTTCATAAAATCTAGGCAATCTTAATGCGTAGTGTTCCTTTCATCATATTTATTATGTGGCCAAAGACTAATAATAAGGAAATGAGAAACATGAGGAAGCAGGACAGAAAAATGGCAAGAACAGTTTACATCCTTTATGATAAAGGAAGCAAGCCACTGAATCTAATTCTCCAATATTTTTAAATATTGTTCTTCAGATTCTTTATGCCTAATTTCTTTCGTTTTTTTTTCCTTCCTCTGTCTAAACCCATTTTTTAAATGTAGATTTACCATGCTTGTTTATGAGGTTCAGGACTGAGCTGTACTGACCTTTTCTTTTGTGTTCTAGTATGAATCAGAAGCTTCAATTGGAACAAGAGAAACTGAGTGCTGATTATGATAAATTAAAAACTGAGGACCAGGAAAGGGAAATGAAACTGGAAAAGCTCATGTAAGTCAACAGTTTTCTCATCTGGTGTCCTTGTCAATATATCTCTTAATGTGTCTACGGGAGATGTGCTGGAAAGAGGCATTTGTGTTGAAATATTCACACTGAAATGATCATTTCAGTAACAAAGCCAAGATGCAGTGCTAATAAATGGTTACCAACTACTCCACATTTTTTTCTCATAGGCTTTTCAGTAGTGGGCTCAATACTTGCCAAAAAAACTTTTTTAGAAATCTTATTTTATGAAATATCTTATCAGTCCCTCATTCCTTAATGCACAGAAAAAACAGGCAAGAAAGAAGTTGCAAAATGAGTTTTTGGAATTTTTTTTTTTTTTAGTAATAAATAGATGCTAGAGTAAAAACCGTTTCTGGAAATGAGAGAGAAAAATTTCATGCGTGGACACAAAAAATGGAGATGGTGGCTCAGCCATTCTGTGTGAGAAAGCTGCATATTTGGGACAGTCAGAAGCATAATTACAGATGCAAATGGATGTACAGTTTGCTTTCATCTGCAGATGTTCTACTCAAACTGAGTGTTGATTGATTCTTTTCTGTTTATACAACTTCAACATTTTTTATTTGTATTCAATGTTGTGATCTTTCTAGACTGCTTAATGATAAAAGGGAACAAGCAAGAGAAGATCTTAAGGGGCTGGAGGAAACAGTGGTATGTCTTAATTACACTTTATTGAGCTTTTTGCCCCCTAAGTCTTCATCACTGGTGTGTTAAGGGAGGTGATTCTGTCCCTCTACTGTGATCTGGTGAGACCCCACCTGGAGCCTTCAGTACAGGAAAGATACAGGCATGTTGGAAAGGGTCCAGAGGAGGGCCACAAAAATGATCAGAGGGATGGAGCACCTGACCTATGAGGGAAGGCTGAGAGAGTTGGGGATGTTCATTTATTTAAATTTATTTAAATTCCAGTCTGTGAGTGGATAAGCATAAAATGGGAAAATTAAGGTTGCTCTTAGCAACTTTGAAAAGACAGTTCCATTCAGTATGGCTTTGGTGCAATATGGGGTTGGGGTGCGTGAACTGCCTATCCACATAATTTCCTTCCCTGCACATGGATTAAGTGCTTCCCTCCTGCTGGGAGTAGGGGTAGGGTTTACACTTCGTGTGTCATACCCCCAAACTGGAGTAAGGTGATTATGTTGCTGAGCCTGAGAAGTTGGTGCATATAAAAAAAGAAACTTGGAAAGCCTGGGTTTTTGCCATAAACTTAAAAAGCACTTAAACATCTTAAGTGCACTTAAACATCCTAAGTGCCTGTGAGTAAGCATTCAGAGCAGGCTAATGCATTTGCTAGATAATGAATCCAGAGCTCTTTTACCTGCTGTTGACTCAAATCTGAGGAGAATTTTTACACCAGACTATCTACTAGCTACTATAACTACATCTTAAAAAGGTTTATGCCTTTTATTTTGGTTACTGTTATTTTGGTTCCAGGCAAGAGAACTTCAGACTCTTCACAACCTTCGCAAACTGTTCGTCCAAGATCTTACCACGCGCGTTAAAAAAGTAAGACTATATATACTCTTTTAAACCCAAGTCTTACCTTTTTTGTAGTATTCTTGTGATGTGCTGGAAGCTTTTAGTGCATGTTGTTACAAAAAAGGACACTGTCTTTTTCAATAATAGTGAGTAATAAGATAAAAATTGTTGTGATGTTTATTAGCTTTTATTTGGTCCTAACTTGTTAAGGAGAAGTCCTGGTCGTTAAGCGAAATGAACCAAGCCAATTCAGCTCAGTTACAAAGTTCTCAAAGCTGATATTAATGGGTACCAGAAATCATTCAATGTAACTTGTACTAACACTACCCTGAATGCTGTGGCTCTTTCCTTCTGTACGCTTGTGATTAGTCAGGCTCTTCCTGGCAAAATTATTATTTAGCAGAAATTAATGTATTTTTAACTTTTGGGGAAGTGTGAAGCTGCATAAATAGACAAAGGCTTCACAAGCTTTTCAGTCCTTTAGAGTAGCTTTGGGGAAGAGTTTTTATACTTTTTTTTAAGGTTGAAAACCCTTATTACATAAAAACGTCTTCCCAGAGAGACAAAAGAAAGAGGGAAAATGGGGTTTCTCCACTAAAATCTATGATTTTCCTATTCAGGATCCCCCAGTAATTGTTCAGTAAGAAGAGTGTATTTTTTGTGTAGTGGGGAATGTGGCTCTTAAATATTAAATGAGCAGGTAAAATAAATTCTCTTTAATTTGGGGCGTTGGAGGGCTTTTCTGCCTTTGGGAACTTAAAGTCACAGAAGACTTGAGCTTCCTCTTGGTTTCTTCCTGTGCAGAGTGTTGAACTCGATAGCGATGATGGGGGTGGAAGTGCTGCGCAGAAGCAGAAAATTTCCTTTCTTGAGAACAACCTGGAACAGCTTACAAAGGTTCACAAACAGGTAGGGGCTCTGCATCATTCCTTCTCTCTCTCCTTCCCTCCCACCATCCTTCCGTCCCCCCCAAAATACACTTTTTTTTCTGTTTAAAGGGGTAGTTTTTGAAGGTACATGTGCTGGTTGAGGAAATGTCACCTACAGTTCTCAACTAAAATTCTTGGAATTAGAAGTTGGTGTGAGAGTGTTCTTCCCACTGCTTGTACTTCTTATGAACGTGTTAAATAAACATTTTTTTTTTTCTGTGAAAATAGGCTCTAGCAGTTTTGGCAGGATTAATTGTCACCACGTTGGTGTAATGCATAAACAACAGAATAACGTGCTTGTTATTACCTTGTGTGCTGGTTTCTAGATGAATTGTGTATCCACAGTTTTGACTTCTGGTCTAAAGCTGCTTAGAGGCACTCTTGGAGGTGACTTCAGGGAAGTCAACCAGCAAAGTATGAGAGCAAAGAAACAGAGGTTTTCTGTGCATCTTAACGGCTAGTGCCACCCCAGAATGCTGAGGTTGGTGGTCTATTTCTGGGCAAGTCTATTTCTGTCTCCTCCCTCTTTCACATGTTGTTCCCGTTTCCTTTGAATACAGCTGTTTGGAGAGATGAGGGCAATGGAGAGCCCTTTAACCTACATACCCGCCATGCAAATGTGGGTTGGAGGGAATGTGTAGTAGGCAAGTGTTTTGGGTATACACCAAAGAAAGAGCCTTCCCTCTGCTTACCAGCAGTCTGCATATATTAATAGTGTGTATATGTGTGTGTACATATATATGTATATCTCGGTAGCACCTTGTTAGATACAACTGGATTATTTCATCCAATAAGTATGCTTCCACCTTCCTCTTAGGTGTTAGTATTTTTGAACTGTCTCCCAATGTTTGGGTGCAGAGCACCAAATAGTAAAGATTATTTTGATTTCCTCTTTTAATAGTGACAAAACATTCTCCAGAGCAGTTTTCTCAAACTGTTATTAGTGACACACAGTGCTCTCCATGATTTGCTTTATTTATTTCTGGGGAAGTGCTAAAAAAGCAAGCAGTGCAGGACCATGACAAGTGTCCGCTAAGGTTCAGTATTTTGAAATTCCCAGGGAACAGATGGTTTAAAGACCTAGTTTCTAAATATGGAAACTGGGACATCTTAGGAGTGTTTTTCCTTTTACTGTTCTGCCTTTTTTGCACTCAGTTCACACATCTGCTGGGTTTTCAGATACGGGTTTTTATAGTTCTCAGCAGTGTATATTTACTCAAAACTAACTAGGAGTCTTCATCTTGTAATAAATGTAGAGGGAAAAGTGACATTGGACTTGACCTGAATGTGATATCATCTTGCTGTTATTTCATATTATAACCATTCTGTAGAACAAGGGTTCAACACTTGCAGAAAAAACACATTGTGACAATTTATTATTTATTTTTTTTAGCTTAGCTTGTGTTGTCCTTCTGGCACTGAGCCCAGACTAGCAGGTGTAAAACATTTTGATTTGTCAAACAATGTGTGAGTGTTAGTACATGCTGTTGCTTTACCATATTATTAGTGTGGTAGTTAAACCACGTTTTTCCCTTCACTCCAGACAAGTGAGAATCACTCCTTTGGAGCAGTTTTCTGTTGACTTCTGGTAGTGGTATAATCTGTTCAGTAGAAAATGTATTAGATTTTCTAACTGCATTGGGGGCTTATTTATAAAAAGGAAATAAATACCAGTTCTCGCTTGGCTGTTGTTGCATGTAAAGTGAGATCTTACTCTGATAATTGATAGACATTGCTGAGGTTCGTATTTAATTGAGGAAGTCCATTAATTCAAAGTTGCATATAATCACATTTATAGCTCCAGGCCTTAAAGTCATTTCTTAGCAATGTCTGAGGCATCAAACTTCCCGATTTTCTCATATACTTGAACAGGGAACAAGTAGGTAAGAATGCCATAGCCACTGGAGACAATTTTTCATGATACCCAGTGTTGTCTGTAAGACCTATGTAAGAGTTACTGGTTTGAAATAATGAGGCGGTCAAGTATTTGTGAAATGCTGGACACTTCCACGTTCTGAAGAAATACAGACTTTCTGCTGCAGTTGCTCTTAAAGTCTAGGAAAGCAGCTGTGGTAGTAGAGTGCTCTGCAGTAGCAGAGTTTATCCTGGAGCCCTCACCCTCTGAGATCAGATCTGTGAAATTCTGTTGAATGGAGTAAACTCATTTATTCTTTTATCTTTCTGGAAAATTTAATATCGTACCTCAGCTGGACAAGTGAACTGCATGGTTAAAGATAAATCTTGCTTTGACATAAGCTCGTCACAGTTGTTTCTGGAAGAAACCTGTTTTATTTGCAGGGTACAAGGTGTGAAGAGGAATCTGTGTTTTCTGTCTCTCCTTGTAAGGCAGCCTTTCTCATAGGATAGTTTTGAAACTTCTCTTCTTGCAGTTGGTACGTGATAATGCAGATCTTCGTTGTGAGCTTCCTAAGCTGGAAAAACGACTTAGAGCTACGGCAGAGAGAGTTAAGGCCCTGGAGAGTGCACTGAAGGAGGCCAAGGAGAATGCCATGCGAGACCGCAAGCGGTACCAGCAGGAGGTAGATCGCATTAAGGAAGCTGTGAGAGCCAAAAACATGGCACGGAGAGCACACTCTGCTCAAATTGGTAAGGACATCGAGCTAAAGAGTTAGTGGTTGCTCACATACTTCATGGTTGGTCTGTTTGCTCATGTTGAAATAGAAAGAGCTTTGAAAGCAGCAGTCCAGGGCACACCACAGTCTGCTTCTCCTCTGTTGCACAGGAATCTTCAAAGACTTCACTTTTTAATAGAATCTGCCCCACCTAAGGTTTAAAGCGCCTCTGCTATTTAACTCAGTAAATAAATGGCATAATGGGTCTTATGTGCCCTTCTAGTGACCTGAAAACTTGTCTCTTTAAATTAGTCTCTTACTTTCTTCTTCCTCCCCCACATACTCTCCTTCTGCTTTCATTCTTTCCTTGCCTTTTGGGACCTTGTCCCTTCCTCTCTTTTCCCTGGTTACTCCTCCTTGTGATTTAATTTAGTTCTTGAAGAGTCAAATAACTTCCTATCTAATTCAGATACTCGATACATCTTTGTATCTTTGTGGTACAATCTGAATTCATGCATACAATTAAATGGTACTTAAAATTGGCAGTTTTTTAAGTGATATCTTAGAATTGCTGAAGTAGAAGGATAATGGTTTGGATAGTTTAAGACTACTGTCTTAAAACCTGAAATAGAATTAGGCAGCACACAGTATTTCCTGCTGTATGCTGGAAACCTACTGACAGCTTTTTCTCAACGTCTTCTGGAACAATATAAATAGTCAAATTGAACATAGAAGGTACCTCACTGACCACCAAGTGGGTCCTCACTTCCCTCTGCTGTACAGACAGTTCGTAATCTTTGCAGAGACAAGGGCATGCATGGGAAGGCTAAATGGCCCTGTCACAAGCAGAAAATGGTTGTATTTCTTATTGGCCAAGGTAAGGGAATGCTGTGTTCCACAGAGTTAAATTACAGACTACTCTGCCAAGCACAGCTCCTTGTTTGGACACAATGGGGATTGTACTAGAGGAGAGGTAGAAAACTTTGTATTACAGCTAAATGTCTTGTTTGGTTTCCTACTTTTTACTCTGCAGCCAAGCCCATCCGCCCTGGTCATTACCCGGCATCTTCTCCAACGGCTGTCCATGCCATCCGCGGGGGAGGAATGTCAAACCCCACCTACTATCACAACACCAAATAGACAAGAAGTAAGACCGCAGTAACTTACTCATCTGTTCTTTCCCTGATCACCAAGTTTTCTTATATTTCAGTCTTGCTTTTAGAAGACCCACAATATTTTTTTCTAGTTGTAGTAGGAGTTGTTTGCTGATAGTTTAACTGTGAAAATTAGTAATCTTAGTAAGGAGTGCCTTGTTAGAATATTTTGCATGCTGCTGATGAGAGTTTTTATTTTAATGATTTATCACTTAAAATGTTTCTTAGAAAATGCTCTGGTAATGTGTACTGAAATTCACACATAGAGGCATGAAACTCATGTAGTAAAAATAGAGTTCCAGAGGTTCCTTTTGCCAGTATAATTTTCTGCTTTCTGCAACATGAATACGTTTCCATGTTGGGATATTTCAGCCTGGGACAGGGGTAGAGCTGCCATGAGTGGCAGCCTCACAGAGCTCTCCAAATTTAAGTGTCACAATTTGGCAGACTTAACTTTTGTTTCTTTTGCTTTGCACTCTTATTCAGCTCTCTTCAGAAAAAAAGAAAAAAATATTTTACTTTAATTGCAAGGGCTTGAAGGTTTCTCCTAAGCAAATATCTCATCCTGGAAAGATAAGCAGCATATTCCTGTGAGACTGCTTCATGTACCCTCCACATTCCATTTACTTCTTTAAATGCTGCTTACTTGTGAGGTGTTTTACATCTCTGTTATTTTAGATGGTAACTTTATGTTGCAGACCTACTGAAAGTTGGATGGTAATGAGTGGCTGTGAAAAGCAGCCAGTGGACTCCTAAATTGTCCCAAGTTTGGGGTCTTTTTCCTCCTTGAGTATTAATTCTGTTTTATGACTCTCTTCAGATAGTATGTGGTTTCCTTTAGGCACTTAGCATTCCTGAGTGTTTTTTTCCTTTTTGTTTTGGTTTTTTTTTTTTTTGAGAAAGTTTCATGTCATGCATGCATGCAAACCATCCATCACATCACACTCAAGCTGTTATTGTGTTGTGCAGATTGTTTCTGTTCATTGTGTTTTCCATGAGCCCTGTAGCTGCAAGCAACATATTTTTACTGTGGGTGAATTAGGGCAAATCTTTGCTGAGTGTGTTTGTGCATTAGTTCATTCTGAGCTGAAATTGGCTTTTCCGTCTCACAAATGACATAGCCTTTGCCTGTCTACTTCACTGCATTCCCACCTCTGTGAAAGAGCAAAGGGAAAAGAGTGTTTTACAGAGGCATGTAAAATATTTCCAAACATGTAGCAGCTGCTCCGTGGGGAAAAAAACTGCTACCTGCCTAAACTGGGTGGGCCATACACCATCTACTGTGAAATTAAATGTCAGACTCAAACAGGCCCCACATTAGGTATAGGTATATGTCAAGTGAACAAGTGTAGATTAATAAGAGGTATTTTAACAAATAAAGACACTTAAAACTAGATGAATGTATAAAAAGATAGGACTTTGGAAGTCAATAATAAGTAATCAGAAGGCATAGAATGTTTCTCAAATGTTTTAGATGCTGAGGTTTAGATTTGAGGGCAGTCAAGGATGAGCAGATTCAGGCCATGCTTGGAACATGTTGCAGAGAAGTTCATGGGCAATCGGAGTAGCAGAAAAATAAGATGGAAGGTCTTGGAAGAAACTGAGTAAACTTACACATTTCTGATTTCTGAAAAAGATTAGAAAAGAGAATCTGAAAATTAAACGGAATCCCTGCAGGTTGAAATGAAGCCATTTAAAAAGTGTGTATGTGTGGGTTTTCAAATTAATTGACAGTAGTGCTTCCCTATGGCTTTCATAGGTCTAGTTTCCTTATTGCTCAAGATTCGGTCTAATGCCCGGCTTTATTAGCTATTACATATTATATGCAAGGCAATAATTTTAAATGTTATAGGAGTTGGACTCGATGACCCTTACAGGTCCTTCCAAGTCAAGATATTCTGTGATTCTATTCTGTGATCACTACTCCTGAGAACCATGTTTTAGACTTCATAATTGGTTTTCCAACTCTGTCAAGTTCTAGATTTTTTATTTTTTTTACCTAGAAAGATCTCTTGAAGATGTAATAAACTAAGGCTGGGCAGTGAGGGTAGTCCTCATCAGTTTTGGTCCTTCAGTTAAGAAGATTATTGGCAAATTGCAAATATTTGGCTGCCAAATGTTTTGGGGAATATCAGAGTACTCTGAAATCTGAGCTCATTGGATGAAAGCCCAGGGGACTGAGTGTTAGTAATGGCACTACTTGTGCAGAGAAAATTTTACATAGATTATTTCCATAATGTCGCTGAGCCATTTCTATGCTCTGTAGAACTACATTGTGCTTTTGAATGGTGCAGTCTTACACAGCTAGAATTAGGTCACAACTTACTTTTATATTCCTTTAACAACAGTGAAATAAAGGTGGAGTTTCTATTGAAATATTTGCTGTCAAGTAACTTCTCTGTTTCTGGAATGAGAACTTTATGCCAGGATGAGATAAAATTTATCTTACATTCATTCAATATTCACATAACACAGATAATAGACACTGCTGTTAGACTGATCAGTGATTATGATTTATTAACTCATATCTGGTAAAATTTCTTCTGCAGAGCTGGCCAGAGCTGTGAGACTAATCAGGACAAAGTTCAGACTTCACCCAGTTTGGGCCACATTGCCCAGCTGCAGTGTGCATGATATAAGGAGATGATTTCTACCCCAGAAAACATAGTATTTGGTGAATAACAGCAGCAGATAGCATAGAAATGTGGGTGTTAATAAATTGTAGCTCTGAATTGCAAATTGCTGGTAGCTGGCTTAAAGAGGAGACTTAAGCCAAAGAGCATCTGCAGATCTTTACAAGATAATTCCTTACCCTGTCTACATTGCAGAGGTTATTGAAAATGTGCATGTATGTTATATCAAATTATACAGTGTCTTTTTATGATATTAGTATAATAGATATAAAATATTTTAATATATTTCTGTAAACATACACTTTTATATATATGTGTGTGTACACAAGGAAAGCACCTCTCAGTTGGGAGACATATAGAACAATATTTTGCATTTGTATTTTTTCATTCCTTCATTTTATCATAAGTTTTCAAATTCAACTGCAGTTACTTTCTTTACTTGTTTTATAAGAGAAGCACACATCTGCTTTTCAGCACAGCCAAGTGGCAACCAGTGGAGGGAAAAACTCCATTAAAAGAACAGAGAGATAAGAGCAAAAAAAAAGTTAGACCTTTAGATAGTGTTTATGCAGGACATAACACTGTGCTACAGGAGACAATTCACGTTTCTGTGAAGGGTAGGTATAGGTGAGTTGCCGTGTTGCGTATCTGCTTTCTAGTCTCAAAATCCACTAATCATCATTACCTTTCTTTCTTTCAACAGGTGAATTCCACTTAGCATGTTAAGGACTGTCATTAAGTCACTAGTTTCTTTTTCTCCCCTCTTCAATCAAATCCATGTCCTGTTCATCCTGCGCTTCCTACAACCATCTGCACTGCACTGGTCGCAGGTATTTTGAGCTTCATAGGATCCACACGTGTACAGAAGTGTCCAGCTCAACTCTTCTACAGATACTTGTACAATGTATTTAACATAACCATCTAAGTAATGATAGGAAGTCTGCCACTCAGAATCTCTCACTGACTGCGTTTGACCCCTTGGCGCTTGTTAGGTTGGGGCTTCTACACTCAGATAGATGCTTTTTCAAAGTCTTCTGTTGCATCAGTAAATCCTGACTTTTGGCATCAAAGAATTAACTATTCAAAGACAAAGTGCCATCAAAGGCAGGTGATTGTGCTGTCATGACTGATTTACTGTATAATATACATATTATTTTATATTTTTAGGGGATGAAAATGTGCTGCTATATGATTTAATTTTACCGCTTACATTTTCAGAAGTAAATTTCCCCAAAGAACCATTTGTAATATCCTGATAAAATCCTTGGACTGTATAAAATAACCTTTATTGCAGTACCTGGTAAAGATCAAATGGGATGCAGAGAAATCTGTTAGTATAGATCTAGGTTTTGAAGTTTGGTAGTTACATGAGTATATCTGTGTGACCTATCTTGTAATTAAGATCAGATCTGCTTGTAGTTCTCCCTACAGTGGTGGGGTTTCCTGGAGTGTAATGGCTAGCCATGTGTTTGTAAGCATTGTTCTCTATGAAATTTTGAAGGCTTTCAGAATGCTGTGGAAATCTTGTCTTGGAAAAGTAGACAAGCATCCCTCCACCCCCCTTTCCCCTTCCCACATGCCTTCAGCAAGCCCTGATCTGTTCACACCAGAATTCAGATACTGATGAGTGAATGGTCCCCCACCAGAACAGATGCTACCTTAAAGAAACAAAAAAATATAAATGTCCCACAAACCCCAGATCCTACCTTAAAAAAATTAGAGAGAGATTCCAAAAGGAGGCAAGAGTTTTATGCTTGAACTGTCCTTTGCAAACAAAATTTTGGAATATTTTTGTTAGGAAGTGAAGAGCAGACTTCAGGAGGAAAAGAATGTCCTTCTAAGTTACCATATGCAAGTCACCCTACTAATGGTACTCTCATTCTCCCAAAGATGAGGATGAGACTGCTTGCCTTTTGTGGACCTCTTTCATGCCAGTAAAGATTCTCCATCTTCTCAGCAAGGGGGCACTGGAATCGTTCTGGGAAGGTTCCACTGGCAGGCAGAAGCTCCTTCTCCTCCTCCCTGCCTACCACTTCTGTGCCACAAACACCTGTCCTGGTTCATATGTGGGTAGTATGCACCATTACGTCCTAACAAAGTGTGGAGTCTAGGAAGGTCATGGCTGAGCATAGCCCTCTAGTCTTTATTTGCAGAGGTTTGCTCTTACTTATTTTTTTTTAAATTTCTGAATGTGTTTGTTAGTAGACATAGAACTTAGTTAATGTAGAGCCTTTTGAAAGATTGTGAATTGACTTGAGGTATTTTTTTTCTACTGAAATTATTTAGGTTGTTGCAAAGTAAGTTAGACTTAATTTAACATTTTTTTTAATGTTGCACTATTTTGAGGAGCGTTTTGCTAAAAATATTTAATGAAGTTGCAAACTTGCATGTATTTAATTTATTTTGTATTTTCCAAAGTTTTATATTTTCTTTCTTTACGTGCATGTGCACTGCCAGAAAATGAACTGTGAACTTGCCGTATGCAATCTTCAATAAAATCACTAATTCAGAACTACTCTGTACTATCTTATCAGCTATTCAGCGCTGAAATTTCTACTATGAACTAACAATCCTCTTGTTTCGCTTCTAAAACGGTTGTCTGGAAGAAGATACCAAACTGAATTGCTGTCAAAGATTTTGTACTGTAGTAAGACTTTTGTTCTATCTTGAATTCAAAGTTTGATACGGAAGTATATTGTAGATGCAGCATTAGCTTAAAAAAAAATGCATTAAACTCTCTGCCACCATCACTGTTAGTTATGCACGGCAGTTTAGACAGCTTTCTTCAGCTTGAGTAATAAGTTAGCTTTGACATCTCTTAATTGTGCTAGTGCTGATCAGCCAGTCAGTTCATCTAGCTAAAATGATGTAAGTTTCTCCAAGTTAACTTTTACATCAAGACTGTAGGAGGACTTTCTATAACTGAAATGCTGAGAGGATGCCTTAGGCTAAAGTTCTCAAAACGACATACGGAAGATACTTACTTGATTGGAAATGATTAGTTGTCAATTGAACTTCCTCTGCTTATGTATAGATTCTTGGTTTGTAAGCCTATTTTAATTAGGCAACTTAAGTTTGTATTGCGTATTGTATATTCAACTTTTGTACCATTTTTAAGTCTTACACATTTTATATAGAGAAATGAAAACCACATCTCTGCAGAGAACAAAACCTGTGTCTTGCTATTTCCACTACTTGATGCTCTCTGACTTTCTTTGCTATTTGAATGTTGTGTTAAATTTTCTAAGGTTAATTTTAAAGTTGTGTTTGTATAGTGCAAATCAAGTTTCACATCTAATATGTCATGCATGGGATACATTTTGGTGGAAATACCGTACACAAATGGAAAACATAACTCAGATGGAACTAAAGTGCATATTGTTCTTTTTGCTAGTAATTAAATGTGTTTCCTGCTCACTTGAGCTTCTCTTAATGATATGTTCAAATATCTTGTGTTTATGTTCAAATATCTTGTGTTTGTCCTTGAGTTCACATTTCATTAACTTGCTTTCTCTAAAACAAGGAACGTTTTAAACCTGGAAAGATCTTGGCTGATGCATTTTTAAATTTGGACTTAGCAAGGGTGAGAGCGGATTATCCTGAGTATATTGCAAATTAAAAAATAAGTCACAGTAAAACTATACAATAGTTTCTGCTTACAGAACCTTAAGAATAACTTTTATATTTCATATTATAAAGCCTAATGGACAAATATACACATTTGCCTGAAATATTTATAAGTAAGGCTTAGAAATAAAATATTGTAAGCTGAACATTGTGTTATTTGAATAAATGGTGATGGAGGTCCAAAAGGAAAGAAAAGGCCTGATCAGATTTCCATTACTGGAGGAGAAAGACCTTGTGTAAACAAGAATGAAGTTCATGTCAATTGGAAATGGAAGGGGAAAAAAAAAACACAAATTGGCAGGATAATCTTAATCTACCCTTGCGTTGATTTCCATCTTCACTGTGCCTGTTTGAACTGTAAAGTGCACTGGACAACACCCGCTGTGCAGGATGGGACACTGATCCACCCATTCCTCTCTGGCTCTCACAATATTGTCCATTGAAACACTTTTTGTTGTGGGAGAACCACGGGGGTTGAGGCATTCTGTAAATTATACCTGTCTAGTTTGTAAAGTGTGTAATGTGTACTGCAGATGTGTATTCTCTGGGCTCTATGTATCTTTACAGTAGTGTTCAATTTAGGAAAAAAATAAATTGTGGACACGTTTTGCTGGTAACAAGGGGAAATTTTTTGCCATTGCATCAAACGATGCTGAAATATATTAAACTCTTGATAGCAAACCCAAACCCTCTTCCCCCATCCCATGGAGATAAGTCTTTTATCTTCATTCTAAAATTCTATCTCAGATGGATGGATACACTGGCAGACTGCATGATGTATCATTCGAAAACTGCTACAGTGGATAATAAAGCTGAACTAAACTTTGCAGTGTGCGTGTTGTGTGACACGTTACGTACAGCATCTCTGGTACGTACGGGCACTCTGCGTGTGTTTGTGACATGTAGGAGTGACCCGTTCACTGGAACTGTGCTTGAGGGTGTGCTGGAGCCCATATCCAAGACCACTTTCTGGATTTTAGCTTTTCCTCTAAGTCTGTAGCAAGTAATTAGAAGACTTGGATGACTCACTGGGAAATGAACAAAGGATTATTTTTATTTTTTTTTTTTATAAATCCATTTTCACTGCTACCTCTCCATAGAAATATGCCTTCTTCCTACTCTTCTTCAGCCTGGAGGATGACGGGGAGATTCTTCCACTTACCGTCTGCATGCATTTCTATTTTATAGGGATGTTACACTCACTTTATATACAGGGTAAGGGAGTAAAAGTTCCTGTGTCCTTGCTGCCTCCACCAGGTCATACGCAGGAACTTTATGAACAACTTATTTTCAGTAATTATTATGCTGAGTGTTTCTCAATTCTGTTGTTAACTCTTCTACTCAGGAATGCAAATTTCTGGCACTCCAGAATTTCTGTAGAAATGAATTGGTTTTTGCTGCTGAGTAGATTTCTGATGAGGATTATGTGGGTTTGCACTGTTACTTAAGGTGTACTCACGCTGCTTTCAGCTGGGGCCTGCTTGGCACCCAGAAGCACAGGAAGCCCCTTGCAGCCAGGCTCCGTCAGTGCTCTTGCTGGAGATGGGTGGCCAATGGTCAGTGGGGCAAGTGCAGGTCTCCAGAACCTAGGTAAAACGTCACTGAGCAGCTAAGAATTTAGATGCACTAACTTACATAGATACACTAGTATAATCATGCTGATAAATATAGTATGTTTACTAGGACAGGCCACTGTCAGAGCAGGCTTAGAAGTTAAGTCTTAAAATTTGGAGTCTACTCCAAATCAGAATGAACTTTTGATTGCTCTACTTTTGGTGCAGAGAAGGCACTTCTTAATGCTCTCTGAGCAGCTACTGTCTGCAGGATGAAGAACTTTGGCTCTAGCAGGAAGAGGCTTTCAAATTTGGATGGTTTATATTAGGGAGAGCAGGGAGTGCCGAATATTCCCTGCTAGTCCTGCAGAGGAGGGCAAACGCTGCATGGTGCTGTACTACAGACCTTCTTCCATGCATCAAAAAGATGCACTCTTTAAGATCTCTTAGATAAAGCTTGTGCCTGGAGGACAAACTCAATTGTAGAGTGGACTGTTTGCAAGCATAACCCTACAATTTCATTTTCAGAATATAGGATTGCAGGAGTTAATTAACTCATTATCAAAGCAACACAAATTATTGTATCCGTTTCCAAGATTCAGCTTACACAAGAGTACAGTGGAAAACAACGGAGAGGGGTTCTCATCCACAGAAAAAATACTTGGTGCAAATCATAGAATACTAGAATGGTTCAGGTTGGAAGGGACCTTAAGGGCCATCTGGTTCCAGCCCCCTGCCACAGGCAGGGACACCTTTCACTACACTGGGTCACTCAAAGCCCCGTCCAACCTGGCCTTGAACACTTCCAGGGATGGGGCAGCCACAAAATGCGCAAATCTATCGCTACTGATGAAAATACTTCTTAGCTAAAACTTAAATACTTAAAATTTATCTTTTGGCAGAGCTGAACTCAATGGTGACTATTTATCCTAAAATGAGGACCTTCAATAGTTTTGGCTTAACATAGCGGTCATGCTTCAGCTTATGCTTTCTGTGCTTCTGATACCCAACTCAAACTGGTGTCAGGCCAGGGGCAGAGGCATTCATTCCTGTGGGTGCCTGAAGGCCAAGGAGGTATCCGCCAAGTCCCAGCAGGTAAGGGAGGTTTCAGGAGCTGCTGTCTGTCAGGTCTATCCCCTTGGATAATGCTGGCAGCGCACCTCCCTCCTGCAGGTTCCAGGATCGTCCAAGCCCCTTGACAAGCTTTGCATTCGCTTGAAAACACCACTTTGTAGGTGACAATCTCAGTGCAGTCGCCTAATACCTGAAGCACTCTGAACGTGGCTCACAGCGGGGAACGCGCAGACCGAGTACCTGAGCTGACTGTACGCCTCGCTTGAAACCTGCCTTAAAGCCGAGCGCCCATCGGCTTCGCTACCTGCTTTGCCATATGGCTTACAGGCGGAGGGGTCGCTGAGGCCCGGCCTTGCCCCGCGCCCGGACCCTCCGCCCCTTCAGCCTTCGGGGCCCGGAGCCTCTTCAGCGGCAGGCGAGACCGCCGCTTCGCCCTCTGTCGCCGGGCGCGGCCGCTGGCCCTGGGGCATCGCCGTAGTTCTGCGGGCAGCCAACCCGCCCGGCAGGGCTGCGCGGCGCCGCCGGGGGGCGGGCATGGGGGTGTCCGAGCCTCTCGCTCCCCGCCCTGGCCCCACCTCCGCCGGGCAGCCAGCACCGCCCGTCTCCTGCGGAGCCAGGGGCGCCGCTGCCGGTGTCCCACACCGGCTGCCGTGTCACGACGAGCCCGGGGTCCCCCGGCTCTGAGGGTGAGTTACCCCGGCCCGGGCAGAGGGAGTCCCTGCTAGGCGAGGAGGGGAAGGGGCCCAGGGCCCAGGGGGCTGAGAGGCGGGAAGGGTGGGCGGGCCGGCCCCTTGCCGCGGGTCGGCTCCTTGCCGCGGGTCCACTCGGCCCGGTGTCTTCCTCGCCGGGTGGGCGCCGATCCCGGCCGTTAGCCGGGGGCAGGAGACTCGGTGTAAGCCTCCTGGTTCTGGGCGGCAGATGCAGTGAAACTTGCGGGGAAGAGCGAGGCTGTGAGAAGCGGAGGGTGCTCAGCGTCAAGTGCCTCAGATCCAAAATATAGAGTGTGTTTTACAGGTATGTCGTAAAATTGCAGTTATTACAACATTGTTCTTCGTGATTATATAGCTGGAAAAAGAAACAGCTCCCCCTGATTCACAGTATGTCAGCAAACTTTTTGCTCTTTAAAAAGTGCATTAGGCTTCTCTGTAGAAAATAACAAAATACTAAAATACGTTATGAAGCAAATACAAGTAAGTAAATGATACAAGTAAGTAAAATGCATGTGAAAATGCATCAGCAGGTGCTGGTCCCATGCTGGCAGGTTGTAGGAGTGCATCCCTTTGCCTGGCGTTCCTCCTGAGAACGACCGTGGGTTTCTTGTGTGTTTCCTGTATGCGACTATATATTCATACGTTGAGCTAGGCTGTGAGGTTCCCGGAACAGTGTTTGGCAGTGTTTATGTGGTACTGAGGGCTTGGTTCTTGTGAGGCCTATGGGTGCTCTGGTAATACAGTTAATGAAAACAGTCCCAGGGTTGATGAGTGTATAGGGTTCGTGCAGATAGAACTGGTTTGCAAGACTCAGCTGGTTGATTCCTAAGGGCAATCTCAGGAAAATAGGTTCTTATGATTTCCCGTCTGTCAGAGGGTAATGCGGGTAGAGCCTGGAACCGCAGATGCAGAGATCAGAGCAATTGCAGGGAGCCATGTACTGCACCTCTTTCATAAATACAGTACTGGTAATCCCAGATGCTCAGATAATGAGTCAAGTTTCCCTCCCTCAATAAACATGTTTTTGTTTAAAATAATAAAATATTTAATGCTGAGATTTCTGTTTCTCAGTTTGGTTTTGGATAGTTAAGTCTAAAGTTTTTAGGCTTCCTCTATGAATTTCCCTATTGCAGCACCCCATTCTGCCTTTCCTTGGATGAGTTTTTAAGAAAAGGACAAAAACGTAAAGGTTTACAGTGGCAAAGAGTCAAGTCCTCCCTTGCATTTGAGGACATATACACCAGCTTGGAGAAAGAGAATTCAAAGCTGAAAGGGTACGTCCTCATTCTGGTGCAGCTGCCTTGCCTTGGCAGTGCCAGTTGGACCCCACCAAGTATGGCCAGGCCATGTACCAGCAGTACAGTCCTGCAGGTGAATTCCAGAGGTAATTGCGGATGGAAGTTTTATAGCAGGGATGAAAGGAGTTGTCCTGTTCGTTACAGCGGGCACGTCTTGGTGATTCATCAATCTCTGCATGGTAATACTTTTGCTCTTCTAGTCAATCCACAATTAACTTCGCTACCATTGTTGCTGATGAGAGCTTTGCCCTCTGCTCATCATGCATTACTTGCTTTAAGTCAATTAGCATTTCCCAGTTTGGTAATTGCAGCATTCTGTTCACAGCCAGCCACATCCTCTCAGTGACATGCCTTCCAGAGCAGGCAATCTTAGGACTTTTTGCCTTAGCCTGGTTTTGTTAGAGCTGTATCTCCAATGCTTGACATTCAGGATTCTGGTTATGTGATGTTAACTGTCAGGAGTCAGTAAATCCTGTAATCAGCTTATATGGGATGGATCCCATGTGTTGATCCTCGAAACACTTCTGATGAGTTCCATCCTCTAGCTGGCACCAGGTGCTGGATGCTTTATCTGGCAGAAAGAAGAGGAGGAGTATAGCCAAAGAGAGAGTAGATATGGTTTCTTTGGCAGGGAGGCGTGCAGTTGGCAAGTACTAGGTGCTGCAGGGGCAAGAATCTGTGTTACAACGATGGGCACCTTTTCCTGCACCCTTGGGAGCTCTGAGGAAGAGACACCTGTACCTTGCTAACTTATATGCTGATTCATGCCACACAGTTTACCACAATCTTTTCTTGCTTTATTTTCTATTTGACCAAACTTGGGAGATAAAGATGTCATCATCCAGCTTTACTCAGCACTTGTCAGGCCACACCTTGAATACTTGTTGAGTTTTGGTCTCCGCTATACACAAAAGATGTGGACAGGCTGGAGAGGGTCCAGAGAAGGGCCACAAAGTTGATCCGAGGGCTGGGAAGCTGTGTGAGGAAAGGCTGAGAGATCTGGACTTGTTCAGCCTGGAGGAAAAAAGGCTCAGGGGAGACCTTATCACCATGTTCCAGGATTTAAAGGGTGGCTACAAAGAAGATGGAGACTCCCTTTTCACAAGGAGTCACATGGAAAAGATACAGGGTAATGGGTACAAGTTACTCCTGCAGAGATTCTGACTGGCCACAACAGGGAAGTTTTTCACCGTGAGAACAATCAGCCATTAGAATAATCTCCTCAGGGAGGTGATGGATTCTCCAGCACTGGACGCATAAGATTCGGCTGGACATGGTACTAGGCCATCTACACGTCATGCTTGGCCTAGAAAGGTTGGGCCATAGGGAATGTTTCCTTTTACCCTGTTGATGCAAGCTGTGTCAGTTTTGTTGGAGAGCCCCATCTGAAACTGGGAGTTGCAAACTTGGGTTTCAGACCAGAAGTCACTCGAACTGTTGGGCGAGCTACAGCGAGTCCCACCCCTCCCTGCCAGACACCTTCAGTGCAGACAGCAGGTACGGCACGCGGCAGCAGAAGTGAGGGAAGGAGAATTGAGTATTAAGGGAGGGTGCTTAATGCCTCTCCAGGAGAACAAGGTAGTTGAAGGGTGAGGAATTTTCCAGAGCTGTTATTTCTCAGTCCAAATGGGCCCTACACTGCACCCAAAAAACCAAACAAGAGAAACCCAAAACACCTCTCCTCTACCTTACTGTCTTTCTAGAGGGGTCATTTAGAACAAAAGTTCTCCATCTGGAAACAGATTCTGGTGCATGAATTCTGATACAGATTCTCCTTTTTTTTTTTTTTTTTTCCCCCCCAAGTCTAAATTCCTCAATATTTTCTTCCCTTTCTTCATGTCTAGGGTTCTGGATATTGTGAACTCAGAGGAAAGGAATGCTTCGGTTATTCACGTGCGTGACTCAAAGGACTTCTGGATGAGGTGCATATCTAACAGTTCAGAAGTGGTGGAAAGGTATATACAATAGTGCCACACCAATAAACTTCAGAAGGAATTTCAGATTACAGACTTCCTTAAGGATTGAGTTATACTGTATGATGCATGTGTTGCTGGCAGTTATTTTTCCATTAATTGCTGTGAGAATCTTTTAGTCTAAGTAAGAGGCTTCATCTTCTAGCCTTTGCATGTGCTTTCAGCAGGCATTTGATTACTGGGCTGGTTATTCTGAGTGCCAAATGCTGAAAGGAAGGTTCAGTATAACTGTTTGCATTTGTTGTTTTTCTTGCTCAGAACCTAGTGCCCGTGAGAAGCCAGAACACAAGGCACAAGCTACAGTCAGTTTCTGTGGTTCTGCTCTATCTATGCCAACAAAGCTAGATTGGGGTTTCTTGCCTGAAGCTTGAGGCTTTTTGATGTACCCAGTTTGAACTACAGGCTTTGGCGAGGTACCAAATGAGGGTAAAATGGCATTCATGTGGTCTAGATTTAGCTTTGATATTTAAACAAATCTGAACTGTTGTGTGAAACCTGCTTGAAATAAAATTACAATATCACTTTACAGATCTAGAAATGGGACGGTAAAGGGTTAGAACATGAGACTTAGTGAAAAGATCTAGGCTCTAGCTATATTCTGACTTGCTGAATGGTTCTAGACAAGTCCGTCTTTTTTCTACCTATTTCTTGTCTTGTTACTGGTAATAATGATGACTTTTCTTTTTCCAGGGGTTGCTGTGAAAATTGATCAGTTTGTAAAGAATTCTCGGTGCAAACAGCACTGCAGTGATAGCATTATTAAGGGTGTGGGTTTCACTCCAAGGAATTAAAGTACATTGAGCTTTCCCATGTTCCAGTCTAACCATGTACTGCAGTACATATGGGACGTGGAATTCTCTCCTATTAAGGATGGCAGTAGGTCAGGTGGGGTGGTGGGAATGTCTGGGATGAAGGTGTCTACTTGGAAGTTTCTGTAAAGCCTATAGCATGACTAGAAAAAGTTATTTTCAGGGTCAGGTCATCCAGCTTTAAATTGCTAGAGCATTTAAAAAATCCTGTGAACTCTATTTCCTTTTCTGTTTCTTCTCACAGTCCATAAAATGGTTTAATAACAAATCCCATCTCTCAAGAGTGTGGCGGGAAACAGCTGTCTGCCTGTTTGAAATGTTGAGATTAAAAAACCCCACATTGTACTGTTTGTTAATCAGTGAGTTATGTAAGTCACTCAGGTGTGGACTGGGACCTCACTAACAGTCACAAAAGTTATTCTGAGGTTTATACATGTGTCATGCAGACGGCTGGTTGAAACCCATCCTGACCTCAGTGCTCCTGATGAGAATTGTGGACTTTTAGGTCTAATGGCAAGGCTGTGCTTTGTAAATGTTTCCTACACCCTTGCAATCTAAATATGCCAGTTTGTCCAAGACCTGTTTAAACTGACATAGCTTGTTTGAACCGCACTGACTTGCAGATCAATCAAATCGTCACCTCTGTGGTGACCATCTGAGCTGGGGAAGGAGGAGATTGCTGCTCCTGCTGGGAAGGCTGAATGGGGCTTGGGGGTGTTTTCACTGACAGCTCTCAAGCCAGGGGAAGGTCCACTGTGTCCTGCAGAATGTATCTGGCTAGCTTCATGGAAAGAAGTCGTCATCCTTCGTTTTTTAAAATAGGAGTACATGCTGATAAGCAAAATGAGCAGAGTGGCTTGCAGTAAGTATTAAAAAAGTCATGTGTACAAATAGATTGAACTTCCTACTCAAAATTTTGAAACACAATTGGTGTCACACTCCTAATTTGTTTTGCTCATAAATTAGTGTCTGTGAAAAACATTTTCTTTCTTATGTTAAAGTGGCCTTGTGTCTCTATAAAGAAATGTGTCTACCTTCCCCGTAGCCTAAGAAGGCTACACAAGTATTTCCAAATGATAGAGAAGCTAAGACTGAATCCTTAGGTCTGTCTTGGTTTATGTAGATTAAAAACTAATACCACTTATAGGAGCAATACTTGGTTTGTATCTATGTATTTGCACTAGATTTAAATGCAGGATATTGTAATTTCTGACTGTTATTTAAATGGAAATGTGGCAAACAAAAAAAATCCCTCCATAAAATACTATCTTTAGCAGTTTCTAGGCCCTTGGTATAATAATCATCCCTCCCAAAATTGCTCCATAAAATCTTGTGGCATACTTGTAGATTATCGCTTATTTATATCTTAAATACAATGTCATGTTCAAGGTCTGGACTGCAGAACGCATTTCGGAGTTTGAAAGAACAGGTTGCCATACTAGACTGGCTCATAATCTTGGATCTGCAAAGTTGCCTCTGGCAGTGATGAATAACTTATGCTTCAGGGAAGACTTATATCCTCTATTATGCACCTACCCAATTGGGCAATGTCAAAAACAGAAAGATGTGCGTAAGATTATCTTTCTGACCCCTGCAGATCATGCCCTGAAGTGTGGTGATTACCCTTCTGAGAGTCTAAACACGCATAAGTGCAGATGGTAGCAGTTACAGTCATCTAATCCTTTTTTTGAAAAATGCTGCCCCAGCTTTGTCTTGATGTGAATAAACCTGTTGTGGCAAATTGCACTAATTCAGAGCTCAACTTAATACACAGAAATGGAGCTAAAAGCTTATGAAGTAGAGAGAAATACAGGCATACGTACCTTATATGGCTAACGTTGTAAGCATTAGGCGTATCCTCTCAGTGCTTAAACCCTTTGTTACAGGTACTGTTAGACTTAAACTTCATTTCAGGCCAAATATGAAGAGTTTTGGTGCCTACGTAAGGAAAACATGTTAGATGTGAGCTCAAAGAGCTGATATTCCTTCTTTCAACTGGTAACTAAGAAAATCCATTTTGGGTGTAGTTTCTCATGGCCATGTTTCCTTTAGCTCATGGCTTTGCGGCTGCAGAACATCAGGTGGGTGTTCAGGTCCTGACACTGTTCTCTGTCTGGGGTTCTCATTTTTCCTTGAAGTCCAGTCTCCATCTGTTGTGCCTGGGTCAAGTAATGTAACATTTTCCTTAGACCCTTCATTACAGTTGTTTCTGTAGTTCCCAGCTCTCTGTAGTTGCAGAACTGTAGGATAATCTTCTGGTGTTTCATCCAGGAGTGGTGGGACAGAGAACACTGTCAGTTGCTTGATCTCAGCTATCCAGGGTAATGTGAATATATAAAATATATATATATAAATATATAAAGGGGGAGTGTCACGAGGATGGAGCCAGGCTCTACTCAGTGGCAAACAATGATAGGACAAGGGGTAATGGGTACAAACTGGAACACAAGAGGTTCCACTTAAACTTGAGAAGAAACTTCTTCTCAGTGAGGGTGACAGAACACTGGAACAGGCTGCCCAGGGAGGTTGTGGAGTCTCCTTCCCTGGAGACATTCAAAACCCGCCTGGACACATTCCTGTGTAACATTATCTAGGTGTTCCTGCTCCGGCAGGGGGATTGGACTAGATGATCTTTTGAGGTCCCTTCCAATCTCTAGCATACTGTGGTACTGTGATACTGTGATGTGGCTGCAACAAAATTTGAGTCTGCTCAAATGGCAAGTCCCGTATCCTTACTTTAAGCCTACAGGTCAAACATTTAAATAGAACCCGAGATTACTGTGGTTCTTCCTTCTTTTGGGGGTGTTCAAGAACAGTCTGGTTTTCGGACACTAGTACACTGGGATTATAGAATAAATGGTGAATTTTCAGCTATAGCTGAAGACATGACTCTTAGTCTCTGTTTAGTACATGTCTGTTTAACATTCCACTTGTAGGCACAGGTTCAAGGTGATGGTATCTGATATGCCTTACAAAGTTTGTAGAATCAAATTAAAGGATGTTTATATAAACATACTATTTTCAAGTTATAAAGAAAGCAACAGCAGAGATTACAGAAGTCAGTAAAGCAGTTTGTCCAAACAAGCTAGACGTGAGAGATACTGGCACAGCAGCTGTTCCTCTGGGATATCAGTTATTAAAACACCATGTGGTTGTAAGGGCTGGGGAATCTCCCTGCGCACAGTTTATTCTGGGTGCTAATTTCAGTTTTGGGCTGCATTCTGTTCCTCTTAATGGTTTTCTTTTTAAGAATACTACAACATTGCCTGATATCCATGAGATAAGGGAAAGATTACTGCAGTTTCAGGAAAGCCTTCCTGTGGTGGTGGTTATTGGTGGTTTGTTTTTTTGAACAGTCCTTTTTCCATTGGGATCTTCTATCCAAGAAGCTGGACACTCTGCCCACTTCATGCCCACCATCTCCCACGTCATCTAAGCCTATCATCTCACTGAAAACTTGCTTCTGTTGTCATTTCTAACAGGTGATAACACGTGCTTAGGCCAGTAGAGCACCTCACTGAGGCTACAGTAATGAGTACTAGTCACTGAGCAGCTACATTCTGATAATTATCATTTTGTTTAATGTCTGGCTGCTGGATTTTACTTGTTCTGGGGTGTTTGGTTTTTGTGTGTTTTTTGGTGTTTTTTTTTTTTTTAGATTTTTTGCTTTTTAATAAGGAATTTTATTTGATCAGATGCCATGAAATCAATGCTCTGTGCCTCAATAATTATGTTCCAGATCAAATTATATTTATTTACCAAAATATTGCTTTAAATATGTGTGAATTATTATCAAAACATAAATTAAACTAAGTATAATTATATTCATTGAGGTATATGCTATAGTTTTACAGGAGTTATTGTTACATAGTAGAACAGGATTTGAAAATTCTCAGTTGTTACAACAAAGCTGAAAAGGATAATGAATTGTTAGGCTTAAAAACAGTATCACTGTTAAGTTCAGAAGGACTTGCTTACCTCCTTCTTTGTAAGATTTCAGAATTGGCTGTTTGGCTTCATTGGTATTAGAGGAAGAAGGTAGAAATATGTCACTGGCTCCTACCCTTGGAGGATGGTTGACCAAAGCGAATGAGGAGCTGTAAATTGTGTCAATACAGTAAAAAAACCCCAAACACGCCTGTTCAGTGGATGTGCTGTTTACATTGTTTCACTAGTTCTTCCCTTTCAGCCTACTCACATCCAGTAATGTTACAGTTTCTGCACTTTCTGGGTACCCAACCTTTTGCTTAGTGCTACTAAATTACTGCTACTACTACTAAACTTTTTGTTTAGTACCTTTAGTTTAAATACCTGAGTAGTCTGACCTGCCTCTGCTACCAACAGCCCTGTGCCAGCGACGTTTGTGGGAGAGAGGGTGTGTATGCATACCTAAAGCTGTTTTGTGGTTCCCACCTGCCCTTGGTCTGTTGATTCAGTACAGTTCTTTTGCAAGCTGGTTTGTTGAAATGATCCAGATTCAAAGCAATCCTATTCAGAACCAAAACTTCCCACCTTTCCTTTCCCTCCCTGACATAAATCTCATATTTGGAGAGATTACCAGATGTATGAGATTATGGCTAAAAAGAATTTACACTGGCAGAAATTTATGTCTAACGTGGAAAAACTTAAAATAGGGGGTTTTACCTATTAATGAGGTACAGAAGAGCTGCAGATTTACAGCTAATGTGCACAGACTCGAAAATATCTCCTCTGTGAAGAAACAAAATTAAGTTAATAATTACAGTATAATTAGACAAGAAGAAAGATTTGTCAAGTGAGGTAGAATTTCTACTTCACTAGTTACAGGAAATGAGATATTTGGTGTGCAGAACAGATTCATACCTTTTCTGCCAGAATTATGTGTAGGACTGAGAGTATCATTCGAACTGTACACTGTAATACAGGTACTGGAAGATACTCAAGAATGAGAAGTTTTTGTTTGAACCAGCCTGCTAATTTAACTAGCATCTGCATGGCTTTTTTCCCTTTTAGAGACAGATATTAAGGCTATCACTGTCTACCTCAAGTGCCTCCAGGCACCATGAACTCTGTGCTAAATCAAACTGGAATTCAGGGCATCTGGTCTTCAGGCTCAAAACATTTATCTTTTTTCCTCACTTGAAACTGAAAATAACCAGCTTTTTGAAAGAATTGGATAGTAGGATTTTGGGCTAATAAACACTTCCTAAGACTACTATACTATCTTAATCTCTGGATATGTAGTGTATATACTCAAGACTGCGTCATCTTTATGAGGACTTGTCATTGAAGTGTATCTAATGTGAAGCATAATGAAGTGGAATACTTCTCAGAAACAGAACATCTGTTTATACATAGATATTTAATTTGTGTCATCCCAGCTATCTTCCTTGTGTCCAAGTTAACGAGTTATGATCATGTTATTATGGAATCAGAATGGTTTGGTTTGGAAAGGACATTAAAGATCACCTTGTTCCAACCCCCCTGCCACTGGCTGGGACACCTTCCACTAGACCAGGTTGCCCCATCCAGTCTGGCCTTGAACACTGCCGGGGATGGGACAGCCACAGCTTCTGTGGGCAACCTGTGCCAGTGCCTCACCCTCACAGGGAATAATTTCTTCCTAATATCTGGTATAAATCTCCCCTCTGTCAGTTTAAAGCCATTCCCCTTTGTTCTATCCCTCCATGTCCTTGTGAAAAAAAAACCTCTCCAGCTTTCTTGTTGGCCCCTTAAGGTACTGGAAGCTGCTCTAAGGTTTCCCTGGAGCCTTCTCTTCTCCAGATTGAACAAGCCCAGCCTGTCTCCACAGCAGAGGTGCTTCAGGCCTTGGAGCATCTCCATGGCACCCTCTGGACTCACTCTGGACTCACTCAACAGGTCCATGTCCTTCTTACGCTGAGGGCCCCAGAGCTGGACACAGCACTGCAGGAAAGGTCTCACAAAAGCGGAGCAGAGGAGAAAAATTCCCTCCCTTGACTAAAATGGTCCTTTTTGTTCTGTCATGGTTTGGGCAGTAGCATTTCACCATGATGTATTCCTTAGTGATACTTGTCAACTGTAATCATTACAAAAAGTAGCAGGGCCACTTTCAGTTGATTTTAAGGGTTGTTCCAGTCTAAACACTGGAAAATGTCATTGGACACATGAATTTATTTATGAACAGTCTTTGTATTCTGCTGTCATGCTAGAGTAAGTACAATTAGAGATAGATCCTGGAATTTTGAAGGCTGAGTGAATGCATTGTGTGCAGTCCTGATAGTCACAGAGATGCACATAGGACGATTTTAGGCAGTACAGAAAGAGAAGGAAATATTTAATTCCTTTACTTTGGGCAGCCTTGCATTATTGCTGGGGACAGCTCAGATTTAAGCATTTATAAATGATTGAGTGAAAATGGTTTTAGGCTTGACTTCAAGGTCTGGTGGTCTTGGGAAGGATGCACTCAGAGTCTGGTTTGGTTGCTTATCAGTGAAATAGTCATATGGTTATTATAAACTATGAAACTGGGCAGTTGGTGCCTGTAGTTCAAACTGATGCACAACTGTGAGATCATGGTGGTTCCTCTGGCTGGTGGCCAGAGCAGAGTACAAAGACTTGTTCAAAGTAAGAATCAGGATATTGCTGGCCTTCTCTGGATGTGTACTCAAGAAAATAAGTAGTGCTGACAGAGTTGTTGTACTGGCGTAGTATTTCCAGATTGTTTTTTTTTTCTGATTTTATTGTGTTAATATTCTACCTGGGTATGTTTATTTGTGGAATTCTGTGTACGCTTGAAGACTTTTGATGTTTTAAAACATAGATCAGTTAATTTTCTATCCGTTTCTGGTGTTTGGGGGTTTTGAACAATATTCCCATCTTCTTTAATATTGTCAAGAATGTGGCATTGCTTCTGTGACAATGAGAAAGTCTAATTTGTCTTACTCTTCTTGCTGAGGACTTAATTTATTCTCTGTGGATGTAAACCATATTTTTTCCTCTGGTTATACCCAGAGGTGGAAGGTAAACATTTATTATTTACTTCTGTATGTGGCTTTGTGTGTTCCGAGTGTAGTTTGACTACCGTAGTGAAGTAATTATGTGGTTAATTCTTTTAAGAAGAATGTGTAATTGAAAAAGAAATCTTTGCTTGCATACTTAGTTGCCAAAATAAAGGGAATTGAAATCTGCTCTGAACTGTCAGAATGTACTTTTAACTAGTTAAATCCATGTTTACAACCTTGCCTGTGGTTAACCGCCACTAGATAAGATCATGGACTGTCTTATTGTGAGTGCTAACATGTAACAGACTGATAATACAGTTCACATTTAAATTCCTTTCCTTTATGTTTTATTTTTTTTAATTGTCTTTGGCTTTCAGAGTAGCTTTATGTGCTGTGAGGAATGTTATCAGTTTAGTAAGTGGCTGTTTCTCAGAATAATCCACTGCAGCTGGAAAGGTAATGATTTGCCTTCTGCAGTACTTGACTACAATGTTTTCCTGCAGTGCTTCCATAGAAGAGACTTCAGTGGTTAAGACTGCTCTGGTAATGTGCTGAATTGCATGTCTGGACATGCACAATATATGAAATTTGAAACTTGGAAGTATGTACACTTTTAAGTCAATAAAACTAAAAGCAGTCACAGTGCATCTCTTTAACTGTTGTTCCTGCTTCTTAGTTATCACAGAAAAGCAAAGAGAATTTATTTCAAGTACTAGCTTAATCTGGGCCTTGTCCCAGCTACTCATATGAATCTCCTTCAATTTTCACTAAAGTTTATCAGGTAAAGTGATCTTTGAGATAGAGCATTTGGGGAATGTGTAGGGCCATCATATGTTAGTAGTACTAGTTATTTTACCAGAGTAATCACAGTGTGTACATGTATGTGTGTGTGTTCGTATATAAAAAAAAAATGTATAAAACTTACACATACATATAATATGAAATCTGTTAAGAAATGCATGAACAGCATTCAGTCAAATCAGCTAGGCAGGTGAGTAGGTTGTCCTCTACCTGACTGTAGCCTGCTGCAGAATTGTTCTGCAGAACATATCTGAAAAACAATAATCTTTGCAGCTAAGTTTCTAGGTAATCTTTTGTGGAGTATATTTCTTAAGTATTTCCATTTGAAACTGTCTGTTTAAATGAAGTATTTTGTTATGAACACCATGAGCATTTGATTGTTCCCCAAAACAGAGGTAGTGATAGGAATTTTGTGGTTTGTGGCAAGTATCTTTCATTTTCATCTGTCTACTTGATTATAGCTTTTTTTATCTCTTCTTGTACTTTGCCATGCCAGAAACTTTGGTTGGGATTGCGTGTAAGCTTTACAATTCTTTGGTCAGTCCCAGCACTACTGCTCCTTCGGCTGAAGTGAACGATATATGTTACATGGAGTGCCTTACAGTTCTGTAACTTCTGTTAGCAGTATTATTGATGAGTAATTTGAATGTCAACACTGTGGTTGGAGTAGGATGTGGGCATTGGGGAAAGACAAGCTTTCTGCACTGGAGGGAGTATTTTGCATGTGATGATTATGGAACAGCTCACAGTCCAACTGTTTCTACTCCATCTGGAAATAAAGTACTGTGTGATGGGCATAACAGTATGATTGTCTTTATTTTTAAAGATGTCCGCTGAATTTTGCCCGTTGGAAATCAGAGGTTTACACCTGCAGAGAACTTACATGCTTATAGCTTCCGCTTTGCTAGACGGAGGATGTTCAACTTTTCTGGCACTTAGACACAGCCTGGTTTAAGCTTTATTTATTAATATGAGATAAAGCAGTCCAATCTGTATTTCAGATTACTTTAAAAATGGCTGTTGGTGAGATTTGATTTTCTAGAATGCCTTTTCCTTGGTGGCTTCTGTCTCTGTGTCTTATTCATGTTACCTTTTGTTTGTCTCCATAATGGACTTTGTGCCAAAGTGCACGTGCTGCAGAAAGTCTTTGTGACACTCTGTGGGATTTGGCATTCTGCTATGAAGATTACCGATGGGTGATGCCTGGATAATTCCCAGTGCATGCTGTTCCCACGGGCAACCTGGAAATGGGTGTGGTTGACTTGAGTAGTAGCAACAAAGGTATGAAGCTAAGATTGCCTTCTGGAATGGCAGCGCATCAAAGGGCTAGGAAAATCTATAAAATGAGCAATAAAGTCACTTTGAAAGTTTCAGGTTTACTCATTTTACTACTGCAGGAAGATGCTTGTAACGCATTGGTTTATATTGTGAATATAGTACATATTCTTTGAGAAAGTAGATAAGGGGAAATCCTGCCAGAACTCTACTAATAACTGTGCTCCAATGAATGGGTTATTTTTTTTCTGGGAGAGTCTTAAACCCTGCTTATTCAGTTATCTTTAGCTGAATTCTTTCTGTATAAAGAATGAAGTAGTTAATCAACTTCTAAGTCTGCTTGGAAGGGGCTTAATTGTTAATAACTATCACCAACACTCAGAAGTGTCTGAACTAATTTGGTGAAATGCATTTTCCCTGCAGCAAGTGCTGTGTGTTTTCAATAGACTGTTATAACAGCTGTATCGATTACAGCTTTGCCATGTGGCTAAATCCATTAAAACCCTGATAAGGTTTTCAAAAATAGCCCTTAAAATGATATTGAAATTAAGGAAATGCTGTGTTGGAACCCTAACTTAAGTGTTCAGTTCTCTTACTAACATAAGAGAATTCACGGTAGCTGTCAAGGGCCTGTGTTCTTCCTGTGGGAAGATGCCTGGAGGTATGCAAAAGAGGGAGGCTAGGGAAATACAGGTTTTTAAACCGTGACTCTCTTGGAAGTAGGGAGCTTTATTCTGGTTTACTGCAGGTGTTTATCTTCACTAAAAAATCAGATGTTTTATGTGCCAAAGTCATTGGGTAAAGAGTTGATAACTGAAACAAAGATTGGAATGGGTAAAGAGTTGATAACTGAAACAAAGACTGGAATGCAGATCTTCCTCCTCCCAGGTGATCATCTGCTCTGTGTGTATGTAGTCTTTCTGTCTGCAGGATGGACCTTTGATGTTCTTGCAAGGTGTATCAGTTTCAACAAGAGAGATCAAGAGCTTCCTGCTATAAATGAGCAGATTGACTGTTGATAGGATACTTTCTTGGAGAAAGGGTGGTCTGAATCCTAGCACGAATTAATCCAGATCTCCCACATCTGAGGCAAGCATGCCACTTAACTTCTGTTAAATGGAGCTACGGAGTGAGGCAAAACAGCTCTACCTCCAACTACTTCCTCTGCTCACTCCTGACAAGTGAAGGAATCTGGTGTGAGTGCCATCTGTATCAAACCCCTCAGATAAAACCCTCAAGAAGGGCTTGTGAATACAAGTGTAAGACTAAGCTGCAAGATAGGGTGGTAAGCTGCTCAGGCCTGCCAAAATAGGGTGTGCCTGAAAACAAAATTTCGTGTGATTAGGGAATGGAAAACTTTGAGGTGCCTGGGGAATCCTGGTAGCATCTGAGGGGGTGAATGTGAAGATTGCAGTTTCTCATTCATGTCTAACTGATTTTTAACTTTTTTTTTAACATAAATTCTTTATGTGGTTTAAAACTGAGGTGCTTGAAAAAACTGCTCTTTAAGCTCTGCCAAAAAAACCCCAAATCACATCAGTCTGTCTCATCCGAATCAGCTCAGCTGTCTAAAGTACAACTGCAGAAATAATTTCTGATGGTGGATTTATGTGTATGAATGCCATGTAGTTCATGGCTAGTATCAGTTCTAACACAGGAACGGTTTGACTAGAGTTTGGTTTAGTTTTTCTTCCAGTCTCTGTTGGTGAAGACTTAAAGGATTAGCAGGTTGTACTTGGAAGCGTTTTCACATCCTGAGTATCAATGAATCACCCAAATCTCTCTCTCTGCCCAATGACCTGTCAGTACAGTGACCAGTGGTTTACAAACCTAGAATTTTATCTTCTATTTTAATGGGAAAGCCTGAGGCTGTGAATATGTATCACACAATACAATGCTCAATAGTGTACCAGACACAGTGAAAATTCACTGTGCCTGTAGCTATATTAGTATATTAAATAACAGGGTTATTAATCTTTCCTCACCTCAGAAACTTGTAGTCCATGTGTTAATGTGTTTTTGTACGAACTTTAATTGCTCAGACTTGTAACAACTCAAAACTTAAGATCCTGTTTCCCACTGCAACTTGAGTCTTGAGAAATCAGTTTTATTTAAAAGCAGAAAAATATTGTGTTGGTTATGTTACATTTTCAGTGGCATATGGAGGTTCATGTGTGGTTGCTCGGAAGGTTAGTTTTTAAGGACAGGTATTAGGTAGCAGAAAACAGATACAGAAAGAAAGCAGAAAACAGTTGCAGTTAGGAATCTCCAAAGCCTGCTGTTCCCCACATCTGTGTCTCTCATGTGATAATGGTGTTAATCATATAATGAATGTCAAAGTCTCCCTATTGAAATGGACAGTTTATTTGGGTTCTGTGTTCTTTCTCCATAGTGGTAGATGTGTCCTTGGAGTTTCCTTCCTTTCTTTGATAATAATGATAATAAAATGAGCATTATTCTATGAGAAGAAATTACTGTTTTCTGTAAAACCAGTGGAGTGTTTTGACATCACCCCATGCAGTAATACTAGTGAGCTGATGAAGACATGCACCAGTGCTGGTCCCAGCAGCAGCAAAGCAGCCACAGCCCAGCTGCCTCTTCTAGAGACAGCTTGCCAGGCACTCTATGGCAGCACGCTTCCAGCCCATGCAACCTTCCCTTGAACTCATTTGAAAGAGTTTTAGAACTTAGAATACATGTGAGGGTGGTGAGGCCCTGGCACAGGGTGCCCAGAGAAGCTGTGGCTGCCCCATTCCTGGCAGTGTTCAAAGCCAGGTTGGATGGGGCTTTTAGCAACCTGGTCTAGGGGAAGGTGTCCCTGCCTGTGGCAGTGGGGTTTGGAGCCAGAGAATCTTTAAGGTATCTTCTAACCCAGACCGTTCTAGGATTTTATGATATCTCTGCTATAGCTCTACTAGATCTGGAATCACACTGTGGACTAATCTAGCTTATTTTTTTATTGCTCTGATCGAGCCAAGCATCTAATTGTATGCATAAATTTGTTGAAGTCAATGACAAAGCCTGTGGCAGAGGGCTTTGCTGGTCTGGGATCTGAGTAATGTTGTCTAAAGAATATCCATGGAAAATTACACTTTAGATGTTTCGATTGATCAGCATTTGTTTCTATAACATACACCAGCACCAGCCCTGAAGGTAAGATATTTTATAGGTGAGCTGAGATGAAGACTCAGATTAGGGTGGTGGTTTTCCAAAAGTAAATAGCAGCCAGGAGTGATGTGGGAAGAGAATTGCAGAGTTATGGCTTCCTGCACTTATCTTGAAGCATGTCAGCACCATATTCACTGTCTTAAAGAAATTACCACAATAAAACACCTTAATATTTATCTTAATGTAACAAAGAAATGTGTTTCTTAAAATAAAATCTGATTAGACCTGTGGAAGAAATAATAGGTTCTACATTAGCTTCAAATGAAGATAAAGTGTACCTTTTATTACATGGTTTTGGCTTTCATACTGTATAAGCTCAAAGTAGCAATGCTTATTTTCAAGAGTTAAAAAAAAAAATAAGTTTAGAAATTTTTTAAAAGGTTTTGACATTCAATCTGTCATTATTGTCTTCTCAAGAATGCATGCAGTATTTGGGGGAAAAAAAAGGCAAAAGGAGAGAGTTTTGTTGAATGACATTGATCTTCTTTGGAGTTCTTGTTTGATTTTCTGATCATTAAGCTCCTCACATGGAAAGAGAGTTGAAAAGGCTGAGAACTATGACTTTAGATGTAGCTTTTAGGCACGTCACCAGGTCTAGTAGTAATACAGTACAAATTGGACTTGACTTTTTTAACAGGAAGGATCAGTGTTTGAAAGTCATGCTTTTCTTTTGTGCTTCTATTCACTTTAATATGCAACACCCAGTATGGCTTCAGAAGATTTATTGAACAGATTTTTTACAAGGTTTAATCGTAATCTTTGCAAATTAGTGTTAGTTCTTCTAGCCTTTACTAACAACATTTTTGTGGCTCAGTGCATAGTGTTAAAAATGGCACAGGACAGGAATACATTAAAAAAAAAAAGAATAGAAATTTGTACTTGAAAAATAAACTGGTGGATATAAGCCCAAGTTTTCATATTGAGTGACAAAACCAAAAGACCTTAGTACTGCAGGGGTAGAGAGGAGGTGATAGAAGAAACAGTGTAGGAGATGTAGTTAATATAGAATCATCATCAAAAAATCATCATAAAATGGTTTGGGTTGGAACAGACCTTAAAGCTCAGCCAGTTCCAGCCCCCTGTGACAGGCAGGGACACCTTCCACTACACCAGGTTGCTCAAAGCCCCGTCCAAGCTGGCCTTGAACACTGCCAGGGATGGGGCAGCCACAGCTTCTCTGGGCAACCTGTGCCAGTGTCTCACCACCCTCACAGGGAAGAGCTTCTTCCTAGTATCTAACCCCAATATACCCTGTGTCAGTTTAAATCCATTCCCCCTTGTCCTGTCCCTGCAAGCACTTGTCAAAAGCCCCTCTCTAGCTTTCTTGTCACTCCCTTCAGGCACTGGAAGCTGCCCTAAGGTCTCCCTGGAGCCTTCTCTTCTCCAGGCTGAACAAGCCCAGCTCTCTCAGCGTGTCTCCACAGCAGAGGTGCTCCAGCTGTGTGATATACTTTGTATAAGTGTAAGGGCACAGCTGTGCAGTTCAAATAACTAAAATTTAAATGCTGTTTGTAATGCAGACCTAAGAAATCCATTACCAGAAACACCACTGGATAATATGGCGGGGGGGGGGGGGGGGGGGGGGAGGGCTCTTCATTTACTTTTATCTGCTAGTATGTCAGAAACAGTGCAAGGCTAAATGGCATCAGGATAGGAGAGCAGCTGATGTAGGCTAGGACACTGGCACCGCCCAGTGCTTCTTTGTGGTGGTTTTTGGAAGTTTCTGTGCCGTATTTGGCAGGGTTTGTTGCCTCTCAGCCACATGGCCTGTTAACAGGGTATAGTTATTCATTTATATGGTGCCTATGGTATTGAAAATATTTTGCAATAAAAGAACAAACTGTCTAGTGGGAGGGATTTTAGGGTTTTTTCTTTATTTGATGTTATGCTGAGCTTACTTAGAAATATTTAGAATACTTGGCTCTTACACAGCTATCCTTTTCTTTCTTCTCTTCCCCCTCTTTTTAGTACTGTTTTCTGGTACATATTTATACCCATCCCAGAAGAAACCTCAGTGCCTTTTTGTGTAAGCTTTAATACCTTGTTTTCTGCAGTTGAATGTCTGATAGTATTCTGCCTACTACTGAACTGCTGCACTGATGAAAGCTGCTAGTTGTTACCAAGTTCCCTGTGACCTTCACAGGCCTCTTACAAGGCTATATTGGAAGTATCTTGCATGGTTGTTGGGTTACTATTCATGAATCCTCTCAGTATTCCATGTTTTAATTTGTATTATGGGCATAGAAGTGAATTGGGACAATTAAAGTATTTTAAATATCTGCCTGCTTGTCTTTTTGTGGGGAAAAAAAAACAAAACAAAACCCAAATAACCAAAGCAACAACCTTTTTGTTTGGAAAAGCTAGCAAAACTTTCCCAGAAATTAAATTCTGTTTTTATTTTGTTGTAACACAGTGTCTAGAGCCAGACAACATGTTTGTAGTGAAACTCATTTTAGAGCAAACTAGGGACCAGGAGGTTTCACTGGAGCTTGCCAAGGGTGAATGGGCCGCAGCAAGTGTCTGAATGGAGACTGTGAAATTAGAAGAGGCATCTGAGATTGAGCTGAAGCCTCCTTTGTAAACTAACATACACTGACTGCAAGACTTCAGAATGTGTTTGAAATAGAATTGTAGCCTCTTCTGACAGAAGCTAACAGAAGCTAAGCAACCTGTGGCAGTCCCTCACCACCCTCACAAGTGAAGAGCTTCTTCCTGGTATCTAATCTCCCCTGTGTCAGTTTAAAGCCATTCCCCCTTATCCTATCCCTACTTGTCCTTGTAAAAAGTCCCTCTCCAGCTTTCTTGTTCCTCCTTCAGGTACTGGAAGCTGCTCTAAGGTCTCCCTGGAGCCTTCTCTTCTCCAGGCTGAACCAGCCCAGCTCTCTCAGCCTGCCTCCATAGGAGGGGTGCTCCAGCCCTGGGAGCATCTTCATGGCCTCCTCTGGACTTGCTCCAACAGGTCCACGTCTTTCTTATATTGGGTCTCCAGAGCTGGACACACCACTGCAGGTGGGGTCTCATGGAGCAGAGTAGAAGTGGGAATCGTACCCCTCGACCTGCTGATCAGGCTGTTGGTGATGCAGCCTGTTTCTGTACACCCAGTACAAACAAGACACTGACAAAGTGCAGCAAGTCCAGCAAGTCCAGCAGAGGTGTCCAGGATGACCAGGGGGTTGGAGCACAGGAGAGGCTGAGACCCCTGGGTTTGTTCAGCCAGGAGCAGAGCAGGCTGCAGGGGGTGTTACAGCATCTATTCCCTAAGCTGGAATCACTAAATTATTAATGCTTGCATTGACAGTGAAACTCTGGAGAAAAACTCAGTGATCTGGGAAACATATCCAAGTGACTGACAGAACAAGGAAAGAGGAGGTTATGCTAGCTGGGTCTGGCAGGCTGTACAGCAGGTTGTCCAAGGGTGTGATCACAAAGTGGGGCAGGGGAGAGTCTTTGTGCTAGGAATCTGTCTGTGCAGTTGAGCAGCTGATACACCCTATAGTTTCTCCTAAGTGCATGGTATGTATGTAGATTGTTCTCTCTTCTGGGAAATTACATGTAACTTGCGCTTTCCCTGATCAGTGGTGCAGAGCACTTCGCATCCATAGTCACTCTCCTGTGCTGCAAATAACATTTTTAAATTTGTGGAGTGCATATTTTCTTTAATGAATTATGAATGCAAGGAAAGCAAAATGAGGAATTCATTCACTGTTTCCCGTCAGCAGGCAGGTGTTCAGCCATCTCCAGGAAAGCAGGGCTCCATCACACCTAACAGTAACTTGGGAAGACAAACACGATCACTCCAAAAATCTCCCCCCATCTTTCCTTTTCGTTCCCCCAACTTTATATGCTGAGCATGACATCATAAGGTATGAGATATCCGTTGGATTAGTTGAGTCAGCTGTCTCAGCTGTGTCCTCTCACAGCTTCTTGTGCACCCCCAGCCTTGCCAGTGGGTGGTGTGAGGAGCAGAAAAGGCCTTGGCTCTGTGCAGTACCTAAAACACCCCTGAGTTATCAAGGCTATTTTGATCACAAATCCATAGCACCCTATGAGCTACTATGAAAAAAAATCAACTGTCCCAGGCAACACCCGTGCAGTGCATCTAGTGATGTTTTCTGTTAATCTCAATGTATTTTACATAGTTTGTGCTTTCATTATTTAAGAAAACAAGCATATGTTTATTCCTTCTGTGAGGTAACTGCATGCAGTGCTACTTTGGGCAGAAGGCTTTTTTGGTCTTTTCCTCCTCCCATTGTCTACTTCAAAATATGGTTCCAGATTGCAAAAACAAAGCAATCTTTCCCTAGGGATTAGTTATTCTGCAAAGACTTCAGATTCTGTAATGTGTAGTTTTAACTCTCTTGAAGTGTCAGGAAGAGATGTAAACGTGTGCTTGTCTTCTTTTCTTTGTATTCATTTTACAATTCATAGAGAAATGGAGAAGTTGGTTATTTTAATGTGTAGACTATTTCTCCAAGCCTAAGGAATTGTTTGCCTTAAATGAGCATAAGATACCGTGTTTTACTTCACATAAAGCAAGTAATGTGGTCTCTTTTGTTGCACAAAAGTGTTCTTGAATTCTCATTGTATTCTCCTTTTCTAAATTCTCCTGTTTCTAAATTAAGAAGAAAAAAAAAAAGCACTTGTTTAAATAATAACTAATTAAAAAGTGTGCTTGAAATAAAATGGGATTTGTGTTACTGGAAAAGAGGGTCCTTATGCTTGACATGTTGTAAGTGCAAAGTGTGTGACCTACAGGTGTTGAATATGCAGCAATTCTGTTTGGCTTTAGTCCATTAAATTAGCCACCCTGCTTTCTTTAGCTTGCTGGGAAAATTACAAATGCATTGGTTTGTGGCTCCTTAGCAGTTTGGAGATCAGCAGGACAATGATTCTTAGTGGACTTCCAGACAGAGTCCCATTGTTCATCATCAAACTCTGCCAAGAACTTATCAGATGCTGTGTAATGAGGCCCTCCTTTTAGAGATGCTCCAGAAAAGAGAAACTGCTAACAAGTATTGATTTTCATTTCATGATAGTCATTTTAAATGAGAAAAGCTTATTCTATTTTACCTTTTTTGATGGTTTCATTTAGTATGTTGGAGGACACTTGTTAAATGGGATTTTTCATGGCATTTTAAGCATGGTATGTGCCAGGTATTGATTTGTATTGCATTTCTCTGGTGTGGTGTTGTTTAGGGATTGTTGCTTTCTCTACATCAATGTGCCAGCTCTATAGATATGAACTTGGTAAGGAAAGTGATTTTATTAAAACAAGCCCAAGGAAACATCCCCAAATACAACCAAAATGGTACGTGACAATGTGCCCTCTGTTCCCATCTGTGGTAACTGACAAGGCAAATTAAAGGCTTATTGCTGTCAAAAGAGGCTCTACAGTTTCCCTGCTCCCTGATTCCCTGGTCCTTTTCTGCCAGCCTGTCTGCAGAACGGGGAGGGGATTCAGGTGCTTCTGCAACTGCTTGTGCGACTGTGTAAATCATCAGAGCAATCCCTGCGATGAGGTGGGAACGCTTTTTGCTGCAAGCAATTACTCTAAGAGCAGCAGATGGTGGCCCAGAAATCCTTGGGGCTTTTGCTGACTCCATGGCCTGTTTCAGCTCTCTCCTACTTGAAGTCCTCAGTCCTGGTGGCAGCCTGACAAGGGCATGGCGCTGGCACTGCTGCTAAAAGAACAGCGCTGGTGTGGCATGGTTTAGGTTTGGTGCTTGCGGAGCAGGAGCAGGGAGGTCATTGGGGTTATAGCCAGCCAGGCCAGGGAATAAAAAAAAACCCAGTTGAGAACAGGCTGCTGAAGGCTGGGAAAGGCCTCCATCTTTTTTCAACACAAACACTGCTTTAAAAAATGCTCCTCAGGCTGTGGTGTGAGTGTTTGGTTGCAATACTCTTTCAGATGTCAATTTCTAGCATTTCTGCCTGACTGCCTAGGGTGTTCTGATTTTAGAAATTAGATATTTCATCAACTTTAAAATATTATTCTCACTGACACTATTGCCAAGTGATATCTAGTGGAAATAAGACTGCAAGTGAATTAGACATCTCTTCTTTCCTTTCCTCTTGGTGTGATAGGCCATACTGGATATATTCAGTGTGTGTTTTAAGTGTAACATTTCTGTTTTCTCAATTATGAAATGCAGCAGAAGAGGCTATCAAGTTCCCATTTTTTAACAGTTATTAATAACTGTCCTAGAAGAAGCATCATGTTAGAAGTCCTAGAAGATGCTGTATTTTGCTGCAAAACTTTACAAGTGTTTTTATTCAAAGATTCTAAGAGGGGCTTACAGATGATACAATGCAACCAAGCAAACTTTCTTTCCATTTAGAAAAATATTTGACCTACTACTTCCTTTCAGTGGAAGAGTGATGAATGATCACAGAGCAAAGAAAATTGATATGTAAGGATAAAAAGTTTCATTGGCCACATCACCTGATTTCAATCCCTCTTAATAAAACAGTACTGCATGGGAAGCAGCAAGGCAAGATTCATGTACTGAGAGCCAGGCTCCAATGAATAATTTAAGTTCAAATATACTTGCTGCATATTTCAGTGGTGACTACTTATTTGATCACTATATGCTTTACTGAATCCTGTTATAGCTTTTTAGTATTGTTCTGTCCCCCGCTGTCACTTGGATTAGCTGTTTGGATGGCATGATGCTCTCGCAACAGATCTGTACCAACTAAAAACTCCCTCTTCATATCCACCTGCAGACTATGTATTTGATCTAACAGCTGCGTACCTACAATGAGCCAAAGAGCAGCTGTGGTGCTAAGTGGACCAGAAGTGAGAAGACTGATTTTTGCATTTGGATAATCAAATATAAGCGATTCTGGTACAGTTCAGCCATATGTAAATGCATCTCTTTTTTCAGTACAGGCTGTCTTGTGTTTTGTTCTTACTTATTTTCTCCAGCTGTGCTTTCACAGCCACTCGCTGGCTTTGGTTCCCTCACCTTTTGTTTCCTCCTTAGTCTTACAAGTTGTTGATGAGTTATATCATCTCCCATATATCAAGGGAGATTCATCTTCATTTAATTTAAAATTGTGCCCAAGAATATTTCTATTGTTTCATCCCCTTTTTTGGACTCCAAATTTATGGAAAATTGCTGACATCCTCAAAAAGGAATCTGAACTGTAATTCTGTGCCCAGATGCTAATCTGGTCCATGAGAAAGAGTTTCAGTTTTGTTGTTTGCTTGCTTGTTTCCCACCTCACATCTTTTGCAATATAATAGGCTCATAACATGCTTGGGCATTTAAAGTTCTTTAAGCTAATTGTGAAAATGCTGTTCATAATTTTATCTGTTTCAAAGTTATCATTCTACTTTAAATCATCTTTTGATGGTGACTTACAGCCTTTTCTCCTCTATTGTAGGAATACTTCTTCCACACTTTTTTGTTGAGCAACATGGAAAAAATTAAGATTAAAATATTATTTGTAATGTAAAAATAGAAAAGGAGTGATCAGAATGACTTAATCTTACCTTCTGTATCAGCATTTAGGTAGATGTATCTCATTCTATAGAATTTCTTTTTCTGAGGTTAAATTCTGTCCCTACAGAGGTCAATGGGAAGTTTTGATATTACCTTCAATGAACAGGATTATTTTACAGCCCTTTAACGCTCTGGGTATTTTTGTTGTTCTTATCATAGAGAAAAAATTAGATTTTAAAATATTTTTTTCACTCCAGCTTCTCTTTTCCAAAATATTCTGGGCTTTATTTCTTGAACATTTTCTGCTCAACTTTCATTTTAGTTCCCAAGTAGAAACAAAACAATATGCCATTAAAAAGTTTATTTTTATAAGCATCAAATAAAATATTTTGGTAAGGTATTATAAAAAATAAAATAATAAAAAAATAATGCTCCTTTTGAAATCCAGCCTCTGGATTTGTAAAGAAAACTTTCTTGGTTTTTGAGAGCTCCATTTGTTTTGACCGAAGCACATTTTCTTGTGCTCCTGGAATGCATTATTTTGGGCTAAGCAGCTTTCCAGAGGATGTCACAGCCAGAGCAATGCATCCCTGAGGCTGCACAGTGGCTGGGCTGGGGCAGTGAGTGCAGGCATCCCCCTGTGCCAGTGCTGAGCGCCCTTCAGAGACAATGTCCTGATGGGGAAAAACACTCACCCCTTTTCCCTCAGATGGGTACAAACTGTATTGCTGAAAGCTTTGTGCTTAGGAGCACAAAGAGAGCAAAGTGCAGCATCTTGGCTATGCTAATTAGTATACATAATCTTCAGTTTAATAAGGTGATTTAATTATTAACTTTTTTTTCTGTGTGTAATTTATGTGTAAATTCTCCTTTTTTTTTTTTTTTTTTCCAAATGGTGCAAGAGTACCCGGGGTGACGTATTAGTAACAAGCATTGGAGCGTGAGTTTGCAAGTGCCTCTTCTGTCAAATTATGACCACTTCAAAATAGCTTCTGGTGCAAGAAGAAATATTTTGACTGATATTTCCCCTTACAGAGAGAGAGAGAAGCATACTCATAGCATGTGCCTACTGACTCTGTCCATCTTATCTTTAATGCATGCATCTGCGGAGAGCCAAGACAAAGTTCATCAGTTGCTTTGAGCAGTCATTACACTTCTCTGTGAGCACTTGATTTCTTTTTTGAATGACCTTCATGGACAAGTCCCATTTAATTTTATTTAAAAAAATTATTTAAATTTAATTTTATTTTAAAATATTTTATTTAAAAATAAAATGGTTGCTGTAGATATCATGTCTCTATATAAATAGTGAGAAGACTGTTCCCTGGGCTCAGTAGCTGACTAAACAAAATAGGACCAGAGTGGACTATTTAGGTGCTGGCAGATATCAGTGCAGCAGAACAAAGGAAGCAAACACCAATGGAGATTCTAATATAGTATTCAAGTTATTTAGACTAAATAACAAGTCTCCTAGTCATTTAGACCTAAGTCTAAACCAAGCCATTTCAGTGTGATTAATGGTGTAGAAACTTACTCTGCCAAAATGCTTGCTCTTTGTGCCGAGTGTGGGCTGAGGTAGGTGCAGGGACCATGACAAGGAGGGCATGGGGCTCCTCTCGTTGCTGTGTGTTGTTCAATCAGCTACTTAACCCATGACTGATTGTTTATTTATTCACTTCTTACACTAGGGCTTCTCTACATGATCCCTTCTGATGAAAATGGAAGGCAGCTGATAGCCCAGCACTCATATGGGTTTAGCTGTGCAGCCATCAAATCTTTGGAACACTTTTATTTGGGTGTATTTTATTGTGTGTGAACACTAGAATGCATGATCAGCTACTTCCCAATTTTCAGTTCTTCATGCACTGCAGCTTCTGAGTGTAAACTGTGCCTTTGTCTTCTGACTAACCCCTCAAGAAATACATTAAGGCAGCACGGCAGTAGGTTAAACATTAAAATACTTGCCTTGCATGGTTCAGCGACATGATGGTGTTTGGTTGGCAGGTTGTGAATGCCAGTCTCCCTTAATTGCCTAGTCCTTGCAGTGGACTGTTCCTTTTTCTTCCTGAGTTACCTTCTTCTGGGTTGCCACTTTTCCTCTCAGGTTTTTATGTCTTTACCAAATCTTTGAATTACTGAATTGTCATTAAACTGGCAGTCTAGTTTTTCCACTGTGTCCTTCACTGGCTTCTGCTTTTTTTTTTTTGTTTGGCTAAACAGCCTATATACTTTCTTGCATATGCACTAATGATAATAACCGTGCACAGCAACAACTAATGACAATAACCATCCTCAACAATGTCTACAGTATAATCAGGTCAAAATCACAAGCCTGTGCATCACAAAACTGTTTGACTAGGAGTAGTCACATAGCCTTCCATAAATCTGCAGCCATAACCCCGTGGGCTGTTGTAGAGTGCAATTTGCATTCATCTGTGTCTAGTATTTATATCACCTAGGTGTCTAAATACAGGCATACCTGCTGGGTGTTTATTGATCTATTACCAAAGCACGTGAGGAATGCAAACCAGCGACCCAGGAACCGGCTCAGAGCGGTGGTGAAAGACCATAGTTTATTTTAAGACAAACTGCTTGGGGGGTGAGGTTCATAGGTAGCTTTCTGACAGCATAAAACAGTAACCACGTTGTCTGTTCCTGCTCATTCCTGTGCTGTGTTTGCATAGGCATTTATACAGCTGCAAAGTGAATGAAGCCAGGAAGAGGAACGTGGCTGAAAAGCAATCTTTTGTGGGTTTATTTTAACCTGGAGCAATTCCTTGGTTTCACAGCGTGGCCACACATGCCTGCTGGGGGACAAGTCAGAGGTGGGAATGAGCAGTTGGGCACTGGCAGGTGGCTGCTGCTTAAGCTCATTTAAGAAGTAATACCTCTGAGTGCCTGACCTGTGGTCTCAGGAGGTGGTATTGCCATGCTGCTGGCTGCAGTCAGCTCCCAAAGCATAGCTGCCTTTCCCCACTTGCCTCCTCAGCCTCCCAGCTGCCGGCCTGGCCATGGAACACGTCTGACCCAAGAACGAGGCACTTCAGGGTGCTTGATGGCTATATTAGTACTTAGATTCTGCAAAGTGTGGGTCATGCTAAATAGTTCTTAATCCAGACATTTTTTAGGCAAAAATTCTTTATGCTAATCTTTAGGAATCTGTGTGCAATTTGGTTCTTACATTTCCTGTAAGAAAGATACGTTTTTTTTCCCCTGAATTGTGCAAATGGCGTTAAGAACATGGTGTAAGGGCAGAGAACAAAATTTTGATTTTTTTTCTCCCTATTTTCTGCTGAGTTTATATTTTGTTTTGTTAGATTATGCAAACCAAGAACCATTTGGTGTTTATTAAAATGAAATAAAAAACAAAACCCAGAAAAGTGTGGATACGTTTGTAGGCTGATTATTTAGAAGTAGGTGATATGGAAGAGATTTTTATACTGGAGACAGGACAAAAAAGCCCTTGTCAGCAACATAATGGGAGAAAATGTCGCAGTTGTATAAAAGACACAGCACAAAGTGTTAGTTTTTTAGCAGCTGTGACAGTTACCATGATAGCTAAAGCCTTGAAACTTCTGTTCAGTGTTTTTACAAGCAAAACACCATGCTTAAAGTAGAGACTCTGCCAAGAGTCATACTTTTGTAAGTGAAGGGATTAGGAAACTTAAGCATTTGGATGCTGATTTTCATATTGTCTGTCAGGCTTGAATAAGCCAAGACTGATGAGGTATAGCCATTTTTATGCCCAAGATTAAGTTTAGGTTGACATTTAGAATGGAAGGTATGTAGGATATGTTTCTAAAAAGAAATTTTTAAGAAACCCTCACAACATTTGGTATTCAACAGCAGCTGTTGGGCAGAAATTTCTAGCTGTTGAAACTGGTGTGTTGTTGGGAGGAATTAGATTTATATTGTCTCAATAAAGTGAGAATACTATTTCTGTCTGGTATACCATTTTGATAATGAATTTTAAAACAAGAAAAATAGCCTTAAAATATGTCATATCTGTATTCTGTCAACTCAGAACACAAGCCCAGCACAGGCAAGGGCAGTATCTGTGTTTCCACCATGCAATGCCATCATTTCTGGTCTAGGACCCAATAATTACTGCTCTTCACAGTGACCTGCAGTGGCTTTGTAAATGGAGCACAGGCAGTACAGGCTGCTCTGGTAGAATCATAGAATAGTTAGGGTTGGAAAGGACCTTAAGATCACCTAGTTCCAACCCCCCTGCCATGGGCAGGGACACCTCTCACTAAACCATATCACCCAAGGCTCTGTCCAACCTGGCCTTGAGCACTGCCAGGGATGGAGCATTCACAACTTCCCTGGACAACCCATTCCAGTGCCTCACCACCCTCACAGTAAATAACTTTCTCCTTATATCCAATCTAAACTTCCCCTGTTTCAGTTTTAACCCATTACCCCTTGTCCTATCACTACAGTCCTAATGAAGAGTCCCTCCCCAGCATCCCTATAGGCCCCCTTCAGATACTGGAAGGCTGCTATGAGGTCTCCATGCAGCCTTCTCTTCTCCAGGCTGAACAGCCCCAACTTTCTCAGCCTGTCTTCATACAGGAGGTGCTCCAGTCCCCTGATCATCCTCGTGGCCCTTCTCTGGACTTGTTCCAACAGTTCCATGTCCTTTTTATGTTGAGGGTACCAGAACTGCACACAATACTCCAGGTGAGGTCTCACAAGAGCAGAGTAGAAGGGCAGGACCACCTCCTTCAACCTGCTGGTCATGCTCCTTTTGATGTAGCCCTGGTGGTGATGAGCTCTGTAGCATTTAGTGGGAACACTGCTGTAAGGACTACCCATGCTGCAGCCGGTTTTGTCCCACTAGCCCCAGCACCAAGTGGGCTCCTTGGCTTTTGTACCCTGAAACTAGGGAGGGGAGCAACGGGGCCAGGGTTATGGTACCAGGATCATGAAGCAATTCAGATGGTGCCTAATGTACCTGGTCCATTCTTAAACTTTTAGTGGGGCTTTCACAAAAAAGATTATGTGAAAATTAATGCAATTTTTCTGTTTGCACATGTTAATGCTCTGCAAATAATAAGCTTTTTGGAAACCTTGAGAGCGTCTACAGCCTTTGTAGGTGGCATGGAGTTGTTTAAGACATTTTTGCTATCCCTTATCACCTAAATAGATGTGTTGGATGATGTTGGTAGCATGCCTCTATAGTGACAAGTGTTGAAAGGGAGATGAAGAAGCAGAGTAAATAGTTCCAGGGCTTGTGATCTTTGTCTTATCCAATTTGTGAATTTTGGAGAACTCCAGTTGTCGCACTTCATGTTTGTAATTCAGTAGTGCCCAAATGCTTACTAAAAGGTTACTATGTCTTCGCTCATGTAACACTTGCTCTCAATTCAAGAAAAAATGTCTAATACAGCATTTTTTGGGTTCATGTACAGTTACATCACAGTTAGTTTTAGGCTTTGTACTCTGTTAGTAAAATTTAGAATACTTGTTGATTTTGAAGTTGCAGTTGAGATTTCAAGGACTAGTTTCATCTGTTTTTTAGCCAATACATCTTTATATAGCACCTTGAGCAATTTCCTTGATTGGTACAGAGTGCTAAGGTGATCTTTGCTTGCTATTTGTTAAATGTTCGGTTTATCAGTATTTTCTTTCTCTGCTGATATGTCAGTGGTTACATTTGAATATGAGGGATGCATTTTAAAGTAGTTGACATAGAGAATTATAAGATTAGATTTCCTTGCTTATTACACACAGATAGACCAAGGGAATAAGTAACAGAAAAGGTCTGTATTTGAAGGGAAATCTAAGAGAGCTTTCTATTTAGCAAGTGGAGTCAGCTCTCAAAGTATTCATGACACTGTTCCAGTTGGAAGGTATTTCTCAGGATGCCATGATTTATACTTTCCAGAGTACCATCTCATGTCTTCTTTCTCTTCCACCCCTGACTGCTGCTCCTTCCTCTTACTTATTCATCACAGGAGTGGCTAAAAACAGTTGAACCTGAGGGAGAGCAGGAAGAATAGGGAGAAGAGATGAATGACACAAAAAAGCACAGGCAGCTTGATGTCAGGGTCAAGTAAGAAGGGGAAGAAAGCTTTTGGACATTGGGAGAATATAGCCATGAAATGCTTTATGGGTCATTCACCAAGATTGCCAGCTGTGGAACCCATATGCTGGTACAGCTTGTGACCCGCCAACTTGGAGCAAAATAACAAAGGATTCTACCAGTTTTTTGAAGGAGCACTTACTGAGGAATATTACCTTGTCCTCTTCATGTGTATTACCACTTAAGAGCCACTCACAAGAGACTCTTTCCAAGTGTTTCCTGTTCAAAGCAGTTTTCTGAGCCCTGGAGGTATTCATGATACAAAGCAGGAGAACTTCCACGTGGATGGGATTCTTAAACTGTATTTATAATTAAGTTAGGATTATTTTTTTCACTCCACCCTTCTTTTCCCCACCCTACATTTTCAAGCCTTTGAAGAAAAGCCCGCCGTCTGGCATGTCTGTCATAGTTCTCCTGTTTCTGGAGTGCTTCCAGTGTCAGGGATTTCTGGCAGTTTACAGAATTTTATCGAATAGGAGCCATGAGATGATCACACCAGCAGAGCTGTTGCATCCCTGCATTACAAGAATAGAGCAGAGAGGCAAACTCGCATAGTTTCCAACCTGGAAGATGGAACCAAAAATATGTGTGAATGTGGATGTATTGTTTGAATGTGACAGTAAGCACTTTCGCTTTCTCCTGGTCCTGTACTAATGCTCTCCATCTGTTACAGCTGAGGAAACCTGGCGGAGCTAGTGGAGACTGATCCTAGCTTTGGACCAGCTCTGTACCAGTGCTAATTTCTGACTAGCTGTACATCCCAGCCTTAAATGGATCGAAGTGCATATTAGTTATCAACATGAGTCCCTGTGATCATCAACTGCATGCTTTTGCTTCTATTCTTCCAATCTTCTCTTGATACTTATTTTTCTTGTAGTTAAACTGTGAACAGAATAATCCTGTTTCCTTTGATGCAATGTGTACCAGCACTGGTGAACGAAATCCTGGCTGTTTCTGTTCTTCAAGGAATAGAAGTAGTTACACTAAATTGAATATTAAATTTTGAAATAAAGTCTGGTATTTGTTGAAGGTTTGACTGGGGGTTTCAACAAACTTGCTTCCTTTGAGATTATTTAGTTAAAAATTGAATTTATATTTAAAGAATACAGCACTTATGGCTGTCACCAAATACCTCCCAGTCTGTCACTGATTGGTGTAAGATTAAAAATGTTTAATGTATGCTGTTATTCTTTAAATCTTAAATCTTATTATGAATAACTTTTGAAACCAATGATAATTTCTCATGATCTTTTGTCTTTGCAATCAATTCTGGAGAGTATTGTACAACACTTAATTTTTATGTCTCTAGTTATTGATTACTGAGATTGCTTTGAGTATACTGCTCTTGGTTCAGCTTAACTGGTCCTTTACATGCCTTATCTCTTGTCCTTGACTGGCTGAGTCTCTTACATACAAAGTATTTTTTTTCCTCCAAATAGGTGGTAATGTGGCTTCATTCTTAAGGGCTTTAGCTATAAAAACCTCGTGCATGAGCTGGGTGAGTTAACTTTTGACCCTCTTTTGGCTAACAGTAGCAACCATCAGCAGATGGAGAACTTTATCTTTCCATGGCACTTCATAGTGTTTACACAGAGTCAGATAAGAGCTGGAGGAATTCTGCTCCCTATTACAGCATCACTTCACCATGCTCAATGCAAAATTGTTTTGTAGGGAAAAAAAGTACTTAGGTTGCTGCATAAGTCAAAGTATGCATTACACTTTTTCTCCCAGATTCACACTTTACCCTTCATGGAAAACTAGAATCTTTTATATTCTCTTCTTAGCTAATGAGTTTCTTTTTTACCTAAAAATACTTCCACCGTACTTTTTACAGTGGTAGTTTGTTGTTGTGATGCAGTTGTCTGACTGTATTTTAAGTTCTTTGGAATAGACTAGTGAATATTTAAACTGGATTTTTCTTTTAAGGACTGTGTTCTAGATCTTATAGATGAGCTAAAGACCCCAAATAGGCTACATCCTATAGGTTTTATCTCCACCATTGACAGGGAGAACAGAAGGATGGATGTGGAGTTGGTGCTCCTCAATTATTGCTGTGGTTTTGTGTTTTAATTTTGTGAATTGCTGTTTTTCTTCTGCATAAGACATGGTAAAAGCATGTGATTTGCATGGTGAATGGGCAGTGTGAATGCATTGCCACTTCCTTGTACCTGTCATGAGCACAGCAGCAATGAGATGTCCTTGATAGGAGAAGTCAGAGATCTGCTGGTGGTAGAAACTCTCTTAGTTCTGTCCCCAGGCCTGTGGGTTGAGACATGGATGTGTGCAGTGGTTAGGTCTGTTGCAAGTGTTTTCCTGACTAGGTCCTTGAAATCATCTGGATTTCCTACCTGCAATCGACTCTTCAAGGTCATAATAAATAGTTCAAATTAAAGGTCAGACACAGACACACATTCTTTGCGGTGGAATTACAGGATGAAGTGAGTGGTGAACTTAAAGCTACAAAACATCAAAGAGATAATTCACGCTGGTGTGGCAAGTGTGGGAAGTGACATATAGATAATAATTGCAAATTAGCATAGTGCTCTTAGGCATTTGAGTTGAAGCCTCTTCTTGCACCCTTCTGTTTATCAGCAGGTCTGACCAGATCGGCAGTCCTCCCTGCAACTGGGAGGATTTGAGGATCATTTAAACATTTTACAAAAGATTTTGTTGTTATTGTGTTTAACTCCCAATTTTGTTTTGCATTCAAAACATCATCATACTTTATATTCTGGGTATGTTGGTGGAAGGGGCGGTACAATCATGATGCTGGAGAAATTTGGTTAACACCAAAGCTTAATGCAACTTCTTTCTGGCTTGTGGGTATTTAGTCACAGAGGAAATAGGTCTCTCCTTTTCTGCTCTGTATTATTCTGCAGCAAACTAGGGAAGCACTTGAACTCTGGTGGATAACTGAAGGCACGGACATGCTGGTAATGTTAAGGTGCTGCTCTGTCACCTTAAAAACACATGGGGAACCAGACCCTCAGAACATAGTTAAAAAGATTTAACTTTAGCACACTTACTAGATGAACATGATGAGTTTTCTGGTCAACAAGCAATGATGGTTTAGAGACATTTCCTTTTGTTCTAAGCTGTGTTCCCTTCTCCTGATGTATCCACACCTTGGTAGATATTGTAGTGTTTCTCAGGTTAATGTATAAAGATACTTCTTGAAAACAATGAGGAGGTTTTGCTGATGCAGCATCTCTTTATACTGATCATACAATTGATAAAAGCATCAGCTGAGAACTGTTCAGGAATGTTGTCTCTTTTTTCTTTTCCCTGATGCTGGTTTTCAATCACTGAAGCCTATTCATGGCAGATAAGCGAGAGCACAGAACTGCATCAAGTAAGTTCTCTTATTTCAAAAGACTGTTGAACTTCTTTATTTTCCTGTAATAAAGTTTATTGCTTCCTATATATTTGCCTGGTATTGTGGAAGGCATAGCTTTCCGCTTGCTGGGTAATTTAGTTCTGTAGAATTCTCCAGCTTATACCTAAAGCTCAAAGATCTGCTGATCCTTTCTGTCCGTATTTTTATTTAATTGTCTTAGTAAGGTTTATTGGTGCAGTCCATTCTGCATTTCTTTTTCCTGCTTTCCCTCCCCCTGTCACCACACAGTGAAGGCTTCTTGCTAACCTTTAGTTTTCAGTGCAGCAATAATTAAGAGTGTGAAAGGATGTTCTTTTTGAACCTTCCCATGTTTGGGGGATTTAATACTATAGCTCAGACATAAAATATTGCTCCAGGCTGACACTTGGAATTGAAGATCTGAGTTTGAAAATGTTTTAGTTATGTTCTTATTTTGTTTGTACACAGCTGTAAATCCTTCAAGTAGATAACTAGTTTTCTGTTTGTGTCAACTTCTGCATAATCCATGCGTCATGTTAAAGGTATCAGAATGACAGGAATAAGCTACAAGTTACCATCTGAAACTTTTTATTTGTCTGTTGATGTTCTCAGAACACATTTTGAGGAATTGTTTGATGCGCATGTAGAACTTACTTTTAATTGACAATTTGTGAAAGTCATTTAACCTCTAAAAAAGTGTATTCCTAACCTATGGATAATTGGTGTATTGCATGATCTACTTTGTGAAAATTAATATAGTTAATGAAAGGAAATTTAGTATACCATTAGCAGTAATGAAAATTTAATTTTTCCTTCAGTTTAGGTATGAAGTCTGTTTAGGTTAGAGTACAGGGCTTATGAACGTGTATGTGTGTGTATCTCTCCCCTTCCCTTGTAATATGTACCCCCACTTTCCTTAGTGGCTGCCTTTCCCTTGATTTCAAAATATATACTATAAACCAAAAAAAAACCCCATAAATGCAGATCTTCATATGAAGAAAATGGTTTACATTTTTCAGCTTAGAAGGGGATACGACTGTATCAGGGATGTGAGAGATAACAAATTGTGGCAAGTGTGGAGAAAGGAAGCCTAGAATGATCGCTTTTGGTTTGTCATAGGAGGCAAGGATGAGATGCCATAAAATGAAACACTCAGTTGGGTCTAAACAAAAAGAAGGAAGTACTTTTTAAAAGGTGTGCATTTGTACTTTGCAGTTTATTGCCATGGGATGTTGTTACCAACTCTAGATGGATTCGGCAACTGACAGCAATAACCCACGGACAGTTCAATTAACCAAGCCATGGACAGGCAATTAAGCACCAAGATATGTACATTATCTCTGCCTCTGGAAGTCTCTGAATTGCAGATTGTCAGGAAGGGTGTGGAGGGTGAATATATACAGGAGGAATTATCACTGTAAAATGAGATGTTTGTGTATTCTTCCCTAAAACAACTCATTGCTTGGCTGTTTTGGATAGAAGAGAGCTTCAGAGCTGTTGTGCAACACAGTTCAGAGCCATCTCCCAAACAAGCAAAGCTTTCTTTTTTACAGGGAAGAAGCCTAACAGAAAAAAACTTTGAAAAATGTATTCTCTAATGGGAGAAAATCGAGTGAAAAATCTCCTGCTCTCATCCATTAAGTGAGAGTATTGAAAGACATTTGGAAATACTTAAATATTGTCAGTCCAAAGAAACAATCAACTTAAATCAACTTAAACCCTACAAATCCTCCAGAATGAAATGACCTAACAGCTGTGTTTCCTTACACTTCTTTTAGCCCTTTTCATACGTTTGCAAGTGCTGAGGGAAAACTGTGGAGCCTGGTGAAAGAATGTAAACCTGAAGAGACTAGTAATAATAGTAAATACAGGTATGCAATAGTTTTTGTTATGAAAGACTGTGGTAGTTTCTTACTAGTGTTTATTTTGTTACCAGTGTTTGGGGTTTTCTCCATTTTTAAAGGTTTGTTTTGTTTGACTTACTTTTGTTTTTTGTTTTTTGTTTTTTTTTTAACCTTGTGTCTTTCTTTCCAGTTTATCCTGGTGCTAATTTGGTAATGACCTATCTGCCTAAAATACACCCAAGGTTATATAAAGGATTTCTGCAAGGCTCTGAGGAGCCTTACGAAAAAGCACATGGTGCCTTTGATTGTGAAGACATAGAATGTGAACCCCTGTACACAAAAGGAATAAGATTTCTTCTTCCCCCCAGTGAATTGCTTTCTGTTTAGAGGGGAATAGTAGTAAGGCAAGTTTTCATCTGTGTTCATTTATATGGATAGCTTACTCAAATGGCATCTGATAGTTCTTGGAACTGGCCTATAGCACATGAAAAGCACAATAAAGAGAAACGGCTACAATGAACTATGTATTCACCCTTTATGTTGAGTTGTGCACCTGTTTTGAAATGCAGCATGCAGATACTGCATGGTTTGCTCATAGTATTTTATATGTGTTCTAGCTGGTAAACTGTATCAATAGTCACAGTCAGTTTGCTGCAAATGGATGGAGTGTTAGATGTCTGCACCTCTTAGAAAGCTAGAGTTACCAGGCTATGTGAAAATGCATGAAAGGATCTGAAATTGGGGTACGGGAAGAAAAAAATTAAAAGGGCAGATGAATCATTTGGCTCTTGAGTTTAAATTTAGTCCTCTCATACCAGTTCATAAATCTTGGAGGAAATTGTGCTGCAAAACAACTGATGATATTTCATATGCAGAAATTGGCATTCACTTCTAAAATACAGTGCTTACTTTTATGTTTTTAGTCAGCATTGCCTTACCTTCCAGGGATTTATTGCTTTTAGTAAAGTAGGATTTATTTTTTCACTTGTAGTGCTTTTCAGTTTAGTGTTACTCTTGATTTTGAACAGGAAATGAAGGAAATGGAAAATTTGCCAACTTTAATTTGTCAAATTAAACCCTGCACATTGCAGGCAATATGTATAGTAAACAAATCTCCCCCACCCAGAGGCATTCCTATTGTTACTTGTTACTGCGCTGCCAGTTTATTTAAGAATGTGGCATTGTCTTGTGAGCAGATAAGGGCAGAGGTGGAGTGTGCATTTTGTCTCTTTCTATTGCTTTTCTAATTGAATGAAAACTACTTTTTAGGTCAGATTATAAATTACTTCCTGTGTTTTGTTATATTATTCTATTGACTTGACTGAAAAGAGTAAGTCATGAGGCTTTATCAAGCGTTAGGCTTTGAAAAACAGAAGCCAGTCTCTGCTCTGCAGGAATACTCAGAAGCTGAAGATTATTTCTTCTCAGAGAGCACCTAAGAGATAGGAAGGTAGGAAAGACTATTTGAAGTGTGAATAGTCTTACTATGCTTGGAAAATATCGCAAAGAGCTAGGATGGTACTGAGTATAAACAGTTCTGTCACTTTAATTATAAAACAGTTATGTAGCTTCCTCTAGCAAGTGAGAAAATTGCACTGCCTTAATACCATCACACTAAAGAGATAAGGGGGAAAAAAAGTAAAAGAAAACAGCTGAGAAATGGGAAATGTGTGTCAGGGGAAGGGAACGTTTGTTCTAGACAAAACCAAGATGCTTAGTTGCTTTCTTTAGGACAAAGACCACAAAACACACCCAGAATCACGGTATCTTTTACAGTGTGCAGACATACCCCTGTCCCTTTGGTGGTAGTAAAAAGGTATCAGGATGGGATTTTTTTCAAGAAATAGACATTTACCCTTTTCCTTCCAATATATACTACTAAGTTGAGGAGGGGATGGACCATTTGTTAAGATTTGTAAGGTAGCCAGTGCTATTATTGAATTTCTGCAGGAACTGCCAGGGAGATAAGTGGGGGCTAAAGCTGCAAGAAGTGAAAGGACTGTCTGGATGCTGTTGCAACACAAATGGCTGATACTGGAAATGGTTGTCTCCCTGTTTTCTTGACAGTTTAGATTCAAGCTTTTTTTTGTTTGCTTATTTAAAAAAAAAACCACGTTAGTGAAAGATATTATAAAAAAAAGTGCTATGAAATGCTATGAAATGTCGTGTATCTGTCCTGGACAATGAGGAAAAGACCAGAAATTATGGATGTTTGTTTTTTTCTGTATCCTGGGAATGTTACGTTAATAATAATATTTAAGGTTCAGCCTCTAGCAAATCAAGCAAGTAACTGCAGGATGATGGAAGTGTTATTTTCTTTCAGCTTCTATACATAGTGATGTGATTCCAGTCCTAGAGCACAGATGTTTATTGTGAAGGTCAATGAGAAAAACTGTACAAACCAAATTATTTTCAAATAACTTTTAATTAAATATTGTATTCAGTTATTAATGCTTAGTACTGTGTCTATAGACATGGAAGCTATGTGCCTCTGTCCCAGAAATTTGAGCCTTAGAGGAAGAAAAACAATGCAGCGTTTGAGTTTTGTAGTTGAAGATATGGCGTATATGTCAACACAGCTTTTGTGAACGTGTGAAAGGGAGTTTTTTATGTTTGTATTGTCCCTCCTCTTGAAATGAGGGCAAATCACTTTTCTCTCACAATGCAACAGAAGGCTGACTGAAGCTGTTCAAATAACAAATTGTGCCAAATATTGCTTGTGTGTAGGAGTTGTCAGCTAGTAAAAACTGAAATTAGCTTTTTGCTGTTTTCAGCTGTCTGGATTAGAGTGTTGATTGGAAGTAAATGCCATCTTGCACTAGGTCAGACTGGCTGGGTCCTCAATTTATTAAGCATAGTTCATTTAAAGCATTTCAAAACAAACAACTCTTAAGCCTTTTTATGTTTGTAACTTCATAAAGAATTGAAACAGACTTTGTTAGTACTTTTAGAAAAAGAAAGCCTTTTTCTCCTTACTTCCTTTCATCTCTTGCTTTTGCAGAGTTCATGTACCTCTAGACTTATCTTCCAAGTAAATTTTTCCTTTTACACTGCTGTAAAATATGCGTGTAGATATATTCTGTCATGTATATTAAGTTTCTCCCAAAAGACATAATCCAAATCACTCATATCAGTGCTAGTTTCTCAGCCTTTGGTGGCAAATAATAGGAGCGAACAGCTCAGCTAGAAGGGGTTGTAGAAACGAGAGTACTGCAGACAGAAACTTGGCTGGGAGATAGGATTTTCACCATTTATTCTCCATTACTGGTTGTATGAGGTAGAAAAGTCTTCCTCTGTAATTTAGGAAGCCACATGTGAAGTATCCACTGCTTCAGAGTGGAGGAGTCTGAAGTTTCAAAGAGAAAACTGTGGGGAAATGAACAATTTGGGTTCATCTCCTGGGAACTACATCTGCAAGACTATTTCCTCTAAATGTTATAGCGGCTCATGTAGGGCAAGGCAGAATAATAGGAATTTCTCAAATACTTCCTCAGTTTTCAGTGACTGAAAGTATGTGCCTCAGAAATGTGGAAGAGTAGTAATGTGAACGAGCCAGAATTTTGTGCACAAAACATTTTTCAGAAGTTTAATAAGTGACACTATGATAAATTTTCTGCTCAAAATTAGTTCTGTTGCAGTGCTAGTGATGTTACTTGTGATGTATGACACCGAGTGCAGCGCGGCTCTGTAGGCAAAGTGATTTCAAGGAAGGTACTTTTCATGTCAGTTGGAGTGTGACTCCTGCAGTAGATTCTGTGTTGACTTTACAGTCAGAATTTCACTCTTTCCCTGCCTCCAGCACATGTGCAATGCAAATCAGTTCTTTTAATAAACATAAACAACGTGTAGGCTATGCAAATACAACCTGTAAAAGATTTTTGCCTTTAAAGTTACATTTTCAATAAGAAGGTTAATTCAGGTATGTGTATTTCTTAGAAATAGGACTTTCTGCCTCTTGAGATGAGTTCAGGTGCTTCTCAACAAAAGATTCTTCCCAAGGAATTCAGTATGAAGACAGGTTGTTAGTTCTTCGCAACTGATTTTTCTAACCTAAATTCATTCAATGGCACAAGTTTACTGTTGCAGTTCTCTGGAAATAGTGTAGCAGAACTGGGAACTGCTGGTGGTTCTCCAAAAACATTTGCAGTCATTCCTGGTGCATTTAGAGCTATTATATTGCTTATGATTTCAAGGATTGCATAGTAACAGAAGTTTGATAGGAGGCAAAAAGAGTATCGGACATGTACCCGTGCTATAAAATTTTACACGTTAAACCCTGCCAGTACAAACCAGTAATTGACTCTGTGTGGGGTTTTTTTTCAATTGCAATTCAGGTTAAGTTTTTGCTGTTGTTGTAAACTGACATAAACTGATGGTGACCGTTTTCTGTAAGGTATCCATGAAGCCTCTTCTTCAGGCTGAACAAGCCCAGCTATCTCAGCCTGTGTTCATAGGAGAGGTGTTCCAGCCCTCTGAGCATCTTCGTGGCCTACTCTGGTCTCAGTCCAGCAGGTCCATGTCCTTCTTATGGTGGGGACCCCAGAGTTGGATGTGGGACTGGGGCAGGGGGAGAGTTTCACCAGAGTGGAGCAGAGGAGAATCTCTACCCTCTACCTGCTGGTCACACTGCTGGTGATGCAGTCCAGGACACATTTGGCTTTCTGGGCTGCAAGTGCACACTGCCAGGTCACGATGAGCTTCCCATCAACCAACACCACCAAGTCTTTTTCCTCAGAGCTGCTCTCAATCCATTCTGTGCCTGTATTTGTGCTTGGGGTTGCCATGACTCAGGTGTAGGACTTTGCACTTGGTCTTGTTAAACTGCATGAGGTTCGCACAGGCTATCTCTCACGTCTGTCCAGGTCCCTTTGGATGGCATTCCTTCCCTCCAGCTTGTTGTTGAGTCCCTCTAGTGTTGTGTTATTGTATAAAACTGGGGGTTTAGTAAAATGACCTGCTATAGGAAGTCAAAGGACATTTTGCCATGAGAGCTTGGACCCTGACACTCACTACAGTAAAACTAGACAAAGTGACCTTACCCTTTCTTCTTATTCTTTCAGTGCAAATATGTGTATTTGCACACACAATACCAAACCTTTTATGACTTGGCAAAATGTTGCAACTAAGGCTCAAGGAAGGAGCAGCAGAACAGGTTTATTTTGAAACCATTATTCTTTCTGAAGTGAAGGCTGATGTCAGTGAATTCACTCCAGAAATCAATGTTGGGTAAAACAGCACACTTTTCAGGTTTATGAATTCAACTGGTGCATAACTTAAATCTTAGTTTTGAAGTACAAGTAAATGTGAAGCTTTTAGAAAATGTTCTTTGTGATGCAGAAGCTGTCAAACCTTCTAATTTTTCTGATCCCATAGGGCCATTCTAGGTTTGAACAGGTTTTGGTGTATTGAAGATTTGAAGTAGGTCTCCAAGCAAACATTCTTTTCGCCTAGCAAGCCTTTTCCATGTATATCTTTGCTTTGACATATTAATTTTAATGGGAATATAATATTTATTTCACAAATGGAAATCATGTAGGTTTTCATTCTTTTGTCTAGAATGTCCTATATTTTATTGTCTAGAGTGTTATATGTAACTTTATAGCATATTTAACTATGTATGTTGGGCATATTTTGTGTTAGAAATAGGATTTCACTTGGAAATGCAGGCATGAAAACCATGGCATATTTCTGAGGCTGAATTTTACTGGCTTAAAGACCTTCATTTTTCATTTAATAATATTTAGTGGATGGTATATATATTTATATACACAGTGTGTATATATATATATATACACACACATATACGCACTGTGTGTGTATATATATATATATACACACACAGAGATGTCTCTTGATTTCATTGGAGCAACGTTGTTGTCCTGCCTCTCTCATGTTCTAAAATAGGTCTTGAAGAACGTCATTCTTGTGCAACAGGCAGTAGTGTTACCTTATAGTCTTGCTGAGTATGGGTATCTTTAGCTTGGCAGGAAAAAAGAAGTCTTTTGAATATTGACTGTGGTCTGAAGCTAAACTTGTAGAAGGATGCTCAAAATCAGGATTTTGTCTTTATTCTCAGCTGATTCAGTGTTCACTGGGGCCTTTGGCTCCTGTAAACTGTGGTCCCAATAACTTGTGTACGGAGAGCTAGATCTGCTGAAGTTCTATCCCACCATTTATAGTAAGGTCTACCTAGTTAATAATGGTCTGATCCACTGGGGTATTTAACAGAATACTCTGTAAAATTAATGTCAGTAAATTGATTTTTACATAGGTGCTCTGACGAGCTCAAGGAAAGAAGAAATGTTGCTTATTCCTGTAATCTCTTTTCTCTAGAGTAATACTGAATTCCTATTTCCAGTCTTGCAGATGAATGGGGGAGAGAGATTTAGAACACTTGCATATGTGATATATAGAAGCTGTTGAAAGCTGAAGAGAAAAATCTGGTTTGACAAAGTGCAGTTCTTGGAGGGAATTATATTCTTGCAGAAGGGAATAAGAAATTTATCTCTCATTAGTGTATTCTTAGATAGAGAATCCAAAGATGTTCAGGGATTCTGAATTTTAAAATAAAGACTACTTTTGCTGAGCAGTTTTGGCTATAAAAGGAATGAGATGTAATACTGTTTTCATTCCATGGATCTTTTTTGTATGAGCTTAAAAACAAATGCATATTTCATCCTTGCAAATACTTCAGTGGTACTGCTCAGATTTATCACAATAATCATACCTTATTTTCTTTTTGAAATAATTGCAGTTGTATGCATTGTGTAGTCAGACACCTCCGTGTCTCACTATCGGTTTGCATCACAACTTCCCATGCCAGCATTATACCCCAAGCCAGATGGTGTTGTCATTACGAGATCTGTATGTTTTATAAGATCATAGATAAAGAGCTCAATAATTTCTTGTAATTAAGACCAAATTTAATTCCAGGCATGGTTAAGTGTGCTGTGGGTGAAAATAAAGAAATGTGTTGTATTTAAAAATAATGTTGATAACTTGAATTTTATTCTGCTGTTTTACTACTCGTAGATGTCTGTCAACGTAATGTAAAATCTGGTTTCCTATGTTGTATACTAATGCTACCATGCTGCAAGGCAAAAAATCAAAAAATCATTTCAGGTCTGTAGGTAAGGAAAGGGAGAACTTGTATAGCTTGTAGTTTGGATTTGTGGATCAGTAATACTATTATTTTGAGATTTTTAATCCTTCAAAAGTTTTTCTCTCCCCATCTCCCCTTTTTTTACTTTAAACATGCTCTGCCTATTTCCCAAGGAAAATGAAGGTTTTCTTTTATTTGTTCCATCCACTTACTCACTCGCTGAGTTTTGAAGTGGAGTAAGTGGTGGCTTATAGATCAAGTTAAATGGTCTCCAGAGAAAAACATAAGAATGGCAGTATTTGTCTAAGAAATGGGGAAACCAAGGAGCTATTTTTGTCCTTTTAGATAAGTTTTGGACTTCCTGATTTGTTGTAGGGAACACCTGATAATGTCAGGTATTGGTTTTAACTTTTTCAGCCCTTAACATACATACTTTTCCACCTATGTATTTCTAACTCTTATGTCCTGAAGTGGTATTTAACAAGCTTAACGTAAGCATTTGCAATTATCTAATAGCACCTGAAAATTACTTACTAAATGACAGGAGGAAGTTTCATTTGCATTCCATATCTCATGTTAAATCTGCTAATCCTCCAGAGAGTCTGCCAGGAAAAACAATGTAGACAGACTTGAATTTTATTAAAATCAGAAATCAAGCATACAGCTTCCTCCTATTCTGTTACACACTGCAAGATAAATCTTAAAACCTCCTGGAATATATTAATTCTTTCAGCCATTGTATACCTCATTGTTTTCTTGATACGTGCTTCAGATACAAGTTCGTTACAGCCCTTCCCTCTTGGGTCTTCTTCCCTCAGCCCAGGAAAGCTATGTCTCCATGTTTGCTCTTGTTTATATAAGTTAATCTTCTGTGTTGTGACAGTTTTTTCATTCATTAATGAGAGTTCCTAATTGGTCATAATGAAATGTTCATTCATACTACTAGATAATATTATATGAAAGTACGACAGAGATAAGAGACTATGAAGAAAATAAGCACTTTAAAGATTTTTGGATATGAGCAGCATTTTTTTTGCCAATATTTTCCTATTTATTTAAGAATGACTGCTGGTGCAGCTGTGTAACTAAGACCGTGTCGCACAGCATCCATTATTTATTGGCCTGGTTAGCAAACAAGGACACCTTTGACTACATCAAATCATGAGATCAATTTACTGTGCTTTACAACAGCTAAAGACTAGCTTTTTTGTATTTATATTCCCTAAAATTTTCCATTTGGCATGAGCTTCTCTGGGGAAACCAGCACAGGAAAGCAATAGGACCTTAGGGGAGGGGAGCAGGAGAAAGCTTGAATTTGTAGAAAGCTGGCACAAGTGTAATTGTGGCTTTTATTTGCTACCCAGGTGCATCAGATCAAGTTACGGGCCAGTCTCTTCATAAAGGCAAAATTTCGTCAAACTGCAGAAAACGTGAAGGAGATTAATTTTGCAACTATTATGCTTTGAAAAGATACAATGCTTTATCTTCCCACAAAGTAAAAAAAGAAAAAAAAGAAAAATTATACTGAGCTGCCCCAAATACGTTACAGTATTTGCTACTTGATTAAAACTGGCTTGCCAATTTGAAAGTTACTTGCTTGAGGCATAGTTTATGCCCTTGCAAAGGACATAAATAGAGCTGTTTTGCAGGGGACCCATGGAGAAAGATGTTGGCATTAAAGACAAAAAACAGGTTCTTGTCACACCTTTACCAGCAACACTCAAGCAGCCTGTGTGCATTAAGGGCCTGATACTACCCCACTGAAGCTAGCACAAACTGGATCCCTGATTGCCCACAGATGTAAGAGCAAGTTGACTGTGATCAGGAACTTAAAATTGGCACCTACTTGTGCTGGAGATACTGGAGTTATGTGTTACTGGACTTCCTGTCCAGAGGAGGCCACAAAGATGCTCTGAGGGCTGGAGCACCTCTGCTACGATTACAGGCTGAGAGAGCTGGGCTTGTTCAGCCTGGAGAAGAGAAGGCTCCAGGAGACTTTAGAGCAGCTTCCAGTGCCTTAATTGGCTGGCAAGAAAGCTGAAGAGGGACTTTTTACAAGGGTCTGTAAGGATAGGATGAGGGGGAATGGCCTTAAGCTGACAGAAGGGAGATTTAGATTAGATATTAGGAAGTTCTTCCCTGTGAGGTGTTGGCACAGGCTGCCCAGAGAAGCTGTGACTGCCTCATCCCTGGCAGTGTTCAAGGCCAGGTTGGACGGAGCTTTGAGCAACCTGGTCTAGTGGAAGGTGTCCTTGCCTGTGACAGAAGTGTTGGAAATGGATGGTTGTTAAGGCCCCTTCCAACCCACACTATTCCATGATTCTACTGTATTCTTAACTTCACGCTTTGGCATCAGTTTCTATAATTTATTTATTTTTTTAATAAAATTAAATTTGTAGCACTTCTGATTTTCAGCTGGTGAAGACTTCATGGTGTCTTTGTGTTTGAACTCCAGTAACGGATGACAGGAGATACTTATGGGAAAGAATAGCAAAGTACAAATAGAGTTACAGTGATACTGATGACAACAGGAGAGACCTATCTTCTACATCAGAAAGAGGGGGCATTACTGAAGAGTTGGCCAACTCAATTATGCATAATTGCATTTCATATGCTGTGCTTTGGGGTGGTTTTGTTTTTAAATCACCAAGAAAGAATTCTCCTCTGTGTGGGAAACAAAGAACCCTTAAGTTAGACTTTGTGCTTCTTTAGTTGTTGCCTTTTTATCGGATTGGCTGTTTTCATGGAAAGTATAATTTTATAAAAGTTACGTTAATGTATTTTGCTTCCGGTACTTAGAAAATTTTGTTACTACATTGACTTTAAATCTTCAACTCATTCAGAATAATAGGTGTGGTATTAATGTAGGGGTTTGGTACACTATGTTTTTTATTCTCTTGGTTGTATCATGTAAGCCTGATCCAAAATACCATAAAGCAGAAGAGCAGGATCGAATAACAAGGGGAATTATTGTCTATGAAGAAAAACAGAAATTTGACAGCTGGGATAGAAATTCTGTCACCTCTTGACACTGGAATAAAAGGTCATTTTGTAAGAAAAAGTTTGATTTGAAGACTATTAAATACTGATGGCAAAGGACGGAGTTTTGAAGCACTGATTTGAACTGTATGGAACGAAAGGAGACTTGAGGAAGAGCTGTTGTCTGTAAATATAAACTGGTAGAGCTAAGAATGCTAGAGAAAGGAGAAATTAGGTTGGAAGGTATTTGGATTATTCGTGAAGTTACTGTAGTGACAGGACAAGGGGTAACGGGTTAAAACTTAAAGAGGGGAAGTTTAGATTGGATATAAGGAGGAAATTCTTTCCTGTTAGGGTGGTGAGGCACTGGAATGGGTTGTCCAGGGAGGTTGTGAATGCTTCATCCCTGGCATTGTTCAAGGCCAGGTTGGATGAAACTTTGAGTGAGATGGTTTAGTGTGAGGTGTTGTCCCTGCCCATGGCAGGGAGGTTGGAACTAGATGATCTTAAGGTCCTTTCCAACCCTAACTATTCTATGATTCTAAGTGTAGTAGCAGCACTGTCTCCTCTTTTCCCTTTCTCCTATCCTGTGTAGTGCGACATTTGAATGATCTGTTTTGGAAGACATTAAGGGTCATGAAATAGACTTTGCAGGCAACAGCTAAATGGCAGAATATGATGTGGGTTGATTTGTTAGCAGAAAAGCATCGAGTCATAATATAGAATCATAGAATAGTGATACACAGGTTTGTCTCCCGACAAATTAAAAAAAAACAACAACCACTAAAAGTAAGTGTACATTTGAAATGTGTACCTCGAGTGTGTGCTAGTGAGGCAAGTCAAGAGGGTTATAAACAGCCTGTCTTTGATGCTGCAGGATATCACTGTGCAAATAGTGTGTGCTTAATTGGAGAGAGCTGTAACTTTGTTTTAGATTTATTTGGGATTTTGCAGCGGTATTAGGGATTTGGCCAACATTTTTGTGTTTCTGTTTCAGTGAGGAATGAACTGTGGAGGACCTGTTTATAATTTGCTAATAACCTCTAACCTTTAGGTTACCTTGCTGCTGATGAGTGCTTCTATTTTGGTCAAAGCATGTGTTGAAAGTTTGAATATCTCTAGAGTGTGAAATATTTATTCACCTGTTATTGTGTAGTCCCGCCCAGGTCATTGCCTGAGTAATGTTTTTCCCTTGCAAGAGAAATAAACTCATCCTTATGGAAGGACAGAGTAGTCTCATTGCTTCACTTTTTATCTGTCATTTGTCTTTCAAAACTTCGGGGTATCACAGGAAGGAGGGAATCTATTTCCGCAGTAGGATAGCACTCTGTAAGATAGAGCCACATTTTGTAGTTCAGGCGCTTCTTCGTATATTTTGTTATGAAAACCACCACACTTCCAGGTTTCTTTCTTAATTCTTAATTTAAATAAGGACATACAGTGTTTCAGCTAACTAGTTCCTTCAGGACAGAATTATGACTATCAGTTGCTGTTTGTTTCCCACACATTCTTCTTAATCCTTCCTTAGATCCTGGGCTACAATCAGAAGAAATCTTAACCGTTCACAGAAAATAGTCTTGGAGGTGCACTGAAACGAGAGGTATGCCACGGCTTTCTCAATATCTACTGAAATATATTCATATTTGCAAAACAAAACTTAAGCTAAGCCCCCAGTGTATAAAGTTGAACTTTCTATTGATTGGTTTGTTGTCAAAGCCATCTTTCAAATAATTCCCATCTGTGTAAATTGCAAAGCCCAAACCAACCAAACAAGCAAACAAAAAAAAAAAGAAACCAAGGAAAAGAAGTCAAATCCTTTGACTTCTCTGCCATGGTATGAGTACCATTTTCAGTTCAGTGCTTAGATTCATTTGGAGCTTCCTGCACAGGTGTAGTGTGCATCTACACAGGCCTTTGCAGGGGTATGCAGAGCAATTTCTGAATGAATGCATTTGGCAGCTCAAAGTAACATCTCTGGTTTGGCAGGAGCCTCCACTCAAGCTGGTTTCTCCTGCTGGGAATTTGCATGGGCGGGGTGCCATTTAAGCTGATTCTGTCTCTTAATACCTGAACTAGGTCTCCAGTATCATTGCTATTTGTCATACATACCTCTCTGTGTATATGTGTGTACATCTAAATATCAAACTGACCAAAATGTTCATCAGTTAGTTCTTCCTCTCCACAAAGCCCTTATCAAAGTACCTAGGAGGACCCAAACAAATGTGCCCATAACCTCTATCACATCCTCTGAACGTGCTGCTTTGCAATTCTCCAAGGCTTGTGTACCATCATCAGGTGTCTTCCTTAGCATCTCCGTAGTATGCGCTTTAAGAAGAAATAATTTGAATTCACACTTGCAATTTTTAATGATGTGCCACTGGAAAGCACACTTACAATTCAGATGATGTAGCTTATCTGAAGACAATAGACATACACTGATCCATGTCAGATAAGGAATTTGACTTGAGTTCTAGGCTGTTGGTGTTAAAAATGGCATTTGTCTGTGTTTTGCTTTCTTTAATGGTATTGTAATCCTGTCTGTTTCAAGTACGATATAAAGGAGTTCAGTTTTCATGTTGATTTTTAGGAATGCTTATAAGAATTCTGTGAGATTGACATTCCTTGGAAGGGTAAATGGGTTAAAGAAATATTGTCAGCTTTTTTGTTTGTGGAAGTTTAAAGACTCTGTACAGGATCCTGGCCAGCAGAAGGCAGTAACTGCTCAGCTTTGCGCTGATCATCATTACATGTTCACTTGCATTAGCCGTCTTCACAGTACAGACCTACGGACCGAATTTTCAATGTTTTAGGAACACTTAATAGGAAATTTCTTGTTATACACACTCAGTTCTTTATGATTCCCTCTAAATAATGTGTTCCCTTTCTTTCTTAGGCCCAAGGGTTTTACTTTTCATGTACAATGATACTCAGCATGTTGTTATTCTATCCCATGCTGGCCGGAGCCTTTCTTCCGTTCTTCATCCTTTCAGGAAATAGGGTTTCAGCTGAGAACATCAACTTTTACAATGTGAGACCTCCACTAGACCGTAAGTAGAGAGTTAACACTTTTTTTGTGTATGCAATTGTAGCTTAACATTTTAGTTAATTACCATATTCTTTCAATCCTTTGTTTTTTAGGTGTTTGTCTTCTTCAAATATAAAGGATAAAAAGTTTAAAATAAAACTGCTTTTCAACCCACAGCAGTTTAGTTTATTTCTAAGATTTTAGAAGTAGACTGAAAGAAAACAAAGACTTGCATGCGTTGCTCAATTAAAGAGTTCATGAGGGCTTTCACATTTTAAGTGCTTTTATTCTATTTTTCTGTCTCTGAAATGTCTTCCTACAGAGCAAATTATGCAGTGGGTTTCTCAGAAATAATACAGAACAGATGTTTTTGTCTTTTATCTTGTTGAGGTTTTTTTGTAAGGGAAAGAAAAGGTGTGCTGTAAGCAATTAATTCAAACTGAAGGCAATTAAAAACCTCGTGAGACCTGTGAAGCCAGTTGTCACTAATAGCATCATTTTTTTTTGCCTCTTATCTAGCATCAGAATCATTCTATCCCTTCACTTAAGGAGAGAAAATTTTAATTATACATATCATTAAAATAGTCAGGACAGCTAGATATAATATGTATATATGTGCATCTAGGGAACTGTACATCTTAAGATCATTTATATATATGTATAATGTAAATAAAGTTTTAAAATAGTCCTCTTCAGAGCTGGAGTTTAAGATCTGAAGCCGATTTTGAAGATGTAGGTTTTTTCATCAAATGAATCTGTCGACAGTGTTTGCTATGTGTATTAAAATACGTGTGGATTTAGTATCATGGGCATACATCTAAGGTGTTCTCTTTCTCCTGTTTTTCCACCACTACTTAAATGGTATTTTGGATTGTGACAGAATGAAAACAGGAGAAGGTGTTTTAAAGTTCAGACAGGCATAGCAAAACCAGTTAAAAATGTAAAATCTTTCTACAAAACTTGTTGCATAGGTGTCCAACAGTGATGTATCATTGAAAATATGTATGTAATACGTTTTTTGTAAGCAGTGTGTGTACAAGCTCAATATTATTTTGAATTTTTTTTATTAATACATGCAAACTTACTATATTTTAATACTTTTAAAGCCACTCCATTTCCAAACAGTTTTAAGTGCTTTACTTGTGATAATGCAGTGGACAATTACGACTGTAACAGATGGGCTGAAGATAGATGGTGTCCTGAAAGTAAGTGCATCTGTACTAAGGGGATTCTTTGTGATAGTTGTATTTCCTTCTCCTTGACTCAGCCATCTTGTAGAAGTTGAACTGAACAGGATTAACATGCCAACACAGTGGTGTCCTCAGTTATATTGTTAGTAATACTGAATCATGCGTTTCTGCTGAGGTGAATGTTTTGACCATTTCAGAGTGCAAAGCTACAGTGAAAAATAATTTATATCTACATTTATGTAATAAACATTCAATATAATATATAACAATAGTATATATATAGTATAGTAGGTATATTAACAATATATCAACTACATGTGTGTGGATATATACATAGCTATGTGCTTCCTAGGACTTAAAGATGTTGTTTAAAAAGACTCTAGAATTGCCTTTGCAAGCTTATCCCCTTCTTTTTGGATATCATCCCAACATGAAATATTCTCCCTATGCTGTAGGCTTGCTTGTAAGGCAGCAAGACCTGAATGACTGGGCATCATACTTGTATGAGAGAATAATAGATACGTAGAAAAGAGTGGAAATATGCTTCCTCATTTTTCTTTGCAGTCATATTCACAGTAACAGTGGGAAAGTGGAAGAAACAAGCTAGAGGAATGAGGAAACGCATCCAAAACAAAGCAAGCAAGAATGGTCTGCAAGAAAGAGTAGAGAATGGAAGATAAATGTGTAGATTTTAGTACTAAAAAGTAGTTTAAGAGATAGCAGCCTTTCTGGAGGTTTGAAGGATTAGTTAAGTTAAAGATTTCATCATTAATTAATTTCTTCCTAAATGGTATTATAATTAAGTTGCATGATGGCTTTATATAGCCAAAATAAGTATTTTTATGAGAATATTTTTCTAATTAGTGTGAAGTTTTTAAACCCTGTAAAAGAATGCATACTTTGCTAACTAAACATTTCAAATTTTATTTTGTAGGTACTCAATACTGTTTGACAGTTCATCTCTTCACAGACCATGGGAAGAGTACATCAGTCACCAAAAAGTGTGCCACTGGAGAGGAATGCCATTTCGTAGGCTGCCACCGTCACAGGAAAAGTGGCCACACAGTAAGCACTGCTCTATGTGCCAGAGCAGCACATTGGTTTTGAGGTTTGCATTTCAGTACTTGTTTTTCCTGATGAGCTGAAGGATGTGCCAAGATACACTCTCCAGTATTTAACAATAGACATCAAATTTCTGCAACAGAAGCATGACTATCCCAGTCTTCCTCCTTTCCCGTTTGTGTTGCTGTATGACAGGATGTAATCACAACTTCTAAAGAAACATCTGAGCTTTCTGGGGCAGTGTTAGTGTGTACCAAATGCATGGGCCTTGCTTTCTGAGTAAGGTGCCCAGGTAGGCTATGCAACCTGCGCCGATACTTGTGGTGCTGCAGCTGTGTCACTGTCAGCACCTGAGCAAACCAGACTGGGAGTAAGGTACTGCATAACACAGTTCTCTGCATAACACAGCTTGGACAACACTGCCCAGCACACAAAGTGAGACTGTACTTGTCCATGAGGGCCATACTCTTAAGCAAGATACAAGTTGAGTTTTTGTTACATGACAAAAACCTTGAACTGCTGACTTCTCTCATGCTGTGGATCCTAGGTAAAAGCTTATTCTTAATAATCAGACATACCCTACCAAAGTGTTATTCTTGACTTACTGCAGTAAGTCAAGTCCTGTTGGAGGAAGTCCAGAGGAGGCCTTGAGGGTGCTCAGAGGGCTGGAGCACCTCTGCTATGGATACAGGCTGAGAGAGCTGGGCTTGTTCAGCCTGGAGAAGAGAAGGCTCCAGGAGACTTTAGAGCAGCTTCCAGTGCCTTAATGGGCTGACAAGAAAGCTGAAGAGGGACTTTTTACAAGCGTCTGTAGGGATAGGATGAGGGGGAATGGCCTTAAGCTGACAGAAGGGATATTTAGATTAGATATTAGGAAGTTCTTCCCTGTGAGGGCGGTGAGGCCCTGGCACAGGTTGCCCAGAGAAGCTGTGGCTGCCCCATCCCTGGCAGTGTTCAAGGCCAGGTTGGACGGAGCTTTGAGCAACCTGGGCTAGTGGAATGTGTCCCTGCCCTTGGTAGGGGCTTTGGAACTAGATGATCCTTAAAGGTCCCTTCCAAACCAAACCAAACCATGATTATCCACTAATTCCTTAGTAGTTGTGAAAGTTAGTTATGTTATTTTTAACATGAAAGATTTCAGACAACAAAACCGAACTTGTCAGTACAGTTAACATGGCTGTATTCATCACATCGTAGTTCTGAAGCCTGGTGAGAGCACTAGCTTGTGAGTTACTCTAGGAAGGCTGGGCTGCATGATTTGGAAGAAGAGTTGTAGCATATATGCTCCAACTGCTGCCTTTGGTCAGGCTGCCAGGCAGAAACAATGAGTCTGTTTAGGTGTAACCTTTGCAACCTGTTGATAGAACATATATCTTTAAAAGCTACTGCTGAATTAGCCTATGTCAAATGATCTCCTTTTTCTCCACAGGAATGTATTTCTTGCTGTGAAGGAATGATTTGCAATGTAGAAATACCAACAAACCACACAAATGCAGTATTTGCTGTATTGCATGCCCGAAGAACATCAGATGGCAGCAAGTGGACAGTCAACATTGCAGTACTTGTGTCAGTCATGGTGGCCATGCTGTTGTGATGCAACACCCTCCTGTTAGATCTGCTTGAGAGGGTCTGCCTGTCTGTGTGCTGTCAGAAACTGTAAGAAGATTGGTTTAGTATGTGCAAGGAGAAATCACTGATACTTCTTAATTATGGAAAATGTAAGGGGACAGTGGAAAGGAAAGGGTACATGATGAAGTCCTTGGATATTTTAGTGAAGATACTTCATATAGCCTGCAGTATTCCAAAAAAAGCTAAACACAGCCACCCACTGATTGGGATGAACTCACGTTATTATAATTCACTATTTTATGATAAAAATGCACATATGCTTGGCATGTTTCTTGAACAGAGAAAAGTATCTGTAGACAATCACAAGATAAAAAAGAACTGTCAGTGGATGATGTACCAACAAGTATCTCAATGGCAACTCTTTTTAAACTGGTTTTCATTGTGCATAAATAACAAGGAGTTTCTTGTCTTGATCAACAGATGTATTTAAGCTTATCTTCAGTTATGGTTTTCATAGAGAACATGTATGGTTTTCATAGAGAACATATATGATAAATTTATTTTTCTGTTTTGACCAGAGCTGTTGTTTCTACTGGAAATAATACAAAATAATTCTTTTTATCTTTCCTTCCTGTAAAATGTCTCACACTCAGATTTTAAACCAGTGTGAAATTGTGTAGAATTTCTGTCTAAAAACAACGAATTGTTTGAGCACCTAAATCAGAATTCCTTCCCCATGCTAAAGGGATCATTTTCTTTCAGTAGTGTCTCACCTCAGCTGAATCTTTGTCATATTGTTCAAAGTGGTGGTAATACCATGACTCTGAAATTGGAGGTACAGTCAAGCAGCTGTGTTATCATAAAAATTGTAAGTGAGCACTTGGTATAAACAAAGAGAGAAGCCTACCATGTTCTGTCTTAATTTGCAGAAGTTTCTCCCAGAAATATTGCCGTCTTTGATGTGTCTTCGACTTGTAAGCCTGTGCTATTGGACATCCCGGGCTTCCGGACATCATTGTTGCATAGCTTTGGCACCCTCATTTGAAACGTTTGGGTCGAGATTCTATTTTTCAGTACAGCTAAGGATTTGACCTGCCTAGCACTTTGCTGTTTTCTTTTTCTAAACTATTTTATTAATTTATTAATATACTGATTTGATTATGAATAAAATAGGTTGTTCTGATCTTTCCCTGTTTTAAATTTCTCATTTCTTAAATGAGATGGTTCAAATTATGATTAACTGTTGAAATAATTTTCAGGAAGGACAGATTATTGAAACTTACTCTCAAAAAGAGAGTCAAAACTGTTCTCTGAAAAATTCAAGTAACTATAAATTGGATTTTTTTTTTTACATAAATGTTGGCTTGATTATTTGCAGGTTTATGTCACTAAATTTATTTAGACATTTAGCAGTTGAAAAAGAGATTCTGGACCATTTTTGGTTTTGTTTATATTCTAAAAATGCCTACACAATATTTTTGGAGTATCTGAATATGTCTAAAAACCCATGATTCATTGACAGGCAATGGTGTAGCTACAAAAACTGGGTGGGAACACTTTTTCCTTGCTAATACAAAATAGTTCTTGCTGTCTAAAGCCAGGTTTTCCAAGCTGTGGGTTCTCGCGACTGTTGCTGTGCCATCCCACAGGTAGACATGATGAAGATGTTCCGAGGAAATTTTAACTTTGTTCAGTGATCACCCCTAGGTAATGTACCTGTAATACTAGTCGTGGTGTCAGACACAGTGACAAGCACATTAAATATTTTTCATCATTAAACATCATGTTTTTGCTGTATGATGCTTGAATTTCTTTGCTTGTGGGAAATTCATTACAGGTTTGCTCTCTGCTCAAAGTTGTCTTCACGTTTCAGGTCATGGTATTTTTCCTGGGTTTGCCTCTAAGCACTAGATGATCCCATAATTCAGTTTCTGGGAATAATTATTGCAGTCTTAACAAGGCCTTAAAGTATCCTATAGTATTCTGTGACTTTACTGTAAGTAATTTACAGTAATCTAAGTGCTGACAGCTGTTTACACTGCAAATGCCACTCCAGAACTTTTGAGAGTGCCGGGGAAACTCTGGAAGCTGCCCAGAGAGAGGGCTCAGGGGCAAACAAAATGGGCTGCAAGTTCTCTACAACTGCCAAGAGACCTTTGGGAGGGGATGTCTCCAGGTGTTTGTTTTTCTTGGTTAAACTGAATTATTTTTTTCCCCATTTGCAAGTCTGAAAAGTTAATAAATTTGCTCATAATTTAAATACTTAATGCATTTGGTAAATAATTGCTTGGAATTAAAAAATAAAAATAAAAATGAAGAATTCCACCGACATGACAAAATAGCATGCTTGATTTTAACTGTCATCTTTTTAAAACTAACAATGAAGACAGCAACCTGTCTGAAATATATGAAAGCATTTGGTGATGCCAAAAGTTTATTTTTTAGCATAATAGAATTCCAGTAGTGGAGGATATTAAGGATGAGTTCTAGTCATCTTGTACATCAATATATTTGTTATTGCAAAGATTAGGAATATTGTTTCTAGAGAAAATGAATATGCAAAAGCTGTTAATGCAATATTAATGCTGCACAAATAGGCACTTGGCTGAAGAAATATAGAATTTAAGAGTGAGTATTAATTTTATCCTTTGCTGTGTTTTATGTATGTAAAAAACTGTATGCTTCTGCTCCCATTCAATTTTAGCCCAATGTTAAATGCTAACACTGTAGAAAAGCCGTATGTGCTGATTGTTAGAGAAAATAACCAGAGCACATATTTTTGGCGTGACTAATGATTGACTGCATAGACAATCTTAACATTAATTTATGGTAGAACTTTTATATTTTATTAAATAGATTCAAGTATCAGCTGTATTTTCTCTTTGGATATTTGTCTGAAATACTCATGGAAGAACTTGAAAGAGTTTTGAAAAAGTCATTTTCAGGTGTTCCATAATGTATGTATTTCATGCATCTCAATTTTGGTTCACAGATGTCATCACTTAAATCTATATGACTTGTTAGTGCCTAAATTAGCCCCACAGCTTTGGAAAGGACATATCTGTAAATGCACATCCATAACTTCATATGTAGACATGTGTTTGCTCATATTTCTATGTACATCCAGCTTCCAATAGTAACATGTTAAATACTGTATTGTCTGTCAGTAATGGCGCAAGGTGTTTATCTCTGGAGATAACAGGCACTGGGTAAAATCAGTGGGTGCCAAACTCATGTGCTTTCATGGGCAAAGTGGTCCCCTTCTGTTACCCTTAGAAACTGAAAAGAATTTATGAGTAATGGCAAGTAAATCAATTTGTGCAGTTGAGGGAAGTGTCATTTTATGATATATGTGAAATGATTATTTTTGTTTTACCTTGCACTGGACAGTCTGTAGAAGATTTATTTTTAAAAGCTTAAATAATTCTTCACTCTTCAGTGTTGGTTTGTGTGATGCTTTCTCATTGCTGCGTTACTGTTGTAAAACTTCTCCAGGAATGTCACTTTTAATTAAAAATATTAAAATGTTTCTGTTGGAAAACGTTTGTGATGAAAAAGGTAAAAATCCTTTTGCGGCTTAAGACCGCTTGCTTGTTGAACGTGTTGAGCAGAAGTTGCACTGAGGGCAGATTCTGTGGATTTTTTCACTTAAGATTTATGCTAGAAATTCATGGAGAGGCAGTCTAGGAGGGATACAGAGGGTACAGCAAGGTAGGAGGGATGCACAGCCAGCCAAAGACATGGGAATCAGCAAGCCTGGACAGGAGAGAGCACTTGAGCCCTGGGGTGAAGGGGGGGGGGGATGGGACAGATGGTTATTTTGACTTTCCTGGTTGATGTAATTGTTTCCAGGGACCTCTGATTTTCCATTGAGTGGAGATTTGCTTTTCCCCCAGGCAGCGTAAGTCAGAACCCTTTCAGTGATGTGAAAGAGCTCTGCCACTTCAGAAAATGGAAATAGTGAGAAACCATTCATCTCAGCTTGAGCCAGCTGAGAGAGGAGCACCTTCCCATCAGTTTGTCACAGATACATGAAGCTGAACAAGCGTGGTGCATATCAGCAGATGCACATTCAATTCTGGTTTCTCGATGAGAGTCACCCTTTTCTCCTGGCTTTACACTGTGAGGTGTGGCAGTGTAAACTGTGTAGCGCTATTGAAGAAAAGATCACTGGTACAAATAATCTATATATGTATGTCTGCATATCTTGGGGAGACTGCTTCTTAAATAAACTCTTGCTACAGGTAAGGAAAGGCTGGCAGAATTAATTCAGTATAGTTTATAATTTCATCTGCTTTGATTTTTACTAGCAGTGACTTCAGGAATCTTTAGGAAGGATTATTATCATGCTGGAGCAGTTTATCCTGATAATCATGGTACCCAGAGGCATTGAAAAGGCATGAAGAATACTAGAGTTAATTCGCATGTCTGAAAATGTGATTACTGTAATCATTACTGAAATAATTTTAGGTATAGCTTTGTAGTATTTAAGTGGAAATAAGCTTTTACTATCACATTTAATCAGAAAAATTTCAGAGAGATACGTGTTTCTGCACTGACCACTTATCAGAAAAAGTGAAGTCCAGGTGCAGGTTAAAATTCCAGATTAAGAGAAGGAACAGTACACAGTCAACTCATTTAAACAGGTCAAAATGCTGATGTCGGATTTTTGCAGCAAATGCCATCAAAAGAAGATTAAGATATTAAAAACAAAAAAAACCTAACCCTGGCTATTTCAAAGCACAAAGCCATTTCTGTAGGAAAATACTTGTTTGTTAACCATCTCTAGACTCTGAATGTCTCCCTAGAAGACACACATGGTTTTACAGTGCTTGCTATGTGCAGGTGCTTCAAATTAGATAAACAAGGCCAGCAGCTATCTCTTAAAAGGAGCAGGACAACGCTTGGCCCTGGTAATACTGGTCCTGGGTTTTAGCTCATGTATCTGGGCAGGATAACCTGGAGCAAGAGCAGTTTCTTGAGTGCTTGAGCCTCTTTCTGGTCCTTGTATTTCAGCTAAGAAGGAAAATTTTCAGCTTTGGAGCTCAGAGGAAAAGGTAGGAATATTGTTGCTTACTGTAGGTTCAGGATTTGCAGTTATACAGATCAGTGTGACCTTGATGGGGAAACTGTCAGATTCTCAGCTGGGGCAAATTTAACCTCCTGTAGGAATAAGGCAGGCACCAGGTGACTAATTAGTCTGTCTTGTCTCTCTGCAATAAGCATGTCTGGTGTTTTGTATTAACTTTTAGTGTTATCTGTTCTAATCTTGTCTTCAAGAAATCAAGAAGATGCAATAAAAACAGCTGTAAGCTTGGAGGAGAGGGTTGGGGTATACTGAGTGTATTTAGTATTCATAATTCATTATTTTAGATTGTTTAGATTTTGTGGTGGTTTGGTGAGGTCATTTTTAACATCGTCATCAGTATTGTACTAAGCTGCTCTTAAAGGAGGGAAAACTAGATATTTGATATTTGAATAGATTTATGCAAAAAGAAAAGTAATATTGTTATTTAGGGGTTTAAAGGTCACATTGCACAGTTCGTTTGTGTTAATTTGTCACAGTCTTAGCATTTATTGTTGTTTTTTTTTTAGTCTGCCCTTTTATCTGTGCCTCTGTAACCAGGGTTATGTGGTGGTGTTCTGGAATGGGAATGTTGTGGCAAAATTAACTGTATTAAGTAGAAAATACATATGTGACTGCAGGTGGAATAAACAATATTAAATAAGGTGAAATATAGGTGAATGGCAAGTTCACATGCAATTATTTTCACTGAATTTTTACAAGATCTAGCTCATGTCATTTGAGAAAATAGATGTTTAGGTCTTGCAAGTTAGCATTTCATCATGGCTTCTGTTTGTTGCTGATTCTGTTGTATATTCCCTCTACTCCAAAAAAAAGAAAAAAATCTGTGTAGGCTACGTAGCACAGATTTGTTACTAACATCACTTCCTGACTGGTGTCTGGTTTTGGCTACTGTTTGAAGAATTTGTTAATAGAGTCCGCACAATGCACCTGCATTTGAGTCTGAATTTGTACCAAAAAGCAAGCTGCATCTGATTTTCTTTTCTATCCATCTGTCTATTTGGTTAATGTTCAAGTGTGTGTTAATGTGCCATTCATCACAGAGAGGCCCTTGGGGTTTCTTACTGAATTTTGTCTCTTGAGGATGCAGGAACATATTATCCTAATTTTATAGTGAGAGATTTGGACAAAGATTTGCTTAAGATTTGTGTTAGGAAGCATTTTGAATACAGGCACTTTGAGGTGAGAGGAGTGAACTAAATGCTGACTTGGAAGAATTTTGTAGCTAACTTTTCACCTGTCTCTTATTCTGAAGATAGATATTAGAAGTGATAACCTGTCTCCTGAGCTACAGCTAGGGTCCTAAGCAGCAGACTGACTTTCTGCTTTTATTCCAGTTTTGAATTAAAATGTGGTTGCCAGATATTGTTCTGGTATTTTGCAAACACTTAGCTTTTCTTTATGCCTAGTTAACATTGATGCATATAAAGTCATATGTGCACATTTAAATGCTTGTTATGCACTATAGCTTTTGTATTTTCTTGAGGGGCAAAATAGATATTTCTGTGTGTATAAGTGAGACTTCTAATTCCATCCCCCGTCTTGTGGAATGCAGATGGGAAATCCATCATAAAATATTTTTGAATTTACCTTTTTTTTGATGGACTAGTATTACTATCTCAATATGCAGTTCATTCTTCTCTTTTTTAAACCGGGGGGGGGGAAGGAAATACTGCCAAAGAACCATATGATACATAAATGGTTTCATGAGTTATGTTTGGAAAAGCATTTATTTTCATGACCTGGGGAAGTCTTAAAGACACTGAATGAGTGCCTTGGTCTGTTGAAGTTGATGGGAATTTTACCATGATAGGACTGGGAATTTAACCAGTCGCCATTGCTCACAGGTAGCTGCTGCTGTGCAATTAGGTAATTTATATTATTGCTTTGATTAAATAAGAGAAATCTATATATTGGCCTGTGGTAAACTGTGCTGGAGCATAGGCATGGGGATGTGATCATTAGGAAGAACTTCTTAAAAGACCAAATGACTTTAAATAAGATTGGCTGCAGTCGATATATGCTCATTTAATTGGTTCTTGCAGCTGGAAAGATTTGTTTGGAGGTTGGGCCTGTGAATTGATAGCAGAAGTGACAAAACAAAGCCTTTTTTAAAAAGTAAGACTAAATTGTCATCACTGCTGAAACGCTGTGTGGATCTGACTAGATAGAGTTTTAAGAAATAACAAGAATCAAACATATGGCTTACTCTAATGCTAATAAGGTTAATGGTGCAGGAAGCCTTCAGAAGTTTAAAAACTGTCTTAACTTCAGGAAAGAAAATGAAGTAATCTGAAGGCAGAAATTTCTAGAAAATGTGATCAAAATTGCATTATCCTTTGAGGCTATTTTGAAGCTCTTCCTCAACATCTCCAGCTTGTAGCTGTCATCTCTTGCACTGTGGTTTTTGCCGGCTGTGTCATTGCCAGGTCCTTGTTGTCACTTACATCCTTTAAGTTTGGACCCTGTCGTTTCAATGACGCCGAGGAGGTCTTTCTCCAAAGTGTATACTCTGGGTGTGTTCTGGAATCTTTGGAAGATAAACTTTCAGTTTAATGAGCTTTTTAATTTGTGGAGCACATGAGGATGTGTGCTTATCAGCTCTTGTGTTTCACAGACTTGTCAGCCCTCTCCTCCCACGCTCCTTTTGGGATGTCATTTGTATGCTGTACAAAGTGCTCCCTCCTGTCCTTCGACTTTCCGAATGAAGTACGCAGAGGAAAGCATATTAAGAAAAAAAACCAACCAAACAAACAAAAACCCAACCACAACAACAAAAAACACCAAACCAGCAGCATTCTGGGTTTTTCTTTTTTGTTGTGGTGGTTGGTTGGTCTTGAGCTACTTTATGGTGATAGCAGCTGTGAAAATCAGTGGGTGCCTCTGGCTGCCTAAGCCGGTTAGGGAGATAGAATATAAAAATCTAAACAGGGCAGATGACAGTCATGAAAGAGACAAAATATCCATTGAAGGGGATAGGCTCTGCAGATATTTTGAGCCTGCAGATGTTTTCATTAGGGTTCAATCTGCAGCTGGGGGTCATCACACAGATTTTATTGGAAAGTCAGGAGCTCTTGGTCTTGAGAAAGACCAAATACAATCCTGTTTGGAAGACTATGATGAGATTTGTGATAAAAAGTCATGTTGTAAAAGTAAAGTAGCCAAACAAAAAGCAGTTAAAAATGCTGCATCTGGGGGCTTGAGGTTTGGGGTTTTTTTTTTGGTTGTTGTTTTTTGCTAGGCTTATACCATAAGGATATACATGCCATTGTTACACCTGGACTGGAATTTAAACCACTGCTGTACACATCACCTTATAACTAATGAGCTCAGAGGTGTTTTGTCAGGGAACATGCAGTGTGCTCAGCATTCTATTAGACCTCAGTGACACAAACCAGTCCAATGTAGTCATTGCTTACAGCATGCTCTTTGTCAGGGCTCATCTACATTTAAAAATTAATGCTGATATAGGGAGGCTGTCAGGCTACAGTAGCTCTACCCAAATAATCTTGTGGTAATCTTGTTTACTGTCATCTTTTTACTAGATAGAGGTAAATTATACAAGAATAATGCAATGTGTCCCCACCTGATATTAATCAGCAATGACTAATGATGAAATCCTGTGGAGGCAAGTTTGTAGCCTCACTGGAAATGATTCCCAGTTATTCCCTGATGAAAGTGTTCTCCATTGCTGCATTTCTTAAAGTACCTTTTTTTTTCTTACTCTTTTTTAGGCATAAGAACAATTTTCTAGAGATCATGAAGATCAGGTGAATATGGTTACTCTCTACTCTTGCTTTTATTGTCTGCCAACAGGCACTTTTAAATACTTCTCCTGGAGTAGTAACACATCCTGAAGGCCACATGCATGGGGAAGCATGTACTTTTCAGACATGTAGGACTCCATTCAGATATATAGTCTTGGGTGACATGGTTTAGCGTGTGCCCGTGGCAGGGGGGTTGAAACTAGATGATCTTACAGCCTTTTCCAACCCAAACCATTCTATGATTCCGTATGACCTCTCATAGCATCTTTGCTGTTTTCAAACTCCTTTACCACCTGAGTCACATAAAATGGATTTTCAGTGTAAGGCTTTGTGGCACCTATTGAATGGTGAGGTGATTCAAGCACAAAGATGCAAAGATGTGCAGATGTTTAAAATTCAGGAATTAAAGTCATGGTATTATTTGCTCTGTAAAGGGTAAATAGTTTAAAAGTGCTTGCCTCCAGTGTTAAATATCTGATGTATTTCTTCTGTTACTGAATTCACTTTACACTTCATTTATTCAGCACTGAAAGAAAAAAACCCAAACCACCCCACCCTGGAATAAAGCCTGTTCACTTGCTTTGCCTGTTATATCTTCTGATGAAGGAAGATCATAATAAGATTTTGCTTTGCTAAACTCAGCAAAGGAGATAACACAGAAGTATTCTTGCAACTGTGCGTTTTTTTCCTTTCATGCATGCCAATAACCTTACAGTGGACAGGAGATGTGCCTTTCACAGAGCCTGGGAAGGTGGTGTTCACCAAGCAGTTCTAGAGTTCAGTCCTGAATGCTTGACAGTAGAAAATTCATTGCTATAATTGATTAAGAACTGTGCTGAGTGCAAATGCTTTCATTCAGATTGAGAGGGCAGTTGTCACACATAGTTAGCTACCTCATATTGGCAGTAAATCAAATGTTTTAGAAATGCCCCATGGAGAACATCAACATGAATTTTCCCTGCAGAACCCCTAAACTGGGACATCATTCCTCTAGTCTGGAAAGCAGCCCATGGAATTCGTCAGTAAAAAGGAATTCCTGGAATTAATATTTATCTCTTTGTTCTTGTGTCAGAACAGAAGTGTTTTTTTTGGCGGTTGGTTTTTGGTGTGTTTTTTTTTTGGGGGGGGGGGGGTGTTGCTGGCTCTGTGTTGGTTTTTTTTTCTTTTGGGTGGGTGTGAGGAGTTTGGAGCAAGAAATGCAGATATGCAAAGTTTTCTAATATATTCCTAAATAAGATACTGAAGAAGGAAAGTTATGCTCTCTCCTCCCATAATTAATACTTTACATAAGGAAAGCCAGCTCTAGAACTGCAATCCCCTTGTACTTTAGAAGTTGTCAAGTAAGGGTTTAGGGACAGCTTAATTGGTGCCTTGGGACTTTTACTGCCTGAATTGCTGGGTGAATGAGTATGCAAATACATAACACCCAGCCATTTGTGGATCATGTTTGGTTCAAGAGGGCAGTTGCCTTTCCTAGATGCTGTGTGCTATTGGCACTTATTCAAGTTTGTTAACAAAATAAAAATCCTTCTCATGGAAAATGTATTTTACTAATGAGCTTTTCTATTGTGTCATTGTTCATGATTGCTCACCAGCTCATCATCTCTTGCTCCCCAGGAGGAAGTTTTCTGCTACTTTACACTAGAGTATATAGAAAGAATAAATTGAAGTGTGGTTATGGAAAGCCTCATCAGGATATCAGGAGTTGATAATTACTTACTTTTTAAAGCCAAAGTATCCTTCTCTACTCTTTGTACTTCAGCTCCTCACAGGATATTTTTAACTAAATTGTTTAGAGCTAGAAGTAACAAGTGTCCAAATGAAAAGCTGGTTTGTTTTTAGAGAAATATTATTTTATTATAATCCCGTGCCTAAACTAATTTGTGGAGGCAACTTTCAGAGAGCTTACTTGAACCTAATGTTTGTTTTCCTTCAGCTGATCATTAGATAGTTTTCTTCTGTCTCTTCTGAAACTGTAAATAAGTGAATTCATGCCATAAAACCCCAATAAATTATGCTTGAATATAATGCCTCTCCCCTTGGTTTTTAATGCATTGATACCTCTGGTCCTTAAAGCCTTGTAGAATAACCCATTAGACTTTTTTATCTTGCCAGGCACTTAGCGAACAGCATAGCAGGCTTGGTAAGCGTTCTGTCTGTTCTACTGTAAAATGAGAGAGCATTGAACATTCTTATTGATATGATTCTCTATTTGAAAATGAGTTTCAAGTCTAAGTAGCCTGCTGGAATCCATTAGCGCAGACAGTTTTAATAGAAATAAATCAAAACATGTATCTATCTTATTTCACTTTTGATGTACAGATATTTTGGTTAGGCTATCTTCTTGTATCACTGAAACTTTTTTCTTTTTTACTATAATATCCTATACCAGACTCATATATGTTATAGCATCCAAGAATGGTTTGAGTTGGAAGAGACATTAAAGATCATCAAGCTTCAGGGACACCTTCCACTAGACTGAGTTGATCAAAGCCCTGTCCAGCGTGGCCTTGAACACTGCCAGGGATGGGGCAGCCACAGCTTCTCTGGGCAGCCTGTGCCAGGGCCTCACCACCCTCACAGGGAAGAACTTCTTCCCAAAACCTAATCTAAATCTTCCCTCTGTCAGTTTAAAGCCATTCCCCCTTGTCCTAACCCTATGTGCCCATGTGAAAAATACATATACATATGCTTTTCTCTTTTATGTGATGTTGTAATGGCTGGATCCTGCCTAAATGGAATTATCTGGCGTTTATGAATTTAAGGTGATTTTAATATTACTTTAACCTGTATTTGAAGAGTTAGCATAATTAAAAGTAATAAGATTCACCAGATTAAAAGAATCTGGTGAATACCTGATCATAGAACTTTCCAGGGGGTTCAGCATATGAAATTTTATATGGAAATTTGTCTTGCTGCAGACAGTACAAGACTCTTGGTTTCAGTTGGTGGTTTGGTAATTTTTTTTGCTTTTGCTAACAATTGTGTGTTTAATTGGCTTGGTCAGCATGCATGTAGCCACTTGGGGAATTGCAGTGTCAAAACCATGTTTGTGGTTGATACCTGTGTGGAGCTGGAATTGCTGTTAGAGTTGTCTCCTAAATATATATATATATATATATAATGAGAATACCTTGTTTTGTGTGTTGCTGCAAGTGGATTTCATCTCCACATGAGAGAAATCTTCAGCTCTCTGCAAATTCCTTCTATTCACTCAGAAAATGCCTTGACTATTCTAAGTTTAAAAGTTTCTTTTTTAAAAGTAATACACATCTAATATAGCTTCTGCCCTACCTGTCAGAAATCAGCAGTGCTAGGGGGTTTAGTTGAGTGATATTTGATTCATAATTTACTCCTTTCTCTTTGTGAATTATTTCCAGAACTAGTTGGTTTTTTTTCTATTACTGCAGCTATAAATAAGTATTCCATTTACATACGTAAGTCATGTCAAAAAATTCCCAGACTTAGTCTTGACATGCAGTCACTCTCCTTTTCTTCGCATATACTGATAATAATTACTAATGGCTGAAGGTTCTAAAACTCATTTGTGCGCTGCTGACTCTCAGGATTTTCAGCAGCTGAAATTTTGTGCCCCTTTAAATTAAATTTTGGAAGTTAAATCTGAATGAGCGTGAAGTCAGTTGAGGGCTGGCTGAGACTTTGTGCTCTTGTCTGCTGTGTGCCTGGCATGATTTAAAAGTATGCCCATGTAGTCATGCACACCTTGAAGTGCTTGGCAACTCTACAGCACTGGTTAAGATTTACCTTTTCTCAGTTGAACTATCCTTTATACCCCTAATTTTAAGGACTCCAAAACACGAAGGGATTTTAAAATATTACTGGTATAGCTTGCATATAAGTGAGACCATCAGGTTCCTGTGCCTGTGTCTGTCAACAGCTATTTGAACTTACAAAAGCTCCTGGGATTGCCACTTGGTAAAGTTCCTTCTAAACTCTATGAATGTTCCTGAAAAGTTCTGAGTTTGTATGAAATGTTGTGATCAATGACCTTTGTCATCTCATTTAATGGGCTGCTTCTTTTTTCTTTTAATTCAAATGTTCCCTGTTCTTATAATCAGCTTTCTATTTCACCATTCTATTGAACTTCTTTTGAGGCCAGATAGGAAATCTAACAAACCTCCAGAAAAATGTTGGATCAACATTTTAGAATCCAAGGTTGGTCTCAGCCTATGGCTGTATACGAAAACAAATGGGAGGTCTGTAGACTCTCTAAAGGATCCACTGAAAGGTGACTTTTGTAATGGGGAGGAAGGAAGCGAAGATTAGTTTTGGTAGGCTCAAATTATGCCGAGAGGTGGCCTCTCTTTCAGGAAACTTTAAGGGATGTATGGATTGGAAGAGGTTAAAGAATGCACCTCCCTCTTCACTTAACGCCTTTTCTCAGCCAGTTTGTGGGACAGGAACTAATGTTTTCAAGGTGATGTTCTTTGGATTATGCATAAAAATGGAGGTGTTCTCCCTCTGTTGTCATGGACACAATTTTCACAAGCTGCCTTTCTGCAGTCTCCTTGCTCTTAGTATTTGTTAATGTGTATTTCATAACATCATGTCCTAAAGGCTGTGTAAAGCAGGAATGTTTCTGTTGTACCCATCTCAGTATCTCAGAGTGTAGTCATGGCGATCCTCTTAACACCCCACACATGCATAGACTTAGATAAGATTTTAGGGTGGTTCTGGATCCTCAGGAAATGGACACTATAGAGGTAATACTGTGCAGCCTTGCTTACTGAGGTAGCATGCCTTTATGCATGCCTTTACACAAGTCCCTTTTTAAACTTTAGATAAAATCCTTTAGCTCTTCTTTGGCCGTTTCATTTTCTGAAAGAGATGCTTATCTCTTTATTTTTTTCTCTCTCTTTACTGAAGGAGTCTCTCCTCTCCCTAAGAAGTCTCTGCTCTCCCTTTATTTTTCTCATGGCCTCATCCTAAGGAGGTCCCATTTAATTCCCCCAGAGTGGAAATCTCTTGTTTCCATTTTTCCTCCTTTGCATTGTCTTGTAAGCATAACATGCCTTTTTCATTCTATCATAAAATTGTACTCTGTATGTATAGGCTATTATCTTTTAAAGTAATTAGTAGCCTTAGAAAATTGCTAGGTGGCTGTGGGCAAAGGAAAACTACTGAGAATACTGTTTGGGGGGGGGTGGGGTGGGGTGTATTTTTGACTATAAAAATCAAAAGCAAATTAAAGACAACACAAGAACTTACAGTGCTAGCCATTTTATAGTAGATGCTTCCAAAAGGCTTAATATAAGTTTATTAAACTTAGAATAAGCTATCTGTAAAATATTTCACACTTTCTTGTGTTGGTTGGAAATACAGGGAGATTATGTGGCTCTATAGGAAATGAGCTATTGATTTTTAAAACACAAAGTCAGTGTTAAACCTTTTCCCCCATCCTTCTCTATATTTGTTGATACAAAAAGGGTAAAGGTTGCTGTGGGGAGTGAAATAGGATGGTGTAAGTAGGGGATTGTGGTTTTTGGCAAGGTTGGTACTCCATGGTGCATCATAGAGTGTCAGGTATCATCCTAAGCCTAATCATCTCCTGGATCCTCAGAGAGAGCCAGCAAGATCTTTCACTGGGGAGCATTGTTTCACTGCCTTCCTCACTGAAAAATGATCTAAAGTAGGTATGGAGAAGTCCTGCTGAAGTGCACAGGTAAGGAGAGAGCAGGAAAGAGAAGTAGTGAGGAAGCATGGTGAGACTGCAGCTGCTGAGCTATTCCTGCACAGCGTGCCGCAGGGCTAGGAAGGGGCAGCCACACTCTTGAAAAGCCAATTACAGAGAAATCTGAGGAGTTAACTTGGGAAGGAAAGGCAAAAAACAGTAGTAGCATGAGCAAACTTGACTTATGGAAATCTTCTGTATAGAGAAGGATGAAAGCACAATCTTGGTTACTGAAATTGCAGTAGCTCAGCACTTCATCGTATAACTGCAGGGTATCAGTTTGATTTGAAACCTAAAACCATTTTGGCTAGGGCAGAGGGATAGTATTAAGATAGTTTGTAGATCCCAGTTGCAACAGTGGTTGCACTGACAATGCACATCTGATTCAGATTTGAACAGAGAGTGCAGTTAACGATGCTTCTTGAGACACCTTCATTCAAGAAAGGAAGTTATCAAAAGGAAAATCAGACCATATGCAAGGACATTGGTGCTGCGTGTGTAACAGAACTTTTATCCATCTATCATCACCCCATTCAAAGCAGTCATTATGCCTGTGCTTTGCTGCGACTGCTGTGGAATTTGCTATCCTAAGGCAAGTAATTTCAGAGCTTCCTTAACTGACCTCCAGCCCTTGCTGCCATTAAGTCCTGTAAATCTCTCTGGTATGAATCCAGCCCAGGTAGATGATTTTGGAGATAGTAACAGAGGCTGGATTGCAGTGGGGTTTGGGTTTTTTTCTGTTATTCTATTTTTGAAAAAAAGCTGAGGGAGTGTCCTTCTCCAAAGACGGTAGCGATGTGGATGAGAGAATAATAGGGTGGAATAAGCAGCTGGAAGGATTCAGAAGCTAATATACGAAATTATTTTTTTCAGGCCTTGTAATTGAAATGAAAATATTCTGATATGTTTAGCTTAGCTAAATTAGTCACAGATCACACCCAGATAACAAAGGTACAAAGTGTTTGTGGTCCTATTAAGGTCAAGTGCTCTTGTACTGGTTTTGATAAGGATGCAAAAGGCTCATGACTAGGCATGGTACTGGGATGTGAGCAACACCTGCGTGTGCTCCTTATGTGATTTTCTGTTCCATTTGTGTAATGTAGGGATAAAAGCATCTGCATCACTCTACCTGCATTTGGGGAGCAAAACCTGTTTGACCTTAATGATAGTGAAGAACATGCTCCCTTTATGTTTCAGTCTTCACTGAAGGTATTTAGCTTCTGCTTTCAATATTCATTTAGTAATTATTATATGGTAATTTTAAACTTTACAGAGTAAATTGTAAAATTGGTGCTCGCACCAAAGGCCCTGTGCGTGCTGAAAGTACTTATCTAACATTTCCCCATGTAACATCTTCTGTTTCTTCCTTCTTACTTTGTTGCAAACTGCCTTAGGTGTTTTTGAGACACATTATTAGTCTTGCCTTAGAGAAGAAGCTTCCATTAAAAGCTAGGCTGCTGTTGACTGACATGGAGCCCAAATACCTTACAGAGTATCGCTTGTTCGTCTGACCTGCCTGCACTGTCTTGTTGCCCTGTTCCAGGCTAGCTGTGTGCTTCTCCTCCCCATGTGTGTGATGGCCTGGGCAGCCAGTGACTGTGGTATCAAGCTGTGGTACCCCTTTAGCAACCCATGCTTATCTGAGATACAGGGGTCCAGAACTGGTGTAGAGAGACAGAGTCATTGCTCTTCACTTCTAAACCTCATTTGCATATATTGATTGATTAGTTCTAATTTTTATAATATTTGTTTTCTTTGTGATGAACCTTGAGGGAACCTGCAGCCTCTGTCTGCTTAAACTTTAAATGAAACCTACAGAAGTCTTTGTAGGATGTCATCTGCAGGCACTATTTCCATGACATCTGTCATGGGCCATCTATGATAGCAAGGACCAAGGGACAGGTGAACTTCATTTGTGGGGTTTTTTTCCTGTGCAAAAGTTGGAGGTAAACATCTATCAAGGAGAGAAGAATTTATGTGGGGTCCTTAGGCTAGAAATACTCAAGTTTCCCTGATAGTTGCAAAGTGAAACAAAAGGATCCGTCTGAGGAAAGCAAAACTTCAGAAAATAAACTGTAGATAGGTGCTGTGCAGGAAAATCCCTTTGGTTTTAAAAGAAAAAGAAAAATACATTTTTGTTTTTTTTTCTCATGACTTTAATTTTTAACGAGAAAGTACCCCTATACAACACATCTATGTGTGGTATCATTAAAATAGCAATAATCTTTGTATTGCATTTATTTTTCCATACTGCAAGTCATAGTGTCATTTTTTTGTGCCACTGACTTTTATGAGACATTATGAGTTGGTTATTGGTCAGTTTAGCCAGATTACACAATATATGTGCACCAGAGCTAATTGCATATAGCCTTGTCTTGCACAGATACCCTCCAGAACTGTGTGTACTTCAGCAGCTGCTTAAACCGCTATACTCCCTAGAATTAACTAGTAATCAGACTTCTGGCCATGGCTAATAAAATAACACTGAAAAGGTTTGCCTATCATAAAGATCTGACGGAAAAAAAAACAACACGAAACCAAGTGTTTTGAATATTTGGGTAACTCCTAGGGTTTTTTCACGATTGCACTGTGTAATTCTGTCTTTGCTCTTCTGTAAAGTACACAATTCCTGTGTCAGAGGTGTTATGGGGGTGTATCAGAAGGCACCTAGGCTGCCAAAGCTTTAGCATTTAATAGTGTAAACAGCCTTGGCCTGAATTTTTGACCATCAAAAGCAGTGTTGAGGGAATCCATTTCAGGGTGTTCAATAAGCTGGACGTCATCCCAGCCAACTTTGTGCCACCATGCAGGCAAGGCTACTCATGGCATTAAGAATCTAACTTCTGGGACAACAAAGTCCTTTCCAATCAAGAGATGGGAGGTAGTGGCTGAAGTTCTCTCACTGTCAGTGAAAGACAGGCTTCTTAGGAGCAGATTTCCAAGTAGGTACATAGCAGTGTTTTTAAAGCCACCTATATTCCAAAGGAATTTTACAATACCGTTAAAAGCCCTGGCTAACATGTCAAAGCCAAATTTTCAGACTGGTCAATAGGCTGTAAGTCAGTATAGATGCTTGAAAATATTATCCATGGCGAATAAAGATCATAATCATTTATATTGCTAATAAATCCTTGTAGTTTTATTGCTAAAGCTGCCAGAAATGCATTAAGAATGGATTTTTGTGAGTTTTAATGATATGACTAATCCTGGCTGAATTCAAATAGGAGAACTAGCATGAACATGTATTTCTCAGTGCAAATAAAGACTGAGTAATTTGTCTCCCATGAAAAGCAGCTTTGCTAGTTTTGTACTCCTCCCTCTGATGAGCTGGTTGTCACCAGCCATAATGCAGTAACATGAGTTTTGCCTGAAGATCCAGTGAAGTATGATACTAAGAATTTCTGTGGACTGTTTTTTTTCTGCCTTTTTTTCTTTTCTGGATATTATAACTGAAGGTCAAATAATGCTGCATGACTGATACAGAGGCCTTGAGATTATCCTGACAGTTAGATAAGGTGGATGCAGGTGACTGTGCACTGTACTGTGGGTCTGTGCCTTGTAAAGTAACTAAATGTGAAATGCAGTCTCCTCTGAAGCTCTTAAGTGCACAGCAATTACATAAAATTTGCTCAACTCTTTCTGGTATCTGTTGAAATCTAAGCGAGGAAAAATGTGGCATTAGACATTAAGATTGATAGAATCCTTGATAGGCCATAGCAGCTCAATAGCTCTGTGTTTGCTTGAAGGATTTCTTCAGTATTCCCATTGTTAGTTTAAACTTGATAAATGCAAGGAGATAGTGCAAATGGAAGGCTGGGCTATTTTGTTTAAGTGGAGGTAAGATAGTATTTTACTTGTTTGCTAGCTAGTCAAAATTGTATTTTTTTTTATTCTGAATATAAGCTGAAGTGTTGCAACATTCATTTTCTGGTGTTTGCTCGGTGTGCTGTTATGCCTTTTAAAAAACCAAACGTGATACTTGCCAGGGAGGGGCAATCCAAAGGCTACTTCTTTCCAAAAGCAGTGTAACCCTAGTGTTGGGCACTGATACGTGTGCAACAATGGTGTTATTCATGCTGGTCTTCAGAGATTGAAAATGAGTGATTAGATAGGCTGTCCTTCTCGGTCTGAGAAAATCGGGACTGTGCTCTTTTCCACATTTATACAGGAAAAGGTATCGGGAGGGGGGTGTGGGTGGGAATTAGCATTTTTCAGTTCCCAGAGAGAGAAGCAAGGTCTGCTGCTGGATGTTAAAAGATTTCCTAAGTGCTGGCAATACTGAAAACCATTTGCAGAAACTGCATCTAATGTATCTAGTAATATGCTGGACCAAAATACTGATTCTGCTGATCTGATCTAAGCTGCATATTGGTGTTAATGCTTTGTGCTTCTAAAGGGCTCCCTTTGTTCCCTTACCCCCAACACCTCCCCCCCACCCCCCGTTTTGACATCTTATTCTCTAAAGTGGCAAAGCAAAACCTGACAGTTTTGGTCTGGGTGAAGTCTGAATGCTAAGGCATCATCTCTGACATTCCTCACACTGTGGGTTTGACCCCTGAACACATGAAATAGACCCATCTCTGTTTCCTCAAATCCAACAAATGATGGTAACATCATCGAACTAAGATATCGTTCCTCAAACAAAGTAATTCATCGCTTAGTACACAGAGTGAGATGGCTAAAGTTTGCTTACACAGCATTAAAGTAGGTTTTGCAAAAGCATTTCAGAGCTGATTCTTTATGAAAATTCTCATTAAAAATTATATTTAGATTTGCAGTTTCTCCTTGTATCTGTCTTTCCAGGAATAAAATCATAGATTCATAGAATGGTTTGGGTTAGAAGGGACCTTAAAGCTCTTCCAGTTGCAATCCCCTATCACAGGCAGGGACACCTTCCACTACAGCAGGTTGCTCAAAGCCCCGTCCAACCTGGCCTTGAACACTGCCAGGGATGGGGCAGCCACAGCTTCTCTGGGCAACCTGTGCCAGGGCCTCAGCACCTTCACAGGGAAGAACTTCTTCCTCATCTCCCCTCTGTCAGTTTAAAGCTGTTCTCCGCTGTTCTACCCCCGTCTGCCCATGCCAAAAGCTCCTCTCCAGCTTCCTTTTTGGCCCTTTTAGGTACTGGAAGCTGCTCTAAGGTCTCCCTGGAGTCTTCTCTTCTCCAGGCTGAACAATCCCATCTTTCTCAGCCTATGTCTATAAGAGAGGTGCTCCAGCCCTCTGGTCGCTTTTGTTGACTCCTCTGGACTCGCTGCACCTCCAATACGGCGTGGCTTTGAGACATTTCAAATGGTGTTCGGCATGTTCTGCATGTTCTGCTTGGTTTGATCCTGCCTGATGTTTGTTCATGTTGTCTTCAGACTCTGCATACTTTTCCTGTGCTCTTCACATAGTAGATACCTGCCCAGGCCCATGTGTACACACCTGAGGGATTTAGCTTTGCTGTCTTTGATTTTGCTCCCATTCACATGTAACTAATCTGTTAATGCTACAACTTTATGAATATGAAAGAGGAAGAATTCCCTTACTGATCTTCTCATACTGAGAATATGGCTTTTGTAAGCATTGCCCTTTAAAATACTCAGCCAGGTTTGAATGACTGCCTGTTTTACAGTCAGGATAATGTAGGACCTATCTGTGACAGGCTGTGTAAAGTTTGGGAACAAAAAGCAGGCGTTTGTTTCCTGTCTGTCGTGCCTTTTTCTCGCTGTATTTAAAAATAGGCTTTTGTTTTAAGAAAACTGCTGTGGATTACTGTATTTACGGCCACTTAAAATCCATAAAGGGCTCTGGGCTTTAGCCCAGGTAGACCTGGCTTCTACAGCTGACAATATAACCTGAGTGAGAGAAGTTTGCTGATTTAGAAAAGCAAAAGAAGGATGCAATTGCATTCAAGAATGTCGGAAAACCTCTTTCTAGAGGCGCAGAAGAGCGAAGGGACTGAGCTGATGTGTGTACATTAGGCATGTGGGAGTCACACATTGCCAGTGATAAAACAAGCACTGCAGAAAAAGAAAGAAGAGAAACACAGGCTTGGGTTTTCAGGAGAGTACTGACTGAAGAACATTATGAGCCCCTGTCTTCAAATTACACGCTGAAGATTTTGGATAAATCGGATCCAATGTCTTCATAGGAGCAAGCTGAGTTTTGGAAAAGAACATCTTAAGAGAAAAATCTGTGCTCAGAGGAACAAAGTTTGGCAGACTGGAAGCAAATAGTCTAAAGTCAACAGAAACATCGTCAAGATGCTGCTGGAGAGCATAGGAGTGTCACAGGGCTCCCCAAATCAGAGCCAGCACAGCTGAAAAATGCAGCTTTTATATGAGCTGGGCATGGAGGACAAAAGGTCTGGTGATCTGGAGGGGTAAAACGCCATCATTGAAAGGAACAGAGATCCTAAATTAAAGCTCTGGCTTAGGTACAGGGTTGAACACTGACGTCTGTCCTACTGAAGCTGAGAAAACATAGTGAACCGTTGTTTTTTTTTCACTACATAGAAAAAAAAAATTAAGTGAAATCTATACATGCAGCCCATTGGAGAGGACACTATTCTGAATCATCAAAACGCCTTGGCTATTTTGCACTTGCACAGACTGCCAAATATTGTGTAGTTCAAAATGGTAGAGGATGATTTGCAAGAGGGACAACCTGCCTGCAGGAGAGGTCAGAACTGGGGATTTTCTATATCTGAACAAAAGCTCCTCTGCAGCTGTCTGAAGGGCAACAGCAAGAGGGATGTTATTAGGGATAACTGAAGGTGTCTTTCAGATGTTTGAAATGCATAATCCTAAACTACCTTTGCAGGAATGTCCATTGTCCATGGAAAGGCCAGCTGGCTATGCTTTGTTCTTGAAGTCTGGGAAAATGTCCATTAACTTGTAGTCCAGGAGAATGGCATTAATTGTGAAATCTTGAAAGTGGACATTAATAAGTTTTGCCATTAATATAATATCACCCTTGTCATTAATCATGCTGCATTAGCAGAATATGCTCCTGACTAGAAGGAATTTTGTTTCACTCATCCTACCCCCACTGTTAAAGACTGTTATTGCTCTTCAGATTAACAAGATAAAGTATTCATTAATGAATTGGAAAACCAAGTTAGAACTCTCAAACACTATTTGCAGTGTCCCACCCTTTTGGAAAGGGGCTAGGACAGCTGGTTGTCATAAAGTTTAGCACTGTCGAAGCAGCAAGAGATGTTCCCCGAGGTGTGCAGAGATGTGCTGTTTGCAGAGGATGTTCCAGTTGCGGTCTGGTGCCCACATAGCAGAAAGTCTAGAGAACTCTATGGCCATGAATGAGGCATCCTCATCCTTGTTCAGATGCAGCCTTGTTTAATGTGCTTGGCTTTCCCAATGCTGAACCAAGGCTGATGCTGTTTATCAGAGTATTAATTATTCTTGAACAGGGAGTTTTGTGGCAGTAATTTTTTTGTGTGAAATGAAGGGATATTGGTGATGAAAATGGTCTGGACATGGTCAGTTGTCATTGTGCTACTTTAAGAACAGAATCATTGAAGTGATAGCTAATGAGCTTGAAAAATATGGAAAGAAAAAAATAAATTCTAAACAAATCCAACAAAAAACTGTCTCCCTAAATAAAAATATTCCATCTTTGGTACTCATAACCAAGATTTGAAGAAAAAAAACCCTGAATTTTCAAGACTTGAAGAAGCGCACAAACACATTTAATATTCTAAAAAATATCCACGTGTGCCAATGAATCTAAAAGTAGTTGGACAGCAGCACTTGGCAGCCTGATTGCAAACGTTTTGCACACCCATGGGGAGGGGGCTGGATTTCAGTTGTGGTTTCCTGAGTTTTGCAGCCTGGGGAGCGCTCACGTGTTGCCCAGTTACTATCGTTGTGGCGTTTGTGGTAGATCTCATCTTACATTCTTTTCTGCTCGCTGTGGATCCCTGTCTCTCCCAGGTGAGGGCATTTATCTTTACACTGATGCAGTTTTACAGCTCCTCTGATTTCTGTGGAGAAGCAGACTGCTTGGCTCCATGGCTGTTAGCATACGTTGGTTACTGAGGAATAAACAGATGGGAGAAGTTGTGTTTGTTTTTCAGGTTCATTATAGATCCTTTAAAATACTGCCTGTTCACCCACTAGATATGAAGACACCTAGGTACAGTCCTAATCCCATGACCTAATTTTAATATTGCCTAGACAATGCTATTATTAATTGAGTACAAAAAAAGCTAAATTATTTGGCAATTGACGGGTGGCATCTGGTAGTATTTTTGGATGGTTTTACATGCATGCCAAAAGCCAGAGTGTGTCAGCATTTTGAAGTAGCTGACACTGGGTCCTTAATCCTGTGTGAAAATCACTAAATGCAAGTGTTTGATTAGCATCTGAGTTCTGCAGTGAGTATTCAGAAATGTTTTCAAGAGGGAGTAGGTTGAACTCGACCATTTTCAATTCTACTCAGAAAATAATGTCTGAGTGTTCCCTTCCAGTTTAGTTCAGTCTTAGCTCCAGAAGTGAAAGTAGCTTGCAGAAAACAGTCGTAGCTGTCTGCAACAGCCATGGCTCTTGGCAGGTATGTGCAGTATTGAACTCATTATTGAAAATAAGGCATGCATATGGGATGTTGTTCTTGGGTCCCTGGGATCTGAGTGGAGAAATGGGGACGACTGAGTGGTCTGGGTTATAACTGTGCTCGTGAGGTTCATTGTCCCCTGGGAACACTTTCTACTGGTGTGTGAGTAGTTTGGAGACAGAAGGGAGAGGAAGGGCACAGAGTGAGTCCTGTGGGTTGAGACCACTTGGGCAAAGAGCTGCACTTCTGAAAGAACAAGTTGCACAAGAACAAAGGGGACCTACTGGAATCATGCATAGGCAAAGGCAAGCGCAAGAAATAACTTCAGTAACCTGCTTGAACATCACAGCATACAATGAATTACAGTGCTAGCAGTCTGGTGCAGACTACTGTAATAACACCAAGAATGGTGATGGCTGCAGGAGTGGAGCCAGCACTTCCATGAAGCCACCGAACAAACAGTGAAGCATTATTTATACATTTGTTTGGCATCTATTTTTAATTAATATCTAAAGTTGTATGTGTTTGTAAGTAGGCACTTAACACAAAGGTCTTAGAGCTGATCAGTTAATCAGTAGCTGTAGCAGTGGCTTCCCACTGCACACCAAACTCTTCTTTTGGTTATCTTTCTGATTTTCATCTGACAGGTTTTTCTGTGCCCACTTAGAAAATGGCTTCTCTTCAAAGGATTTTTCTTAATCACATGAAAATACCATGAGAAGAAAATATTTGTTACTAGTGATGAAGCAATTATCCCAAATATGTCAACTCATTGCAGTCTCCCATTTAGGACGGAGGTAGATGGCTCTGTGAAGCAGCTTACTGAGCAAACCAGCTGTGGCCAGTGGGAACAGTCTTGCAGATAACCCACACAATTACAGCTGTTGCTCAGGATCACCTAGTAAATAATCTGAAGTAATGATTGAGATCCTGGGGGCAAAAAAAGGGAGAAAACCCCAAACAGAAGGGAGGATAAATTTGTACCAATGTGCACAGTATTGTAAATAACCAGAAACACTGTACTCAGCCCAAAAAGATGCTGGTAGAGTGGAAGAAAAATACAGCTGGGGTTTTATAGCTGTTGACAGTCTCTGTTCTCAGTGACTTGTAGGCTGATTCACTCCAGCTCACTGCAAGAATGAAATAACTGGATCAAATCTGGACTGGCCATCTTTGCATTCAACATTTATCTCATCCTCTCTCTCATAAAGAATCTTTTTAGCCAGCTTGGGAGCAGCTTGAAAGAAAATTAGGGAAACAAAGATGCAATCTTGGAGTGACATATCGTAATGAGACCTCTCAGTCTCTCAAACTTTCTCATTAACTTGCACCAAACACAGGCTTCAAAAATTACAAAAGGATTTTCTCTCATAGCCCATAAATAGTCTGTGCTTAGAGTATACCACGTTGTCTCAGTCTTCTTGGCTTATTCCCAAAGCAGCTTCTTTTGGCATGCTACGGTTGATGGGAATGATATTGTAGGAAGAACAAAGTACAGTTTTTCCAAAGGAAATAATAAATCTGCCGTGGGCTTTCAAAGCAAGCTAGCATAATCAGAAAGTGATATATTTTATGTTTTTTAAGAATGTAGGAAGAACACAGATGTTACTTTGGACCATTAACATCTTCACTATAAAGACATGCAAAATATTTCCTGTGGCTTTTCCCTTTTCTTTTGTTTGTCACCTTTTTTTATTAAAATAAAAGCTTTTTTTTTCATCCTGTATATTAAACTTGGCAACATCACAGCTCTGCCAATGCCAGTATGGTAGGGTGAGCAATTACAGCTGAGTATTTTTAAAACTTTTGTTAAATCTGCTTGTCATTCCACCATTTCATATTTTATCTCCTTAACATATAAGCTCAAAAAAGACATGTAGCTGGAAAGCAACTCCATCTATAAAACAAGGGCAGCAGGCAATACAGTTAGGCTGCTGGCATTAGATATCCAGTAAGTTTGACCTGAAAGTGAGAGGCAAACCCCAAGACGATGTTCATAATTAAAAAAATATTAAACTATTGATGGAGTTAACTGGGGGGGTGGGGGTGGGGGGTGGGGAACAGAGACATTTGAGTTTTTGTTTGGGTGGGTTTTTTTGTTTGGTTGGTTTAGTTGTTTTGTTTTGTTTTGTTTTTTGTTAAGGTTTGGTTTTTGTTGTTTGGTTGGTTTTTCTATAGTGTAATGAAGACTGAAGTTGGTGGGAGACTTGCACTACTTCAGCTTCAGTGGGCTTTAGATCAGGTGCTTAATAACATTAGGTGCCCAGTTTTTATCTGAACAAGGGCTCCTTGTTTTGGGGTACTGTGAACTCAGGTGGTCCTAATGAAGGCTGGAACTGTCTCTGAACGAAAAGGTCACATGTGTGATGCTGGATGGTTCAGAGATCTCTTCCATTCCCAGAACCTTGCAGAATGCTTTAGGGTTAAAAATTGCACAAGTCTCTTTCAGAGTCCAAGAGAAAGAGTTGAAGCAAATGTGTGTACACGTCCTCAGAGCTTTCTGACCAGGGATCAGCAGAATAATTACTGTGATACTTTAGTAACACAGACTGATGTTTGGTCAAAGGAAAATATTACAGTTCAATTTATGTGGATGGTATTTTGCGGTTATGGCATTGCTTTCTTTGCTCAGCTCGTTTATGCAGTCTGACACAATTTCCATGGGAAGGAGGTGCAACTGCATTTGCATGTGACTTTTGCTCTTTCTTCACTGTCATGTTTGCAGCACTCTGTTGTGCCTTTTGCTGCTTATCTCTGCACCTGCTTAAAGACTTCTTCCCTGAGGGAAGAATACAAAATTTGTCAGTTGAGCCCTCTTTGGTATTTACTTTTAAATTTAATTTCTTTATTTTTTTTTCTGTGCTGGCAAACTGAGAGCTGAAACCCAGGTATTTCCCTTGGACTTAATTAAGGATCCACCCATTATAAATATCCAGCTAAGACTATCAGAAATTATTGGGAATCTTCTTCAGATGATCTTTTCTCCTGTGAAACCAGAAGGATCATCTCCAGCAATGCTCAGAAGTTTTGCATCTGAATGTTTCAGTGCTTTTGCAAGCAGAGAGATGCTCCTCATGTAACTTCTGCCCAAAGAGACTGCACTTGGTAGCAGTAGTTTTGCTTTCTGCTCTAGAAGGAATGGTGAAAAAACAACCAACCAAAGCGATATAGTTTGGTAATTTTGTGAAAATGCAGGGTTATTTATCACACAACCTAGATACTTCCTAGTGTGTGGTGTACAAACACAAACTTGTATGAACAGGATCTGCAATGAGATACCCTAGCCCATCCGCTCTTTTTTTAAGTTCAAGGAAGAAACAGAAACACATGGGTAGGAGGGATAAAGAGTGCTGTTTTAACAATGATTTAAGTACGTATTAATTCCCAAAACAGAGTTGTGGGGTTTCTATTTACCAAACCCCACAATAAATGAAAACATCAAGCAGTAAAAAGACTTTAGAGCACTGTCAGAGATGAGGGATGCACAAGCATGCAGCACATGGAGAGAAGCAGATGTGTTGTTCATCTTCTGTAAATGTATAATTCCTTGCAAAAGAAATGACCTTACTGTTCAGCCACTTAAAATAGTTTTATTGTTTATATCACCCTAAACTGTAGGAAATCTTACCTGCTTGCTTCCTCTTTTTTTAATGTATCCATGAAAATTGTTTAGAATCTGAGCAGTGCTATTTCTGTATTCACTCACACTGGATTTTCTAAGATACTTATCAAGCAAATGCAATGAAGTTGATTTTCTTGCCCAATCCCATCAAATACTGCATTTTGCTTTCTATCTTCTCCCTGTTGCAGATAGCATTTATCTTTACCGAGCAGGTTACTGAGGGAATTAACATTTATTTGTGCCATGCGGGGGAGGAGTGACACTGCTATATCCCACTACTGACCTCGGGAGTAATGGGAGGCTTAATTAATTACATTTTGTGCTGTGCTTTGACAGACCCAAATCAAAGGCATGGCAGGCATAGCAACTATTATTGTGTTGATGGTAAATGAATTTTAATGTTGTAATACTGCAATGCAAGGAATAAGAGGAAAAATGGCAAGAAGTTCTCTTCTGGGATGGTCAGAAAAACTACTAGGAAGTCTCTGCAAATATGGCTGAGTACAGGCATGTGTGTTTGCATTTTTACACAGGTCTGAGAGAAGAGTTAATGGACTACAGAGCTATCAGGTTCATTTCCAATTTTCCACCAGACTGTAATGAAATGCCACAATGCCTCAAACCAAACCTCTCATTAGTCTCCCTATTAGTTTTCACTCTAGTAAATAAAATAATGGTGCTACTAAGAGTTAATAATAGGCAATCAGGATCTCTTTCATGCCTGTCACTTTTCTCCCTGCTCTTAGGAAAAAAAAAAAACATGTGTGTGAGGAAAAAAATAAAATTAACCCCTTTCTAATTCTACTGACTCTCTTTCCCTGCACCCCCCTTTTATTTTAATCTTTTATTTCATGGTTCTGTGCTTTTTTATGGCTGCCACTGATCCAGAAGTACACTTTCTATGAAGCATCCTTGTTTGTCAGAAAGGCTCCTGATGAAGTTTCTGCAGTTGATACCCACCTCTGGAATTCTCTTCCTGGCACTGAGATGTCTGCTGCCAAAACCTGGCAGCAAAGGAAAAACACACTGTAAGCAATTTGATGAAATATTGTTCTTGATGCGTGCAATGGGCATGCTGAAACAGTAGTTTATAAATTGTGAAGCACATTGTTAAAACATGCCACACACGTTTAACGCTTCTGATAGGAAATAGAGTTACGTAGCTGCATGAGGGTATTTTGGAGGTTGGTGCATGGCCAGAGCTTCTATCTTGTTCCTTACTGACTTGGCCACTTTTTTTATGGCCTAAAACCTTAGAAATTGATTTGGGGCATGTCCACGCTTCTGCTGTGGTACAGAACCCTGCATCGGCTAAGTAATCTATTTCTTGTCAGTCAAACCATAGCAGGTCCTAGAGGATATAGGGATTTCCCTTGTCACCTAACCTTGAATTGTCTTAAATCTTCCATTCCCCTTCCCCACGTGTTTATTTCTCCATGTTCTGTTACACCCTTGCCCTTGAAGCATTCCTACTTTTTCTCTCCAACTTTTCTATAGCTGCCTATCTTTCTGTAAACCCTACCTTATCCTTTCTAATAATTTATTCTTTATTTGAGGTATAAAGGCTTTTTCTTATACTAGATAGGTGTTATATATTGTTCTATTAAGCTGTGCTTTCTCAAAGGAATGTCCAAAGGGAATTGTATTTGAGAGTTACTAGTGTAAGTTAAGGGATACTGAACCAGTATGAAATCCTATTCTTTTTGAGGTTGCTTTGGTGATGAGGGTGTAAGACTGGATACAGTTAAAAGAAATAATTGATCAGAGTTTTTGCTCTTTTCAAGTGATCCAGGCAGTCTAAATTTAAATGAAGGATTTAAGAATGCTCTGCATGTCCTGTTCTTCATAAAGTGTTGTGACTTAATACCGTGTTCCCAGTTTTACCACTGGAAAGTAATTTCCAAATGCTGGAGACCAGTAACTCCATAAGTATTTACCTTAATTCTCTTTGTAGAATTGGAAAATTCAGTACTGCTGCTATTGCAGAAAGGCACCCATTTAGACTGCTCATTCAGTCTTCTGTCTATGAGTATCTGTTGAATATTATTAAATGTTGTTAATTATACCACTAATTCCATATGAAACAAAGGACTGTTGGGGCATGCAGGAACCTAACATTTGCATTATGATTATAAAACACCGATAGCTTGGAATACATCACCAAGGTATTGTCCTTGAATCTACCACCAAATAAGACCATTTGGTAGAATCTTGTCAGTAACTGAACTTGAAGCTTTAAAGCTCAATACATTCAATCGTGTTCCTTTGATGTGACGCTTAATATCCTTTCACTGATTTTGAACTTCTTCCTGCTGAGACTCATGGTTTGGAGTTGTGTTTTCTGGGGTCAGCACACAAACACCACAGTTCCCTGAGGTCTGTGGGAAGCAGAAGATAGGTGGAGATTTGGACAGCTTTGTATCAAGACTCTCTCCTATATCTCTGAAGATGTGAAGATTCTGTTCCCACCAACAAGCAAAATAATCATTATAGCATATCCAGACTTGAGATATGTGGAAGCACCATCATGTTTCACCATCTCCTTGTAGTCTTTTTGCCCCAGATAGTGAACAGCCAGAAGAAGAGGGGCTGGTAGGCCTGCTCAGAGGTGTTAAGTGTGTGAGCTTCTCTGCTATGCCCTGGCTTTCGTACAGCCTGAACATGGATGCCCAGCCCTCATTCCACCAAGCCTTAAGGTTAATGATTTACACTTCCTCTTCCAAAACCTTGGCCTCAATCAGGTTATAGAAAACAGGCAGTGTGCCTTCTGGGAGCTGTCTGCTACTGCAGTAACTGAGCTGTTCTTTCAAAACCACCAAATGCTTGGTGCTCTTGGCAAAGATATAAAGGTGACTAAAACTGGCAGAAAGCTTTTTAAAAAGGGCATAGCAAAATTTAATTTAGACAGACATGTTATCTCTGATGCTGGTAGTGGAGAACTATAAATAGTAATGATGAGGTACACTTCCTAGGAGAGGTACTCTTCTGAGATACAGAAGCAAAGAAGTTCAGCCTTGTGCCTCAACTAGATTAGGTCATGATGGACACAGAGAATGAAATTATAGTAGCCCCAGTTTAGTTATTTTCCTACTGTTTATGGAGAATCAGAGGAATCCAATCTAACAGTGTTAAGAGCCACAGATGCACACTGCTGTTTGTGCAAGCTATCTGCAGCTAAAGAAATGGCTTTCGTGTTCCCCAGCTATGAAGTGATCATTCATAAACCATTGCAAACAAGTGGATGAATAAAATGCATTGAATGTAGGCACAGAAACCAAGGGCTGCACTGAAGATACTGAAGATAGTAATGTGTTTTCATTCCTGACCAATTAGGAAGTGTCTGAAGATATGTGAAAATTTAAATCTATTTTTACACAAGTGCACAAAAGCAGAGACATAACACTAAAGCTCCTCAAAAGCCCCCAGCCATTTCTGAAGGACCAGATGTCACTCATTCATTCACCATAAGAACAAAACTAGGATTTGCTATCAACAGAACTAGTGTTGCCAGCTGGTTTTGTCCACAATTGTTAATTCTTTCATGTAATCTTTTAAAGAATTAATAATAGCTATTAATAGCTGGCCTTTGATGCTTCAGGGTTCCCTAATTTAACTTGGTGTGAGATACCATAGCACTTACTTGTGGTTAACTACTGCTCATGAGCCTGCCTTAAATATCACGTCAGTGCTCAGACTCTCAAAGGGGTGCAGATGATGCTTGTCTGTAGTGAGCAATCCTCCTTAGGAGAAGAAATAAATGTCTTTCACAGTAAATTACCTAGCTTTTTATGGTTAACATAAATTATTTCTTTAATACTCAAGTCTGTATGGGACTCTTAAAATGCTTTATGATTTATTTAATAACTTATTATTTATCTTACAAGTTATTTTAATGACGGTTTTATGTACGACGTTTCCAGGCTGTTTGAAATAACTATGCTTGCACATACAATCAGGTAGACATACCTTCTAACAGATACTAATGGAGTGAGTTGGCATAAATTGATTCATATAAAAGCCTTTTCAATTAGACTTTTCGACCTCATAATCTCCCTACAGAAACACAAGGCTTTTGTAACCTTCACGAGACTTACAGCCCTTATAATCCTGATACTGTTGATAGATTTCTTGCCTGTCCTTTTAAACTTTTCATCTTCAAGATGCAGCCTCATAACCTTGCTGCTTGTTTTGTCTCCCCTTCAGTAAGCTCCTTATCTGTATTGTTACAATGGATGGGATGATTCACAACCACTGACAGCTTCAACCAGATGACTCTGTTCCTAGTAATGGTATTTGTAGGAATAAATATGAAAATAATTAAATTCTGTGTATCTGGCTATCCTTTTTTTCTTCTGAGGCTCGATCTTTGAGCTGAGTTATGAACACTGTGCCAGTGTCCCAGAATCACTGTCCACCCTCTGTTAGCAGTGCTCACTGTTCCACTCTTCTAACCTTGTTTTCTCATTAGCTCGCCTGAAAAGGAGATTTCTTTTTTTACCCACTTATTTTTGGGGTTAAGGCTGGCTATCATCTCAATCCATAGAGGACCATTGAATGCTTGGTCTGCTGCACCCAGTTTTACAGCCACCACCTGATACAATCTGTGAACCAAGGAGTAAAAGTCATCAGATGCCTTTCCATGGCCCAAGCAATGCCCTGTATCCAATAGGGGCTGCCATAGCTGCCTTCTTGCATGAGCTTTCTGGCTCCTGTCATCGTCATCCAAGCACTGCCAGCTCAGGACCAGTTTCTGCTTCCACACCCAGCCTTGACTAAGGTCTTATGCCCAGAGCTGGCATATGCCTTTCAAATCACCTGCCTAAGCAGTTCATCAGCCAGAAATAAGCAGCCGCTCTGGTTCTGCAGCATGGCAAGGAAGAAGATCTTGTCCTGCTCACACAAAAGTTTGTTCCTCAGTTCCCTAAAGGCTTTCCTGGACCTCTTTATTACCTGTTCTTTCCCAATCACTTCTTCAAGTCCTCTTTCAGCCTTTATCTGACCTGTGGGATACAGTGGTCTGCCTAAGGAGGTCTGCCCTTGATCCTGGGTCTCAGTGATCCATTACGTAGTATTTTTCATGCAGAACCCTAAGGAATCTTTAAAATTAATGTTTATACTATAGTAATCCTAAGAGGAAAACAGACCTCAGCAAGATGCTGTGTAGGTAAGTTATAAGCAGATAGTTCATAGAATCACAGAATGGTTTGAGTTGGAAGGGACTGTAAAGACAACCTAGTTCCAGCCCCGCTACCACAGGCAGGGACAACTTCCACCAGACCAGGTTGCTCAGAGCCCTGTCCAACCTGGCCTTGAACACTGCCAGGGATGGGGCAGCCACAGCTTCTCTGGGCAACCTGTGCCCATGCCTCATCACTCTCACAGTGAGGAACTTCTTCCTAATATCTAATCTAAATCTGCTCTCTGTCAATTTAAAGCCATTTCCCGTTGTCCCATCTCTACAGGCCTTTGTAAAAACCCCCCTCCAGCTTTCTTGTTGGCCCCTTTAGCCACTGGAAGCTGCTCTAACTTCTTCCCAGAGCCTTCTTGTCTGCAGGCTGAACAAGCCCAGCTCCCTCAGCCTGTCTCCGTAGGAGAGATACTCCAGTATTTTCATGGCTTCCTCTGGACTTGCTCCAACAGTTCCATGTCCTTCTTATGTTGGGGGCCCATGCAATTGGATGCAGTACTGCAGGTGGAGCTTCTCCAGAGCAGAGTGGGAGAATCAGTTCAGTTCAAGGACTGGGCTTGACTTTGCAGCCTTTCCAGTGAGTGTGCAATGGTTATAGCAACAGAGTAACTCTTAAAAAAATAAATTAGACATAGGAGGGCACATGTAGCAGTGCTCAAAACCCAGTGGACAAAAACATCTTTGGCTGTGCTGGAGATCTGTTTGAATGAGCTTATGTTTTGTAGATGATATTCCCATAAACTTTGCAAAAGGAAAAAGGAAACAGGAGCAGAATGGAACAGGAAAGACCGGTGGTGTCATGCCGGGCTCCTGCTGGAGCCCCTGCCCTGATTTGTGTATGGGAGTGCAGGATGGGAGCGTGAGACAGGTTGTGTAGCTTCTGCCATCAGCAAGAGCATTCCTGGCTTGATTAGCAGCTTTCAGCTGGCAGCCAGTGCTGATTTAATACTAATGCTTTTTTTATTAATGGTTGTTTGGTCTGTTTTGAATGTTTTCTGCATGGCTAATTAATGTACCAAAATGAATTAAAACGTGTTGCTAAACTTTACAGTAGTATACAAACAAATGGCTGGAAGTCTCAGCTCCTCTTCAATGTTTTATCTAAACTTTGTGTTCTCAGAGACAGATCTAAAATCCACTTAACTGAGCTAAAATGTGATGTCATTCTTCTCTAAATACACATAGGTATTTATGTTCAGCCTGTTGAGAAACAGACTTGAATATAGTGAGATATATGTAATTACTTTCTTTTAATGATAACAGAACCCACTTAAAATTGGCAGGGGATCAAAACCTGCAGCTACATATATGGGATTTTGCTTGAGTAAAGCACTCTGTAACATTATGCTGGGGAAAACCAGCATGATTCATCACTGGGAAGACACTCCCAGCTGGAGCAGATAGTTAGAAATCTCTCGCTATTGACCCTTGTGAAGAGCGGTGTCAGCCCCTCCGAGCGGAAAAGCTGCCGGGAAGAAGGTAACCCTGCAGCCAGGGTGTTTGTATTTCATATTTGAACAGTGCTGGTGAGGCGCTCGGTTTGCTTTTCACTGTGGAGGGCAGAGCTGTGCCACGCTACAATTCCTCTCCCCTTTTGGCTGCTAATTTGCCGTGTTTCTGAATTTACGCTTTATTGTCCATAGATAATTTTCTCTCTGAAACAAAGACGATTTGTGTAAGAGAGTAGAATAACAGCATACGTGTTTGATATGTGTCTGTCTATGCTTGAAATAATCCAGCATCTAATTTTTAATGAAGCGTGAAAGAAAGCTAGAGCTCAGCACAATCCGTGCCCAGCGAAGATCCTAATCTTCCCTTTCCAACAGCGGAGAGCTGCAGCGGGCACATCTGTTCCATGACCGAGCAGCGTGGCAGCCGCTGGCCCCGGGAGGGAAGTGCACTGAGCCGGCAGCCTGAGGTCCCTCTGCTGGGCGATGGGAACCGGGCAGCGGTAGAAGGCAGCGACCGGCCGGGGAGAGCAGGCGGGGGGACGGGCCTGGGGTCCCCCAGCTGCTGGCTCTGCTGAGGGTGTGATGGAAACCCCCTGAACGACAAGCCGGGAAAGACTTACTGCAAAGGTACATCTCTCTCTATATATATTCTACCAAAACTCTTCTAACTTTTCTATTACTGAAAAAAAAAAGTGAGTTTCTTGTCTAAAAGTCACATGCCCTTAAGAAAACACACTGTGTGTTTTGAAAGGGAAACCTGAACATTTCCCGTTCATTTAGCTATCTGTTGCATTATTTCAGTACTGAGTATGGCTTAGTCACTTCGATAAAAGAGCAAAACTGGACCCTGTCTTTGCTGGGGGAGACTTGGGGGGAATCTGGTGAGACCCTCCTGCTCACCCATTTTGGGGTGAGAGCACCACCACATCTTCCCCCCCCCAACACTGCCCTACAGCAAGCTCATTTATCAGGGAGGGTTCGCTTGGGTGCAGAGCCGCAGGAGCGGTTTGTCCGGGTGCTTTTTGCAAGGTGGGGTGATGAAGCGGGCAAGACACGGTTATCTGTCTGCTCCTGCCCTGCTCCCCAGTGGGGATGTTTGGATTTGGCAGAGAATGTGGGTGTGATTAATTTTTTTTATTCATTTTTTTGAGAGACTACTTATGAATACATAGTTCTTTACATATTGTTTTCCAAGCAGAAACAAATGGAATTGTTATCTGTGTTGTGAGTCTGCGAAAGAGAACCACATCGCTGGTGCAAGAGTTTCCCACTCTTCCTTGTTACTTAAAAAAAAATCACTGTGTAAATAATTAATTACTTACTCAATTGTGTTTTCAATTGCAGCTAGTGCAAGAGCTCTTTTCTGCTAAAGTACCCTTTCTTTGGAGGGAATATTAACAGTTTCTTGGTTAAAATTACATTTCATAGCTCATGTGATTGAAAACACTACATCACTTGCCGCTACAAGAGCAAGCAGTATAATTCTTTCGTATTTCCACTTGATTTCTTTTATATTTACTTGGTAATGGATATTGACAGGTATGAGAACCTGCCCAAATTGTGGGACTACCTGCAGCAGTATCTCTTGTGTGTAATACTAGATGTTGTTAGGTGTGTATTTGTTGACTTTTTAGCATCGGAAGCCCAGGCTGCACGGAGGGGCTGTGAATTGTCTTTTTTGCCTGTATGAGATTCACTGTAAGTCCATGCCAGAGCACAGGGCTGATCGTTACTGTGGATTGTGAACTACTTATGGGTAGAACTGACACAGCATACATATTCCCTCTCTCAAAAAATCCCAAACCAACCAAAACCCAAAAAACCCTGAACAAACCCAAACCAACAAAAAAACAACCCAAACCCCAATGTGTTGCTTTGGAGAGCTTGTTCTGTGGAAATTAGTAGTAAATAACAAAGATCTCAGTGTGAACTGGGTGGAGATCCCCAGCGTGACTGTTAACATACCTTTAAAGTGACCTTTGTTGATTTTATTTTTTTTTATTGCTGTGGAAACCCTATTTTGCACAGAGATAGGACTATCTCGATGCACCAGAGCTTGGGGCTGCTGCTGAACAGTGGTGCCAGGAGCTCAGACTGGCTCCTGCATCCTGCTCCAGCCTTGTGCCTGCAGAGCCCCAAAGGATTTCAGACCTGCACATTTGGTTTTCTGGCATGGAAATGTAATGGTGCCATCCGCTCTGTAACAAGTGCTTAAAGAAAGGTAACTGAAATAAAGGCATAGATATTTCCCCTTTAGTAAGCAATGAGCTTGTGGGCTCCATGCATTGGTAGAGAGCAGGTGTCAGGAAGAGGTTTCTTCACTAGATCTGTGTTTGCTTTACTGTGAAACAAGGTAAAAATAAATCATTGCTGAGGTGCTTATGGCTGAGTGATCACTGTGATAATAATGGTGATTTAGCTTATTAGGACTACTCAGATAAAATGATTCCCAACACTTAACTGATAAGTTATGCAAACATGGAGGACAGGTTTTTAATTGGGCTGGTCCTTGCGTCTAACCCCGGAGGTGCCAGCACGGAGGGAATCTGACCCTTGGGGTTTCCACTGGATTTTTTTAGGCCAGTCCTCACATAAAAACATTTGAAAATTCATCCTGGTGGTTTTAGAGTAGAAGATTGTTTGCTGTAAATCCAAAACTTTATTTATGTGTAATCGATCTGCTTGCTTAATTATCTGACATTTGTGTGACTGATCTTGAGTTTGATTTCCTCATCTGGTAAGGTATAAGTTGCAATGCTGTTTGGAAACAGAATAAATTAAATTGTTTGTTTGTTTTGCTCATGTGTAGGATTGGGGTTTTCCAAAAAAAACCCAAATCTGAATCCTTTGATTTGTTCAGGCTTCCCACTACCATTAGAAATTGGATTGATCAGCAAGTATAGGGGATTAATGAGTGCTAAAATAATTGCTCTACATCCTTCAAAATGTTATTTAGTCATGTATGAAGCTGACTGCAGTAAGCTGTAGCCCTCACCCCTTCCTTTTTCTTGCTTACACATAGCACCTAATGTCTATCAAGTTGATCCGATGGATAGGTAGAACAACTCATAAGGGTCAAGTGATACAACAGCCAAGCTTGGGTGATGGTGAACTCTCCAGTAGCGATCGAAGTATGTATTGGTGCAGCTGATGGTTTGATTTGATAAAGCTCAGTAAGATGTATTTAGTTAAAATGAACTCATCTGCCTTGAAAACAAACTCTCATTTCAATTCTAGGGTGGCTGATATGGTCCCTGGGTAAAACATGGCATATCTTGATTGCTGATAGGTATCTTCCTTTTGTAAGAAGATATTTACTAAGTAAGAATAGCACAGGCATTAAGGTAGAATTGTCAGTACTTCTTTGGTGCACTATAGAGTTTGGTTTTGGTGAGGAAGCACATGAGCACAAATGTATCCCATGTTGGTCTTTTGGGGTTTTTTGGTTTTGTTTTGTTTTGTTTCTAGTGTTTTTTTTTTGTTTGTTTGTTCTTGTTTTGGTTTTAATTAATTTGGATTTTATGAATTTTTTGGGAGGACAGGTTAGTTCAGAGGAGGAAACTGCTTGTTGGAAAGCCTTCTTTCTCTTATAAAGTGAATAACTGTTCATAGTTTTCCTGGTTGCCATGTATTAAAATAGCTGTAGTAGACCTTAGAGGCCCATTTTTGTCCTGTGAGTTCTTTGTTGTGTGGTGTAACCTACTCAGAGAGGAGTGTATTTCTTATCCCTAAGTCACCATATGTTCGCAGCAATAATCATTGTTTTCCATAAGTATCTGTATTAGTTCTGTTGTGCGTACACTGTACTTTATAGTTTCTGATGTAGTTTTTATAAAGAGCTGTGGTGGAAATTGTGAGGGTTTTACAGTAGGGATGTATGTACATTGGCAGGACTGCTTCATCACAGGATGTATACCACTGTTAGCTGCTTAAATAATTTTTACATTCGTATACCGAATAAAATCTCAGTTTATCATTTGGCATTTGTTAAAAAACAGAAAAGTTCTCTATAAATGGTGCTGTCATTTGAGTGTTATGAAGCTCTGTGCCTACGTGATCCCCAGTTCAGAACCTTCTTCAGTGCTGCAGAGTGCGATTCAGTCTGAATCCACAATATTGCTATTTATTTGGCTCACAGCAGTGTCAAGGCAGGCGTTAAGACTGGGTCTCAGACGCGATGCTGCAGATGCACACAGCAGGAGCAGCCCCTCATGCCAGGACTTTACTTTGCTTTAATACTCAGAAAATTCTCCATGGAAACCTTGAAGTCGGCTATTAGAGTGTACTTCGGATGAGGACATAGAATATCCTGCGTGCTCGTCCGTTGGCATGTATTTCTGAGTAAGCTGTTGTGGAGGCTTGCCTGGCTTTATAGAAACAGCTAAATATGCTATATAAACTGCTAAACCTGGTGGGCAGGGATGGGAGGAATAGAGTTAATTATAATTTAAAGTTTTATTGTGTCCCTTTTCCTTTTCTGTGTTCATATAGTATATAAAATTCCTCTTGCATTCTATTTAAATTCTGGGGCTTTCATCTGACCTTTCATTCTCTTCCTATACAACTGCCTTTCCTGTAATAGAATAACATAAATGACTGTCATCAAATGCTGCCTGCAATTACTTTGTATCAGTCAACCTACTGCTTTTGTGTGTATCTGCTTTCATCTCATTAGCTGTTGTACAGACGAATTATGACTTGTAGGCAGTTGACTGACTAGCTGTTGGATGATTCCTTTGAGAACTGAAGGTATTTGGCCAGCAAAATGTTGATGTAGATATTTCAACATTAGGCAGGTTACAAAATGTTTGGGGTTTGCACTGACAAGGGAGTTTCCATACTAAGGCATACGCTGTGCAAATATGTAAACGGATTAACAGAGCAGATTATTTGGATTCAGAAATTGGTTTATAGTGCAGTGAATTAAATAATTCTGGAAAGTGGAAGTCATGCAAACGGGGTATTTTCATGGTGATTTGTATTCAGAAATGCTGAAGGCCCATAACCCTGCCTAATTTTGAGCTTATTTGATACAGCTGTTAAGTGCCCCAAGGCAATTAAAAAAATTCCTTAAAAAAAAAAGCAACCTTCTTTCAATGAGGAGTTTTATAAACTGCTGGTGTGTTAGTGGGGGGTTAAATTATTGTTTATTTGTATATTTATTTTAACCCTCCAACTCAGTAGTTGGAAATCACTAACTCCAGTCCCCATTCCCTTGCACTGTTATCATTCCTTTATTCATGCAGAGATTTTCTGATGCAGTCACTTCGCAATGTGAGCCCATGCTATTTTCCAGCATTTGTGCTGAATCACAGTCTTGGTGACTGCAACTTGTGCTTTTATGCCATGATATTCACATTACTGTTATGGAAAAGATTTTTATTTTTTTATTTTTATTTTTTTAAATTATAATAAAGTATGAGTAAATAATGTGTGTGTACAGCTGTGCTTTGGAAGAGAAAGTAAAGCTATATCATAAAGATACATATTTATGTATATATGATCAAGACAAAATATTCTTCACTTAAACCACTGGATTTCTGTTTGCTAGCTCCAAGATCTCATGTGCATATTTTCATTTGTTTGTTATTTCGTATTGATGTGGGTAACTTTTTAAATAAATGAAGTAGATTGAGTTAGGTTACTATTTCAGATGTTATTTTTGAATAATTGAATAAAACCCAGTTTGGGCAATTGTGTGAATAGGCGTTTTCCCAAAATAGCACTGATGTGAGTGGAAACAATAGCTTGTGTCTCCAGAATAGTGGAAGTCCTTGATAGAATTTTAGCATCTTAAGATATCACTCTGAACATCTGTTGCTAAAGTCATACAGTCTCATGGGCTTCCACTGACCAAAGTAGCAGCAGTTTAATTCCAGCATTCCAAAGAAATGTGAACCTTTTCAACTGGCGAATTCTGGTGAGTGCATGTACTTTATTTGAATGCTATAAGCACAAACAATATCTGCCCAGGTGGTAGCTGATATGTTGTGATTTAACTGTTTCTCACGCACATTGGAAGGGATGAAACATGCAATGCTTGTGTTTGTCCTGAAAAGGTTTCCCTAAATTACAACAATGCTCACTTAGTTTGCGTTGATTGGCAGGATAATCAGTTTGATAGTTCTGATGTGCATGGGCAGTTGATTTAGATTTGATTCATATATACTGTATAAATACCCATCTCGTATTTGCTTGAGTGTTGCCGTGTAAGGTTTGTGGCACTTCTGTAGGTCTAAATACATGAAATACAATAGACTGTCTGAATTTTCGTAAAGTAGGCAAACCTTCAGATAAAGATGGCTTTGACACGAGAATTAGTGGGTTTTCATGACCAATTTGCTAATACTATTATTGTGGTATTTTGTATGCTTAAATATTTAATGGAGTTTAAGTTGTTTTTACGTATTTTTACTACAGCTATTGAGCTGTGGATTTTTTTTGATGCTAGTGATTAAAGGCATTCCCAAAACTTTTCTGGCCTTAAATATTTAGCCAAGGGAGCTTGTTTTCCTGGGATTTTTGTGTTAATATATCAATAGTCTAAAGCTAAAGCAGTACAGGGCTGGATTTTGCAGAAATCCCTATTAGTTTTAGAGCACAGTTTCCAGACAAACATTTGAGGCTAAACTGCTGAGGAAGCAGATGCCAGTCTGTAGATACTAAGAGTTAATATCTCTTGAGATGTGTTCACTCTCTTAAGGAGCTTCCAGCCCCCAGCAAGGCTTTTCATCAGCAAGAAGAGAGGAGCTGGTGAAGTTGGTGGCACTGGTCACGGTGTTGAGTGGCACTGGAGGAGTGGGTGAGTGTAGGGTAGGGACAGATCTTTTGGAGCCAACTGTAAATACTGAACTTGAGCCCTGCATCATTGGGATAACGGCTGTGACTTTGGGTAGGTTTACATGGCTTCCAAACAAGTTAATTTGGTGGGTAGTAATAGTGGTGTTTCAGAGCATCCAAGAGAGTCAACAACAAAGAGTGGCTTGGGGGAAGTGAAAACGTTAATGATTCCCCCCAACACAAGAGAAGACTGAGTGTACTTGTCCTCCTTGTTTTACCTTGTGTCTCTGCTGAATGATGAGTGTGTGTGCATGCATACATGTGTGTGTACATGTATTGTATATATGTATGTGTATACATATAATTTGTTGGTTTCCATATACAAGTATGTATTTGTTGGTATTCAAGATTTTAAAGTTGTTTTATCAGTGTCAGGAAAGCAGCTAAGTGTGAAAGTTTCATTGCTATTAAGTTGTTTTCAACAAGAGTTTAGCTTGTGTAAACCGTACACTATTATAACATAAGGTACAGAGGGGGTTGTGGTTGAAAATGTTTTAATAATTCATAATATAGTTTTCTTTTTCCCACATAAAAGAAGTTTTAAACAGCTTCTACCTCAGTATACCTTTGTTCTAGATCTGATATTCAAGTGGTAAAAAGGGAAAAAACTTTCTCATTGTATTTTGTTCTCATGAGTGTTTTTTTGTGGTACTGCTTTATTGAGCAAATTTCAGTTGAGGCAGCCAAGAGCGCTGTTAAACAAAGAAGTATCTGCTTAACAAAGGTAGACCTTTATATACACTAAAATATTTTATCTGGAAATAACATCTGGTGTTATTTCGTTTGGTGTTCAGACAACAATCTTTGTTGCTTGGTTTTGAAAGCTCTGGCTTTCTGGAACTGATGAAATAGAAATCTTTGAGTATGACCCAGTTTGACAGCAAACTAGCTGGTGGTGTGCCTTGCTCTGAGCAGACCATGAGCCTCATGTCTGATGAAGCCCTCTTTCTTACAGCTTTCTCTCTTATGCTGGTTTGTGGTTTGCAGTTCTTTTTTTTTTTTTTTTTGCCATGATTGGGGCACCTAAAATTTTTCTTTCATTCTCTGTTGGGTTTGGATATTGTTTGTTTTGGGGGGAGTGGTAGTTTTTTCTTGGTTTGGATTTGTTTTTCTTTTGTCTAATGAGGTACTAACACATGCTGCAGTATTTCCTTAACTAAGGCACTTGAAAGGATGTTTCAGTATGTGTGTTCACTAATTTCCCAGCCTCTACCTTCATGTCCAGCCTGCCCAAATGCCACCAATGGCACAGGGTATTGCTTTGGTTGGTGAAGGGAGCAGAAAGGTACACAATTGCCCATGCTCTGGTACGATAGCAAAATCCTCCTTTCCCTAGGAAATCATGTTGAAGGTAGGATCAGAAGAAGGAAGGCTGAATCAGGTTGCTTTTTCACTCATCTCCAGCGTAAGGGTACAGAAATGCTGGGGTCACCATTGGGTGACCCACTTCATTGACTGGTGGTGGGATTCATGGTGCGAAACCCTCACATATGGATCTGGATGTTGTTTAGCTCACCATGAGAGTCTGATATGATTAAAACTTTTTAGCACTTCCAATAATACAAATATATTTATTTCTGAGCTTGATCTTAAATGCTTTTTAGTTGATGTGATTCAAACTAATCCACTAAGAGCCTGATCATCTGCCAGCCGCTAGAGTTGGGCCAAAGCTCTGTAAATTAATGAGCTCAGGGTGATTAGTACAGGTTTTGGTGCATTGGACAGCGCACCAAATTGGTGCCACACAAGGTATGTCTGTCACTTTATTTCCTTTAAAATTCTTATGCTTTGAGGATGTTTTCCCGGCTTGACAGTCAAAATAAACATGAAGGGCTCTGTCTGATACCAGCGAATGAAAATTATATTATGGATCCAAAAAAGTAGGATCAAAGTTTTAACCACTGCTAGTTACAGAGACACTTACTGCTGAGATAATCCTAATCCAATCTTGGTCGAAGACCATTGTGTATTTAGCAGGTTTGTATCTGGATATCCATTCACAGGACATGTTATGGGAAGAGGTTAAGTCTTGCAGCAACAGTTCTGCATTGCTTTTGTAATTGGAAGAAATATTGCGTACTGATACATCTATTGTATGAAGCTGTGGAGGCTACAGAGAGCTTCTGTGGACATCAGGTTCATCTTGCTGATTAACTGTTGACTGGCAGTAGGTCAAGGAGAGGAAATGAGCCATTGCAAATTTTAGTGACGGCTTAAGCACACACGTTATCTATAGATTTTTTTAAAAACATGGTAACTTCTGGTAAAATGTAGCTCGCTTTGTAGGCAGAAAAGACTCTTGCATTTCATGAGCTTTCAGACAGCTTCAGATAATGGAAGAAGGATGTGTGATGGATATCCAGACTCACTCTGGCATTTGACAGAGGGTCCAATGACAGTTTAAGGGATTTGGCAGTGGAAGCTCACATTTCTGAGGCCAGTCCCATACTTGCCTGCTGGCTTATATCGAGCGTCTTCAGCAGTAGAGAGCACTTCCAAGCCATTTTGGCTGAGTTTTGTCCAGTTTGATCTAGAATACTTGATAACTGTGTTGATGCCAGTCTTTGTCTTCATTCTGTTTTTATTCTCTGATTAGTATTCATACTATAAAATCGCTTTTCCAAAATCTTTACAATCCTCTTCTTTCCACAGATGTCTGAAAATGGTTTACATTTGTTGGATATCATGAGCTTTCTTGAGGGAGGATTATTTTCAAGGTGATTTGCCTTGAAATGATTGCATGTGCTGTAAGCAGCTGTCAAGAGCATGTGGCCAGGCTGGACCACCAGTTAGCAGTCTTAGCTAGATCTGTCTAAGCACCATTCACTTGTTGGATTTTTTTGCATTATTCTCAAGCATTTCAAGTAAGATTTTAATATCTGCTTGTTATTTTCAATTCCAAAATACCTGCAAATCTGTGTCAGTTAACTTGTTAGTTCTGTTGAAGTTGGTTCATTATTTAAAAGTCAGGCTGTAGCTGTGGTCTCCAGTGGGGCACCAAGTCTCCTTGTACCTCTGGGAAGTTTCAGTATCTTTATTTTGTCAGTCTTTATGCCCCATCTCCTGGGGTTTGGGTCCATCTGGTTGGACTCCTTGAACATGGGACACATTTGTGGTCCATGCATGACTGCATACAGCAGCTGTCTTGTGCTGCTGGGTGGCTGGAAGAGCAGTTAGGTTCTGTTGAAGTACTAGTAAAGTCACATTCCATGGACAGACCTTGCAAGACACGAGAACTGACTGTATAATACAGCATTCTGTGTCATCTGGAATTTTTGGTCCTTTGACACTTATAATTAAGCACTGAGATTGCTTAAATATCTTTGACTGTTGTTCACTGTTGTTGCTGAGCCCAGCTTAGGCTGTGTGAGCTAAACTTATTGATCCCCATCATTCATGGGTGACATCCTCCACGGCTGGGGCATGGGCACATTTTTGGTGCATTTGTGTAGGTAAAATGCTGATAAAGCTAAGCAGCCATTGGCCTTAGTGTGAGTTGTAACATCTACTTTACAAATTCTCTCCAATTCTGACCTGTAATCATACTTTTGACTTAATTGTGGTTAAAACTGCCAGGTGTCTACAGCTATCAGGATTGGTTGGCAGTAGTGCTAAATTAAGTTCTAAATGATTCCTCATAATTCAAAATACATAGTAACGCCTCCGTCTCCAGTTGGGGTTTGAGGTTGCATCTTCTACCCCATGCTCTATACTCCACGTCTGGGAAATGAGCAGCAGGGCAGGAATGTCCTGGGGTGGGCAGATCCAAGCTGGTGGTTTGCTGCCTGCAGCTGTTTGTAAGTCTCTCTCTGACTTAAATATAGCCATATTATGTAAAATCCCACACTGTATTTTTGTTCTGTGTGTGTAGAAGCTGATATTGTGATAAGATGGTAGCTGTGCCTGGAGTTGGACATATATATCTCTATTAGCCCTGAGGGTAGTGTTGGAAAAGTGCTCTTTTGTTTCCAGTTTAGCACAGGAAGCTCATTTTGGCTTCATTTAATATCACTGCTCAAACTGGCGGGGAATCAGAAATGTAGTTACATGACATCATATGTCTGGCACAGCAGCATGGCTTGGAGCTTCATAGAAACCAGCCCCCCTGATAATAAATCAAAAATTGAAACGTTTCTGCAGTCTGTCATAGCAAGAGAAGGTTGCATGGCGCATTTTTTACTACTTCTCCTCTGCTTCCAGAAGAGACACAGTTTTCTGAACTGTTAGAGTGATCTTGATACTGGTGTATATAAACAAGCACAGGGGGCGAAGTTATGGGCTTTGTGTTCTGGGGATGGGTGCCTGTCCTGTCCCCCTCTGCTGCTGTTGGCACTCAAAATCCACCTGCTCTCCCAGTGCAATGCCTCCACTTTAGCCTGGGTATGCTGATATATGGCAGAATTGTACTTATGAGGATTACACATTATTCCGGTTACACTAAAAGATATTAAATATATGCTGGCAGAGTTTTTCTTGTGTAAAGTTGATTTTATTTTTATTTTTGTTATTTATATTTTATTTGTATAGCTGAAAGAATATACAGCAAGACTTAAACCACTGTTTGGTGAATAATTTTCATGTCTACAGTGTGCAAAGTTTTAGGATTTATAGTGAATGAGTCTGGAAGAAACAAATCACTTGTGGAGTGATGAGACCTTTTCTGCTTTCCTGTTAATCACATAACAGAGAAGGCATGGGTGTGCACAGAGAGTAAATATAAGACAAACTCTATAACCTTCTGTCCACTATTTTTTTTCTTTATTTCTCTAACATTTTTATCTTGACCCATGTTTTATTCTTTTTTTTTTTTTTTTTGGGTGGGCGGGAGGGGGAGGGGGGGGGGTGTGTTTTTTTTGATTTTGGGGGGGTGTTGGTTTGGGTTTTTTTTCTTTTTTTTCATGTCTTCTGGAGTGTGCATAGAGCAATAGGTGTCAGGAGGAGTCGGGTCTGGTGCCCATTTTCCTTGTAAACAAAGCTGTAGCAGAAAGAGCAGACACCTGATCAGACGTGGAAACCTGTTTTCTAATTAATTCCTGATGCTTCTCACGCTGCTGTATAACTTTATAAGGAGTTCAGAGAGATACTGTTCCGCTGGTTTGGGAGGCTTGGTTACTGCACACCTTATCCTGCCACATCTCAGCAGGCCTAGATTTCTTCGGTTACCTGTCCCTTCTCTGCAGAAAGGTATATTTTATAAAGCGCTTGTTGTATTGTGAGGGGGTTTTATGCTGCAGATGAGGGACCTGGCTGATTGTGGGTCAGAGTGGGATGATTTCCTGGTGCCTAACTCCATGGCATGAGGCGCTAGCGCAGCACTGCTTTGGGTGAGTTTTGGTATGAGCAAACTATTTTTATTATGCATTTGTAATTGTGATGCTCAGATTATCAGTGTCTGCAATTATGGGCTTACGTATAAAGGTACTGTTGGTGTAGGAGGGGCAGGTCTGGGTGGGTGCTGCAGCTCTTTGCAGGAGCTTGGCTGTGCTGGCATTGGTCTTCACTCAGCCTTTGCAGGAGGATGCTCATCTTGTCATGACCGCTTATTGGAAATAAAGAAACATGTGAGACTGCTCTATTTACATCTTGAGATAAGCAGTATTTTATATACATATATTTTTTTATGACAATTTAGGGAGAATAGTGACTGGAAATGGGATCTACCAGTCAAGGAGTCATGGGTAATAAACTCCATTGAACAGGAAAAAAAGAAGGAAACAAATAGGAAACAGGAGCAGGGTTGGGTTGACTCTTCAAAAATTATATGAAAATATTGAAGATACTAAAGGGAAACATTCTCTGGTCATGGATCTCTTGTCTCTTTGGAGGTAGCAGATGTTGGGATGAATGCGCAGGCAATGGTGAACCTCGCTGGCTTGGCACTGCTTCTTCTAGTTTCTGTGGTCCATGCCCAGGATTATAGTAGATAATTACTGCAAACAGCAATGCTGTGTGTTTGTTTCTGAGTATCACCAGGGTTGATTTCACTTATAAGTTGGGTGGGAATGGCCAGCGTCTGGAGCCTGCAGAAAAGTTCCCAGTGCTGTAATTTCATTGCAGCGCTGCAGAAACTGGGGGGACATAATGGATTTATAGCGCTGTTTTGCTCCATGATATAGTCTCACTTTCTATAGTTCTTTTTAAAAGTCTTTCTTGCATTGGTGGTTTGAAATGTTGACAGCTAGTGCATGTCTTACTTAAAAATAGGCCAGAAATGTCATCAGTTATTTTAGAACCCAAAGTGGATTTAAGCACATAGATGGTTTTATAGCCAGTGACTTGTGACATAACTAGACGTTTTGGAAGTTGAATAAGTCTTTCAGTTGCAAAATATGTATCTTTTGGTGACTTTTCTGTTTATGATCACAGATGTTGCCCAAAAGGTCATCATTCCCAATAAGAACCTTGGCCTGATTAACTTTTCATGAGGTCTCAATTACATTTAAAAGAGAAATTAACTAAACTAATGCCATAAAAAGCAATTTGGAATTCCTCTCATCAGGCATGTTCTCAGGTATCCTTCAGGACCTGAAGGTCTGATTTTTTTAATTTTCAACCCATTAGCTATAATTAGCCTTTCTGTCAACTTTAGAGAGTGAACTTCTATCTTACTTTAGTCTAGGCTAATTTAATTGTTTTACCAGGCTGTTAATAATCTGTAAAATCTTTCAAATAAGCAGTTCTTACTAGTGCCTGACTTACTGTCTGGGCTTTTTTATGTTTGTTTGGTTTTTCTTTCTTTCTTTCCAAATAATAGTGTGTTGTGCTGCCAGCTATGTATCTTGCACAACAGTACTGTCTCTGCTGACCCATGGGAAATGGTTTGTTATTGCAAAGGAGCCTTCAGCCTTTTGGAGGTGGCTTCTAAATGCTTAAGGAGGTCTTTGCTAGTAAAGAAGTATAATGAAATATACTAGTGCTTAAGTTGGAAAGCAAAACTCTACAAAGTTTCAATCCATTTTTTTTAAATAAAATGGTGTTATTTTTGTCTTGAATATTCCTCTGTTGTGGAAAAAATATGGCAGTGTCATGGCTAAGATTGTGAAGTGTCTTTGCTAGAAGCCTGTTTTCTCCCAGGGCGGGAGTAAGAGGTGTCCTCTCAGGGTCATTGTTTACAGTGATATATGCTTACTGTCAGCATTGGAAGTAATTGTCAGAAAACATCAATTTTAGAGAAATTAGTAGATGAAGAGCAGTGTATTTTCAAGTCAGATCAATATTTCACTGATCAGACACATATTTCTTGACAAGTTTTGGGGGTAGGACTGAGGGTGAAGAGCAGGTCTAATGAAAACCAGTAAATCATGGTCTTCCAGCAGTGAAAATGTCAGTGGTGACATAATGAAAGGTATGTATCGTGGCCTGTGGAACGCCAGATGATTCATGTGTGAAAATTAAGCAACTGGTTAAATAGGGGAGCACACATTGTGAAGACTATGTCTCCTTTTAGTATGTTCTGTAGGTGAGCATTTAAGTCTGATGAGTTGGAGCATGATTTTGAGGTATTCTTCAGCTATGTTGGAGATAACATCTCTTACCTGGCAGACATTTGAATTACTGATGATACTCCATAAACACTCTGTACCTTGGGAAAGTGGACTTTCTAATGCCAAGATGATGAGGCATTTGGATCCAGCAACAGGCATAGCAGATGACGAGATAAACGAAGGAGGAGAGGAGTTTGAAGTGAAGCTTGATCTCTGGGAGGTGAGGGTTTTAGTGGAGCAGATTGAAGATGGAGCAGGAGAAGGTCTGCCTTAGCTCTTAGTTACTGATATCAGTTATGCTATTTAATATCATATAATATTTGCCATCTGGTGAACTAATGATATTAAAGCATCTTAACTGAATGAAATGGACAGTGACAGAGATTACAGCGCATGGAAAGGTGGTCAATAGAAGGTGTTAGGGCAAATGCATGAGACATCAGGGTGTGGGACTGGCTACAGCTGAAGGCAAAGGAGAGATGAGGATGTCAAAACCCCACAGGGGCTGCCTGATCACCCTGATGGGTGCCTGCCCCAGCTAGGCTTATCTGAGGGACAAGACTGAAGGAGTGACAAATCCGACATTGCAGAGATGTTCTAGGGTGGAGGGAGAAATTACTTTTTGAAGTTTAAAGCTTGGGTAATACAGAGTAGGGGTTATGTTTTAATTTGTGTACTGGAGATAGGTTGAATTGCTGGGCAATACATGACCCAATGTGACCAGCTGCAAAATGATTTATGGAGGGGCATGCCTTAGTTTACCCCCCATGAGGGAAGTCAAGTGAACCCATACCTGTTTGTCCTGGTGTGTCTGTGTGTGAGCAGGACTACAGAGGCAGGAGACCAGACCTATTGGCTTCTGCAGTTTCCTCGTTTTCTTGTGGGTTGAAGTGTGAGGAGATGTGGTAATATTGTTCAGTGACTGTGGTTTTCTCTCTGCTCTGGACAACCTAATCTCTCCACACTTCAGCTCCTGTTCTTTTTCTCTGCTGATCTCAGGCAATGACCAGCCCTTGTCCTGGCTCCTAGGCTCTTCCTTTAGTGCTTCTCCCTCCTAGTTTTTGTTTGCTCTGCTTTTATTACCAGAACCAGAGTTTACCTGTTATGATGGGCACTGGGTAGTGGTCCTCTGACTGTCAGGATCCAGCCCACTGAATCTTCCTATAAGGTCCCCAGTGACTTCCTGCCCCACTTTCCTCTTAGCTCTTTTTTAAGTGGCTTTATTCATGTACACATCATTTCTGCCATGAAACCAAACAAATGTGTGAATATAATATTGTTATTTTGGGAAAATACCAGCTAGCCAGGCACTGTAATTTCAGGGAGATTCACTTTTTCTATCTTTGTGCACAGTTGTTGTTTGAAACTTACCATGAATCAACACAGTAAATAATCGGTGAGCTCCAGGTAATTATTTCTGGTGGGGCAACTGGGAAAAAAATAACCACGTGTCCTGGGTTCAGCAGTAGCAGTCATTTTTCTCCTTCTTGGTAGCTGGTGCAGTGCAGTGTTTTGACTTTCAGCTTGGGAACAGAGCTGATAACAAGAATGTTTTGGTTTGGCCAAGGACTTTGTGAGCCTCATGCTCTGCCAGGGAGGAGGGGAAGCCAGGAGGAAGCAGAGAGAGGACACCTGACCCAAACTGACCAAAGAGGTATTCCATACCACAGCACGGCATGCCCAGGATGTAACTGGGAGTTACCCGGAAGGGCTGGGAGACTGTGGGGTTGGAGGAGGTATGGGTCGGTGCTTGGTCGGGCTGGGGGGGGTGAGTTATCAGTTGGCTGGTGCTGAGGTGTTGTATTCTCTTCCCTTGTTATTTCCTTTATCATTGTTATTATTGGTGGTCGCAGTAGTGATTTGTGTTATACCTTAGTTACTAAACTGTTCTTATCTCAACCCGTGGGAGTTGCATTCTTTTTGATTCTCCTCTCCGTCCCTCTGGGAGTAGGGGGAGGGAAAGACGGGGGGAAGTGAGTGAACGAATTACCTGACTGGGTTTAAACCATGACACCATGAAACAAACAAACAATCAAAAAACCAAACCCCAAAACAACAAAACCCACCATAAAATCCTGTTCTGACATTACTTACCGATGAATAGATCTAGTTTTGTGAGAAATCCAAGAGGATGAGAGCCAGTGACTCTAGCGCAAGTGTTTACTTCTGTGCAGTATTTTGATTTACTGTTATTTAAAAAGAACAAATATAAATACACGTATGAGCTTTATGACATGTTAGCAGACAATCAATGATTCAGAATGTCCTCCTGGTTGACTGTGTCTTGTAACAGCAGTATTTTTGATGAGAATATTGTGTTATGCTCATACCCTTGCTTATGTAATTTGAACACAGTAAAATGGAGGAATGAGTGACAGTGATTAGCTACAAGTGAAATGTAGGCAGGGCCAAAGCTTGTATGAAGCTGAATGAAAAATGAAATGCTCAAGGAAACTGGTACAAGGGGGAAAGAATATATCTCTGCTTTAGTCCTGGTGTTTTCTGTCTACATTTAATTCACTTTATAAGCAGTTCCCTCCAAACTGAACTCTGAACAGCAAAGTGGTTCAGATCACTTTAGCTTCAGAAGGATGAATTCAAGCTAGCATTAATTCAGCTATTCAGTGAATAGTGTATGACAAGCTGCAGCAGACTGTGCAGCTTTGGCAGTTTCAGTTTGAGTCAGGTTGCAGGGCGACTGCTTTGTCCATCTATAAATTGTAATGACATTAACAAGAGTGGGTGACTATTGCAGAGAAGCTTTCTGTAGAAGCAAAGGGTAGGCCATGTATGTGTGGTTAAGTACCAGCAAACCTGCTGAGGTCTCCATATCAGACTTCCACTGGGACCCAAGGGTGCAGTGTTGGAAGCTTGAAACAGTCACGGTAGTGGTGGCTAAAATGGGAATGGTATTTTATAGCTTCCTATCATGATGGAGAAGATAATTGTCTTTTAATTGGTGCTCCCCCCGCCCCCCCCCCCCCCCCAAGTTATAAAAATAAAGCAATTAAATAGCTTTTTCTGGGAGGACAAGTGCCAAATAATTAACTAGCCGTTGAATACAAATAATACTTGCAAGTCTTATGAGGCACAGGGGGTGGGGTTTGTTTGTTTGGGGTTATGGTGGGTTGGAGATTTTTTGGTGTTTTTTATTTATTTATTTATTTATTAAAGCTGTTGAAAATTAAATGAGTTAATGATGGTAGTGCTTGCTTTCTCCATTAGTTAACCCGACAGCTGGAAGAACACTAATTTGTCAGTTCTAATTTGAGTTTCTTTTATGTGACTTTAATGATTTATAGCTTTTCTAATGTTTATACCAAATAAAATATGCACTAAATTCAGATGTATGTCAGTGGAGTAACTTTGAGTAAAGCTTTATGAGCAAAGTATTTCAATTCCAGTACCACACGGTAGAAAACATGAAATCAGATTAATTTTACTCTTTTAATGTGACTAATTATGGACATTTTTGCAAAGAAAGATTTCCTACAAAGTTTGTTATAGTCCTTGTGGAGTGAAGGCTGGCAGTGCATGTAATGAAACAGTGCAAGAGAAGAGTCTTATTTTGATTCACAGAACCAGTTTTGGATGTCACCTGTGACTGCTAGATGTGGATGTACACAAACATGAGCTACTTTTTTCTATCAAGAGAAAATGAGAATGAGATACATACTTTAAAGGATCACTAAGCAAGGCTCAGGTCATTGTTCATTAAACTTTGTGTAGGTGCCAAAAGCGTATAGCTGGGAATGGTCAGCCCATTCCCAATTATTTCCCTGAGGGTTAGCTGCCAACATTTGTGTGGCATCTTCTGCAGCCTCGTTTGAGATGTCCTCTTTGGAAATGAGCAAAAGCAAACCTGTTATTCTCATATGTGTCCTCTCCCTTTGTGGCTTGTCTGTATTTTTGATGCCTTGTGTCAATGGGAATTCATATGTGGGTTGGGAAACAAAAAATAGCATGAACTCTGAGTGAACTGCCAGGGGATCAGAGCCATTCTGCAGCCTCCTCTGTGCGTGCCTGGGGCTGAAACAATACCACCTGGTGTTCACTAACTACCACATAAATATGCTAAAGTGTTTTGGGGGAAAACATGGACATGGCATGACAGTGTGAATAGGCAAAGCAAAGGAGTTCATTAATATCTTGTCTGTTGTGAGGAATAGTAATATCCCAATATAGTTTGCATTGACTTTGGTGACAAAACTCTTCTCAGTGGGGAGAAAGCCCAAGTTCTGAATTAATTCATAATAATAAAATCTCATTCAATACACAATATCTTGTATTCGGGGCTGATTGCTGAACTTCTAAAGAGCCCTCTTTGGGTTGATGCTGAGCAGTCTGTGACTCTGTGCCTAATCTAGCATGTCAAATGTGTGGGGTGATGTCCGAGAAGAACTGTCACAAATCACTCTGGAGAGCTGAGGGGGAAGGCATCAGGAGAGTGAGGACACAATGGTGCAGATTGATGTATGGTTTTATTAAAGCACAGTTTGTTGCATGACAGACAAGCAATTTGGCTCACTCTTTAAAGTCTTCATTGGTGTTTAATACAAAAAGTTTCTTGTTGTCAATATTTCTGGTATAAACGTTCTGAACACAGCCTTGCAGGAAAGTGGAGGGGGAAAAAAATAAGTATTTTCTCTTGAAGATGTCCCTTTTCACCAATTAGACTTTGAGATGTCACTAAGCTGTTTTGTTTTTCTTTTTTTTTTTTTTGTTCTGACCAAGCATGCTTGGTTAATTGGGTAGAACTCATTTTTGTAATCAGAAGGGTTTGGTGCTTTGGCGCTCTGCTTTGGTCTCTCCCCAATTATTCTGCGTAACAGTCTTCTTTCACAGCCAGAGATGTAATCCTGCCCATTTGAAAATGATGGTTTTATTTGGAGATCTATTTTCCCCCAAAATCCTACCAACCCCTCCAGCAATTTTTCACAACTTGAAATGTTTGTTCCTGTAGCACAAATAAACTGTTCTGTGAGTTTGCCCAGGACTGACTTTAGGCTAAGCGGTTGCTCCTTTGATCCTTTAAAAATACTGAGTTTGTGCTGATGATCCTCCTGGTCTCTAGATTTTTTTGAAGTGGTCCTAATTTTCTAGACTTAACAAAAATATAAACCTTAAAAACTGAGTGGGATCATCTCATTGTTTTAAAACTGCAACGTGTATGAGTGGGCAGGGAGGTTGGAACTGGGTGACCTTTAAGATCCCTTCCAACCCAAACCATTAGATGATTCTATGATCTGCTAGCCTGGTACGTGGACTAGAAAACTACTTTCTTAAAAAGCTTCATGTCTTGGTTGCAGATCAGATCATATGCCAGCTATCTCTGTGAGCATGGGATACGTTCTCCTATTTTGTTTGATTTCACTTGTTTTTAGCAACTCTTATTCTTTGGCTATGCGGTAAGATGCTGCATTTTTTTCCCCTTTTTCCTAGCAGATTTGTTGCGCAGTTGTTGCAACAACATTTGTTGTCAGTGCTTTCCCATGTTTTAACTGGAATGCTCTTGCTTTTTGGGTTAAATGTAAGTAGGAAAGATGGTTCAGGAGGATCCAAATAGCTGTTGCCATACCAAGCATCACTGAAATTTAACTTAATAAGTAGCTGAGTATAAGCTTGAGACCTCGTTTTACTTTTCCCTGGGAGAGCATGACCACCCTGCCCATGGCCAGTGCTGTTTCATGGTGTGGGCACCAACCCTGGCCTGGCAGACACAGGCTCCCTGCTCTGAAACACCCTTCCCCAGATGTCCTGGGGCTGCCTGAATGGAGCCTTGCTCTCCTTTTTCTACAAAACATTAAAGAGGAGCAGAAAGGAGATGTATGTAACGTGTAGTCCACAGAAATAGTATCCCTGCCTTGGAGAGAAGAGCCTTTTCAGTTGTGCCAGTGAACTTCAAGGTTTATTTAGCAAATTATTTAACCTCCCATCCTTCCCCTTTGCAGAGGTGCCTGGCCACTGGAATTCAATGACTGAGGTTTTGGCCTCTTATTAGCAGGAAAATCATAGGATTTCTGTGCTCACGCATGGTTTCCTTATCCTGCATCTGCATGGAGCCGGTCTGTCTGTGCATTGAGGTCAGCCCTTGTGCTGTGGGACACGGGAGGGGTTGAGCACTGGCTTCCAAAATTCCCAAACTTAGCCAGATCCTGATCTTACACATCCTGTTGAGTTCAAGGCTTGCTGCCTGCTGCTTCTGTTGCATGCCATGCAAATACCTGTGAGACAGGTCTTGAAATGATTTCTTAGATCATCCATGCCCATTTTGCAGCTAATTCAGAAGTTTTCGTAGTCAGTCTTACATTTTCTGTACAATTAAAAAAACACCAACAAACCAGTGGTGTCACTGCACCACTGTGTGTTATGTATGGTGAAGTGAAATCAGAATGAATTATGTCCAACTTTTAACTTCTCGCCTTCTTAGTTGGACAATTAATTTGCATACATCATTGTATTTTCTTATATGAACATTGTGACCTTCCTGATTTTTAAGGTTTTTTTTCTGTCCTTCACACCAAGTACTTAGTATCTGAAATACTCAAGTGAAACATCTCTGTTTCATCTCTCCTCTGCATTTATCTGCAGCCAAACTATCCTCTGGGGATGAATGAATAGAAGTGACATTTTACTACGACTCATTAGAAGATGAGGGGTTTGTACATGACCTAAGAAAAGTTAAGCTTTTGCCAGTTGGACTGAAAATATAAGTTGTACAAGTTGAAAATAGAAGCAGTGTGCTATTTTTAAAATCATCTTGAAACCACATCTTGTTAAAGATTAAATTGCATCTGAAGGAAGACGGCATGAGAGGTAACATATTGTACCCCCCTTCACTTCCCCAGGATGTGGGCTTTTAGCTCAATGGACTACAGGCTTTGTAATTAGCAGCAAGGCGATTAGATTGTCCATGTTTCTGGGAGTAATTTGTGCACTAATTGTTTGATTATTTAATTGCTATTGCTTACTGCAACTGAGGAGAGGTAGTGAACCCTTTTGCAAGAGCTCCTAGAGGTTCCTCAGAAGTTGCGTGTACTTCACTACACCTCCTATTATCAGAAGGGTAATATACATTTAAACATTTCAGGGCCAAAGTGCAAATAAAAATCTCTAAATAGCAAGCAGAAAGAAGAATTCTGTAAACGGCAAGTGGCAGTTAATGTGATTAGCTACATATTCTGTAGCTGCAGTAGTGCAAATTCCAACCTATAGCTTTAAGGATGAAGGGCAGAAGGGAAATCTAAAGAACAGTAGATTTTTATATTGTTTGGGAACGTGAAGTGCATAAGGGGGGGATTACTGTTGGGTAGACTTTATATCCAGGAACAGATCTTCCAGCACTGTCACAATGGTTGTAGTTCCTTTGACTGCATTTATCACTGGTGAATAATCATAACACAATTGAATGATAGACCAGGTGACCTTGCACAGTGGAATTCACAAAAGCAAATTACTCATGCTGTGGTTTCTGCAGTTTCTCACAGATATTGCTGCTTTGATATGCTGTGCTTTATACTTTAGGGCTGATATGTCTACTGCCTGCTAAGAGGGAGTTTTTATTTGCTTTTGCTATTTTATTTATCTGAAGGAAGTGTTGCTTTAGGGTGTACTGAGGTGGAGGCTTTTCCAAGTGAAAAGATAAGAGAAAATGTCTTCAAGATGAGAAGAGGTAGTAACCTATAAAACTTAAAGATATGGCCCAGGCAGTGAGGAGGAGATGCAGGAGGAAGGTGGAGGTGAGAGAGCAGCAGAAGCATCAACCTCCTGTGAGACTAGGCAACCTCTGTCTGCATTGGATGTCCAGAGAGAGCAAGGCAAGGTTTCATCTCCCATGGGAGTGAGCACTGACCACCACAGCATGTGCTGTCCTTGCACAAGGAGGAGAACCACAGAAATGCCCACAAACTAGGAATTCCTTCATTAATTTTTTCCTCCTGAAATGTTGCAACATTTGCTGCAGCCCTGCACCTAGTAGCAGCCCAGCTCATGGCCTTCAGTACTGATCAGCTAGCAAATATCTATTAAACTTGCGAGAGGGACAAGAAGGAGAAATACATCCTCACAGATAACTCCTTTCCAACAATGCATCTCTCCCAGAACTGAAGATCTGATGGTAGGTGATGCCTCTGCTCAAGGGCTCCCTGGTCCTTCCTTGGAGGATGGGGACCTTCCCATTGTCCCCAGCACTGGTGACAGTGAAGATGAGATGCTGCTGCCCTAATAAGACCTGACAAATGGGCAATTGGGCTGTGGCTTAGGGAATTTAACGGTTAATTTCCATAGCGCTGTGTCAGGGCAAAGGGCAGGAAGAAGTAATTCTGCTGCAGAGCAGCAATGGGGATGCCTTTCCGTCTGAAAGGTGCTGGTGAAGCTGGAAAGATTGAGTTAACTAGGATTTCTGTGTCGGCGCCCAAGACCTTTTATAAACAGACTGCATGATCTAAATACCATGCGACTACTTCCCCTAACTGCAATCCGGTATCAAATTCAGAGTGGGCCATGCCATTTTATATTTGGTTGGTGCACGCGCTCTGCTATGCGAGAGAGGCCACTATGCCTGTAAAGGAGAGAAGTTAGTTCAGAAACAAAAACTGTGTGCCTGTACACTGGAGAACAAGTCTGCTCCGTGAGCAGAGGTTTAGCCCTGTAGTAGCTGATATGTCAGCAATAACTGTTCGAAAAAATATTTTTGCACAGAATCTGGCAGTTTTGGCTGAAAACCTTGAACTAAAAGGGGCTTGTGAGTAAAAGGAAAAGCCTTCATGCCCTTGATGAAGCTTCTTTTAGGGCTTATAGGCTTCGTGAAGAGAAGCCATCTTTGCAGAAAAATAACATTTTGGATGATTTATAGGAAAAAAGGGAACTGAAAACAATTTTTTGCCAAATGCCTGCAGGTTTTAAGATTGTGTATCCAAATATATATGTATCTCCTTCCTTTAAAAACAAAAAAGCAATTACATTTGTTTTTTATGTGTGGGTCTAAAACCAGAATGAGTGTGCTGAACAGTAATTACTGAATATGTTTTATTCAAAATAGTTTTTGATGTTCCACTGTCTGTGAAGTATCAGTATTACTTTGAATATCAACAATAAAATATTTTCTCAATTGGATATGGTATATTTGTATATGTGTTTTGCCCATTGTGAAAGACAGAACTATGTGTAACCATGTGTAAATACTCAGTATATTTGTGAAATACTGAGTATTCAGGATTCTGGCAGTAGGTACTTCTATGTACGTGGAAGTGTCTATTTTTATGTTACCTATGTATGTATGAAATGATCAGGTAGAACATACTTGCTCTAAAGAGCAATGACTATAAGGGTGGTAGGTGTTTTGTTCAATAAGTACTTTCTACTTCAGTAACCAAAGGGGTTTTTAATTTTGCCTATAACTAAACCTGTTTTGAACATACAGAAGTGGGAAAGTGAATTCTATGTATTCATTTGAGGTTCTTGCAACTTGTAAGAAGTGGTGGTGGAAATTAAGCTGCTTGTAATTAGGAGAAGCACAATGTGAGTATTTTTAGCATGCAGCTGGAGGATTCCTGCCACCCTTTTAGACAGGACTAACAGCCACTTGTCTTCTGAATCTGACAACTAGGCAAGTACTAACAGCTACACAGAGACTATTTGGAGATGGGCTGAATAAGCAAGTGATCCCATAAAAGGGAAGGTGAACAACAGAAGAAAAACTGGTGTCCTCAACTGGAAGACTGTACTGTGAATAGAAAAGCCTTTTATGATGAGCAAGCCCAACAAATTCACTTCTTATTATATTTTGGAGGAATTCTTAATTCATTATCTTAATCTTGCTGTGTTTTAACTTAAAATACTGCTATTTGTCATTTCTGTTGATAACGTGTTAATCATAGGTTTCTGCTGAGAGTTAGCGTTGAGCTGTGAAGAGCCTCTTTCTTTGGGATGGGGGTCCTAATTTCTTTGTACTGTAATGCAGGATTGCTGCAATTTCACTACAAACTGCTGCTTCCTTGAAATGAAAAATTGGGCTTGCATAATTTGCCTTGTTTTTGTTTGGGATAAAAAGACCCCACAACCCAAACCCCTCTCACCTCCAATCTTTCATTATCTTCACAGTATGAATATTAAGCAATTTCCACATCCAGTTGCATTGAACAGCTCTAGTCAAGCAGCGAGTAGAGAGGCTGATGTGTGTGTGGTAACGGATGGCTCTTCTTTTGCATAGGAGAGGCTCAACTCAGGAGTCCAAACACATCTTGTTTCCTTGTGCTCAGCATTGCTTATTACATACAGATATATGCCCTGAAAGCAAATTCTGCCAGAGTGGAGCATGTCTACCTGGCGACGTTGTTTGTGCAGCTGATGGGTCCTGTTTTCAGAACTGGACAATCAGGACAAAGTTGCCATTTAGCCAGCTCACCTCCAGGTGTATTTAGCCATGAGGAACTCAAAACTGTGAATAGTTCCATGCACGTATCTGGCTCCCTTGCCGAGGTGGGCTCCAGCTGGCTTTACTGGGGACTCTTTCCCTGGATCACACAGGGACACACTGGCCTCATTTCTTTAATCTTCTATGTGGCTGGGAGAGGTTTGTTTTATTTCCTTTTTGCTTCTAATCAGGAGTTCATTTAACCCTGGCTGATACACATCCATAGAGTAAACCCAATGGAAATTGCCATTTCCCCCTTCATAAGGTTAAAAAAACAAAGTTTAATGCACCATGTTGTGTTATCTGTTTCCCTCACTATTTTTATGATTTCACGGTGTTTTAATAAAAGAGCTGTTTTCAGATAAGAGCCAAGGATGACGACAGCCCCACTGGTGGCCATTTGAGATGCTAGTCCTGTGTGGGTCTCCACCAGGAGACGAATATTTGAAGACAGAGGTGGGAAGTTACACCCCTGCCCCTGGGACATCTTTCCTGAAAAAAAAATCAACAAAACAACCAACCAAACAAAAAACAAATCATTCAATAATAGCTCTCACACTTCCAAAGGTGCTGAGGAAATACCTGGTTATTGCAGAGCTCTTGATCAGTCTGGGTGGGAAAAAAATTCAACCCCCTATGTTCTGGATGAACGCCAGCAGCCAGGGGACGCCAGCGGCTCCTGCCTGGCTTGGGAGCTGCGTCCTCTCAGGGCTTTCTTTTCTCACTCAGTTTTTGAGGCCCTTTTGCATCATTTTTAAGTAATCCTAATAATACTGGCTGTGTATCTAACAATGCACTGGTGTTGTCTGCTCCTGGATGGCTCCCCACTGCCTGGGTGCAGGGACTGGGATGCCCCTGAAAGCTGCTGGTTTTGGGAAGCTTCACAAGTGCTACTGCACAGGTATTTCTTTCTCCTTAAACTGGTTCCCTTCGTTCGATGGCATAGGAAAAATAAACCACATCGTTTGACAACAGTGTCACCGAAGGAATAAGACCCTTTGGAGCATAGATGAGGAAAACGCAATAGTCACTTTGTTATAAACACCAGCCAGCTGAAAGTAGAAAAAACCTGCAGCAGCTGGAGCTCCTTGCCTTTCCTGAGATACTTGTAAAGTAATGTGGTCTTCTGGCTTGCACAAAAGGTGCATTTTTGAAGGATGTGAGCCTGTGTTAGAGTGTGGGTTTGGGATACCCATCGCTGCTCCCTTGGACATCCCAATGGGTCTTCAGCAGTGCTGTTTCCTTTCTTCCTGGTCTAACTCTGCAATTTTCTAGTATTCTCTAAAAGAAGCGGTTAAATCCTGTCACAGCGCAGTCTCTGATGACTTTATCAGTGCCCTACTGAGGTTTTTGGAAACCAGTCCCTGACCAGTTAAATTGTAAATGGTGACAAGCCATTCTGCCATTCACCTCTGCTCCTGTTTGCAGCTCTCTGGCCAGGGGAGGGTGTCCCCAAGTCCCTTTCCTAGGCAGTGACAGGGATGCCACTAAAGCTGAGCCAAAGTAACCCCACTGCTACCTGCCCCTGCAGGAGGGCAGCTGGAGCTTCATGGGAGCACCATGGTTTTCGTGAGGTTGGGTTGCTGGGGGCTAAGGTGGTGACCACCTTGTGGGTTTGCTCTGCTCACCCCTCTTCTCTACTATTGCCAGGTGTGTTTCTCCGGCCACCGCATGAGTACGTCCTCCCCCTGCGATGGCCACGCAGCCCACTCTGGCATGGGTGCTGCTGCTCAGCCTGCTGGCCAGCTGCCTGCCAGCCGTGCAGCCCAGGGACTTCACCGTGAAGGACATTGTCTACCTCCACCCTTCCAGTAAGCCACCTTTGCGCAGGCTGCAAAGCCACAGGCAGCCGCGGCATGGGGGTAAGGATGGGGGCAAATCTGGTTTAAGGCAGCAGAAACACCAGGGTTGAGCTGGGAGCTGAGCAAAGATTAAAAAAACCAACCCAGTACTCATAAAACCAAGTAGATGTACAACCAGACCATTGCTTCCCAAGGGCTCACAGGTCAGCAAGGATTACAGGCAGCTGCTGAGCATGTCAGGAGTTTCTTGTTTACTATTTTCTGTTCCTCAATAATCTCTCTGGCCATGAGACCAAGCTCCATGCCACATGGTTTGCCCAAGCACATCAATAGCGGTGACCAAGGGGCAAAATTTGACTATTAACAATTATGGCACTAACTGCTTTTGACTTTATTTCAGTAAGTCCCTGAAGCAATGCTACAGCAAAGTGATGCATCTTTAGGTCTTGTCTTTTTACCAGTCTGTTCACTTTATTGGATACAAAGTTATTTAATTCTACAAAAAGAAAGCACTTGCTGAACTGTATCTGACATCTGCCTCCAGAAAAAGCTCATCACCTTTCTGGATTTGGCTGAAAATTTATATTCTGTACAAGATGAAATTCCTGTTTTATGCTGTAACTGTGACTTACTAGAGGTCCAGGGTGACATGGGTGAACTTAGTTGGTGTGTTGTCCCACCCCAAGCTGTTGCTTGAGGCAGCACCAGCCCGGCCAGGGATGCTCCCAGGTTGGTCCCTACCCAGAGAAGCCTGGGGACATGAGCAGTGAATGCCTCTTGCTTCAGCTCTCACACCTGAATGGGGTCTGGCCCAGAACTGCTGGGCAAGGGGAGGAGGTGAAGAGGAGGGAGAGGGGAGATGTGGTCCACAGGGCTGTGGATGTTCAGCTTACTTCATCCCATGCAGACAAATGTGACCTGTTCACAATTCAGCTTCTGAGAAGGTGGCAGCATCTTGAAGATGTATTGAATGTGCTACAGAAACCCTGCCAGGAGATCACTTAAGAAGTTGCAGTCTTTGTTTGGTGAGATAATAGGATAGAGTCTGCTGTTGAAAACTGGAGGTTCAGCTGTTCCTTTGGGGACATCAGCCTGCCTTCAAAAGGGATAGCTCATTTTTCCAGCGGGACAGTTTCCAGAAGTATTTTAATCCATCTGATATTTTGTTATCAGGACTGATAAAGTAGCTGTATTGGATGTGAGCTCTCATACCAAGAGGATAAGTACTCCTTGCTCACATTAACTCCCTTTGAAGTCTGCAGTAGGCGCTTCTGCTAGGTAAACAGGCCTGAACTGAGTCCTTATTGTGCCTGTATGTGCCTTTCCTTCATTGCTATTAGTGATAGGATTTTTATAAATCAGGACCAACCTGATGAAGTTGAAAGGTATACTTGTAGAAAGATATGTCTAAAGAGAACAAATGCTGCTATGTGCCTCTGAAAAGCATAGTAGAACCAGATTAATTGGCTCACTTTAACTGCATATTGTCTGTTCCTTTCAGCCACACCATATCCTCGTGGATTTAAGTGTTTCACCTGCGAAAAGGCAGCGGATAATTATGAATGCAACCGATGGGCCCCGGATGTCTATTGTCCAAGAGGTAACCAGCTGCACGCTTGTGTTGAATTTAAACCCACTTTACAACAACCTCTCACTGTCCTCACTACAGGACAGCACTGAGCCTCCATTATTCCTTGAGAATACTTGGATGCTGGTGATTGCTGTTCCTGCTTGTAAGCCATCTCAACAAGAAAGATGTGTAAGCGATATGGGTAATCCTTTAAGCTTTTCTGTCTCTTTGTGATGGATGAAGTTTAGGACTTTCATCTATTCCCCGTACCCCTCTAGCTCAGCTGGAAATTAAATCAGGCTTACTTTTATTGAAGGGTTGTATTTCTCTTACTGTTGTGAGTGTGGGACCTGTTCTTGCATTGTTTGCTTCCCCACCCTAGGGCATAAGCCCATGCTTCAGGGCAGCTGAAGCTGCCTCTTTTTGCCTGGCATTGAGGTATTTTCAGTATCTTGGGCTCATAACTCTGGACTCAGAAGCTGGGACCAGCTCAGGAAGGGCTTTGGAATACAGGCACACAAGTAGCAGATCCAGGTAGCAGGGAGATCCATGAATCTACACCTCCCTTACCACTTCTCTTTTTAAGATACTCATCAGGCATTAAGATTGCCCACAGCTGCTGCTGAAGCCCATTTAGTTGGGTTGGACATGGTGTGTGTCCTCACCAGGGTGGGTGCATGGAGGATGCAGCTGAATTCGCATGGGCGGTGGGATGCTGCCAGGGCTTGTTTTTCCTCTAGTGCTTCCCCTGGGCTTGGCAGCCCTGTTCAGCACCTATCCAGGACGTCTGTGGTCTGTTGTGAGACATTACAAGTGCTCTCAGAAAATATTTGTTTTGGAGGGGGACAGACAGTGACCTGTGCAGTGGGGACAGACCAGCTGTGTTTGCAGCCTTTGTCAGAGCACCTTATCTGTCTGAGAATTTATTTGCTTTGAGCTGAAATCAGCGCAACATCAATAACAATAAAAGATCAGCCTAGCTGGCATCAGATGAGACCAACAGTCACGGATGCTCCCTGTTTTGACAGTAGTGGATGGTATTTGAACTGTAGCCTGTAGATCACTGTGCAAGAGAGGCCCAACTCTGAGGTCTACCTTAATATAGCCAGCAGAAATGACCTGACCAGAAAAAGTTCTAATCTGGCAAGTTAGGGGCTGTTTAGGGGAGGGGAAAGCCATGCTTCAGTGTGTCTGAAACTCATCAGCTGCATTCATCCAGACCAGAACTGCTAGTTATGGTGATCAGCCCTCCTGCCTGCTGGTACAAACATCCACTGTATGTCCATGAAGCAGGGTGGGGTTTTATCCATGAAGAGGGGCTAGCTGGAAATCTGAGTCTATCTTTAACCTTCAGCACAGAAGCTTTCTTAATTCCTTAAACTGGAGGGATCTGGTAATGTTTTACCCAGCACAACACCTTAGTAACCAGGCTGCCTGACAGTGCGCGCTTTGGAGCTGGAGAATGGCTCTGCCTGTGGCATGGACCCACAGCCCCTCACTGCTGGCTTTTGGGTCAGACCAGGGGCCCCCGGTGAAGTTGGCGTTACTGTGTGTCAGAGGAGCAGGGACTTGGGGAAAGGGGATGGGCACTATGGCTTAAAGGCTGTGTCCTTATTCTGTTGCAGTGGAAGAGAAGACAGGAGCAAAACTGATACTGTCATTGCTCCCCACCCTGCAGCAATCGGCTGTTGCTTTGGGATGCCTCATCACCAACAGCTTTTGTTAATGTTGCTTAGCTTTACATCCAATACACTTCTACATCAGAAAGCTTTTATTAAGGCAGCTTTTTAATTTTGTTACTTTAATTTTCAAATGTAATTTTGAGTTTGTGTAAGGAAACCGCAGAAATGTAAGCTTAGGTTTGAGGCGTGACTGAGGTCATCTGCTCTGGTAATCACCTTGTCTCTGGGAGTCAGAGGTATACACTATGCTTTGGTGGGAGAAAATGAGAACACTATGTCCAGCTGCTATTATTTTTGAAAAAGACAGAATGCTGTTAAAACCAAAATACTTTCATCAGCTATAATGTAGGACTTATAGGGAACTGCATTTTATTTATAATAAAACTTGTTATAATGGAGACTGAATACGTGAATCCTGCGTTAGAGATTAGAAAAAGAATTTCCTAGAAAGGAGACTTCCTTCTATGCATGAACCTTGGTTTCTGTTATTTATTAGCTTCAGCTCAAGCAGAAACTGTATTAAGTGATCAAATTTGCATGGAAATACTGCACTTGGAATACTCCCAGTACTCTGGTTTTGGATGGACTATGAGCGGGCTGACAACTTGTGAACGGGATGGTGGCCGCAACTGCTGAGGTGATGTTTCAGTGTTGTTAGAGGCTTTGGTTTGGGAAGCAGGCTCTCAAAAGTCAATGTATGACTCTGGGCCCTTTGAAATACCAGATTTGGTGTTTCCCTACACAGTTTAAAGCAGAGAGGTCCAATTTTTCCTATTGGAGACATGTACCAACCTTCACGAGTCTCAACACGTGGGGCTGTTTTCTTAAATTTAGCCTGGATGTTGGGCTGCACCATGACTTCTGGTTTCAGTAGCTGGATTCTTTCTTTGTGTTCCCTCTTCAGGGTACAGGAAGGTGCTCATCAGGTGGATCCCCTGGAGAACATGTGTTTTAGCTATTGGATGATGCTGCTGTTGGTCAGCATTGCTTAGGTTGAGACTGAGGTGGTCTGTTGTTAGTAGACATTTGGAGAAACCTCGCTCGCTGTCTTTGCAAGACAGTTCACCCCGAGGAAAGAAAAATGCAAAAGCAGAAGTGACAGTGTCACATGGGTGGTCAGTATAAATCAACAGCCCTAAACCCCCACCCCCCACCCCCAAATTATTCCATAGAGCAAAGATCTCATTTTCAAATGCTTTTGTAATGGAATGTGTTACTGGACAGGTAAATATTATACCACAGTCAGCTTGGCTCTCAAATGCCTTTAAAGATGCTCTAGCACTGCAAAGTTTATGAAACAAAAATCCATGCTTGTTTGGTACGATACCACTGAGACCCATCCTTACAGTGTGGCTTTACTGCTGCCTAGCTTGGGCACCACTTACTTAGAAGCATCAACTTTCATGTTGCAACGCTTTATTTTAAATGCTGTAAACATCTCTTATTTCTGGTAAAATTATTATGGTGTTGGGCCTGTGCTCTTCACAGGCTCAGCTTGGAGTTCCTCCTCCATCACACTGGCAGGCAGCCTCCCTATCCACAGGGCACTTGTTATGGGTTAGATGTGATGATGTTCCCCAACTCTGCTTTCCTCTGGGCTCTCCCAGAGCTCTCTGGCCCCATCCTTTTCATAGTGCCTGTCCTGAGAAGAGAGGCAGGCCAGAATACAGTGAAAAAGTTACTATTAATTTGAGTGGATTTTTTTTTTTGCTTATTGCGGACTTATTCTGTAGCTGCAGCCCTGCAGCCATCAATGATGGCTGTGCAAGGAGAAGCATGTGGGGAAAATACATTTCTCAAAGATGATTGCACAATATTTTCTGAAAACACGCTTGGAAGAAAGAATGAAACAGCCTTAAAAGAGTTATGGGGTGCTAGAAGCTTTATTTGTTCCATCTGGGACCTGTCAAGAGTGGGCTCCACTTCACGGGCAGAGCCATTGCAGGAGAAATAAAGCTCCTGTGATTCATGTATGGCTTTGCTGGGGAGTGGCACTTCCAGACACATCCTGGGAGAAGCTCAAAGCTTCTGCCTGAGCAGAGAGTGCTGCTTCCCTTAGGGTGAGACCGTGAGCTTCACCCCTTGGGGTGGGAGAGCCTGGAAAACGCATTACAAGCTGTGTGTTGCAGCCCTGGCTGGTTTGACGGAAGACAGCACGCCGAGAATATCCAGCCTCTGTTGATAAGCTAAGTCTGTTTGCTGTGGATATTGCACTTGAGTTAAGAGCAGGTCAAAGATATGACAGATGTCTGAGGGGTTTTATTGCCTAATGAATAACATGTTCAGTTGGCCATCTTGCTCTGCTGCTGCCGAATGCCTAAAACATGTGAAGTATGCAGGGCTTTGCCCATTGGAGACAAGGGCTGAACAGGAATGTTCACTTTAAATTAAATACACCTCTTTCCCTCTCTTCCACTTCCCACCCCTCCCCCCATGAAAGCAACAATTTTATTAATAATAAGGTCGATTAATAAGAAGTAGGTTATAATTTAGAGAAGAAATATATAATAGCATGTTTCCTGTGTTGGAAATCTGGTGTTTTCATCTTGGAGTGCTAGGAAGCGAAACAGCACCTTCAACTTTCCTCTTATGACTAAAGCAGGAAATAAACCTAAATTCCTTTATGCCTGAGGATAACCACAGCATTTGTCAAATATTCTGCTTTGAATTTTCTGTGTGTTTTACAAGCGTGGGTAGAAAAGTAGCTTAAAAAGGGAGAATGGCCTCCCTTGGGGATGAGGGAGCCCACAGGAGAAACGTGGAAGATGTGATGGGAGTACTAGGGGGACAGTCCATTTCATGCTGTTTTTTCCAAAGACTGGGAAAGTGAGAAATACATAAATTCTTTCAACTCTTCTGATGGTATTTTATAGATGGTAAAACTGAAGGACAGAGAGGTTCAAGGATCTCCTCCAGAGTCTGCAGGAGCTGTGGGAGAGTTGGGATCAGAGCATGAGCAGCAAGAACATCTTGCATGGGCTGTTAGGATATAGGGAAACGTGTCTCCAATGTGTAATGCTTTAGGTAGTTCTACAGAATGAATGGTTGTGCATGAAGCTAGGAAGAAATAAGCCTATATAAATGAAAGTTAGCTTCAGCTATAGAGAGGTGTGAATGTTTGGGGTTTCCTCTTAAGACAATTCCTATAAAACTGACAGTACACAAGATTTGGGGTGTTTATATGATCTTCCCACTGTGACTTGATTATCCAACATGCACACATTTCTTTATCCGTAACACAGAGGCCCACATTAGAACTGGGAACAAATCTCCGTGTTCCATAGTGGTTTGAAGGCTCACATTTGCACTAGAGCTTGGGGTGTGTGTGTGTTTATGTATTTTAATAAATATAGCAAAATGATCTTTTTTTTTAAACCCAAGATCTGAAAAAAAATCTAAGATTTTTTTCCTGTATCTTCCTATTTGTAGACTGTCACAAATCTTAATTTTGATGGATAAACACATTTTTCTGTCTTTCTAGGTACAAGATACTGCTTTAGCCAACACATGATGAAAGTTACTGGGGAGAGTGTATCTGTCACCAAACGCTGTGTACCATTAGAGGACTGTCTGTATACAGGATGCACATATGTAAGGCATGAAGGATACAAGGTATAGGATAAAACTTTCCCTCTTTTAAATATGAAAATTTGGTAGAATCCTTCTGGCCTCCACCAGAAGTCTGACTGGTTCAGTGGGTAAATCAGCATTGTCAAATATTTCTATTCTTAATGAGCTCCAGCTCATTTCCATTTGTTAGACAAACAAAGGAATAACCTCTCTCAGAACAAAAGAATAAGCTCTTTAAATAACTCTCCTGCCAGTAGTTCAGAGAAGCAAACCACTCCCTTCTGCTGAGGAGGGCTTTGCCTGCAGAGCTGCATCATGTTTTGGCCCCTCTGCTCTGCTACTGATTCCCACAGACAATCTTGTGGGCTTCTTACTGAAATGGGTTGGGGAAAGCCCCGAAACCTTCAGAGCAGATGTTTTATATCTGAATCAAACAGTTATTTATTAAAGATTCTTCAGCAGGTCACTAGCTAACTGCTCTGAATTTCTCCAACAGGTTAAAATAAGAGAGCTTTTTCAGCTCTGAGGTGCACTGCAGCCTCATCACCATGCACCCCCTTACACGAATAAATACTGGTTATATTTTTTAGTTACGGCCTGTGAGCTCTATGTCTTTACTGTGAGGGTGGTGAGGCACTGGCACAGGCTGTCCAGAGAAGCTGTGCCTGCCCCATCCCTGGCAGTGTTCAAGGCCAGGTTGGAGGGGGCTTGGAGCAACCTGGTCTAGTGGAAGGTGCTCCTACCCATGGCAAGGAGGTTGTAACTAGATGGTCTTTAAGGTCCATTTCAACCCAAATCATTCTGTGGTTCCATGATTCTACCAAATAATGTTTGGTTTTTGTCAGTTTAGCTTATTTGATGTAGAAAAGAAAAGAAAATAATCTCTTTGGAATGTGTCCTCCTTGTACCAGCCAATGTACTGTTCTTGTACAAATGAAATTGTTCTCAAAGCAGATGGATTAAGTAGATGGAGGAAAGAAGCGGAGATGGGAGTGGAATCAGACTGGCCAATGTGCTTCTTTGCAAATATTGTATTATTTCCCTATGTCTTTATTCAGGGTATTGGTATTTTTCATATAACTAAGTTATAACTGGGTTTCTTTCAGATCTGCACCTCCTGCTGCGAAGGAAGCATCTGCAACTTGCCCCTACCAAGGAACACAACAGATGCTGTATTTACAACCCTCTCCCCCCTCAACAAAACACAGAGACTTTCACATCCTGCCCTGCTGACAGCAGCGTGTCTTTGGCTGGGGTTTATCTCACAGCACTGGGTTGTGCTGCCGGGTCCAGGCAGCTGAGCTGCGTGAGAGCATCTGTGTGAACATTCATCCTCTCCCTACAGAGCCTGTGGCTTGGAGTTGTCTTTGGAACTGCTTTTCCTCCTGATTTCTTGCTAACCATGAACTAGCCAGCCTGGAATCTAGATGTATTTGAAGGGTGTAAACCCCACCCCCACTTCTCCACTGTTTTCTGAAGAAACTCATGCAAGATGTTCCCAGAATCCATGGCTGAGATGGATGCATACCCTTTTCTTAATGTCTATCTTTAAACGTACTATATTGCCGATAGTATCAATACTTACTCACTTGAAACTTTATTATAATTTGTCAGAGCACTAACTCTGGTGTCTCATTAACCTCTTCTGAGAACATACAGTAAATAATACACAGTCAGTATATGTCTTTGCAGTATCCCTGTATCTCTTGTTCTTCTCTGAGCAGGCAGGAATTTGTAGCAAGGCAGCAGCAGCCATCAAAGGAGCAGCAGCAGCTTGGATCAGGCCAGCATCATTCGAAGATGCTTCCTCTGAGGTTGTCCACCAGAAGCCTGAAGAGCCACCCCTACAACAGCACACACGGGGATGTGCAGAAAATCACTGTTGCTTATAAACTGAACTGGAAAAACTCTAAAACCTCTGTTTCTGAGGCATGGTTAGAGGGAAGGAGGGTGTGTGGCCCCTGACCCTCAACTGCAAGGAGGTAAGGTTATGGGGAGCAGGTGGGTGGCCCAGTTGAGATGCTGGTGCCTACCAAGCCAAAGAGTTCTCAGCGTTCTGGGGCTTTACATATTTTGGCATTACTAGATACAGCTGTATTTTGGTGACCTGTGTTGCTTGTTTTGCTCAGAAATCATCTATGCAATATTTATTTTTGTATGTTGAGTAGGATTTAAAGTGTTTAAAAGATTCTTAATACCTATATTGCCAGGTAAAATGGTTGTTTTGCAAGTAAACAAGCCTGTAATATATAAATTATCATATATATATATATAAAAGTTCTTAATTTTTAAAAGTCAACTTTGTTCGCAAGGTCTATAATAAAAGCAGGGTGTCACGGACTTGCTTTAAAATTAAGCTAAATTCTTTTGTAATTTTTTTTCCCCTTTTTTAACTATAGTCATAAATTGTCCTTTTAGGAGATAGCTCTTTGCTACTTGTGCTCCAAGGCACCTTGTGCTTACCAAGTTACAGTACGGTTATGCTCTGAAGTGCTTTTTTTTGTGAGCTATACAGTGAAAGGCAGGTGAAGGAAGGCAATGCTGGAATGCAAATGCTTTGTGAAGGGCTCCTAGAGAGTACAGGCAAGCCCTCATCTACCGGCGTGTGCATTGTGTACCAGTAACAGTGAGAAATCCACAGAGCTGAGCATGCAAGGTGCTGTCCTGAGCTTTGTGGCCTATAGACTGAACCTTGATTCTACTTCCAGGGAGTTTTACTGGAGGCAAAGGAGGAGGAGGAGCAGGACCAAGAGCAGCATTCCCTCCCAGTTTAGTTTCAGGTGATTTCCCTGGGGAAGGAAAGCAGGCTGGAAGCCTTGGTGTGTTTTGCTGGGCAATGTCTTTTAAAGATGTATGTATATATCATCATGAAAACTGACTTCGAACAGTTTCTTTCCTTTTGTTTAACTTTATATATAAACCTAGCCTCTTTGAGGAAAGGATGGCTGACTTCGCTCACAGACAAACCAACCTTGTGTTTTGCTGTCCTTTCTGTGAATTGCTCACAGATCGCTAGTACTGAGGATTGTTGCAATCTGTTATTTTAAGCAAGTTAGACCTATTTGGGGAGACCCCCAGGAAAATCAACCCTGTCTCCCTCTTCTGCAAGCTCACTCGGGCAGAGCTGTATGCCGTACTTACAGGCTGGGGGAGAATGAGCTGGAGGGGCTTATGACTTCTCTGACAGCAATTTAAATATTTTTTATTATTATCCTGCAAAATGGATGAGTTTAAGCCTGAAAGGACCTCATTTAGGGATTCAGCTGCTCTCCTGAGGTGCGGTTTAAACAGGTGTTCTGCATTGACTGAGCATTTTTGGCAGCACTCTCCTGCTGGAGCTGGGCTGGATCCAGAATACGTACTTTGAGAAGACAGGTTGGAAAGCCAGCATGATGAGAAAGCATGGGAAATCTGGGATTACCCATGAACAACATCTTGCTTACCTTTTCAACCAAGGTAGGCTCAAGGCTCGGGCCATGTTGCACAGGGGCAGCAGCAGCACCTTGTGGGAAGCTCCCCACCATCCTCAGGACTCACACTAGTGATGGCAGCTCAGCTGGACATTTTAAGGTTTTACATTTTTACTTTGGGCCTTGCACATGCTTTTAGGAGCGAGTCCCCCAGTGAGATACCTAACCAGCAGCAAGAGGCAGATGTTACCCCCTGACCTCAGTTGGCTGCCTTGGTCAATAGCTTAGTCAGGTTTCTGGCTGTGCTGTACGTTGTCTCCCCCTATTTCCCATATGTTTTGCAGTCTCACTGTTATCCAACCAGCCTAACCAGTGGCATGGTAACTCTGAACTAGATATGTACAACCATGCAGGATGAGCTGCAGCAATAGCCAGGTTTCTTCATAAAATACTGAGACTTTTAGGACCATTACCACCCCATTAAAGGTGTGGTGCCTGCAGTAAGGGCTCCAGTGCTAGGTGGCTCCCCACATGCACTAATAGACAGGATCTTCATGCTGTGTTTAGGTGTACTTCAGACAGACCAGACACCTTTTCTGGGTACCTTTCAGTGCTCTCTACCCACAAACAATGGGTTACCACTGATCAAATGTAGTTATCAGTGTCGTAGGGGAGTTAAACCAAGGTAGTTACTTCTATTCCCTTTGTAGTCAGTGAATGATTGGACTGATTCACTGTATGCTAAGATGGTGGTTAAATTGTTTCAGGCACATGATGGATGTGCCTAGGAAAACTAGTTTGGTTATAAATACCGCATCCCACCTAGGTTATCCAGCTGCCAGCCACACAGTTACACCAAGACCAGTGCTTTGCAAATACCTGAGCAGGAGCCACTCCTAAGCATATCACTGGCTTTGCTCTGACCATTACATTGCTGCAGCCAGAGAAAATCCTTGCTCTTGTGATGAGCTGGTCCCTCTCCAACCATGGTCATGCCACAGTTGTGCCCTTCAAAAGGGACCTGAGCCCTGTCCAACTGAGCTGCTATCTCCTGCTGTGGTACAAGGATTATGGACATTGAGCTTAAAAGAGCAAATTAAGGTGACTGAGAGCAAGCGAGGAACCCAGTGAGAACCACCCCTGCACCAGCAGGTTGGTGTGCCCCATCTGCCCGCAGAGCTGTTGGGGGCTTTTTAAAGCACATAAATGCTGAGCTGCACTGTATTTATTTTTAGGCTCTATATATGTGATATTGCTTTTAAATGTCTAACTTTTTAACTCTTGTAAATGCTGTATATTTGTATAAATAAATTTTTTTAATATTCAGATAACATGCGAGGTGTCTGATAACAATGGACAATCACCATCACTAGCCCTGCCCTTCGGTGTGGTGCTACCTCCTGCGCTGGGATGCTGCTGTCTGCTCCCCTGCCCCCTTTTCCTTTCTGCCATGCCCTGCAAGCAAAACAAAAAAAGCTAAGCTAATGTATTTAAAGCATTTCATTTCAGCTCCCCCTGTAGCTAATGATGAGCTCCCATGGTTACTTGTTACAAACTGTTTTACGCTGGGCATTTAATAAAGTAAGTCGGAGGCGACTCCTGTTTAGTTTGTGACCACTGGATCTTCCTTTCTCTTGCCTGCTTTGGGAAAGCTTTACATTTTCCATAATGAGACCCAGTGTGTTCTGGGGTTTTTCATGCAGTTATTTCTGATTTTCACTCCTGACGCCAACGACTTGGATGTAAACAACTTCATGTAGCTAAAAGAAAGGTTTCAAAGTTACCTGTGGATCAGGTGAAGCAGGAGGCAGCTCACAGTACTTCCGCACAGCTCCAATTCCCAAGTCTTCAAGTTGAATAAAGGCAATTTATAGTAGCTCAGTACATTGGCTTACAGCTCCTGAACTTCCCCTTAGTCCTAAACCAAGTTTCCCTCTGGCTGTTTGTTTGGCATTTGGTGCACCTTTGGTTTACAAACATGCTTTGAAATAAGAGGCTCTGTTATCCCATTTCAACAGGTGCCTCTGGAAACACCAGTTGCTGCTCAGGCTTGGGACATGATGAACCTGGGTACGCAGCCTTGCAGCACTTACCTTGTTGCTGAATCAGTGATTTTTTTCAGCATTACAGCACAGTGAGCTGAAGGCAGATGTTAGTTAATGAACACTTTGAATTCAATTGTTTTGCAGAAAGTAAAGCACCGCTAGTAAAACAATTAATCTTCACTGCATAACTCTTTTCCTCCCCTTAACCACCACTAGACACAGCTTTCAGCTACCCAGTTCATGCAAAACACACCTAGCACCAAGGCAGACAAAGCAATACTGAACCTCCTGATTGTAGTAGCAAGAACCTCTTCTCCACTGCCAAGCAAAATCCGGCACAGTCCCACAAAAACCAGCGTGAACAACCTGGCCAGGCAAACGTTTTGAGAGCATTTTTACCCTCTTAAAGCAGCTCAAGTAACCAGCAAAGGCTATGCGCCCTAGTGTCTCACTAATGCCTGGAAGTTCCTGTATATTCCTGTTCAAGGCTGAGGAGAGGACTTTGCAACATAACTTGCTCTTTCCACCAAGAACCTGCCAACAAGTTGAACTCTTGATTCTCGTGTATGGTATCACCATACCCACATGCAGGTAGTGGGAAAGTAAATGGAAAATGTGCTTAAAATATGTATTTTATGGAATCAATAACGTCAAGCATAAATTAAGTCTCATGACCTAAAGATGCAAACCTTGGAAATGGTGATGCCCAAAGCCTCATCAATTCAGACTTTAAAAACCAAGATGGGACCCAGCCCTCTGAATCAAAGCCCTTGTACGCCCCACAGCATTACACTCCCTGCTGTGCATCAAAACAGGCTTCCAGTTTTTGCTGCATCTTGCCAATACATGTTTTACAATGCCAGCCCATTAGCTCATTTGATTGGTTCTTGTATCAATTTCTCTTTGCTCATTCCTGGGTGGGATTCCCCTTGATATTAATCCCAGCGTCCTCTCAGCTTTCTCCTTAGCCAACCATCAGCCACCCATTGCCCAGGCTGCGCTAATAATTCCTTTAGCACTGACATTATTTATTTGAAAGCATCTTGAATATATCTATTTCAACCTACCTATATGTATTTATGGGCTTTAAGGTTTCTGATCCCCTTTTTAAGATTTCACCAGGTCTTAGACATGTAACATTTACACACTTCATCACAGAGCTCAACCTACAAGTCTTAGGCTATAAAAATTAGCAGGATATCTATCTTCAACATGATGGACCCTATCCACAATAAAAGGAAACAAACCCAGCATAGGGCTGATGATACCAGAAAAACAAAAAGTGATACCAAGCTGTCAAAAAACCACCCCTCTAAGAGGTTTTCTTCACGCTGAGAAGCAATCTGAGCAAGCCAGCTTCACTGATGTTTATAAACATTTTACTACTCACCAATATAAAAGTTAAATAGTCTTCAGCTGTGCTACAGATGTTCCTATCAAGAAGACAGGCTAAACCTCAGCTTGACAGTCCATGTGTGTCAGAAATGGCTAACCCCAACCTCCTACCCAAAAGGTCAGGTAGACACAGCAGTAAGGGGCTGCCAGCCAGGTTCCTTCTGTTGCTGGGGGCTGGAAGAATATTTTAAGTAGGTAACTATTTCAAAGGGGTAACTTACAGGTTTTCCTTGTAAAAATATAAATAATCCTATTGCTGTGAGGTTGTGTGCCATGCAGGGCAGTATCTGGACAGCTAAATAAAAGAGCTGCACCTAATGCCCACAGCAGATGTCACAGGGCTGATGTTACTCACCCCATAGTTGACCACCTGGAATGGGTATTTCTTACTGCTCACACTCATCTAATTCCTTATCAACCTAAGCACAGGTAGGGTGCAACATGTGTGCTCACACAGCTTCTTCATAACAAAAATGGTGGGTCTGGTCACCCAAAAACATCCCACTTAACCCAAATGCTGAGTTTTCTCCAAGTGAAAATACATTCCAACAAGTTCATTTCCCATTGTTTCCTATCAGTACTCACCTAGTCTCTACGGGATAGCAACATGTCTCAGACACAAACCCCTCCCCAAGTCCAGCTCTCAGACTACATTTGTTTTCTTAAAGCTTTTCCAATCTGCCAGACACTGCAGTTTTAGCAGCAGAGATTACTTACTCAGTGAAGCGTAACACCCGGTTGCATGAAATTTCAGTCTCATAATCCTGTCAGGTTTTCCCTGTCAGACTCCACACCGATGAGACCTTTGTTTGTGCAGCAGCCTGAGCCTCACCAAAAAGAAAACAAAGCAAGAACTGCCATTGCCTAGGTGAAGGGCTACTGTTTTAAAGGCACCACAGCAGCCAAGGGAACAGAAAAGCCACAGTCAGTTTGCAACTAAGTCTCGTGTTTAACGCAGACGGTGGGTTTGGGTGCCAGGCTCAAAGCTCTACCACCTGCCTTTGGCCTTTTTCCAGGTGAGACCACATTTTCTTTCCTTAATGGATGATGGTTTAAAAGAAAACAAAACAAAACAGCCATTTCTTATCCTTTCTGTGGGCCTTAGTGTGTAGCAGAAAACCTCATTCATTACACTAGAATTTTGGGAAGAATAGATGCTTTTCCAATTAAATTTTCATTGAGATACTTTCAGCAGGTTTTCAGGACCATTTTTTTTTTCAGCAGGAACAGGGATGGAAGGGGTTCATTTTACTGACACTTTGCTCATTGACATTTCAGTGTCTTTTCAAATTCCCAGATTTCCTAGTTTGCTGCACGAAGATCAGGGCTTGGGCCCAACAGCCTTCTCAGGCTCCTTCCAACACTAAATCACTGAGTCTGCCACAATTTTCCAGCAATCAGATCCAGCAGAAAACCTGACCAGTGAGTAAAAGCTGTCAGAGAAGGGATTATTCTAAAACTGTGGCATACCAGTGAACTTGATCTATTAGCTTTGTTTGTTAAAATCTTCCTTTATAAAGGATTTCTACATTCAAAGATAGATTTTTCAGCTTCTGACTGTGGAAGCATGTAAAACCTCAACTTCTGAAATAGCACACTAGTATCCATGCATATATATTCATATACAGCATATACCATACATCCATATGTACACAACTCTTCAAAAAACAAGGACAGGGTATGTGTATGGAGAAGACGATGTTAGGCACAGACCGCTGCTGAACATGCAGTCTGCAGTGAAAGGCTACAGTCTACACAGCTCAGGATCCCTGCACTTCAGTGTTTAATAGTTTTCCAACTAGAACAACTCACTGCCTAGGTAGAGATTATTGAGTATTTGGTTAAAAAAAATGGAAAAAAAAAAAAGAAAAAAGAAAAGCAAGCAGGCAAAAGCCTCACGAGATGTGCTGTACTCACATCTGTAACAGATTAGCTGGAAGGACAGTGGCCTTGGACGGCTGCAAAGATCAAACCCCATGCACTGATGGTCAAGCCCCATGTTTGTTCTGTCTCTGTGTCTCTGTAGAATATTTGGGTCAGTAAATAGTACATTTCCCCTTGGTAAGGGTCAAGATGCTGGAAGAGTCAGGCCTGGATAAGCAGTACTCCACTGAGCAGTTTTAAGAAGGACATGGTCCTGTTTTGTGTTGACTGGGGGGATCAGATGAGCAGGAAGGGGCAGGAACAGGGGATCTGTCACCTGAACTCTGCAGGCACAACCAGGAGGATATCAGCTTGTAGGGAAATCCCCCAAGCTGAAACTCATGTGCTGCTCTGGGCAACTTTCATAAAAAACAGGATGGAGCTAGAAGACCTGGGTTTCCTTTGATTCCTACTCCAATTCCTGCCTACAAAAATTACTAACGTTACTGTCTATGCTTTTGTCTTAAATTCAGAACTTTCCTGATCTCTCCCTCCTTTCTCTTAGACTCCAAAGTACTAAACCAGCAACAATTCTGCCCTCTCCCCTCACACCCTAATTTCGTTTTCCACCCCTCCCCACTCCTGCACCTCTGGGTCTTCTCATCTTACAGTTCATCACCAACCTCTGTTTTCCAGTATTCTTGAAACTTATGTACTTCTGGATTTAAAACACACAACACTCTTCCTTAGAGGGCACAAAGGCCTCTGGACAAAATAAAAAGAGAAACATACCTAATTCCCACAAATAAACAATGAAATCCTGGAAAATAAACACATTTACCTAGAGCTCATCAGCTCCACTCTAGCACTGGAGTTCTACTCAAATTACCAAATTACTTGGTTCAAGATTTTTCAGCTTCAGGTTTTCTTGAGCTAAGACACTACTGTGGAGGCTAAGTCTGGAGCTAAGACACAACTGGAGGCCCCGGGGCTGGCAGCTCCCTGAGCAGCAGCCATGTGGTCTCTGCAGCAAAGTCAGCCCTTAGGAGTCCCCAGCTGGTACAAACCCCTAGTATTTTATTATTGTTTTAGAAACACTCGAGTTCACTCAGTATTTTGCAGCTTCTTCTCCTGTCGCCACAACAGCCTCTCAGCAAAGACTGTAACACTTGGGTACCCTTCCTCAAACTGCTGCTCAGAGGGAGAGAAGATTTGCAGCTGCCTGCAAACCAAAAAGGAATTCAGGGAACTAGACTGGACTACCCTCCTGAGCCCAGTCCTCCCCTCTCCTCAGTACAAGCCCAGATAAAGCTCCCCCAAAACCTGTAGGAGACTGATAGGGTCTCTGCTACCTTCTGACCCAAGTACTCATATAGCAATTTATTCTCACAGTATTCAGACCTGAAAGGCCACAAGCATCTCACAAACGCAACTCACCCACATTGAGGAAATTAAATATCAATCGAATCCTCCTGGAAGAGGCAGAATTAGTTCAGCAGCACAGCAAAAGAGGCCTCACAGCAGAGCTGCGCTCCAGGAAGAAGATGGGCTGGGCTGGGGGGAACCAGCCGCAGCTCAGTGAGCCCGAATTACCCACCTGCTGAAAACCTGCCTTCTCTGGTATCTGGTGGGTGAGGGAATGGGGTTGGTTTGGTGTCTTGCAGCAAATCCAGCTTTGCTGAGCTGCTCCTAGAATTTGCTAGGTAAAGTTTTTGTCTTTGAGTGTAATGTTTAGGATGCAATCATAGCAGACAACTTGGTCTCAATCATATGGTTCAGATACATTAGCCTCAAACAGGTTAGAGGGTCAGACCCTGTCTATGGACAGGGCACAGAAACCCTTTACACGGCAAAAATTAACTTTGCCTCTCTAAGGCAGACCTAAGTGGTATGTATCATAAACACTGCATGCATCCCCTGGCAATGATCTGCTCCTGACAAAGACTGTCAGATGCTGTTATTCCCCTGGAAACAAAGAGAATTATAATAGAGCAGGACCCTATGAAAAGCCAACACATAACTTATTCTTGCAGCTGACACGAGCTGTTATTGTTGTCATCAAGCAGCTGCTGCGAGCCTCGGGGGTGTGTGTGCTTATGGGCATGCAGCTCCTGGACAACTTTCACATTCAGGAAAAAGCTCCTCCATGCAAGTGCCAGCCTGCACGAAAACTTAAGAGCACAAAAGGCTCCAGCTGACCTGCTTGGAACAGCAAGCAGAAAGCATGGCAATATCGACCTTCCTTGAAGCATTAAAGTTCCAGGAGCTATACCTTTATTTGGTGGAAATGAGAGCAGGTCTGCTGGATTCAATGAAAGGATTTGAAACAGCTGGCCAACTGCCTCAAAAAGTTAAAACCAAAATAAGCCCAGGTCATAGCAGCAGCAGCAGCAATTAGTGCTCAGGTGCAGTTGAGGTCTTGATGGCTGATAGAAGCTCTTTGGGCAAGGGTTTTAATAGCAGGGTCAAAACTTCAATGCTTCACCACTCTAACTGCTGCTGCTGTAAATGAAAATGTATCATTTCAACTAGTTAGCCCTGCTGACATTATGCTTGAAGAGGAAAAGTAATCACAATAAACTGCAGGAATTTTACTATCTGTAGTTTCCTCTGCTGGAAATTATGACTAACCTTAGTGTTTACTCCTGACATAGCAATTACATAGAAGATACTTTTTCGGACCAACCATCACATTACCTTTCATAGCATACCTAGTGCCTTCCCATCCAATGCTTTTTCAGGCTAAAAAACCCCAACAACCCAAAACACAGAATTGTATCCAGTTAGAACAATGACATACAGCATTGACTGTACTGACACTAAAAGGCAGAACAATACAGCCAGCCTGTTAGTTTATGCTTATGAGGATTTCCCCCCTCCTCCCTGCAAGAACACATACAAGCCCATCCCAGAGCAGCAGAACTAACGCATTCTGCCTTGTCTTCCTTAGGAAACAATTTATCACTACGTTATTTTGCATTACAGTCCTAGTGTTAGCCTGAGTTCCTAACTAACCAAACCCCTGTGATAACAGGAAGATACCTTGATTTCAACAGTGATTAGCGAACTCAAGAATACTGGCAGAATATGCATTCCGGATCTACTCAGCAAGACTTTGTCAGGAGCCTATGGAGGCACAAGCTATGAAAATGTAACTTTTCAAGCTCTGGGTTATCTTTGTGGATTTCCTAGAGTGTCCTAACGAACCAGCATTAAATTCTGCTGTTTAAAAGGGAAGCTTAAACACAAATGTTTTCATAACTGTTGTGTTTACGTGCACAGGGACAGCTCAAGCAAAAAAATAAATACTGACACATATATGGTAAAACCAGCTATTCAGAGAGAACATTGGTAACTGTGTATGGAGTTTAGCTTTGAGCAATTAAAAAAAAAAATCCCAGAAATATCTGAAATTTTTTTTCTGAAACCACCCTATTTTGCTAGAAGAATCAGTACGTACAAATACCTGTACATGAGATGTTTCACTCTGGATTGAGGCATTTCCGCCCTCACCAGTTAATTCACATTAACATGGTTCATTTTCCTTCTTTCAGCCAGCCTTTCACACTCTGCTGCCATGCTAACAAGGCATCTATCATACATTTGCTATCAAATGCAAAGGTGGTTATTGGTGTCCATCAAGTATTATCTCAATAGCAAGGGAAGGAATTAATTTAATACACCTGGTCACGTAGGCAGCTTTTAAGTGGTAACACTTTGTCTTAGTAAGTCACCTCATTTCTAAAGTAATTCTTTCAGAAATAAATATGCTATGCATCTGCAACCCAACACAACAACTGCTTCCATATGGGGCTTTGAGCAACCAGGTAGAGTGGAAGGTGTCCCTGGCAATGGCAGGAGAATTGGAATTACATGATCTTTAAGGTCCCTTCCAAGACAAGCCATTCCAGGATTCCACACTTCTAGATCATGCATCCATGAAAATCAATTCCACCCTTGTTTTGAACCAGCAGCTTTCACATCTTCACTCTGGCAGGCAGACTGCAGGAAGAGCTGCTCTGTTGCTAAGTGTGCAGCAGAGGGGAAAAAAAAAAAAAAAAGAGCAGAGCAATTGCACTCTCTTAGATCATACAAATCACTCGGATTATAAAAACTTTATCGCTGCTCCAATACTTATTTCAAATTATTATTTGAGTAAGAGCATGAACACATGCACAATACCCCGAGTTCTTCCAAATTCATGTGGTTTTCCACCACAGCTTTAGACTTCTGCAATTAGTTTTGCCTGACCAGGCAGAAGCTTTTAGAGTAAGACAAGATCACAGACCAAGTTTTATGTATGTTACCATGACAAAGCAGCTTACATCCTGTAGCCTCACCTTTCTGGATCAGCTACCTGGAGCTGTCTAAAGTTACCACCGTGCTTTCCTGCAGGTTTATGAACCAGAGTACCTCTTGTTGAATGATACTTCAATTAGCAAGAAAGGGCAACGAGCCTGCAGCCAAGATGGTAGTCAAAGAAAAGGGGCCCTCTCCCCCAAGAAATACCTTTGACCCTCCAGATTATTTTGAGAGCTTTCTTCCAGCCAGATGGCTTTCACTGGAAGGAGAACAGTTCTTCACTGTTTATGCTCTTCTAAATGCTCATTTTTCCTATTCTCTATAAACGTATGCACAGTTAAGTTTGAATGACAATTTTGAGGATACCGAGTAAACAGGCTTTAAAAGGACTGACACATGAGGCAAGCCATACAATTACTTCACTATTACATTTCAGCTCTACATCACTAACTATATTTTTACTCCCTCCGTGTGACATTTTAGTGTTAATTTGTAACTCAGTGAACCAGAGAAAAACTAGTTTGTTAGCCCCCAAATTAAGCATAGTTAAATATAAAGCAAAGTTCTAAAACCTGCACCATTACATAAGAATGTCATGAATAAATCAGTGAATTCACTGAACTGAATCAAAGTAGTTGAGCAAAAGATTTGGAATAAGCTCCCCCATACATAATCCTCAATATGGTAAAATACTGTACTTCTGTCCTGTCTAATAACACTAGATAACTACCTAACAGGCATCTAGTGTTATTTAGGTAACAGAACAACTCTTACAATTAGCCCTCGCAGTAGCACAGCTTAAACATGAACAGCTATGACACTGAAAACAAACCTTTTTGGTAGCTGCTACTTCAACATTTGTACCACAGTCTGCGCAAAAACTACCAGAGTCTAAACTCGAGTAGTCTGCAGGTGGAAAAATCCCCACCGCTGCATTAAAGACTTCAAGATAATTAAGTATTTCCCTGTACCAATTCAACCAACAAAGCCATGTCTTCCCATTCCACTGAGCTCAGACATGCAGTGAGAGCTTTTACCTTTCACAGGACAGTAAAACACTTCCTTCCAGATGGGAACTGGGCCTTTCTCTGTCTTGTTCTGTCTATTTATCCCTATTAAAATTTTAAGCATGGTTTCAAATTTATTTTGTAGCTTAAAATTAAATTCCTGTCACCACTGCTGCCCTTTGCAGTGATGCCACCAGCTATTTAGCAGACTAAAGTGGTGTAGAACATCTGTAACATTTCTATGCTTCACCTGTAACATTACTTTAGACTTTTGACTACCACAAATAACTTCAAGTCTTGCAACATTTTAAGTATATTCTCCATATATACTAATATGCTTGCAATTGTAACTACACAGATAGCACTGCTCTTGTGACATTCTACATCACTAAATATGGTTTTATGAAATATATTGAAAAAAAAATCTGGTATATTTGGTAATGAATTAACATCCAGAAATCAAGAATGCCTCTCTGAATTAAGAAAAACAGCATCTCTCACAGAGCAGTAATCTTTCGATAGAGAGGCAAATATGACCTTACATACAATTGTTTTTCTCATGTTGGTTTCTTTACCCTACAAAGGAATTAATCCTTTAACACTGAAAGTTTATTATGAGAAGTACAGTTACACTGTACGCAAGAATTTTTACAGCTGCAAGTTTATTAATACACAGTATAGCTCTTCTGATGTGAGGCAAATAGAACTGGAACAGTTCTAGCCTCTTTTGAGAATAAATATGTACCAGAACATTTAGAAAAATACCAGGAAATCACACCTCCCCTCACATTCTGTCATGGCACATCAGTATTAGTGAAGTCAAGCCAAAACTCCCACTACTTTGAGATTTTTGCCTCGCATTGAAGTCACTGAAAAGCTACTGTAAAAGCCCAAGACAAAACTTTAAAGAACATGAACAAGAAGCCAGCATCCCAAACTTAAATTGAATAGCTACCTGATAGCTCCCACCCTTTCTAAAACATAGGAAGGTAAGCACAGCAAAGTCATCTGAAGGAATGATAGCAGCAAGTCTTCTAGAGAGTTAAAATGTGAAACATTTCACAGGATTTATTTCTCTAATTTTATCTGAAGTTGTCCCCAAGTGTGCTCTATTGACCAAAGACACCAACCCTCTTCTTATCAAATGAGCTAATTTAAGTGTATTTTGCAAACAGAAAAGACACATTGCAGCTTCTCAAGATTTTTTTTTAATACTCTTGATGAGAATGAGGAAAGAAAAATAATAAAAGACTCTGAAGTAATACATTTTTCTTGACAGTAGAGTGGCAGTCAAGACCTTGGGCTCTGGAAATACAGCACAAATTCCAGAACACAGTGATAAGCATATCCTGCCTCAAGAGCCATACACTTCAACCTTGGAACGTGTGCAGGCTAGAGCCAGCAGTGATGACAATAATGGTAGGTGAGCAGGATCACTTCTGAGTTCCTGTCTTAGTGTGTGACTTTAGAGTAGACAGCACTCACTTCCCCAGTGGAGAGTCTTCCCCACTTCTGCCTCAGGGATCCAGCAAAGTTACAGGCTTGCAGCAGTCATTAAAAAAGACACAGGCACTTGGTAAAGGATAAGGTTCTAAACCCATTAAAAGCCAATAAAAAGACTTTGGTGATAACTGTCTTAGACCCTGAGCAAGGAACAGAAGTATTATACAAACCTAGAACAAGTTTTCAATCTGTGTTAGTCAACACTGGGAAAAAACACAATGAATAAAATGTCCAGCTATCTCACAGGAAGCTAAACCTCTCAAATCATCATCTTGTGCCTCCATTATCCAGACAAAAGTTGCACTATATTTTGATGGCATCAGGACTCAAGGATTCCCATTGTTACATGAACTGGCATGGCATACCTACTACTGAGGTGTATTAACAAAAGGCCTTGCTAACTGACTGCAAGGAGATTAAAATCTAGTTTGTTAGTCTCTGAAGTGAGGCAGCTGACAGTTATGTTATTTCATGTGCTTTGAATTTTCTTCACTATTCTTCCTCCAGTAACTTCAACTGACCTCATTGCTTTTATGATACCTGAAGAGACTGACTAGTTTACTGGAATCTTCCTGCTGAAATATTTTTATAATTGATCATAATTGCAATAATTGATCATAATTGCTCTTTGCATTTCAAAATTCCACAGACACAAGTCTAAATTGCATCCAAATACAGGAAAACAATGAGGACATCCAACCATTGCCCTATTATCTTTTTTCCTTTCCTCATGATGTATTTAATGACCTAAGAAAGTTACAAAAGCACCTTTAAATTACATTTACAAATATAAACTAATTAAATATATTTAGCTAACACTGAGAAAGTAAAATTCCAAGGAACACAAGGACAAAAAAAAACACCCAAAGAAACAACAAAAAAAAAAAACAACCAAAAAAACCAAAACATTAAGAGATGACTGACTCTAGAGTAATTTATGACTTTTTTACTGAGTTGCTGGATGTAGCATTTGAGTGAACACTTCCCTGCTGAAGTACAACTTGTAGTTAGAGACTGAAAGCTTACCTCATTATTCTCATTTTGGAACAGCAAATGAGGGATTAGTCCAGCATAACTTCTGTAGTTTCCATTAAGTTTTATATTCCAGCAAAATAATTTTATTACTTTCTCCACTTTTCTTTTTTGGCACTTGCTCATTTCAGAAAGTGACAAAATTCCTAGAAACTTCAGTGGCATCAGGATTTTTAATATTAAGAGCACAGATGTCTCAGACACTGAAGGACAAAACAGTTAAGATAATATTAAAAATTATCTTGCAGATCACTATGTACATGTATGTTTAAACTCATTCAAGGTGAAAGAAACTCACAGCTTAAAATTTATGTAGCATAAAGGTATCTGTTTGAATGCTGTCAATTAATATTCTAAGTCACATGTGGTGAACACATACTCAAAGACTAAAATAAATAACAGCTACTTTATTATTTGTGGCATTTACTGACAATGCTTAGAGAGAATCATCAAGGAAGAGAATGCAAAGATCATGAACTTGTGAAACTTTGAAGACTAGTAGTTTCCACTTAGTTTTCTCATGATCGGACTGTCAGGTTCGGCATTCGTAAAAATACTTCCTACAACCACATGAGTACCCCAGATGTTATGACGAATAACTTTGCAGCAGCCAAGATCATCAATGGAAAATCCCAAGTGGCGGTAGCGTTCATCTGTTTCAAACAGAGTGTTGTTCGTGTAGGATCCAAAATACTAGGTGAAAAAAAAAAAGATTTTTTCACATGAACATTTCCAAGGACATTTAAAATGCCAGAAGTATCCGTTTTTAAAACAATCCCTAAGCCCAGAAGTACCAGTAACATTTGTTGGAGCAAATTTTACGTAGTTTTATTTATGAAATTGAACAGAAAAATAAGCTGAGCACTTCTGGTTATAATGGTACCCCATAATTACAGATACTCCTTTGCCACTGACAGAGCACTGAAGGCATACCATTGTGTTTCAATGGCTCATCAACCATACATAAAAAAAACAAAAACAAACCCTCAAGTGCTTTGGAAAGGTTCTGCTACTGCTACAGGCACCAAGGACAGAATCCTGTGAAAAAGCAAAACTGAGGCATGTACCTCTTTAATGAGCCCCTAGTAAAGAAAGGTGCTTTGAAGACCAAAAATGCATATTAATTGGGAACAGGTATTTCAGTTACCTCAGGAGGAAGTTTCTGACCAAAAGCCTACTTCTGATGAACAGATTATCAGTAAGGGTGTTACTACAGAACCCATTTTCATCAATCCATAACTATTCCTTAAATGAATGGAATTTCTGGGAAGCTTTTAATCACTATAAACACCTTCAACTGCCTGTTAACCTTATAAACATCCCATTAGGCATATTTGTCTCTGTTGACACAATAAATCAACTGCCTTTTATACTGGTTTTAAATAAAAACCCTCTAACCTAAGCTTGGCATGATTATGTTCAACTGGTATGGTTTTACCAGTTCTCAGGCAAAATTGCATATATACTCATGCTTTGACAGGAGCTTTTTCAATTTATTTTTTTTTTTAAGTTTTAAGACTATGTTCCACAGATGTCTTTGTACAAAACTGTCGTCTCCTCCAGAGAACTGATGTGATCCAGTAATAAATGCCAATGCTGTTTTAGGAACATACTATTCATTTTTTCTAGGTAACAAAGGTATCATTAACTAGTGCAAAGAGACTTCTTAAAACTCTCCATCTACACAGATCTACCTAGTTACCTTGGGAGGGCAAAACCAGCTTACTGTGCAGTGACCAAGAGCTTTTGAACATAAAACTATAGTTATCTAAATTTCAACTTAATTGCTGAACAACATTCTCCAAAGTGCCAACTGCAATGACAGTAGACACAGCATGGGAACTAATGCAGGTTTACTACCCCGTTTTGATACATGAAAGGACGTATCCTAACAGCTTTTGAGTCATGTGAAAAAGTTGGATTTAACCCATACAGAATACAAATAACACTGCTAGTTAGGACACAGTGGTGTCCATTGCATATTTGACACAGCACATAACTTACTGCCAGTCCTGAGGATGGATCAATGAAGTCGGCCCAATAGCCTTCTGAACAAATTGCATAGCAAATTTCCTTGGCACCATTAATGAACTTAAAGAAAATAAAAGGGAAAGAAGGATATGAAATGAGATTTTTGTTACATATATCTCTGTACATATAACATTCTGAAAACGATCAGGCACAGATTTCTTTTGGCCTGTACTAATAAATAAGAAATTTAGCATACTTTTCATAAAAATATTACTAATATTAAGAGGATTAGAATTATGTTAGACTACTCCAATCATACAGGATTTAGGAGTGTTCCTCATGCCAGTCAGTAATGGATTAACAGCTTGTACAAGGAATAATGCAATTGCTTTCATTACTCATGCAGACTGCAGTCATACCTGTTATCCTCTTTAAGAAGTCAACCATTACATCAGGCATTTGTGTTATTTCCACAAGTTTATTGAGCTCACCTAAACTCCACAAATTTGACACTGAATGTAGCATTAAATATATTTTTATAAATATATGAAAAACAGTTTTGCCCCATGGTCTTATTTCAGCCAGCAGGACAACATTATGTAGTTCTTCCTGCACTACAAATGGTTTTAAAGAACGCTTTAGTTTTGCCTCATGATATCAAACGGTTCCATAGGCATTTGACTTTTTACACCAATTCTCTTGAATTATTGCCAGTAATTCTTGGTGGTCAGGATGATGATTTCAAACTCTCCTACTGTTTGATTGTCAAAGTTGTAGACCATATTTCAATTACACTGGAGGACACCTGCTGATGTATTAATGAAAAAAAAAAAGTATTTTTAATAAAAACTGTATTTTGAAATGAAAATACTATTGTCAATTAAGCGAGATTTTAAGAAGTTCCCTATTCTGCAACACATCATCAAAAAGCTCCCTTCTTTGAAGGGACAGCTTAAAGAATCTATCATTTAGGTAACTTAAACCTTTGGTGTTACACTGCACTTAGTTATCTGCTTGCCAGATAGGGAAGAAAATTCAACCAGGTAGATTTAAAGCTGTGCTCCTGTACTGTCACCAAAACATATGGCACAAAATAATTACACAACCTACAGACTACACAGCACATTTTTTTCCACAGATAAATCAGCAACAAGAGACCTCAGTTATGTGCTTTTAATCACCCAGACTAGCAGTTTACAACCATGTTACAAGGGGCAGCAGGGGCCCATAAAAAACTTCTGAAGAAGCCTGCACAGCTGACAAAAAAAAAAAACAACAAACCAAAAACCCCAAACATTGAGATTTGTGATGGTTCTAAAACCATCCATGCACTCAGAAAAAGAAGACCAAGTGCAAAAATTTAACAGCTGAAAAGACTGAGCCAGAACAAAGCACACACAGAATTCATGTAATTGCCTCAAAATGTGAGAAATTTCCTAATATCACAAAAAAGTATTTGACTTCAGAATAAATTTAATACTTTATTCACTTTCAGTTATAAAAATAAGATTGTTCTCACAGTTAGTGCCCTCAGCAGCTCCCAAATTTCAAATTTATAGAAATATTATAGTTACTCAGCTTCAGTTCCTTAATGGACCAAAAAAGGAAAGTTTATCCTTTACAGTAAGCTGTTCTATAGTTTGAGGTTTGATGGCTCTGATGATTAACTGTGTTTCAAGTGTAATTAAGTCACAAATATAAACAAGCCATCTGAAGACAGCATTTTGGGCATTATACTTCTGGTACAGTACATCTTTTGATCTAATGCTGTAACAATCCCTCAGCAATCACTTAGGACAAGATTAACAAACACTGGAGATTCACTTCTGTAAACATTTACATTTGGCTGTACATAACCCTCATTACTTTAGCACAAGCCTCTCACATTAAATTAGTATTTTTAAAGTTACTCCTACCCAACTATGAAGCAAACAAATAGACCCATTTTCTTCTGAATTTGCTGTTAGTAACCTTTAGGCTGGGAGGTTACATCCAACATCGTAACACCCCTACAATGACTGTATTAGATTTGACAGGGAGGTGCACATGGAAGAAAGATGCCAATTAACATGTAATTAGACCAGATTACAATGCCAAAGACCAACAGACCATAAATAATTCAAAGAGAAGAACACACTAAAATGAAGGGAATTTTAATTTGTGTGTATTCTTTATGTTGATCCTTCAGCCTGCTTCTTCCTTTTTTGTAGTAGCCCTTAACACTGCTCCATACAAGCTACATTTGCAATTTACAGGATTGAAAAGGACATTACCACACTATTTTCAAACACAAATATAACCATCACAGATCTAAGTCTCACAGGATGATTTTTACTAGTTTTAGAAAAATTATAACAATGTAGAGGAACATTGCATTTTGAGGTGCCAAGACAAGAACGTCAGTGGTGGTGAACAGTGACACCTGCTGTACACACAAAAATAATCAAGAACATGAAATTAAGTGACTTTCAATGAGACATCTAGTGGCAACAGAGCAAAAAGACAAAGTTCATGAGGATGGTTAGGATGAAATAAATGTAACTGATACCCAGGCTAAAAATATTAACTGTATTCATTATCAGAATGGGGGGGTAAGGGGGGAACCACAAAACAAACCCCAAAACAGAACAACCGCTTTTTGCAAGTAAGCATGCACTTATCCACAGATCCTGTACTGGAATCTCAATTACATCACGCAAAAACGAAGGCAACAGTGAAATCCTGCAAAATGCATAGTATTAAAGCAGAATGAAGGTGAGAAAATAGTTGCTGCCCTTTAACTGCAACAGGACAATGATCATGTATCTTTATTAATTTACAGTAGCATTTTACCTTTTAGCATACTTTTGACTCACCCCAGTATAAAGAATTTAATAGTCCTATGAGACTATTTGGTTTAGTGTGAGGTGTCCCTGCCCATGGCAAGGGGGTTGGAACTAGATGATCTTAAGGTCCTTTCCAACCCTAACTATTCTATGATTCTATTCTATTTCATGTAGTTAAAAAGCTACAAAGCTGGAAAAAAAGTAATTGCCATTCTATCAGTAAGAGAACATAAAATAAGTGCAAAAACCCTCTAAGTAGGAAAACAGATACTACTACCAGAGCTAGAAACAGACCAAAATACACATATAGTTCACAAAAGATTAATCTGCCAACAAAATGAAGCTGATGCTAATGTCAGCTACTCACATTTTCTAACAGCATTTCTCTTTCATCCTCCACTTCTTGACTCCATACAGTCATATCATTTTTAGTCTTCTGGGTTACAGTTAATACTGTTAACTGGTTGGTATTCACTTCTGGAAACATTGACTCAAAATCTAAAAAAAATATAAAACTGGCACATTATGGCTTGTTCTTACATTTTACTTAAGATTTTTCAGTTTGACACAAATTATCAATCCTACTTTAGAAACCTTCTTTCATTGAAATACATGTGTGTTTTTCATATCAGATCCAGCAAACAGCATGCTGATTTGAAATGCTGATGTTGCTTTTGTGGAAACTAATGCACCTTGGTAAGGTCCTGTTAAAAGGAACTTGGGGAGCAGAGTTTGCTAGTTCAAGACCTCTTGCTGAACTGCAAGATGATAAAAGCTCCAGAAACAAGTGTCTGCCTTTGCAAAGATATAAAACCAAGTATAATAATATTTTAGTATTTGGAATTCCACACACGCTGAGAACTGGCTAAGCCATATTATATAATGCACTGATTTTTACATTAAATCTTTCAATAGTAGTGTCTCAGATCTAATTCCTATGACATGACAGCAGACTCAGTATCAGTAGTATACTATGGGCATGAGTTGTGACAGTTAGCCACCTGGGGCAGAAAAGGTCCAAACCCATCATATGATTTTCTGTACATCATCTTTTGTATTACAAACAAGAATGCACATGAAGTGCCAAAGTCATGATAAGGGTTCATGGAGCCTTGTTTTTAGAGTGGGGAAAAAAAAAGCACTTTCCCAAATTAAAAAGTCCAAAGGTTCGTTCTTATTTAGTCTCTGAAAAGTCTGCTCTCTTCAGCATGTAGACCAAGATTTTAAGCAGATTTCAGTCTCTTCTCAGTTTATCACTTTTTTAAATCATAAGGTTTAACTCCAATTTAATTTCAATAATTTCTTTCTTGAGCACATTAAAGAAAGATACAAATCCAATGCTTTCAAAAGTTTCATAATTTCAATTTGCTATTTTACTAAAAAGCAGTGCCAGTCACTGGTTTTGGATAGTAAATCAGCTCCAGAACCTGACACAAAAGAAGCCCCTGAAAGTTACTCCCTGCCCCAACTGATCTTGAATTTAAGTGGCACTGAATTTTATATGAAATACTAAGTATTGTCAATAGCGAAGTTTCAGTTTTCCTTTTATAGCATGCATTTACCTTTTGAAAGTATTAACTCTGGATTACTCTTTTCTACTACACATTTTGTGGCATCAATTACAACAGTGTTTACTTACATATTTTTGCATTTTAAAAAGTTATAATTTCTTAGGTGTCAATGGAAGTGAAAATATACCTTTTCGTAACAGTTCAGGACAAGCTTGTACTGCACATTCTACCTTTGCACTTTCAAAGTAAGTTTCAGCATTATTTATTTGCTGTTTCTGTGGAACATCAGCACCCTGAAAAAAATGAAAACTGTAACTTTCTCATTAATATGCAACAGAAATAACTTTATACACTAGGCTATGACTTTGTGATACAGTGATACACTCAAGCAGTTTCACAGAAAGGTGATTTACAATGAGAATTTTTCAACTATTGGAAGTGGAACTTATATATATAGGTATTATTTGTTAAACTTGTACAGAAATTATAAGTTTTATATCTTATTGTAATCGTTTTATCTCAAACCCTTAAAGAATACAGAAATTTTTGAAACATACGATTCTGAAACAATGGCCTTAAGTATTCAACACCAACTGATAGCTTTTAGATAGAGACACATTACCTGAGCAAGAACACAACTTTAAAGTTATATAACAGTTCTAGAGCTCTGAACTATCAGTACTTTCAGCTTTAGCTGTTTTAACTTGAAAACCAGTTTTCTAACAATAGTCATTTCCAATTTTTATTTTTTATAGTTTTTAGTTCTACAGTTTAAAAAAAAAACAACAAAAAAACAAAAAAACCACAAACACCAAACAAAAAAACCCCAAATCCAAACATCATCAAAAAAAACCACCCCAAATTCTTGTGGAATACATATGGAGTACCAGTAGTTAGATATCTAACATGTAAGCTTAAGACACCCTTAAGAAGGTAGTAACAACAGCTGCCTCCTTTGGGATTGATGTAAAATGCCTTAATACAGTTTTTTCTAGCTCAAACTATGCCATAATTTACAATCAATTTCAGCAAATTTCTCTAAGACTGGTATTAAAATGTTGGGTAGTACATGAAATCCTACATAACACGTGTTTGTAACTGAAAATTCTCCCTAGAGAAAACTATTACACTGAAAACACACTGTGGATAGCATTTTTGTATCAGAAGTTAATGACTGAGAACAGGAGAAAAGAACAAAAAACCAACAAAAACACATAAACCCAACAAAACCAAATCCCAAACCATTAGAAAAATAAACACAGTAACAGACAAACAACAGACAATTAGCTGCAGTTTCAATACATGTTTCCACAAATACCTTGCACTATGATTGCAAAGTCACTGGGATAGATCAGTTGGTACATTAAACCCAACAAGTCATGCTGTTATGCTTGTAAACATCTTTTCTTCCTAGCTATAGGATGCTCCTCATACTAAGAACATTACTCTTTCTCAGTTCACTGTGATTTCTTCTGTACTACTCCCATTCTGTCTGGCTAAACACCACTTACATAGTCCATTCGCCTACCAGGCATGCTACATCAAGAGACTATGGCTATTTTTCAAAGATCAGTTCCACTTTCTGATATTGACAGGTTGGTAAGCCCATTTACTCTGCTCAGATAAAACTAACACATGAATCTCAAGTACACAGAGGCCAGAGAAGCTTGACATTTCTATGGCTGTTTCAAGGACTAGTGCATGAGCTTCAGTAGCACTGAGCTTTTTTGCAGCTTGCTGCAGCAACCTATGGTTCCAGTATTCAGCTGATGCCATCATTCAAATTGGGGTCCTCTCCTAAGAGGAGCAGCTTGACATTTTTGTTAGCTAAATGCTGTTCAGCGATTCCTAAACACCACTGGTATGGATCAGAACTGACTCATGGTGACTGCTTTATGAATACCAGTTGCAAAACCTGCCTCTGGTCTTTCCTATTCTGGACAGCAACACATGCACTGGGCATTTTATCATGCAAGTAATCTCACTAGCAAGAGGACCACGCATTCAGTGCACGTGGTTTGCACTAAATGAACCAGACCAGAAATTTTCTTTATGGAAAGTATGATCCACAAGACCTGAAAACAGAGTCTGGTGAGCTCACCGCATGCCTCTAGTTTCCAAATACTTTTGCTACAATGCCACATTTACAAAAATCACTACACAGCATTTCTACACTGGAGATTTGCTAGTTGACTGGGAAAGTCAGAGCATGTCGCAAACTCGGAGAGCCTGGAAAGCCAAGTCAGCAGCTAATAGTCACTAAAAGTTTCTTGAAATGCTGCAATCACACTAGCAATTATCAAGCTGCTTGCTGTTCATAATGCATTTGACTCACTGCAAGCTCTGCCATCACTTACATGCAGTCTCATTGTGAGACCCAAGGCTGAGGTACATTCATCTGTTTCTCCTGTTATGATTCCAATGGTTGTCAGAACTAAATGGGCAGATCTAAACACTGTCAAAACTATGTAAGTCCAGATCCATTAAATGAGATACTGAAAAAACTACCAATTCTATTTGGTAAAAGGTGGTGTGACTTGGTAAACAGCAAGTTTTGAAAGTTTTCTTTTCCTATATCCATGTGATTAAGTCACTACCAAAATGATATTTCACTAAGCACTGCCTAGACATACAGCCAAGAACCCCACACCTTGAAATATTTTTCTCCTGAAAGGAGGTTCAGCTTTGTTCTATGTAACCTTTTGCTCATCCAAGTCAAGTTCACCTTTCAAGACCATCTAGAAAACCAACTGTACCTTTTTTTCAGGATGAAGAGACATTAGCTACATTTTCTTTTAAAGAAGAAATATCAGCTTCACATAGAAGCAGCCTGTTCTTACCTGAAATTCATTTATGTATTGTGCCATTACAAATTCATGCCTTTCACTTGCTGAAGGCTCTGCTAGTATATCAGGCAGACTTTTTGAAACTTGGCTTTTCTTCTGAGAAGCAGTGCCATTTAGGTGACAGTCAAAACCAATATTACCAGGCAACTGGAATCTCTGGTCCTGAGGACCAAATGGACCCATTACTTCATCTGGCCACACAGTTCTTGGACCTGCAAAAGTCAACGCCTTCCTTTAGTCATCACATCTGAAAAAAAAAGGAGAAAAATCCTTTCCCACACAAACATATGTATTTGATCACAATCATATATAACCAAAGTAATCACAACACACAAGCCCTGACATAAAAAGCACACTTCAGAATTCCCAAATTTATATGGGGTGCAAAGTTCCAATAGCACACGAATTCAAAGAAAATGAATTTGCTTTTTCTTACATAAATCAGGAGGTGTAGCAGCAACATGAGGCTCATCTGAGCCAGAGGAACCTGCTGTAGAAAAAGCCTTGGGATTTACAACTCTTTTGACTAAGGAATAAAACCCTGGCAGGTAGGTGACCAATCTTGCTCTGCTACAGAGCACCTGAGAAGACAAAAACAAAATAAGTATTACATACTGCTAGCAAAAAAATGTTAGTTTAAGTACAGCTTTGTGGGTCACAAGAGAAATCCTCACTCAATAATTAAATTACAGTTTTCATTATGATTAACTGCGTTTCTGTAAAATCATGGTTTCAAGGTATTTTATGATTACTTTTATATTTTACTAGCAATAGTATTTTAAGTAAAGTAAAAGCCTTGAAAACACTTATTGAAAAGCCTCCTCACGTGAGGGAAAAAAAAACTCAAAAGTTTAAACAGCACCACTGAACCCCCCCCAACCTAAACTGGGTTATGGATGGGGAATGTTTCCATGATTAGTTCCATGCATGTAATTGTTTCTATGTCATAATTCAATCACAGGATTAATTAGCAGAAACACTTAGAAATATTGTTAATTAAGCAAATGCTGATACCAGAGACATTTGCCTTGAAAGACAGCACAAACATTAACCAGCCTATATTCCTACTTCTTAGAAGACGGGAGGGAGACACAAATAGTATCGCTCCAGATACTCCTTGTGGCTTTCCTCACCAGAAAAGGACACATCCCAACAGCTCTGAATGATACAGGGAGATATGCATATCAAAACAGATAAGTATGGTCATTTCAGCTTCTTTCTTTTGCTCATAAGTCCATAAACATTTAACATGAACAAAACTTGCTAGTGCAGGCAATATTATTTAGATTTGCAAACTCCTTGCATTCAGGTATTTATAAACAAGCATTACTGCAAACAGATCAGTATTGTGGGGAAAATGCTGATAAGCTAAAAAGCCTTGATGAATCCTGTGATCTTCAAATACACCAGAAAACCCACTTCCTACCACAGAGCCGTACTGTCAATATAACTTTCAGTTGCTGAAGATGATTCTCTCAGAAGCTTTCAGCCCCATAGCAAGCTGAAAATGATGCAATGCTATCTTCCTGAGCATGCAAACACCTTGACAAGAGGGTTCCAAAGAGCTAGTAGCTCCTTGCCATGAGGTCTGAGGCCCAATGACAGCACCTTCAGTAGTAACATAAGCAATTGTTACGGTTGGTTTTGTTTGTTTATTTTTTTGTTTTGTTTGTTTTGGTTTTGTGTTGGGATTTGTTTTGTGTGTGTGTGTGTTTTGTGGGGGTTTTGGGGGCCGTTTTGGTTTTTTTTTTAAGAAAAAATATCCATGTGGTGCAATTAAACTGAAAAGCCTGATTGATTTGCTATACTTTAAAAACCGATTGACAACTTTCATGATGCATTTACACAAGTGCAACCAAAAAATAACCAATCATACACTTAAAACGGAGTTAGAAGTGCAGTATTAAAAATAATTAAGCTCTAGCACAAAACTATTAATACTCTCGACTACAGCAGCACAAAAGTATGCACCACTGGAAAATGCAAACCCCACCCACCATAGCATGTGTGCTTTCACAAAGCTATTTTTCAGGTAAGGGAAAAAAATTAGTTCAAGAAACTGACACAAAGAGTATTTCCTTAAGTGCTGTATTCCTGATTCTGTAAGATTTTATCCATGAGTTTACCACTAAACATGTACGCAACAAGGTCACTCAAAAGACATAAATGTACAAATAGCACCATTTACTCAAGATAAGCTCTACTCAAAGTCTTCAGACATGAACTAGTAAGCATCAGATTCTTACATACCACCTCTGTATAAACATATAATATCTAATAAGTTCTACCAGTATCATAGAGGCTCCAACACACAGAGGCACATTTGATTTTCTAACTTAAATAATTACAGTTAAGGCCTTAAATTGCTTAGTTCTAAAAAACCACTGGTTTAAACGATTCCTTCAACAACAACAAGCTGATTCCACTTAAATATTTTTTCCTCTAATTTTTGCATAGATTATATTACGTATAAACCAGATGTAAACAATTACAGCTGACATGCAATTATAAGAAAAGAGCATTTTTTCGTATAATCACGATCACTCAACATGGAGATGCTAATGTTAATTACAGATCTGTTGACTGACTCACCTATGTAAATATTTACATACCTAGCATTACACAAGTGAAAAAATACAGCTGAAATCAATAAATTATTCATGCCTCCGTAGCAATAACGGGCGTTTTATTCCTCAGTCTGAAAGCAGCCTCGCGAATCGCAGTATTTAATCTTAACTCGTAATATTAAAAAAAAGAACAAAACCACATCGTACTTAAAGCCTCAATTCGCTTACTTCCATGATTTCCACAGAAACTGGCTTCCAAAACGTAGATGAAGAATGACACTACTACTGCTTTCTAATAAAATCTACCTTGGTTTAACTCATACTTTTATTAATAACACTTTCTCCATTCCCCCACCCCCGAAGAAAGATGACTGAAAGACAGCTTTAAAGGGAGAGTAAAACGCAAGCGTCCCGCGCCGTCTCCCCTCGCACCGGGACGAGGCGCAGGGAGGGGTTAGCAGCCAGCCCCGTGCCGGCAGGCGGCCGAGGGCCGCAACGGCGCCAAGTCCCGGGGGGGGAGGGAGCGCGTTACATACGTTGGCCATTGCAGACGATGGGATACCTCTCGCCGACAGGCCCGGCTGCCCTAGAAGAGAAACGAACGCACTGGCTTCCTGATCGTCTCTCGCAATCCGACGGCGACGGTCACCCCTCACGGCCGCCCTCCCGGTTCCCCGACAAGGCACCTCGGTGATGCCCACCCGCTGCAGACCCAGCCACCCGCAACGGCTATGGGAGGGGAAAACGGGAGGGAGAAGCAGCGCGAAACCACGCACGGGATACGGGTGGAAAGCACCGGAGGCAACGAAGCCACCGCACCTCTCACCTCTTCCTGTAAAATGGCGTCTGCCGCCGTCATCCGACGCACCCCTGCGACGGCGTCCACCCTGCCCGTCGCCAGGCCGAGCGAGCCGATGAACCGACACCTCGATTACTGCGCTGAGAAAGCACACAGAGACAGGCGGGGCATGTCGTTCGGCGGCCGATTGCTTGGGGCCGGAGATGAGCAGCAGCGGCAGCGGCTTGTGGTTGCGAGGAGCGCCGGGGTCTGTTGGTCAGTGTGTGGCGGCGGCGGCGGCGACAGTGGCTGCTCCTAGGAGCGGGCGCGCCCGGGGCCTGTGCTTCTCCGTTTTGGCAGGGCGGAGGGCGCTTCAGAGTCGTGGTGTCAGCACCAGCTCGCCGGTGCAGTACCCGGTGGGTGCACCAGGAGTCAGTCATGTCATACAAGCCCGGCTGTCGTTAAACACATACAGACACGCACGCACTCACCCCGCCTCTGCTTTCTGGGGCTGAGGGAGACAATGAAGCCGAAAATGAATAAAAAGGGGGTGTTACTGAGGAAAGCGTACGGGGGAGCTTTTCAGCCGCCGAAGGGCCGCCAGGCCAGGGGACTTCCTGGGAAGTCGGTGAGAGCGGGGTACATAGGTGCCACTTCTGCGAACAAAACTGGCCCTTCTAGAGTGACACATGGCTTCTTCAGAAAACTGTTTTACAAAATAACAAACCCATCTTCAATGAACCAAATGCTGGTGTCGTCGTGTCGTGTCGTCCGTCCCCCCCCCCCCCATTTTGTTGTGGAAGTGCTTCGTTTCCCCATCTTTTCTCCTTGTGCCTATTTATTGGGGTTTGTGGTGAGGTTTGCTGCAAAGCCAGCTTTTATTTAAAATAAACTTTTCCATTGTGAGCTAGATCGAGGTAATTCCACGGGCAGAGCTCTTAATAATCTGTTAATTTATGTACTTGCTGCTGCATGAAGTTAATTAACTGCAGAAGATATTAAAGCAAATGCATGTCGTAGAATCAGAATGGTTTGGGTTGGAAGGGACCTCAGAAATCACTTAGTTCTACGCATTGAAAGCATTCTCCTTTGTGCGGTGACAGCAGCTTGGGTCACTGTTCTACTCCGCTCTACTCACCGTCTGCCGTGATGTGCTCCAAGCTGTGATTGTGGACAAGTCTTTGTTGCTCCAAGAAAAATGTACAATACAAAGCTAGCTTATGTCTGGTATTGAGCCCTAGTGACTACATGGGATTCTGCTGAATAGATGGATTGATACCCACAGAACGTATGTTGAATATATACCCTAAGTCAGTGTGGCTCAGTTTAAGTACCAATTCTAAAGTCACATCCCTGCATACGTGCACATGCTCCCTCTTCATTTTCAGAATTGTACTGGTTTTCCAGTACATAGCCTGGGTTCAAATTGCTGTCCTTTTATTTTTTAATGTCATGTGGAACATAAAACATTTGTCCCCCTCAGGCCTGAAGTGTATTTGTATGAAGGATCACCTTAGTTCCTTCTTTTTCACCTTTGTATTTCCTTTTTCCTCATCCACTTCGCACACTTTGGCCATCATGGCATATCTACCAAATCCATGACTTCTCATATGCTATGTCTTTCTAGCTTTTCTAACAAAGCTATCTTTATCAAGTCTCTAATTCTGAGTGTGGGATAGCCTTCCACAGGCACTGTGCTGAGCAACCTTATCATCTTTGTCTTCAAGATCAGTCTTTTTTGTTTGCTTAGCACTGGTGATCACCCTCCATATCTTGCGTTCTCATAAATCTTGGCAGCAGTGAAAAGGGGAAGGGAGAAAGCTTTGTGGCTGTCGTAAGGTTCAGCACTGTTCTCAGGTAGCTTTTTTGTTGGTTTTTCCATATTGTGATTTAATTTAGATCATGAGTTCTTTGAGGCAAAACCCTCCCTACTTGTGTATGTGGAAAGTGCTGTGCATACTAATGCAACTATTTAAATGCTGAATTAAAAATGTCAGGGGAGAGGTGCCTAAATCCATATATTCTTTAAAGCTAATATAAAAGAGCTGTATTGCGGTTTGCTTCTGCAGTAGAGGGTAAATGTATAAAAGCTACATTAGAATACTAGGATTAAGACTTCTTTTTTTTGTTTGTTTGTTTGTTTTTTTTTTTTGGGGGGGGTCCATTTCTTTGCTGTCTGTTCAAAGCAGCAGTGCTGGTTAAGGAAAGGGAACTTTAATCTGTTGCCATCAAAATAAAATATGGGTTTTCAGATCCCTCAGTAAATGTGCACATGGCCTTTAATTTACTTTCATTATAAACCAGATATTTCTGGACTTTCTTTTTTTTTTTTTTTTTTTTTTTTCCTTTCTGCTGGGTTATTAGCATAAAGCAGTTCTGATGGTTTCAATACATAATGGCTAAAAATCAGAGCAAGAAATTGGTTTTCTTGTTCATAATAATATTCAGCCCTACAATGTTCTTACTGCATTTAATAGAATTTTTTGCTTTATTTTATTAGGATCAAGAGGAAATTCTTCAATTCTAAACAATATGATATATTAGATAACTATAATGTTGCAAATCTTATTTTCGGATTTTTCTGGGAGAATATTTGCCCACTATTGCATGCTGCTCAACTATTTTATTAATTCAATGTTAGCATACTTAATTCTCATTTGCTTTTAAATGAAATATTCATGTTGAATCTCAGAACCTCAGCAAAAAAAAAGGCTGGAGAAATTAAACTTTAACTCTTTCCAGAATGTAATTTATTTCCTCTACTAGGAAAGCACTCTGGATTGCATTCAGTCTCTACTGACTTGTCCTTAGGCAATCCCAATTTATCTTCTCTCCAGGGTTAGCACTTCAAGATACTCAAATCAATCAATGAGTTATCATCCCCTGAAGTTTGTGGTCTGAATTCATAAAGATTAATTTCAATAAAGTCTTTACCTCTATTCAAAGGAGAGCGTAAAATCAAACGATCCAATTACAGATTTATCAAATATTAATAATGAAAATCTTCCAGATCTTTCTGATGCCAACGTTATTCTCCCCTGGTGTCAGGAAAGTAATTAGCAGCTGGCTTTGATTAAATTCTTTCCTCAGAGATTACTTTTCTCAGTTTGGGGGAGAATGATATCTAATTCCTCATTTTAAAGCCTTTTCTGAAAAATACATGTAGGTTCAGTTAACTGGACCCTTTTTCTTTCCATGAAGATGGAAGTAACTCAGTTCCTGTCCAGAAGCCTGCAACAATTTTAACGGTGGAACCTGAAGTGCATGACCAGCTTTTCCTGTTGTGTTACTGAAATGCTCTTTTCCTTGTCAGTTGTTTTTTTGGTGGCAGTGGCGTCCCCTGGGCAGTTTGAACAAGGTGCAGCATTGGGAAGAGTCTCAATGCTGCAGCAACACTAGAGCAAGAGGGATGCCATAAGGAACTTTCTCAGTCATCACCACCACTGCCTGAAAAATAATAGAATCATAGAATCATAGACTAGTTAGGGTTGGAAAGGACCTTAAGATCATCTAGTTCCAACCCCCCTGCCGTGGGCAGGGACACCTTACGCTAAATCATATCACCCAAGGCCTCGTCCAACCTGGCCTTGAACACTGCCAGGGATGGAGCATTCACAACCTCTCTGGGCAACCTATTCCAGTGCCTCACCACCCTAACAGGATCCTTCTTATATCCAACCTAAACTTCCCCTGTTTAAGTTTTAACCCGTTACCCCTTGTCCTGTCACTACAGTCTCTAATGAAGAGTCCCTCCCCAGCATCCCTATAGCCCCCCATTCAGATACTGGAAGGCTGCTATGAGGTCTCCACGCAGCCTTCTCTTCTCCAGGCTGAACAGCCCCAACTTCCTCAGCCTGTCTTCATACAGGAGGTGCTCCAGTCCCCTGATCATCCTCGTGGCCCTCCTCTGGACTTGTTCCAACAGTTCCATGTTCTTTTTATGTTGAGGACCCCAGAACTGCACACAATACTCCAGGTGAGGTTTCACAAGAGCAGAGTAGAGGGGCAGGATCACCTCCTTCGACCTGCTGGTGACGCTCCTTTTGATGCAGCCCAGGATATGGTTGGCTTTCTGGGCTGCAAGCGCACACTGCCAGCCCATGTTCATTTTCTCATCAACCAACACCCCCAAGTCCTTCTCTGTAGGGCTGCTTTGAATCTCTTCTCTGCCCAACCTGTAGGTGTGCCTGGGATTGCTCCGACCCAGGTGTAGGACCTTGCACTTGGCATGGTTATCTCCGAGCTCTTGTTGTGTTTTCCTTCACAATTCCCAGACTTTCTGGATTCCTTAGTCTGCAGGTAGAGGAGCCAGAGGTGCCTCTGAGAAGCTTGTTTGGTACCTAAGACATGCAAAACATGAATTTTCATCCGTTCCCCACTCTGCTCTTCCAGGGTCCCAGTGAAGCTGTGGAAACTCCATTCTTGGAGGTCTTCAGAAGTGAGTGGGATGAGGAAGTTGACTGGAGAGCTCCAGAGATCCAGTGTGGAATGTGGCTTTTTCTGTGATCAGGTGCTTCTGTGTTCGTGAAAATCAGAGGGCTCTTCTCACACAAACATCAAATGTTCCTGGACAGTTCCATGTTTGTCAGCCTGTCACTGGTACAGATAGACGAGGTGTCTTCAGTATCTGCTCAGCCCTGTGGCACCGCTGTTGTAAACTGTTTCCTTGGATTGTGAGTGATGGACCCAGATTGCTGTCGTGTTCAGTACAGGAAGTTTGCCTTCCTTTCTGCAGAGAAGCATGTACTGTTCCTGAAGCACGTACACTGCTATATAAAGCCCAGCCTTGAGGGGGTTCTCCTGTCCTCTTCACTTGTTGCAGAAACAAGACCTTAATCAGACCCTCTTCATCTTCATATTTTATTAATTAGCTGAAACATAATTTTTTTCTTTAAGCTTGCCTAAATAGAGGCTTTTGGATTTTTTCCATAAGCATTAGAGTTGCAGCTTTTGCCTGTTTTCCCAAAGTTAGGGTTTCATCCTTAATGTGGGGTTTTCCTGCTTATATGGCCTGATTCACCCTGCAGTTAATCAGGTGTGATTCAGCTGAAGGCAGTGGAATTGTATCTGTTTAAGAAAGAGGTGATTTTTCATTTCTGAATACTGCATAAATTTGTTAAGTGGTCATAAAAATAATGAGATATTCTTAATTCTTATTGTATTTATATGAGAAACTTTAAAATGTATTTTAAAGTATCTCCATTTCTGTGCAATGATGGATAGTGCTGGTGCTTGCAATCTACCTAATGCATCCATTAAACTTCATTAGGACTTTGTTAAACCGAGGTTAAAATCGTTGACATTGATTTTTGATCTCTAAAACCTGCTTGCAGCAAATCAGTAACTGAGCATACCAAAAGCCAGCTGACTATCCTAGCATGCCGGTCACATTCCCTGTGATTCAGAAGGGCATTGTGAGCAATGGTAAAGGGAGGGAGAAGATGGTCCTGTGACATTTAGGAACACCATGGGTCTGACCTGCAGAGCTTAGCCCTGGGCTCATGCTCTTTGAGTCGACAGTCTTCACCCATCACATTGCCTGCCTGGGTCACTGCCCGCGGCCGGGGAACTTCTAGTCTCTAAGCAATGTCAGGCTCTTTGTTTATTCATTTCATTCGCTGTATTTATTTTCTCTTGCATATACAACTGTGGCTCCCCCTTCACTTGACCTGCTAAACCTCATGTTTGAAAGGAGGAATGTCTGTTCCTAAGTGCCAGTGAAATGGTGATGAAGTAGAAGAGAGGAAAGGTTTTAACGTACTCCTAGTCTAGAAAAGTAAACATCCTCTGGCTATAGGAAGAGTAAACTTCCCCTGGAAATGTATGTATTTATATGAACAATCTCTTTCTTCTGGCATTTCCAGATACTAGGCTGGGAGATTTGTTTGCTACCACTGGGAAAAGAGGCTTTTTAGTAAGCAGTGCAAATGCACAAGGTAAGTCTTAGAATGGTTTGTTTTCATTTTAGAAAGACATCCCCCTGGATCTGTTTCTGTGAACCTGAAAGGAATTTCCTCCTTTATCTCAGGGTGTTGCTCAGTGTCTCATTCAGCTCCTCTGCCCATTTGAATGTACATCTGAATGAATGGACAGAGGAAGTGAGCATTTCCTTGATAACTGTCTGGGTCTAACTCTGCCAGGGCTTAGGGAGCTTTACTGGAAATCCTGTACCAGCATAACTTCCCTTGTATCTGTAAACTACCAGTTTACATTTTTTCAAAAGAGAGATATTCATCAACTATGCTAAACTGGAATGTATCATTTCCAAATGTGTGGTGACCTCCTTCGAATAGGAGCCCTCATGTGTGATTAGCCAATTGGATCTGAGGCTGTAAGACACACATTAATTCATCTAAATTCTTATTGTAGCTTTTAATGTTGGTTGAAGAGGGAGATATTGAACTTTAAAAGCTTTATAGTTTGCTTGATAGGGATTAAAAAGCAGTATTTTTCCTGTGGTGGAAACATGAGCTTCTGCCTTCAGCCATCCCCACTCACATGGGGGGGATTCCTGTCTTATTTCTCCCCACGTATAACTTCACCAGCACTTCTGGGATATTGCCACATCCAACTTGGCCAGGCTGCATGGAAAGTGGAACAGGGGGTGTTTGTAGGTTGGGTGTTTTGGGATGTATTTACATTTACAACTAGGAGGTATTGCTCTCATTCTGAATCTGTCTCTTTGTGAGAACATATAGGGAATTTAGGTATCAAATGTTTTGTGGTGAGACTGTCACCAAGGCTGGAGGCCAGAAATAGCCTGAACTAGCCTTGGTGTGACCTGAATTTGTTCTATATTGAGCCCAAAATTGAAAAGGGACTGTTTTGCATCAGGACTACACCAGAGTGTTGCTGTTCTGCTTGACCGAGGTCCCAGGTCTTGGATGAAGACATCTGCAAGAAGGACAAGGAGGAAATGGAGCTCTCCCACTTGATCTCCTGGTGGGAAAGGCATCAGGCTCAGCAAGCTGGAAGCACTCGGAGTCCCAGCTCTTGGCCACGGTAGTTGTCAGCCATGTATCTGCTCTGAAACAGTCTTCCAGGTGCTTGACTCAGGGTCTGGGTGCCAGATATGCGAGGTGGCAGGTAAGGAGACAGGTTCCCATCAGAACTGTATCAAAATCCCTTTTTATAGGGTGTTTCTATTTTGGTAAATCTTTATTTTTCCATCTAGAAAGTGTTCTCTCAGAAAATCTGAGAAGTCAAAATTCATGCTTAAACAGGGTGCCATGCTTAATGGGCTACTTACTCCACTAGATTCCCCATTTATTGCTTCTTAAATACATGTGGTCATACTTTTTAAACCCCATGGTTATGAAGTATGTCTTGCAAAAAGGTTTATGGCATCGTGTGTTGCCTGTGAGTTATGAGGCTCTGTTCCTGTCTGGCAGTGAATGAAAGAGCCCAGCATCTGGCACTGTGTAAAATCAGATATTGCAAAACTTCCCACTTTGAGGAGAGGGCCTGGATGATGGATATTGTGATAAAGTATCTCTTTTTGACATACAGCTCAGGACAGTTGGAGGCCCTTTCTATAAAAATTTACAGAGCTTATCCAAACCTCCTGGCTGGAAGCTTGAGGAAATCAGTCACTGTGAAGCATATCACTGCCATGCAATAGCAGGGATGCTGCCCTTAAAATCCTGCCCCCTTTTGTCTGGTGTGTTAGGAGCAAATCCATGACTTGGCTCTGCAGAGAGGGAGGTGAGTAGTGCCCAGAATTTCAAGGATCAGTCCAGAAAACCTTGTGAAGTTTCATCAGGACTTTTGTTACCCACATTCAGAGCCCATTAAAGTCAGTAGAAGACCTCCCAGTGCCTTTGGTGAAAATTGGAATAAAAAATAGACATTAAGATACATTGCATATTAGCAATTCCCCAAATATTTCTTTTCATGAGTCACTGGGCGAGACAGAATCCACATGCATAGTCTCACTGTCCAGGCTCGCCAGCATCGATCTTGTACTTCAGGGTAAAATAATTACTGTAGAGCAGCCTTGGGTAGAGACAATGAAATGAACTACTAATAATTGAAATTACTGCATTTTGCCTTGAAATATATCTAGAGTTAACCTATTAACTTAGAGAGCATCTTTATTGTTGACAGCAAAATGCTGCTGACAAATCGGGTTAGGTGCTGTTATGTATTTCTGTCATCAAACTCTTGTTCCTAATTTGCTATTTTGCTGATGCTTTTTTTTGCTTTTTTTTTTTTTTTTGTGCTTAATTCCATAGCACAACACTTATTTATGCTTTAGAAAAAATAGGAAATAGTGTAATTTCCAGAACACATTCCTGCTAGGTTTCATATTCTCTTTTACCAGTTCAGGAATAGCAAACAACCTACTAACTTGTCACTGTCAGATTCCTTTGCTTGTGTGGAAATTACTAAAACAAATGAGTGAAAACTACATTTTGCATGTGTCAACCTCCTCCTTTGTAAAGGTAACCTAAAATAAAGGCTCTTCACTTTCTTACATGAACTTCAGAAGAAAACATCAGACATCCGCTTCAAAAGTTATGATATGAGCAGATGAGACATGTAAGATGATCAAAGGGAGACTGATGTTAGCTGAAATGCCCTGCTCATATGTTGAAATGCTAGTGGTTCACGTGCTGTGTTTCGAATTTAAACCTGCAAAGAGCAGTTGAAATTGTGTTTAGTACAGATTGTTTTGCATTTTTATTTGTCAGTATCTTTAAAGCTACTGTTAAAAAAAGGAAGAAAACCAGTGGTGTAAATAATCAGCTGAGCCTGTTTTCCCCTTGGATAAATACTGATCAGAAGAAATGGGTGAAGTGGGGACAAACTGCAATGCTACTTTGGAAGGGATCATTTCTGTTCTGAATTAGTGATTCTCTGCTGAGTCTTTAATTGCATCTCCAATTACTTCCCAGATGGGCTAACACCACTGTTGATGCACAGCTTTGACACAGCTTTGACAGCCACAGCTTTGGCTGAAGTATTGGTTGGCTGGAGTTGAATTAGTATTTGTTGCAGACCTATAGATTAACTATGTGAGACCCAGAGACGGGGAATGTGCGTACAATCTTCTTGAACATAAAGTTTTATTTAAGCTCCATAGTGCAGACCCAATGTTTTATGCTATCTCTAGCTTCCATTTGACATCTAGTATAAATCAGTGACTGGGGTGTCTAACAAAAAGCACCATCAAGCATATCTCTGTGTACTTGAATATTTAAACTTGCATGTTTATTCATTTCCCTGCAATGGTTCCAAATTGCTCATCACCAACTATGGTGATAAACCATATCAGCTATGAGCTCATTAAGGGCTTCTCCATAGACAGACAAAGAAATCCCATGAGGTCATGGTAAGATCATCATTTCATCATGCTGAAACTCAGCTGCAGTTTCCCCCGGGAGCAAACCTGGCTCAGCTGCTCGCAGCCTGTTCTGATCAACCTATGTAGCAATGTATAGCTCAAGAGAAAGGAGCAGGGAGGCTTGTGCTCCCATGTGCCAGCCTTCACCCACCCTTTCTGCCTTAAATAAAACAAGTTTTAAAGTGAATCAGTTTGAGAGAAGAATGCTTTGGGGCAAATTATTTAGTTGGGTAAACCAGTTTGGTGTTGAAATCCAGCTGACGGGCTGAATCTCTTTTAAGGCTTTATACTTTTCTGTAGTGTTCACTTTCACCAGGGGAAGCTTTTTGGCAAGCTGCCTTCTGCTGGCGAGTCTTGCTGCTCAGTCCCTGTTTACACCAGTGGCTGCACCTATTTCACACATCTGTGCTGTTCCTCTGAGAGCTTTTTGTGAGTGAAGTGACTTGTAGAGAAAATTAAATTTCTGGTAAGTGTGAGCACAAGGGGATGACATTACGGAACCGATAAAGCAAATGTATTTTGAAAGGTCACTGAGGCAGGGTGGCTGTAGTGTATGCACATCTCTTTTGCAGGACATTATTGCCTGACAGTCTTATTTCAAGCTTGCCTTTCCCTCCAGTCTTCCCGATGATGTAGGGAAAATGTCTGTAGCTCAACCAGGGCAGGACTGTCAGTGAGAGGGCAGAGGAAATGAAAGCACTGCTCCCTGGAGTGCCTTGTGAATATTTACCGTGGCAGAGCTAAGCATTTCTATCGAACTGCCCAGCCCTTAAGGGCCTGGAGCTGATTTTACTGCTGATTTACTTTAGAAAGTACATGCCATGAAGCATCCCAAAGCACAAATGAAATGTTTTGGTGCACAGCAGTGACAGGGGGCCATGGCAGGCATCTTAGCAAAGACCCCACATGTTTGTGACAGCTGTTGACCCTAATGAGCCCCGCCAACAGCTCCAGGAGTGGGGATGGCAGAGCAGAGCTGGTTATAGACTGATCATCCCCCAAAAGACCCCAGGGTGCAGGTAGAATGAACAAAACTGATTCACATCAGCTGAGGACCTGATCAGCCAACAGTGAGCTCCTGGGGAGATGACCCAGCTCTGCAGTCTGCCAGCTGTGCCCCTCTCTTATCCCTTATAGCTAGCCCAGGTAAGCCCATAAGCTCTCCTGCTCGGCTGTGCATGGATGTTGAGTAGTTTAAATACTTGCCAGTATTTAAATAAATACTTGCCAGTATTTAAACTGAGCACATCAGCCCTTAGCAGTAATAAAAGTCAGTGATGTGTGTTTGTGCACTGACTACAGATAGCCTGGGTAGAAGAAAAGTGGGTTAGACTCAGGCTATTGCCTTTGTCCACATTACTGACCTTTTGCCTTGCATATTGCATGGCCTGCAGGTGGAGGAAGGAGGATGAAAGGTTAAGAAGCCTCTCCTGAAAGAGTTAGGGTGGCTAAATATTTAAAATGTTTCCTTTCCTGAGCAATTCCAATCCATATTAAAGTTAAAACCCTTCTGAGAGGTAATAAAAGAGCGGAGGAGATCATTAGAAAGATTTGGAAGAAGAGACTTAAGAGATTACTCTTGATGCGTTTGGTTTTATACTTTGTTCCTATTTTAGCCTGTCAATCTCTTCTAGTGTTTCTCACTGATTTTTATTGTGTTTTTATGGAACAGAGACAGCATTTCAAACTACCAGGGAAAAGCTTGTTGTCGTTTAGTGGAGAGGGGTGAACATTTCTTTGCACATTTTTCGGTGTTCCTGTTCTATATCAAATTTGGAAAGTAACAAGAAGTAGCATCCAGTTTTCATTAATGCTTCAGGGTTTTCTTGGCTCATATGTTTTCATTTCCAAGTGTTCACATGAGAGGCAATGGAGAAGATGAAATTCCTCTTTCCTAGCCATCGATGGAGTATACATCTTGTCATAACCAGGGGGATCCCTGGACCTTGGTGTCAGATAGCAGGCTGGTAACCTTCTCTGTCTCTTTGCTCTAGCTCTAAAACCAGCAGCCATGGGAAGTATGGTGACGGTTTATTAGGACAAAGGGTCACAGTACGATTGCTTCCCTTATGTGAGTGTTCCTCTTGACACAGCCTGGCTTGTGGCCCATATTAATTTGCAAAAAAAAAAAAAAAAAAAAAAAAGATATTCACATTCTTGGCGTTGTGTGTTCCATCTGGATACTGCAAACCTGCTAACCCTGTCCAAATAACTCCCGCGTTTGCTGTGCTCAGCAAGTGATTTTTATGTATCTTGTCAGTTAAATACATATTTCACCTCCTAAGGCAAGAGCTCGGCATCAGGGTGTCTCATGCCTGTCACTGCTTCCTCACAGCTGGAGGAGTACCCTTGGGAGATGGTCCTGTGAAGCATCTGTTCCCTGATTAAATCACAGCAATGTGTTTGTCAGTTTAGGTGCGAGTGAGTCTCCAAACTCCAGGACTGGTGCTCACTGCTGTGCTGGCGGGTGTGTGGACTGGGTAATGTTAAAAGTTTTCTCTCCCTCTTAATCTCCCTGTTCCTATGGAAACAGATACTGAACAGGAATTGTTCTTTCCTACCTTTTTCTCATCATGGTTTCTTTGGTGGGAAGATGAAAGCCAGAGCACACAGGAGTAGGTTTTTCAGTGAGAGCAGGACTGAGAAATACAGACTCAAAAAGTTTCAGTTTGTATTTGGGAAATTATTTCTGAATTTTAAGCAAAAAGTGACTTATTTGACTGTGGCTTCAGTCAGAGTGTTGCCACCAGCTGGAAAGGAAGGAGTCCTCAGCGTGGAGACTCTGGTTTCTCAGACGACTTCTAACCAAACTGACCTGCAGCACTTCTGGTTTGGATATCAGGTGGAATAGAAACATAGATAGGCTCTGAGCTCTGTACCTTTACAGAAATGAAACAGTCACTCAGGTCAAAGAGAATTTTGATGAAAACCATTTGGGGACACAGGAGCTGGACAGTGCTTATTGTGAAGACAAAAGCCAGCTGCTTTCTGCTATCTGAGACATTTTTGGGTCTCATCTTCACGACCATATGAACAAGAAGTACAAGCTAAGCAGGTGTGTTTTGAGGTTAAAGCTGGAAAGAGAAATGCCTCTATAAGTTGCCAGTGAAGCAGCTTCCTGGCAATAAGAATTTTAGGATTTCTTTTTCCCTTTGGTGATACGATTGTAATCAAACGGGCAAGTTGGATTACAACTTGTAAAACGTTGCATGTCTTTTTGGCTGGAGAAAAGCTAGAGCTTCTGTCCATGCAGTAGAGGCTTCACGATGTGGTGCAATCAATCAAGAACTTGGTGCTTTTGAGACATTTTTCATACTCATGATGTCTGTCACTCAGTACTGCAGCAGGCTGACAGGTTCAACCATGGTCCAAATGTTCTTATCTTTATTGCAAGGTGTTTTCAGTGAGTCTCTCACAGGCTGGTTTGTTAATTAATCGCTTTTTAGAAGATTATACATTCCTGTGGCGTTCTGTGGCAAAAAACACATCTCAGGCAGACCATCTGGTCCTGATAATCTGCGGTGGGAGGGAAAGCCCTTCCATTACCCTCTTAGCCATAGCTTTCAGCTTCAGCCAGCTTGTCTTGGGTGTCTACTCCTTCAGCAGCTTGCTGCCACTGGTCCCATTCTCTCAAAAGGGAGACATCACTAGAAAATCTGTTTATACAGAAAAGAAAGAGTTAATCTTTCTTTCTTTTCTTTTTATATATATATATTTTTTTTTTTAGGCTTGCCTTCCTGTAAGTTTTGGTATTTAAAATCAATGAAGAAAATGAGAAAAAAATTGTGGCTCAGATTACTCCTTCTCAGTTGTTTTTCTTGCAAATTGTTTCTTGTAGAGATCTGGCCTTTTGTTTCCTTGTTTTGCCTTTTTTCTTTTTTTCTTTTTTTAAATGTGTTGACATCTCTCATCATGCTCTATATAACTCTTTCTTGAGAATTATATGATGGGTGGATGGCCTTCACTCCGGGTCCTGCTCTTCAGGGCATCCTTTTTTTGCAAGCCCTTCTCCCCCTCTTTCTTCCCTCCTCCAACGTGTGGGCATCTGACTCAGAGAGCTGGAGACTCATTGGGGAGTTTTCTCATGTAGATTACCATTAATTAACTTGTGACTCAACACGTTCTTCTTAGAAAAGAGATAATACTTGCGACTCAACACATTCTTCTTAGAAAAGAGATAATATACAGTTTTACTTTTGCTTTGCCTGTTTCTGTGTGCCACGTGAATGCATGATATAATTCACAGTATCACAGTATCACAGTATGCTGGAGATTGGAAGGGACCTCAAAAGATCATCTAGTCCAATCCCCCTGCCAGAGCAGGAACAGCTAGATAACGTTACACAGGAATGTGTCCAGGCGGGCTTTGAATGTCTCCAGGGAAGGAGACTCCACAACCTCCCTGGGCAGCCTGTTCCAGTGTTCCGTCACCCTCACTGAGAAGAAGTTCCTTCTCAAGTTTAAGTGGAACCTCTTGTGTTCCAGTTTGCACCCATTACCCCTTGTCCTATCATTGTTTGCCACTGAGTAGAGCCTGGCTCCATCCTCGTGACACTCCCCCTTTATATATTTATATACACTTATAAGGTCACCCCTCAGTCTCCTCTTCTCTAAACTATAAAGACCCAGCTCCCTCAGTCTTTCCTCATAAGGGAGATGCTCCACTCCCTTAATCATCTTGGTTGCCCTGCACTGGACTCTCTCCAGCAGCTCCCTGTCCTTCTTGAACTGAGGGGCCCAGAACTGGACACAATATTCCAGATGGGGTCTCACCATTCCTTTGAAGCTGGTAACATTTGTAAGTTAGGTGAGGTTGTACATGCCCCATTCCTTGAAAAATTCAAAGTCAAGTTGACCAGGGCTCTGAGCAACCTGATCTAGTTGAAGATGTCCCTGCCTATTGCAGGTCAATGGACAAGATGACCTTTCCAATCCAAACCAGTCTGAGATTCTGTTTGTAGTGGTAACGTTAGTACTGGTGTGCTAGATGCAGGCTCAGAAGGGAAAGGTCTTCTGTAAGCAATGAGTTTCTTGCACAAGTGCAGCCACACTGGACGAAGCACTGCTGCAGATAGTGACCTGCAGTTGTTGGCCATGCTGCTTTTCTCCTTCAGCACAAAATACTGAGCTGTTTGCTATGTGCCAGCACAGTTGGGCATCTTCCATCAGCAATGGGTCCAAAGTCCTGCATCTCCCATGAACAGAGGGGCCACCCTCTCTGGCCATTAGATCTACAAGTGAAGAAGCGTTAACTGCTGGTAGCAGTTCATAAGTTCTGCTGAGGTTCAGTAAAAGACAGGTTTCTGGATGCCACCTCCCTCAGAGCAGTGCAGGGCAATGGGGACCGTTGCTGAAGGAGACATTGCAAATAGCTTTCTAAGCATGCTTGTAGGCATACATGCTGGTGTTTGTCAGAGAGGGCCTCCTTTTAAATGCCCATAAAACCCCTATGTTTCTCTTTCTTCCAGTTTGCAATTTAGGACTGTTTTGAAAATTAAAGCAGTTAGGAGAAGGAAAAGCTGTTAAACTGAAGCAATTCAGTTGAGCATCAAACTGCAAGCCCAGGGCCAACATGCTGACAAGGAAAATCACTAAAGCCACTCACAAGCTATTCAAAACACTCCCACACCCAAATAAGTACAGTAACTACAAACCTAATCTTTTAACTTTAGCTCACAGTATTTGGGTTATTAGAGTTATTAAAATCCAGTTGTTGGAGGGCTTGTGGACTCTGTTAAGGTATCTGCGGTTCATTGAGCCTCATGCAGGAATTTTGCCTGAGGGGATTTTCTCGTTAATGCATATGTTGACTGGCAAATTGCTTTCTGTCTGCAGAGCTGGCTGGGCGAGTAGCTGGGATGCTTCCATATGGAGGTACTGTTGCTGCTGATGAAGGTGAAGAGGACAAAGTGGGAAAAACTCACAAGTAATTCAAAACCCATGTGTGATTTAGCCCCTTGGTGCTCTAACCCAGCTATAAATATTAAACATGGGTTTGGGACGGGGTTTCAGTTTGGCCCATTGGCTCCTCTTCCTGGCATGCAGAAACCTCATCCATCTCCAATCCAGAGGGGTGGGCTGCTGGCTTGGCAGCTGTGGCTTGGAGGAGCAGGATGCCTCTCTCCTCTCCTTACCCATTTTTTTTTTTCTCCTTCCATTAATCATACTAATAGAAGACTGGGGGGGGGGGGGAATGAAGAAAAGAAAGTTTAAAAATCTCTGTCTGTAGCAATGGGTCAAAATTGGAGCCATTTCTTTCTGCTCTACTGGTGGGGATACGGAGTCCCAGGGATTAGGAAAACTCTGGATTACAGGGTCTGGGGAATGAGGGATCCCCTACTGTTGCATGTCGGTGGGGGTGCAACCTGCCAAGGGTGCTGTGGGGTCACAGTCTGTGGGATTTATTCCTTCTGAGGTCTCTAAGACATCTTTGCAAGGGGTGCATCTGAGTTACTAGTTGCAATGCAGTGCAGAACTGTATTTCCACTGAGTGCCAAAGTCTGTGCAGATTTTTTTTTCCCGTTTGTTGTAAATACAGGCATGCTTGCATTAAAGAGGATTCAATTAGAAGGAAAAAGCTTAGAAAGCCAGACTTCTAAGACTTCTTTGCAGTCATAAGGGCTGGAAGGAAGGGAAGAGGGCCGTGGTGCAAGCCCTTTGGAAAGGCTGACCTGGACCTAATGCCTGATTCATGCGGCACTGAATAAATCTCTCCCTCTAACAAATGCATACAAGGTCAGAAACTAATCTGTCTAATTTAAGTTGTACCAGGCTAAATTTTGAATTCCAGCTATAGTAACTTCTGATAATGTTGCCTGCTAATCTGCAGAGCACCATGTATAAGATACATTAGATATTATGACCAAGTCTCCTGTTAATCTTTCACTTCACGAGAAGATTATTCTATTGAGCTTAAATCTTTTGCCACAAAAATGTATTTAACGTTGTTCTTTGAGTGAAGGAGCCTTCTAGGCCTACCAGCACCTTGTATTCTTGGCTCCAGAAGTGGGAGATAATTTTTCATGTAACAGTTTTACAAAGTGAGAACGCAAAAGTAAATACTCCTTCACACCTTCCTCCCGAGGAGACATATTGCTGCGGGTGCTTTTGGTCAAACACCACATCTAATAAAGAATATTGCATTTTGTCAAAGCATCTTTTCCCAGTCTCTTGCATTTTAATTATTTGCATTGTTTGGTCAGAAGATTTGGAGTCTTCACTGAAAACACATACCTTTCCAGAAAATATTTTTGTAAAACCTGAAGTTATTTAATTTTCTTGGAAAACCTGTCTGGGGGGTGAGGGGGGGACTAGGTAAGGAACTGGAACAGCTTTCCTGGCTAAGCCTAGGAAAAGCTAGACAAGTCCATGTTACTTATTCACTTGTATAAATGTGTTTAGTTCCACAAATGCAAAGGTGCTGGCACTGCAGGTGTGTTACTGGGTGATAAGTGCTGTTCATATACTTAGTAATGCAGTGTGGAAATAAATGACCACATTTCAGATTATTTTAAACTCCTGATGAATTCCGTATGAAAAGGAAACAGCCAGTACAAATAGATTAAGCATAGAAACTATATTTAATGTATGAAATGCTCTGAAGGCTTCTAGTGCTAAAAAGCACTGCAGGAAAATGCAAAATCCCACGTGTTTGAACTGAATTGTTACAACTTTTGGGATTTTGCAGACAGAAAGGCTAACAATCATTGCACAGTGACGGCCTCCTTTTCTTTCCCATCCTTGCAAGGCTGCTGTGATAGATGCATGTCACTCCCAGACAGAGAGCATCTCTAATGATAATGAAAGCACCCCATAAAGCAGTGGGTATTGGCAGAGCATAATGATTAAGATGATTTTACTCCATAATGAGATGTTGTGGAGTGCAGCTCCATTCAAAACCCTTTAAATAATGTTAACATTGAATATAATAGCCTTACAGGGAAATAAAATCCCTCTCCAGGTCTGTTTCTGTCTCTAAAAGGGAACCAATTTTCTTTGCCTGATAGCTTTCCCCAGCACTTAACACAGATGGGGGAAGTCGGTTATTGTTAGGGTCGCCCATGAATTTCCTTCTGAAGGTCAAACCTTAAAAAAAAAAAAAAAAAGGAAAGGAAAGAAAAGAGAAAGAGGTCTTGTGACCCCTATCCTGATGGGAAATGTGGATGCCTGGAACATCCCCTCTCTTGTAGATCCCATGGGAAGAGTTCACCACAACTGCTTTGGTGGGGAGAGGGAACGCAGAGCAGGGATGACAGCAAGGCTTATGGTAGGGTAAGGTTACAGGTCTTAATTAGATGTATGAGGAATCTGTGTCTTGCTTAAAATACCAATAAGGAACCCAATCATAGCCTGACCAGAGTAATGTGGGCTCTGGGGCTGTGTGGGTAACTCTGTTAGATGTGGCATCCTTGCCTTACAGAGACTGAGTCAGCTGGTGCATCCAGCACATTGCTTCTATTGCTTTTGAGACAAAGCAATGTAAAGAACAAAACTTACAATTACATATTCCTGTCTTGCAAACCTCCTGGGATGTCTGCTCTGTGGCTGCTCAGGAAGATCCCCAGCAAAATCAGAGAGCCCTTTTAACAGTGCAGTTAATTTCCCTTCTCATGGAGGGGTTGAGAGAGAAAGGGTGCCTGATTCCCTTTGGTTTGTCAAAACCACAAGCTGACATTTTTGCGGTGAAACCATGACTGTTTGGGCCAGCTTCAGCTGTCAGTTACAATAGCATAATGCCCATGAAGTCAAGATCGGTACCCTTTAATGAGCTTCCCATGGTTAACAGAAGGCAGAATTTGGCCCACGATGTATCTTCTGTGAAATGCAGAGCCTGAGGAACGTGTACGTTGGGTAATGAAATGCCTGGGGTCGTCAGAGTGTGGGTGCAGGTACTGGAGGGGGAGCATTTAACAGAAAAATACAACTCGGAAGTAATTTTCCTCATAAAATCCCAACTGCAGTGTGTCACCATAATGCATCGTAATGACTGGGAGGGGGTGTAATTTTAGAAAGTGGTTTTAAAATGCTGTTCTGGAATACATCTGGATTCTCTTAGGAACAAGCAAAATCTCATCAGGGACCACTTCAAAGACTATTTCCTCATGGTTAAATTATCTTGCGTGAGCTGCTGTTGCATGTACATTGTTACATTATGTATGATTTTTGACTGCTCCTAATATGGACAAACTGCACAATATTCCATCAGTGATTTTCAATTTGTTCTGAGCCTTAAGTCCTGCAGACAGCCTGCCTTGCTGGCGTGGCTTTGCAGGTGTACCCCAGGGAAAATTTCACAGCCCTCCGGCCTGGTGTCCTGCCTAAGGCTTTGGAAATGGGGATTAACTGAGGGTTTTAGTAAGCCTGCCAATATTATATTTACAGTAGTGTTTAAGTTGCTTTCTGATTTCATGTTTTTTATACAAACTAATTTAGATGCTGCTGTTGTGTACCATGGCTGCATTGCGCAGGCCTGATGGCCAGTCTCCACATCAGCTCTCCAGGATGTAGGTACAACATGCCACTGTCACGCTAGGTAATATCTGCTCAGGTTTTCTTTCCTCATTTTCCCTTTTTAGCCTGCAGGCAGGTAGGTGTCCTCTGTGAGGAAAGTGATGCTTGGGCAAAGCCAGTGCACTGGCAGGGAAGAGAAAATGATGTAGTTTACTTCCCAGTGAGGTACACCTGAATGATACAGATGTCTTTTTATGCCAGTACCATGATTGCACAACAGTGCATCAAATTAAACCCATGTAACTGCAAAAAGCCTATGATCTGCACATATTTCTCAGTGTACTCTTGTGGAGCAATGCTTTTGTCAGTTGGCAGATGAAGGGAGTGCAATTGCTGCCCCATATTTCTTGCTGTGGCGTGGTCCGGAAATTGCTGCATGCTATATAGTAGGATTTGGAAAGAAAATATAAATGTGAGGTCTTAGAGTAGCTGTTCGGTTCAAATACAGCAGGGTAACTCATTCTGTTGTGAATGCCATTAGCTTCCTCTTTAAATCAAATCCAAGGCCTTTTATCTCACGTGGGCCAAACTTTTTCAAGTTGATAAAATGCATCAGTGCTCTCCTAATATTGATATTCCATGGAAGTGATTGCATATTCACCTGCTAAAGGGATGGAAGATAGAATATAAAATAGGCTTTCTGAAGATGTAACCTATGTTATGAAAAAGCTTTAAAATCTTGATTTTACATCATCTTCTGTCTTCTTGGCATATAATTGGCACCATGGTATCACCCTTTTTACTCCCTCGTGTTCTTTGTTTAGGGGAATGGATTGGACAGCGTCACCCTCGCTTGTCACATTGTAGCTGGCCACACGTGTACCTTGTGCCTGGCACAACTGCTGCTCCACAGAATCATTTTTGGGTACCCTGGGGTTATCTCTGGAGGTGCCAGGCTGCCCACCATCCTTGCAGACTCTGCTGCAGGCGGGGACACCCATAAGGATGCTATGCCCCAGCCCTGCAGAGCTGCCAGACATCCTTGCAGCTGTGGGCCAATGGTAGCATGATCCATATGCAACCCCTGCCGGGGAAAACTTCCCTCCTTCCTATTTAGCTATGAAATACCAAAGCCCTCCTTTCTTCACAAGATCCACAGCTGAGCTGTGCCAGGCATTTGATTCTCTTGGCTCACTGGCGTTCAGAGGTGCCTCTTTGCAAAACCATAGCTGAAGCCTTTGTGCAATCCCTGAGTGGATTGGTTTGAGCAGGTACCTCTCGTATCTGCCTGGGACTAAGAACATAATTGTGGAAATACAGAACAGAACAGAAAAGGAGAGGGAGAGGAGAGAAGAGGAGAGGAAAGTACATACAGGAGAGCCAACTGCTGTAGTCTGCTGTCTCCCACCGTCAGGACAGGGAGGGTTGCTGGCCCCCTGCACGTGTGTATGCAAGCACTCTGGTGAAGCAGAGCTCTCTGATACAGTGTGTAAAGGTGGAGGTTAGAAGTAGCAGCCTGGAATGGGGAGTAACCACGCTGATTAATCGAAGCAACGAAAGTCAAACTGATCTTCCACTGGCTTGAAAGGGTTCCAGCTGTACCTGGAAGGATTCCTGAAAGTGGTTCTGAGATACAAAGAAAAATAATTTGTAAAAGGAGCATGATCACCCCCCTTTCTGAGCATCTGCCTCCCCGCAATCCCCTCAACACCCCTGCACAGACAGCTTAATGGAAATGTAGGAATGGCTGCTCTTTGCTTTGAATCGCTCCTATTGGTCAAGATTTCGGAGACCTTCAAGTTTGGGTCCATGTCCCAAGAATGGGACAGTCTCAATTTTCCTGCCCAGAATGACTATCATTTAAATTTATCTTGTTGCAGTTCCTCCCAAGAGGAGAATATAGGTCAAGAGTCACATCCTTTCCCCCCAAAAAATAATTAATTACAAAGATACAGTCACTTTTTATCAGTTAATAATTCTGTGTGCAATCTGAGTCACTTTTGTGTGAATCAAATATAATAATCCTCATAACACAAGGTAATTAATTGAATCATAAAGTAGTGGCAATTACCTTCCTTCTCCTTGGGAAAGCCTTATCAGGGGTTTGGGAGGGCTGACCCGCAGGAAGCTTCTGATTCTGGGGGTGTGCATTTGTGTGTGCAGCAGGGTTCAGAAGATTGAGTGGGGGTACAGGGTGAAGGGTAAATGGGATGGGATCTGAAAACAGGGATGGAAAATTCACATGGAAAATTAGAACACGGACTGGTAGAAGAAATTTGGGATTCTTTTGCCAGGTCTTCTCTTCCCCGTGCACCACGTGGCCAGTGTGGAGGGGGCTGTGGTGAAGGGATGTGATTAATGATGGTGACCACTGAGAAATGCATTTACCAGCAACCAAAATGGGCTGAGTCAGGGACTAAAGGCCTGGTTAAATATCTAATGGAGGAGAAAGGTGGTGTTGGAGAAATCTCTGGTGGTGTTAGGTCCCTGGAAGAGCTTTTCTCTTAGGTGCTGGAGGTCTCTTAGAGGCTGCAGGTCTACTGCCAGCCTCAGGGTCTGGTGCTTTCAACTAGGCAACAGCCCCATGCCCTGAGAGGGTATCAATACTGCTGCATTTATGTCACTGCTCCTGGTCCCAAACACCAACCTGCCTGTGCAGAGAACCTGCCTCGTCAGCTGATACTGTGTCCCTGCTTCTCAGTGGGATGGTCCTGCAGGGGCTGAATGGGCTACATAATGAAAGAGGAAAAGAGAAAAATACCCATTACTTCATTTTACAGAACGTAAATAAGATACTTTCATGGCTCATCAACACACAGGACCTTTTTGTTCAACATACTTTAACATATACAGTGTATGTATCCATTAAATTCAGTTCTAGCGCTATTTTAGCAATCCTATAAACCCTGAGTAGATTGCAGGGTTTTTTTAATTGACTCCAGTATAGCTTGAGGTACACATTAAATATCCTGACATCACTTCTGATATAATGCCATGTGCAATTTTCTCAAAGCTATTTGACTTCCAAATCAGCACTTCTGGCTATGTTATGTTTTTTCTGCCATTGGTGGTTTTGTTGAGAGTTTATACCTCTCCAAATTTTTGTTCTACCATTAAAATTCATGGCTTGTGGATGTTTAAAGAAATAAGATTTCCAGGTAACTCAAGTTTGCCCATACTGAAAGCAAAGTAAAGCTGAAGAGATAATGGATTTTATATAAAAATAAAAATGGTAGTCAAATGAAGAGGAAGTAGATTCAAGTGAAATATTTTTTTTCTTATCTAGATGAAATCTGAAGGGGTATTTTGGGGTTAATCTTGCTGTTTAACCTCTTTTTAAGTGAATCAATTTTGGCATTTTGAAATGAAGCATCAGGAGGAAACATTCTGCTATTTCTGAATTTGCTAAATTCAGCCAGAATTCATACATGTTTTCATTCCTCCCAAAACACTATTCTGCTATTTTTAAATTAACCTCTGAATTTATGCTCCACAGAAGGAAACAACTGGGAAGAACACACTTTCGATTGATTTTTGCTGAGACCTGGGAGGTGAAGCTCTGGGGCGGTGCTAGTAGATGCTGGTGGGTCCCTAGAAGTATAGGAGACAGCACCTTGAAGGTCTCAGACAGGTTTTGCACACTTTCTCCCCCTGCCCCATATGGCTACAACCTCTCTTTTTGTCTGAGTTCCTTTTAGAAAAACAAACAAAAGATGAACACAGGAACATAAAGTCTGTCTTGAAATGGTGGTGGGGCCATCCACTGAAATAATCTGATAAAATTCATGCAATTTCATAAGGTATGTCACGTATTATTTCCAACCTGGATATTTGATAATTCTGCTGAGAAAAAAACAAAGTAGGAATGAAATTTTTCACAGCTCTTTTTGCTCAGTGAGAAGTGAAGAAGATGTAATGTTTATCATCCATTTCAAATCAATATAAATCTGGAAAGTCTTTGACACATTTATATTTTTTATGAAAGGGTACGAGAGGATGGAGAATACTAGAAAAAACAATATTACAGAACACAGACACCTTTGTGATCTGATGGGATCTGACTGATGTACCATCAGCTGAGAAACCTAGCAAAACACAACCCACAGACAATGAATTGAGACCCAAGATGAAGCCAATTCCCTGGTGGGTTCCCTTTTATTAAAACAAATGACATTCATGTTTTATGAAGTGCACGGGAAATCTACTGTATAACTGAGTAAGATGAGTAAGAGAAAGATGATTTTTATTCTCTGGCTTGATAATACTTTAGGTATCTGAGATTTGTAGCTGAACTGGGGTGAGGACACGTTGCAATGTCCTCAAAGTGGTGGGACCACATGGTAAGGCATCACTTGGGCCAAGGGGCCATGGTAAAAAAATAAAATGTGGGGGTTTTAAAGCCAGTTGGAACTATGGTGGCACCATGTTACTGAAAACAACTTTTACTCTGTTGTTTTGTTGTAAAAAAGGGTGTCTTGATACAGTTTTACAGTTTGCCTACTTAGAGATGTTTTGTAATTTAGTGTCCTGTGCTAAAATCAGCCAACATTCTGACAAGGGTTGGGAGGAATTTTTGACTAAATGTTGGTGAAATTTGACAAGACTTTGACAAAGAACCAAAGAAAATCAGCAGTTTGGGCTGAGCTTTTCTCTGAGTTTTGGATTTGCATTCAGAGCAAGGACATACATAGACAAGGACATTTTGCCGAGAGGCTAATCACTGCTCATTTGGACCACTGCAAATGAAAAACGAGAACTGCTGACCATGAACCACCTTCTTTGAAACGATGGAGAGGAGGGAGCAGATACTGCTGTGCTTGATGGAGAAAGGCAGTGAAGAGGAGATGTAGGCAGGTTCTTGAATGCTCCTCCCTGTCACACAAACTGTTTATTATTAGGGTAATGGAAAGGGCTTTAAACTAATGCAGAGTTTGATAGAGCTGCCCCATGCCTGATTTACACTTGCAATTTTATTTCAGGTGATTCTGGTTCTTACAGAGTTAGTTTGGTGTTTTAAACAATGGAGAGTTTAGGTGATTGCAGTGCATACTGGGGATTTTCAGCATTCCTCACTTGCATTGTGATATGGATCATTTAAATAAAGCAGTGATAGGAAACTCGGTTCTTACTGTGAAGACACTGAAGGGAAGGAATATGTGTGGATTGCATTTAGAGTTCCTCTGATTTACATGAAGCTTATTACTTGAAAAAATGGAGTACAAAGAGACCAAAAGAAAATGAAGGTATGATTTCCTCTACTGCCACATGTAAGTTTGTTCTATGTAATTTTGAAAAGCACAAGACTGCTTAAAAATATCTTGCATTGCCCATCTTTGTTTTCTGTCAGAAGCATCTATGGCTTGTTATACTCTATACTCTTGGCTTTCCTGCAATCTTCTGCCTGTTTAGCACTGAAATAATGTAATCCAATTTTCTTTGTTGCCATAAAGGCCTTAATTATGGCTCCATGGGATATTGTAATCAGAATCCATTGGATTTTCTCATATGTCAAAGTGACGTCTGCTTCAAATTCATCAGTGTCCTTGTATTGTTATAAGCACTCGGATAGTCTGGAGGTCATGCCTCGCTTCATGTGTCATTGCCAAAGATGAATTTATTCAGTATCAGTTCTCCTACAGCAACATAAACTATCAGCTTGGTTTGAATTTTTGCCTTTTATCTTTAGGTTATATCCACAGAAATGTGATAATCTCTCATCTGTGCCAGTGCTGATAACGTCTTTTCTGCTTTGATTTTTCTGTTGATGTGTGCAGGAAGCGTTTTCATTTTGCTTGGCCGTATGCCATGAGTTGGGAGGTGGGTGCGCAGGGGCCAGCATGGACACTGCAAAGGTCCACCCTGGTCACTTACAGCTTTGCTCAATTAACTCAGGGGCTTGGAGTCTAAAACAAAAAAATGCAAAAATATTGTCAGAAAGCACCATTATCTTTCATTTGCCAGAGTACGTATTTATCACAAACACATTTTTATTGCAAATACGGTGTTGGCTTGCCACCAGCCCATGTATTTTCAAGTCACCTTCCCTGGAGCAGAGGTGATGGTGATGCAGCCAGGCTGTGCAGGGCTTCCAGGATGTACCTGAAGCCTTTTCCTATGGGGCACAGGCATTTCTGAGAGCTGGAGGGTTTTCAGCCCCAGCATGGGCACAGAGAAGTGGATTCAATACTGAGCATGTGCCTTGTGGGTGAGGCAGCAGGTGTCAGAACAGAAATGATGCACCTGAACAGGAGAACTCTCCCTGGGACTGTGAATTTGTTAAGATTTCCAGCAGTGTGTGTCAAGCCTGGCTGAAGATAAGAGGCATTAACACACTGGGGGCTGCAGCACCTCACTCTACCTGAACCTTGCTAGTCAGGCTCCTCCTGGGTACAGGCTGGCAAGCTCTGGGCTAGTTTCTTTCCTAGGAAAGCAAATTAAATCACTTTGGTTACTTGATCATTCAAAGTGTCCTGCTCAATGTTACTTACATGGACAAAGAACCTATCCATATTTCTCCCATCTGACCTCCAGTTTGCCCTTGCTGGGTAAGGGTGGGAGCTATTGTCTTTTTAAATACTGCTGTAGGATTTTCCAATAGGTTTTCCAATGCTATTTAATCTCCCATTTTAAAATAAAAGCCCAAGATAGATTATAGCTATTTCCCAGGTTTAATCACTAAACATACTGTGTATTATTTTATTTTCCCAGAAATACCATTTGAGTGATGCGTGGCTGACCCAAGGGAGCCCCTTTAGGAATGTACTCCCCAGAGTGAATCCAGCTGGGTGTGAAATGAACCCTTTTGTCTGGCGGAGCTGCGGGAGGGGGTCGGTACGGGCGGATCGATATAGCCGTGCATCTGAAACAGCCCAGCAAGGGACCTCACAACAACAGGAAGTAACATTTAAAAGCTCCGTGCTGAATGCAGCCAGTTACCAATAATAATAACTCTAGCAGGAGCTAAAATTACTCCTCTTGCTCCCTTTCTAAGCAGTTTAGCTGAAGCCCAGAGGCGGCAGGGTGCCCCTGGATGCGGTTAGTCTTTTCCTAACCGGAGTGCTACAGCAAAATCACAGCTCCATGCACATTCATCCAACCTTTCGGATGTTTGTAAACAAGTTTCTCTCCCTCTAGCAGCCTTGTTCTTCTTATTCTAAATGGTATTACTTCATCCTGCAAAAGAGCCCATCTTGGTTCTTAGCAGTATATTGTGTTCATCTCTTTTTGTACCATATTTCAAATTAATTATTCCAAATTTCTTAAAAGTCCTAATGACTAATTCTTTGCTATAAATTCTTGCAGTACATATGATGTTTGGCTTATTGAAGCTTCCAGTATTTGCAAATATTTATCACTGAATGCAACAAAGGCAAAGGCAGCTGGTGTTTCCAGCAGGGAAAATACTAATTGTTGCCTGCATATATGCGAAGTGAATATTTCTGCAGGTGTTCTGGGAAAGGCGGCAGGTTGTGCAGATGAAAAGGCCAGTGTGCGTGGGAGGGACAGCATCAGGCTGGGACCGCTGATCAGCAGAAGTATCTTCTCTCCATTTTGAAGCCAATCCATACAGCAGCTCAGGTAGAGCTCCCATAAGAGTTTCCACTGGGGAAAAAAAAAATAAAAAAAAAAATTGGTGTTTGCTATGTTTGGTTTTCCTTGTACATTTATTTTCCCATTTCATTGCCTTGCAGGTGTAGGAAGCCACTTGGCAGTGAAGCAAAGTAATTTGCCTTGGCTATGAACCGTGTTTTTTGCATCTTCTCAAGTGGAGCTGCTTGCAATTTGTTGGTAAAATACTTCCTATTTAGAGAAAATATAAACTCAGATCTGTCACAGTTATTTGCACAGTGTTCTGTAACTTGCCAAGATACTCTGGGGGCTGGGAAAAAGCCTGTAAAGTTCACTTCAGCATTTCCCAAGTCCATCATTCTGATATTTGGTTTCAAGGCATCATTTAGTTTGCCTATTTTAATCCTAAAATGCCAACAAGAAGCTGTGATGGAACTATTCATGGGACAAAAATTTAACATTGATAATGAAGGAGTGAATGAACTTGAGATGATTTTCTCCCCACAGTTCTTCAGACTAGCAGGCAAGTGAGAGCCCATTCCTTCCCAAAGCTCCTTCTGGGACAATGTCAAGGAACATAAATCACAGCTCCAGCCCCTCATGAGGTGTTACCCCCAGCAGACTTTAGGGTGGGTATAATTTAAGCCTTCACAGACTGTGATTCTTACTAGTTAAAGTGCATTCACCCTGCCTTTCTCTCTCCTTATTACTCGTTGGACATGCTGCTTATGCTTAGAACATCTCTGTTGGTTCAGCTCCCCAGAAGTGCTTGCCAGCTGGAGAGGGGTTCTGGTTTCTGTGTGCCATAGCTGTAACTTTGGGATGTTTCCATCTTAAAAACATGAAGGAGTATTTTATTTTCTAAGTGGCTTTTGAGTTGGAAATTGTCAGATGAGTGCTTTGCATATAAGTAAGAACTTAGCATTTGATTTATTTTATTTGGAAAAAGTTCCCTTCAAAACACCCCATATTTTCTTGGCTTTGTTTCTCCCACAAGATCCTAGGCTTGTTTACTCATACCCTTTTTGCTATAGTGTCATGACCCTGCCCTTTTCTTCCTTCTTCCACATACTGTGTTTTGCCATTAAATCTTAAGATTATTAAATATAGTAATTTCTACTTGGTGTATTTCCCCTCAGCTTCCAGAGGTCTCCTCAGGGAGATAGGGATCTATCTGAGGATAGCACGTCTCTTAAGTAACACTTATAATAATACTTAAAGAGCACCATACACGGTAATTGCTGCCATTAGTGCACTAATGCATCATTCGCTCATACTCAGGCTGTGCCATCCCTGAGACAGTCTCAGGCCACCAGACCCTTCCCAATGCACCCACTGCTGGCTTGGGTTTTTTTTTTCATTTGCAAATCATCTTTTTGTTGCTCTAAAAAAAGCATGGAGTGGGCATGGAACAAGACAGCATATGAAAGATTAATGGTGCTATTGATCATGCTGGTGTGCTGTAACAACTCGGTGTGCAAAGCTGCTGTAGACATCTGAGGACTACCAGCATTCCCGTACATAAAAGCTGAAGCAGGTGTATGCATTTGTCTGTGTGACACCGCTTCTCATGTTTTTTACCCCCTTATATTTTTGCTTATATTCTGCTTATGTAAAATGAAGCACTGCAGAAGGAACCAGAGAATAATGAGGGTCAGGTGGCATATTTCTTATTTATGAAGAACCCCCTTGTAGCCTTCAAAATAATTTCCAATGCCTTTGGGTAATGAAAGCCAAGGATAAAAACCCTAAGATCAAATAAATAACGTAGAACTAACGAAGCTCTATCTACATGCTAGAAAATGTCAGGAAAAAAGGGCTGGGCATGCAAATGCCTCTTCATCTTGCTCCCCAGGGAAAAGTTCAGAGAGACTGAAGGTCATCTTAGACATGGTGGATGGGTATAATGTGATGCTGGAAGAAAAAATCCCAACAGGAATCTTTCTTTTGTTTGCAGGATTCTGTCTCCAAAGCAGCCTTACCTCTGAAATGAGCTGGGGCATAAATGCAATTCTGGGCTGTAAACTGGAAGGTGTCCATATCCGTTGATGGTGAACTGGTGGGATAGGTGCCCCCCCTCGATCTGCTGGTTAGAAACTAGTCTTGTATCAATAAATGCGAGGGAAGGAAGAAATCATTCTTGATTATAGATGTCCCAAAAGAGAACTTGAGACATCTTTGTGTACAGCTCCAATTAATTATATTATTAGCCCAAATTAATTGTATTATTTAATGGTACACTGGAGGATGCACTTGAAAATATAAGGAGCAATTCTGCACTGACAGAAGGGATGAATTAGATGACCTAATTCTCTAAAGTATGAGATTTTAGATTGCTGTATCAGCTCCATGTCCTTGGGTTGGTATTTCACACTGCACCATATCATACTCTGAGTTGTGCAGCCATAGCATTGTGTTTGGCTGCCAACAGGTACATTTTTCTGACACTCTGGAAATGTAGCTACATGCTTCCTATATAGGTTTTTGGTTTTTTTTAATATATCTGGGAAGATACCTTGAGATCTTTGATGAGCATCTTGAGCAACAAATGTATAAGCCTTTTAGTCCTTTCCTTTACAAATAGCTTGAAATACTCAAAGCAACATTGATGGAAAACAAATAAGCAAGACAAGCATCTCACAAACGCAAATAAATACCTTATTTAATACATACAAAATACACGAGTGAAAAGACTAAAACATAACACAGGTCTGGAGGAAGCCTCTTTTTTATATCGCAACTATCCTGACAAGTAGTACATCCATACAAATGTAGGGATGCAAACTCCTAGTCTCTGTTCTAGAGCTATAAACTTTGAATTTTGCTACAAACTGGTATATATTTCAACTTCAGTGCTGAAGTCAGCCAGGGGTACAGTGAAGTATAAAAAAAGATGGGGGACATGGCCCCAGCTCCTGAGGGACAATACTGAATGACTAGTTAGACTGTGAGTATTGCCACACATCTGCTGGAGCACTGCTTCTGCACAAAGATAATGTGTCAATTTTTTTTTGTTGAAAACACATAAACCTCCACATATTAGAGAGAAATACAAATTGTGGAGGCATCAAAACCTATTGAAAAATATTATATTGCTCATGACCATTATTTAAGCCTGGGGGATCTGATAAGCTTCATGAGAAACAGCTTTTCTCCCTCTAACACATACAAGAAAATTGGAAGAATGGGGAACTCCATCATTTTGAACTGTGAGATGGGTGAAACTCTTTTCTGGTTTTAATGTGGTTTTGTTAGCTTTTTTGATTTTTGCTTTTTTAATGGTATTTTGTTTTCCTTTCCATTTTTTTTTTAATTTTCTACATCCTCTTCCTTATAAGCTTCTATATGTCCTTATAGAATCATAGAATCATTTAGCTTGAAAAAGACCTTTAAGATCATTGAGTCCAACCGTTAACCAGCACTGACAAATCTGCCACTAAAATGTGTCCCTAAGTACCACATTTACATTTTATATACCTTTAAATATTTCCAGGGGTGGCGACTCCACCATTTCCCTGGGCAGCCTGTTCCAATGCCTGACAACCCTTCTGGTGAATAAATTTTTCTAATATCCCATCTAAACCTCCTCTGGTGCAACTTGAGGAAGTTTCCTCTTGTCCTATCACTTGTTACTTGAGAGAAGAGACCGATCCCTCCCTTGTTACAACTTCCTATCAGGCAGGAGGTGCGATTGTGAAGGTCATCTGACTTGGCTCTCAATGCAGTCAGATTTCACCACCTTCATAGAAAAAGACCCAGCAAAATGTGATGTTGCATCCCCCACCCTCTTTCAAACCAAAACCCAAAACCCAAACTCAAACCACTCTCAGCCAAAACTTGTATTAAATTTTCCACTGCCAAAGCAGGAACTTCCAAGAAGCACAGCTGTATTTTGATATCAGTCAGTCCTTGCTTGCCCCTGTACGTGGCTTGATCTGAAGGACTTACTGCAGTGCTTCCTTGCGCCCAGCATACTTTCTAACATCATGTTTGGTGGCTGGGGTGGAGGCTGCATGGCTGTGTGTGTGTTTATCACCACTGGGGACAACCAACCAGCGAGGTTTGGGTGTCAGAAGAGTTGAGTGTGTCCCTCCTGTTAGCTCAGGGGCAAGGGCGGGAGCCCCAGCGATAACCTGGGGGCAGACCCTCCGGGAAGACATCCTGTCTCAGCATGGATTTGTTACCAACATTAAGCTACCTCTTGGCTGCTCTCCAAAATGTAAACAGACTTCAAGGCTGGGACTTGGGAAGTAATTTAAAATGTGTTAGCTCTAATGTTGGGAATTTGGGGCTCCTGAAGCCCAGGGCCTAAAAGGAACATTGTTTGCTGTCTCATTAGTCCTTTTGCTGAACTCCAGCAACAGCCTGCCTGGATTTTCCCACCAGTATCTCATTATCTAATGCGCCTGAGAAGGAAAACCTGTTGCAAGCATTAAGTATTTTCTGATCAGTTATATGCTTAATTGTGGCCCTGTAGGATCATATTTATGGCCTACAGAGCTGTTATGAGTATTTCTTATATTACAGCTTTAAACTCTGAGGACACTGGCAGCTGCAGAGGTGAGCTGCCTGGGGACGCGTAAGCAGGGTTTTTTTGGACAAAGCTTTCCTTTCCATGCTGCCGGCAGATGAATTCTCCTAGTGCAAAGACACTCAGTCAACATGGATTGTGTTTCTTTGCTGCACAGGAGAAAAAAGCAGCCTTGAGAACTGCCTCTGCAGGGGGCGCTAGGTAGGGTTTTGATATACCTGCCGCACAAGCCGCCCCAGGGCTGCCTGGGATGTGACCATGTGCTTTTGCTGCTGGCTCTGCCTATATTTCTGATTTTCGTACCAGTATTTTTGAGGCTCTGTGCTCCGGGGACACCTTCCTCCTCCTGACCATGGAGAAACATCTGGGCAGCAGTTTCATCCACTTGTGTTCTACTCTTATTCTTTTCTTTGAACTATTACTCCCCCTGCAAAATAAGCTGAAATTAAAGCTGCACTAACGCTGATGGATAAAACGAAGATGTGGGCCACTAATTTACTGAAGGGCTTAGAAAGACTGATGACAAGGGCCAAGTTGACTGTTCAAATGTGCATAGCCTGACCCATCGAATCCTGATTTGCAGTGTGCCTGCAGGTGGTGTTCTCCCCACCACTGGTATCAGGCTGGCACTGAAAGGACCACATCCCCTCCACCAAACACAACCACCACTAGGAGTCCTGGAGGAAAGTTGCGGGCCACCTGCAGGTGTGCAGTAACAGGAGCTGGGTGTATCTGGGAGGGATGCTCCTTCATCATGAAACAGAACTCTTTTGTCTGGGGTGGTTTTGGAAAGATCCCCCTCCAGCAGCAGAAACCCCATGTTAGGAACTACAGAGGTAACAGGTCAGGGGTGTGAAGCATCACATACGTGAAGGAGGCATCCCTCACATGTTGTTCACCCTCCTGCTTCGGGAAACTTGTGAGGATAGAGGTTGTAGAGTGGAGGATGCAGGGTGGAAAATGGAGGATGAAGGATGGAAGGTGAAGGATGGAGAGTGGATTCAGGGATGGTTTTGCCAGGAAAAGGCTGCAGTTTTCTGAAGCTATCTTAAGGTGGCAGGGTTGCAGTCTGCTGGAGGCTGAGCCCTGGGGCTGATTGGTTTGCAACCCAAAGGGAAGAAAGGTATTTCAGAAAAATTATCATTTGTTTTGCAAAGCAGGCTGAGCTTTACAGGAAAGAAAAAGATCTGAAAGCAAATTAGCCATACTAATTAGAAATGTGCCAGCATTGAAATATTCAGGTCATTAGAAATGTGTAGCTCCCTTTGAATTGCTCTACACCAGTGAATGAGCAGATGGTGAGTGATCTTCTGCAGCCGGCATCCCACCCTGCCTGTGCAAACCAGGGCTGGATGCATGCCCCATCCTGGGCTGGGTGCCACAGTGAATCCTGTGCCACCCCAAGGCTTTCCCAGCACTTGTGGGACGTGACTGCACCTTCTCTTCCTTGGCAGTAGCCATTAAGCCAAACATGCTGCAAAATCGATGACACTAAGGGCTAGAGGAAATGACTGAAAAGCTGAGTCAAACTGCACGGTTTCAATGCAACACTGAAAAATTATCTTGAAATGGCAGCTGATCTATGCAATGTGTGTTGGGGTTGCTGATACCTGTAAGGGCACTTGCAACCCCTTCCACATACACCTCCTCTTCCAGCAGCAGGGATATATGAATCTAGGAACATTTTGTTTCCTGAAGAAAAACATAAGAAGTCAGCATTAGTTGCACTGTTGTTATCACTGGTTACATGCTATTTTAAATAATAGTAAATTCTATCCAATGTAGCTGAAGTCATTTCATTTCATTATCTAGCTCTAAGACTTCCTTTTGTGTGTTTGCAGCATTTAGAATAAAAATTAATATAGTGGAAATAATCCTTAGTGCTTTGGTGGAGCTTTTGATGTATGTACTTTGGAGGTGATCAGCCTCCAGTGGAGGGCAAAGTCACGCCAATATATGGAGAAGATGGTTCAAGGCCATCTGCTCCTCTCTAGTTTATGCAGCTCATAAAAGAGGGAGTTGTCTGGACACACCTGACCTGCCCTTTGGAGTCAGAAGGTAAATCAGAACTGAGGCTACTCAGAGAAAGCTGTACACCATAAAGAGTAAAAATTAGGAATAGGTCTATTTCAGGTATGATTCCTTCCACCCTCTGGGAAGTAGCATGCATGTGTCCATCATACATATTGCTGGTATAGCAACACTAAATCAGGAAAGCAGGATCTCTTCATTGCACCTGGATAAGCCCCACAGCAGGCTGGCAAGCCTGCAAGCACCAGGGAGATATGCAGCTTTCAAAAGGGAATGCTAAATGGGAATACCTTCCACCAGCTGCCTTCAGTGGAAGATGCCACTGTTGGTGGTACAACCACCATGAAAGACGTCTGGTAAGCTATCAAACATGGGACTGTTGAGCTGCTGACAGTGCAAAGAGTTCCATGGCTTTCAGAAGGTGAGCTCCCGGAGGTGGAGGGCTGTGCTTCAGTCCTCTCTGGGGACTGGAGGCTTTGCTGTTTAACTCAGTTCAGAGCACTCAGACAGCTGTGTTTCAGGAGGAAAGCAAGTATGGCTATGTAGGCTGCGGCACAGTGGGAATTTCTCAGTGTGTAACAACTAGAAAATAAATAAATTAAATAATTTAGAGCTGTGTCTTATCTGTTGTGACTATTTGCAGTGTTCAATAAGCCATGAAATTTTTCATTTCTCAGCAGGGCTGCAATGGGTGACTGCAGCATGATGCATTGCAGGCTCCCTGCCTGTCTGCCTGCATGTGTTCAAGAATAGAATCATAGAATAGTTAGGGTTAGAAAGGACCTTAAGATCATCTAGTTCCAACCCCCCTGCCATGGGCAGGGACACCTCACATTAAACCATGTCACCCAATGCTCTGTCCAACCTGGACTTGAATACCACCAGGGATGGAGCATTCACAACTTCCCTGGACAACCCATTCCAGTGCCTCACCACCCTTACAGTAAAGAACTTCCTTATATCCAACCTAAACTTCCCCTGTTTAAGTTTTAACCCATTACCTCTTGTCCTATCACTACAGTCCCTAATGAAGAGTCCATCCCCAGCATCCCTATAGCCCCCCATTCAGATACTGGAAGGCTGCTATGAGGTCTCCACGCAGCCTTCTCTTCTCCAGGCTGAACAGCCCCAACTTTCTCAGCCTATCTTCATACAGGAGGTGCTCCAGTCCCCTGATCATCCTCATGGCCCTCCTCTGGACTTGTTCCAACAGTTCCATGTCCTTTTTATGTTGAGGACCCCAGAACTGCACACAATACTCCAAGTGAGGTCTCACAAGAGCAGAGTAGAGGGGCAGGATCACCTCCTTCGACCTGCTGGTGACACTCCTTTTGATGCAGCCCAGGATACGGTTGGCTTTCTGGGCTGTGAGTGCACACTGAAGCCGGCTCATGTTCATTTTCTCATCGAACAACACCCCCAAGTCCTTCTCCGCAGGGCTGCTCTGAATCTCTTCTTTGCCCAACCTGTAGCTGTGTCTGGGATTGCTCCAACCCAGGTGTAGGACCTTGCACTTGGCATGGTTAAAGTTCATAAGGTTGGCATTAGCCCATCTCACAAGCATGACAAGGTCCCTCTGGATGGCATTCCTTCCCTCCAGCGTATCAACCGAACCACACAGCTTGGTGTCATCGGCAAACTTGCTGAGGGCGCACTCAATCCCACTGTCCATGTCACCAACAAAGATGTTGAACAAGACCGGTCCCAACACCAATCCCTGAGGGACACCACTCGTTACTGGTCTCCAGCTGGACACTGAGCCACTGACCACAACTGTTTGCATGCGGCCATCCAGACAGTTCTTTATCAACTGAGTGGTCCATCTATCAAACTGATGTCTCTCCTTAGAGACAAGGATGTCATGCAGGACAGTGTCGAACGCTTTACACAAGTCCAGGTAGAGGACATCAACTGCTCTACCCCTGTCCATCAGTTCCATAGTACCATCATAGAAGGCCACCAAATTGGTGAGGCAGGATTTTCCCTTAGTGAAGCCATGCTGGCTGTCACCAAACACCTTGTTTTTCATGTGCCTTAGCATGCCTTCCAGGAGAATCTGCTCCAAGATTTTGCCAGGCACAGAGGTGAGACTGTAATTCCCTGGGTCATCCATTTTCCCCTTCTTAAAAATGGGGGTTATATTTCCCTTTTTCCAGTCATTGGGAACTTCACCCGACTGCCATGATTTTTCAAATATAATGGACAGTGGCTTAGCAACTTCATTTGCCAGCTCCTTCAGGATCTGTGGATGGATTTCATCAGGTCCCATGGACTTGTGCACGTTCAGGTTCTTAAGATGGTCTCAAACCAGATCCTCTCCTACAGTGGGCCTAAGGTCTTCATTCTCACAGTCCCTGCATCTGCCTTTCAAGACTTGGGTGGTGTGGTCAGAGCATTTGCCAGTGAAGACTGAGGCAAAGAAGCCATTAAGAACCTCTGCCTTCTCCAAATCCAGGGTAGCCAGTTCTCCCAATAGCTTCTGGAGGGGACCTACGTTGTCTCTAGTCTGTCTTTTATTTGCAATGTAATTATAGAATCCCTTCCTCCTGTCACCTTTCACATCTCTAGCCAAGTTTAATCCTAACTGGGCCTTAGCTTTCCTAACCTGGATCCTAGCTTCCCTGTATACAACATCAATACAACATCCCTGTATTCTTCCCAGGCCGCCTGTCCTTGCCTCCACCTTTTATAAGCCTCTTTTTTCCCCTCAAAGTTTTCTCATCAGCTCCTTATACATCCAAGGAGGTCCCCTGGCCCTCCTACTGCACTTCCTTCTAGTTGGGATGCAACACCCCTGAGCTTGCAGCAGGTGATCCTTGAATATCAACCAAGAGTCTTGGGCGCCCCTGCCCTCTAGGGCTGTTTCCCATGGAACCTTACTGAGCAGGTTCCTCAAGAGGCCAAGGTCTGCTCTTTTGAAGTCCAGGGCAGTGAGCTTGCTGCACACTCTTCTCACTGTCCTGAGGATCTCGAATTCGACCATCTCATGATCGCTATAACGAAAGCTGCCCTGGAGCATCACATTTCCACCCAGCCCTTCCCTGTTGGTGAGCACAAGGTCAAGCATGGCACCTCTCTTTGTTGGCTCCTCTATTACTTGCAGAAAGAAATTGTCTTCCACACAGTCAAGGAACCTCCTGGATTGCTTGTGCCAGGCCGTACCGTCCCTCCAACAGATATCAGGGTGGTTGAAGTCCCCTATGAGAACAAGGGCCTGCGAGCATGAGGCTGTTCCTATCTGTCTAGAGTGCTACATCCAGAGTCCTCTTGATCAGGCAGTCTGTAACAGATCCCCACAGTAATGTCCCCCATAGCTGTTCTCCCTTTAACCCTGACCCACAAACTCTGTTGACTGCTCACCTGTCCCCAGACAGAGTTCCATACTCTCCAGCCTATTCCTAACATAAATAGCAATTTCCCCTCCCCGTCTGCCAGGCCTGTCTTTTCTAAAGAGCCTGTAGCCTTCCATTCCAACACTCCAGTCATAGGAGCCATCTCACCATGTTTCTGTGATGCCTATTATACCATATCCCCATAGACATGCACACATCTCTAATTCCTCTTGTTTGTTCCCCATGCTACGGGCATTTGTATAGAGGCATCTGAGCTGAGCTCCAAATGAAGCTGGCTCATTGGCTGGAGTGGCTGGGATACCCTCACATTGCTCCGAGCATTTATTATAGGTTCTGGCAACTGACTGGGTGTGTTGGAATGGAATGATGCGCCTCTCCCCCAACACATCTAGTTTAAAGCCTCCTTGACCAGTCTGGCAAGCCTCCTACCAAAACCACTCTTCCCCTACACCAGCTCCACCAGCCCCCAGTAGACCTGGCCTCCTAAACCGGGTCCCATGTTCTAAATACCCAAACCCCTGACTATGGCACCACTGCTCTAACCATTTATTAACCTGGCCAATCCTCCTAGCCTTTCTGGGGTCCTCCCCTGCATCCTGGAGAATTGACGAAAAGACTATCTGAGCTCCAGAGCCCCTAACCACCTCTCCCAGGGCTCTGTAGTCCTTCTTTATATTCTCCAGGCTACTGCTATCTGTATCACTAGTACCCACATGTACCACTAGAAGTGGGTAATAGTCCGTGGGACTTACTAGAGCAGGCAGCCTCTCTGTCACATCCCTGATCCGTGTCCCCAGTAGGCAGCACACCTCCCTTGAGACTGGGTCAGGCCGGCAGATGAGTGCTTCTGTCCCTTTCAGTGTAGAGTCCCCTACTACTACGACCTGCCGCTTTTTCCAAGCAGCACCAGTAGAGATCTTCTTTACCAAGGCACCAGACGGCTGTTTCTGGCTCGAGTGCACTTCCTCATTAGCCCACCTGCAGGACAGCGAAGCGGTTCTGCGTGGGGACAGGGGATTTAGGGGGAAGCCCCCTACTTTTAATTGTCCTCTTCCTCCTTTTTTTGTTGGTTGCTTTTGTTACTAGTTCCCAGCTTCCTGGGTTAGTAGCCTCCTTCTTTCCTCCATGAGGTACAGTGGACGCTTGAGGCCCCTGCACGGTTTGGGCCTGGAGCAAGCATTCCTGCTTCCTCTCAGCTTCCCTGACATCTCGCAGCCTATTGACAGCATCCCGCAGCTCAGCCCCTGCTGCAGGAGGACCTCCACCAGGGAGCACCGAGTGCAGCCCTGCCCATTGCGCACCCTCCCCTCACCAGACCAGTGCAGGCACTCTCCTCTCTACACTCCCAGCTCTGCACTGCAGCCTCCCCTCTCGTCCCCTCTGTCTGGGTGCCTACGCTGGCCACCGCCGGGGCAGCCAGAGCAGAGCTCCCGGAGCAGGCCCTGCTCATAGGACGAGCGCTCACCGTCCCGCCCGCCTGCCCGCACAAACTGTCCTCCTCGCCGCGCTCCCCGGGGCAGGTTTTACCCACTCGGGGCTGGTGCCGCTGCCCCTGGCTCCGCCCCGTGTGAGTCAGCTGCTCGCTCTCGTCAGCTGAGCTGCCGGCTCTGGGCAGGTCCTGTCGAGGACTTGAGGCTCCCTCGGTGGCTCTTGTCGCTCTGAGGTGAGGCTCCTGGACGCTGATCTCCCCCCCCCCCCCGCTCCGGTGTTGAAGGCGTCCTCTCTCGAGCTACTCACCTCTGCCATGTGTTAAACGCCCTTAGTTCACACTGTCAATACCTTTATGAGCAATGAGAAATGCAGGGAAACATGAGCCTGACTTCAAGGGGTGCAGAAGATAATGCAAGTTTGGCTCTCTGTTGGTGTTTAACCCATCTTATGACAGCTATTTGCTGATCCAGCAAACTGCAGAGCTTTGACTGCTCCAGGCAGGTCCATCCTTTGATCAGGTGCTGGAACAGACTTCCCAGGGAGGTGGTGGAATCACCATCCCTGGAAGTTTTCAAAACCCATGTAGATGATGCCCTCAGTGACATGGTTTAGTGGTGGACTTGGCAGTCCTGGAGTAAAGGTTGGACTTGATGATCTTAAAGGTCTTTTCCAATGTAGTTGATTCTGTGATTCCTGAAACAATGAGCATCTGCTCACTCAGAGTGTAAGAAGGAAGATAGTCAGTGGCAGCCCTTCAAGCCCCCTCTCCTGCTCCCCACTGAGGGCACAAATTCCCTGATAAAATGACAGCGGAGGTGGTTGTTCATGCATTTAATTACATTTACTTGGCCTTGGCAGGTAGCTGCTGCAGAAGCACTGAAAGGACAATTTAATCTAAGAGCTATTCATGTTTTCAGGTTTAGTTCCCTCTCTATTCATACAAAGAGCCCTTAGCAAAGACAAGTATCCTAAATTTTCTCTCTCATGTTTCTGGACTGCATCTGATCTCCCACAAACATAGATATCCTCTCCTGCTCCTAATTTCATTAGCAATGCCCTCTTGAGAGCCCATCCAAATATCTCACGTAGCCTCAGCTGAGGTGCAAACATCCAAATGACTCGAGCAGAAGGGGCCGTGTGCTCCAGCTCTGATCACAGCCTTTCCTCGTCATTATGCTCTTCCACTGGCTTGGAGCAATCAAGCGTAGCACTATCAAGGACATTGACGGATTAGCCTCATCAGTCCCCTGCTGTGACCGCCAACTTTCCATATATTAATCAGAAAAAATAGCTCCCTGATTGCCATTTAAATTGCACAAAAGATATATTTGTCTTGTGGTAGTTTATGGCATTTCAACGTGATGCAGAATCGCAATGTCTTAAAGAAGTTTTGTTGCTGTGTTTCCCAAGAGGTTGGAAAGCAGAAAGCTCATCAAAAGAAACGTTTTGCTTTGTTCTGTTTGTGTCATGCTGAATATGCATCAGGATAAACAATGCAACACCTCTCTGAGGCTATCATGATGGCAAGTAGATTTTACTGGGTAATATTAAACATATACACTATTTACTGTGAATTGGCTTCTGACTTGGGCTCTTGTGTTGGTTTTGTCTGGGATAAGGTTCATTTTCTTCATAGTAGCTGGTATGGGCTATATTTTGGATTTGTGCTGGAAGTACCGCTGATAACACACTGATATTTCAGTTATTTCTGAGCAGCTCTTACAGAGTCAAGGCCTTTTCTTCTCCTCACACCACCAGCAAGGAAGCTGGGGGACCACAAGGGGTTGAGAGGGGACACAGCTGGCACAACTGACCCTAGGGATATTCCATACCATATGGTGTCACGCTCACCCTGTAAAACTGGGGGAAGAAGAAGGAAGTGGGATGTTTCAAGTGATGACATTTGTCTTTCAAGTCACCATATTGCGTGATGTAGCCCATATCTCCTGGAGATTGCTGAGCACCTGCCTGACCATGGGAAGGGATGAACAGGTGCAGGGAGGTGCAGGGAGGAACAAGCAGGTCGTGTTGCTGACCCTGTTGCTGGTGTCCCAGACTGCTGACCAATATGGTCGCCTCCAGAAAGAGAGCTTGCAGTAAGAAGACTGCAGCAACTCAGACAGAGACCCCGTCCCAAACCGTGGCTGTTCAGGTCTCTGGATGCAGGGAGTGCCGGAGCCTGCTGCTGCCGGGGGAGGGAGGACAGCATTCCACCTGCGTGAGGTGTGAGCAGGTAGAAGATCTGCTTAGCCTGGTGGCAAAACTTAAGGAGGAGGTTGAGACCCTGAGGACCATCAGGGAGTGTGAAAGGGAGATCGACTGGTGGAGTAACTCCCTGGCATGCCAGTTGGAACGGTTCCAGGGAGATACCCCCCAAAAGGGGAAGGACCCCCTGCCTTCTCACACAGAGGGGGATGGCCCGAGACACCCCCTGCCCTGTAGCTGTTGTGCAGAGGTAGGGGACCAAAAAGACGACGAGGGTTGGAAGCGAGTTCCAGTTCGGCGTCATGGGAAACCCTCCCCCCTTCCTGCCCTGCTTCCCCAGGTGTCCCTCTGTAATAGGTTCGAGGCCCTGGATCTTGAAGGAGAGGTAGGTGAGAATGTGGGGCAAGGCCAGCCTGCAAGGCCAGCCCACAAGGCCACGTAGGAAAAGGTGGTCGACTTTGCACCTCAAGACTGCCTCTGATAAGAAAGAAAGAAGGGTCATTGTAGTAGGGGATTCCCTTCTGAGAGGAACAGAGGGCTCGATATGCAGAGTTGACCCTCATCATAGGGAAGTGTGTAGTCTGCCTGGAGCCTGGATCAGGGATATCACCAGGGCGCTCCCCAACCTGGTGCACCCGACAGACTACTACCCGCTGCTGATCTTCCAGACAGGTGAGGGGGAAGCTGCTTCCCACAATCTGAGGGGGAGGAAGAAAGACTACAGGGCCTTGGGGTGGATGGTGAAAGAGTCTGGGGCTCAAGTGATCTTCTCCTCACTCCTTCCATCTTCCACTGATGATGTGGGAAGGAATGGGAAGATTCAGTTCATAAACAATTGGCTTCGAGACTGGTGCTACAGGCAGGGCTTTGGATTCTTTGATAACAGCTGGTTTTATAGGGCACCAGTCTGGACAATGACAAGTGGGAAAGGTTTGTCTCACAGAGGCAAAAGGATGCTGGGGCACGAATTAGCAGGGCTCATTTGGAGAGCTTTAAACTAGATTCGAAGGGGGATGGGGTTGTAGCTGGGCTTGCCCCAGTGGGGCAGCACTCCAGTATTGATGAAGACTGGGAGGCCTCCTATAATCCTAGGGTGAAATCGGTGTGCTCAGCTCTCTCCCTGGAATGTCTGTACACCAATGCGCGCAGCATGGGAAATAAGCAGGAGGAGTTGGAAACCTGTGTTAAGTCAGGAGACTACGATCTGGTGGCAATTACAGAGACGTGGTGGGACAGCTCACATGACTGGAGTATAGTCATGGAGGGCTATGTCCTTTTCAGGAAAGACAGGCCAGCCAGGAGGGGTGGTGGGGTTGCTCTTTATGTACGGGAGCAACTACAGTGCACCGAGTTCTGTCCAGGGACAGATGACGAGCGAGTTGAGAGTCTGTGGGTGAGAATTAAGGGGCAGGCTGGCAGGGGCGATACTGTTGTGGGTGTCTGTTACAGACCCCCAGATCAGGGTGAGGAAGTTGACGAGGCCTTCTACAGGCAGCTGAGAGCGGCCTCACAGTCACAGGCCGTGGTCGTCGTGGGGGATTTTAACTTCCCTGATGTTTGCTGGAAGGACCACTCAGCAACCCAGCCGCAGTCCAGGAGGTTCCTCCAGTGTATGGATGATAACTTCCTCCTGCAAATGGTGGATGAGCCGATCAGGAGAGGAGCGCTGTTGGATCTCATCCTCACTAACAAGGAGGGTCTGGTCGAAGCAGTAAGGGTTGAGGGCTGCCTTGGCTGCAGCAACCACGAGAAGGTGGAATTCAGGATCTTGTGTGGTAGGACCAGTAGGATAGCAAGTAGAATTGCAACCCTGGACTTTAGCAGGGCAAACTTTGGCCTTTTCAAGCAATTGCTAGGGGAAATCCCATGGGCAAGGCTGCTTGAAGGTAAAGGGGCCCAAGATAGTTGGTTGGCATTCAAGGATTGCTTTTTTCCGAGCTCAAGATCAGAGCATCCCGACACGTAGGAAGTCAAGGAAGAGGGCCAAGAGACCTGCGTGGCTAAATAGGGAATTGCTGGGTATGCTCAAGTGGAAGAGGAGAGTTTACAGGTCATGGAAGGAGGGGCTGGCTACTTGGGAGGAATATAAGGCTGCTGCTAGAGGATGTAGGAAGGCAGCTAGGAGGACTAAGGCCTCCTTAGAATTAAACCTGGTGAGAAGGGTCAAGGACAGCAAAAAGAGCTTTTTCAAATACATGGCAGATAAAACTAACACCAGAGGCAATGTAGGCCCACTGATGAACGGGATGGGTGCCCTGGTGACAGAAGATACAGAGATGGCAGAGTTACTGAATGCCTTCTTTGTCTCTGTCTACTCTGCTGCAGGCAGTCCTGAAGAGCCCTGTACCCCTGAGACCTTAGACGAAGTCAGGTCGACGGAACGGTTTGCCTTAGTCGATGAGGAATGGGTTAGAGACCAGTTGAGCAATCTGGACATCCATAAATCCATGGGTCCAGATGGGATGCACCCGCGGGTGCTGAGGGAACTGGCGGAAGTCATTGCTAGACCACTCTCCATCATCTTTACCAAGTCTTGGGAAACGGGAGAGGTGCCTGAGGACTGGAGGAAAGCAAATGTCACTCCAGTCTTCAAAAAGGGCAAGAAGGAGGACCCGGGTAACTATAGACCGGTCAGCCTCACCTCCGTCCCTGGGAAAGTGATGGAACACCTTATCCTTGGTGCCATCTTAAGGTATATCAAGGATAAGAGGGTTATGAGGGGCAGTCCACATGGCTTCACCAAGGGGAAATCATGCTTGACCAATCTCATAGCCTTTTATGAGGAAATAACATGGTGGATGTGTCGGAGTCGCGGGAGACAAGCCTCATGCTATCATGGTCAGCAAGTCTCGTTTATTTAGCAAAATACAGCTATTTTTATAGTCTCAGTGTTAGATACAATTTCTGCTAGGGTACAATAAAATCATTGGTTAGTTTGTGCTAACACAGGGGTTTCTAAAACAATCGCGACCGCTTCTTGTTTCAACATGTTTCAACTTGCTCAAGCATTACCGTTGTGCTATCTCAGCAAGCATACATTCTGTCCTTGAGCAACCATTGACCACACAGTTGCTGCTGTGTTCTTCGGCCTAGATCTTGACTAGTTGCACAGTTTCATGGCCTTTGTCCTGCAGCCATTCTGCTGTCAGGCTCTCAACACTTCCCCCGTTTTCTTTAGTAGCAAGCATAGCCATTTTATGATTAAAAGCATTCGATATCATTTTTTGCAAATACTGCATGATACACGGTAAAAGCAAAATTGCGAGCAAAATTATAGCCAGCATCAAAGCAAGTTTTTCTATCAAAGTGATTAACCAAGGAGATAATCCAAAGGACGCTAACCAGTTTGTGAAAGGATCACTTGTTTCCTGTAATTTTCGCATATTGTCTTTTAAGTGTGCTAATTGTTTGTGAATGGAGTTAGAGTGGTCTGAAAGATTCATGCAGCACATACCTTCAAATTCATCACACCCATGACCTTGTGCTAAGAGGAGAAAATTGATTGCTGCTCTGTTTTGCAAAGTTGCATGTCTTATAGAGTCAACATCAGTGAGCAGCGCAGAGAGAGCGGATGCTGTAGCATTAGTTTTCTTAGCAAGCCAACATCCTAACTTATTCAATGTTGCCAAAGCTTGAGCGCTAGCTACTCCGGGAGCTAAAAATGAAGCAGCTATTTTTTCACTTGGTTCCAAAAATTTACTTTGTCATCGCAGCTCGGTTGAAAAGCATGCGTTGACCTTCGAGAACACAATCCTCGTTTATTTATTATCATAGTGTTATTAGGGATAAACATGCCTAAGGTCCCTACTGCACACGGGCCATCCTTTATATGGGATAGCACCCTTTCCCAGGCCCGATCTTGTGGCAACTGAGGCATGGACTCTGTTTCTGGCTACAAATGAAATCCCTTATTGAGTGAGCTTACAGGTTTTTATAGTATTCTGCTTAGCAGTTAGTAGCGGTTAGTTCTTTTGGTACTTTTCCATCACAAAACAATTTTATTAATCGCACACTCTTTCAGCTAATCACATTACTGTCCACACACCTTTGTTTGAATAATTATTTCTAAACATAGTTCTCTGCTATCACTACTCATTACAATCTCACTTCCACTTCCCCTTGACTACACATTCTTTATCCTGTCTTAAGCATCCTCCTGTTTCCAAATGTACAGTCCTCAGAAATTATCTTGATGCTCTTTCTTCGGTTCCACCCAGTGTTCTTTCTCCACTTCTTTCTAACTTGTCCCGTTCACTTCTCCCAAGGTTTGTGGCTGATAAGAGTCCAGATGCCTGGGCTCTCATCCAGGTCTACTGGTGCAGCTTCTTGTGCAGCATTCCCCTCATCTCTCCCTTCTTTATAAACTAACGAAACATTGTTAATAGACTTAGCAAACAAACGATTTACACAAGCAATTAAACAAGGAAGTTTGATTAAAATACATAGAGATTTTTACATAGGTTAATGCGATTTTAATAATATTTTTCAAGCATGCACTGACGCCCTATTCTGACAGCAAACTTTCTAGCCAATTCCAGCTACTCTCCACTCACAACTTCTTAACTCCGTCCTTTAGGTTTTGAACTGCATCATGGACAGACTCAGAATGATCAGATAGGTTCACGTAACACATTCTATCAAAGTCTTTACATCCATGTCCTTGAGATAATTGCAAAAATCTATGGCAGCTCTGTTTTGAAGGGTAGCGTGTTTGACTGAATCGTGCTCTGTTAAGAGACCATTGCTGTGGGTGAAAGACCTCCGGGGCAGAGGCTGGGTTTCTTACCGCCTCTCACCGGGAGGAGTGGACCCCGCACCGCCGCGCACCCCGCGCCTGCCGGAGCACAGAAAGGCGAGGGGCGGGCGAGTATCAGAGCCCTCTGCCCGCGGGCAGGCCATGGGGGGAGCCCGCCGGAGCCTGCTGCTGCCGCCGCCGGGCGAGTGAGTGAGGTCGCGGCATCAGGGAGGTGGAGGCGGCGCGCCCGTGCTCCGCAGCTCCTTATCCCACCGCTGCCACCGGGTGCAGCTCCTCGGTCGGCGGGGAGCCCCCGCCGCAGCCTCCGTTCGGCTCCCGCGGGAGCGCCGTTTTCCTCCCCGCCGTCCAGCCCCCGGTTCGCCTCGTGACGGACGGGATGTGGAGCATTCAGGTTGTGGGGCAGGCTCACAGCACCTTGATTTTCCGCTTGTTTTTTAATGTTTTTCCACATATCATGCGGGTCAGGGGGGTAGAGGTGGGGTTCTCTGTCAGGGTCGATTATTCCGGGATCAAAAGGGTTATCTTTGCCTGGCTCATTTGCTGTTGCAGCCCGCCGGCAGATATCTTCCCGCAGATCGATACTCGCGGGCGGGTTAGGGGCAGAAGGATCATAGTTACGATTCTGATCTTGTGCCAAACGGGCACTTTCAGCTGCACGTTTCTCTGCCTGTACCATCAGGAGTTCGTTATGTATCAAACGCCACAATTTGGATAACTTCTTAGCAATTTTATCATCATCTAATGTAAGATCCCATAATTTATCGCCGTAGCGACGCCATTCCGATAACTGGTGAACAGAGTGGGGGTCACTAAAAATACCGAGAGACTGGGCATGAGAAAGAAGGGCAGGGAGGTCCTTATCAAAATCTAAGCCTTTTAGCCCCCGACGACGGAGGAAGGCAGTAAAAAGATCATACGCCGCTTGCCTGTGCATATTTACCGGATCCGTTGCACCCTCCAGGCGTCGGCAGCGCGTAGCAGCAGAGCCAGCCGATGCTGCACTCCGGGCCAAAGCAGAGATCACGCAGTTCACCGATGTGCCACTGCTGTCCTGCAGAAGCCGTCTCTATGTCGAGACCTGCACCCTCCGCAACTCTTGAAAGGGACGGTCCCTTCCTTGGTCCCTGTTCGGGCGCCAAATGTCGGAGTCGCGGGAGACAAGCCTCATGCTATCATGGTCAGCAAGTCTCGTTTATTTAGCAAAATACAGCTATTTTTATAGTCTCAGTGTTAGATACAATTTCTGCTAGGGTACAATAAAATCATTGGTTAGTTTGTGCTAACACAGGGGTTTCTAAAACAATCGCGACCGCTTCTTGTTTCAACATGTTTCAACTTGCTCAAGCATTACCGTTGTGCTATCTCAGCAAGCATACATTCTGTCCTTGAGCAACCATTGACCACACAGTTGCTGCTGTGTTCTTCGGCCTAGATCTTGACTAGTTGCACAGTTTCATGGCCTTTGTCCTGCAGCCATTCTGCTGTCAGGCTCTCAACAGTGGATGGATGATGGCAGAGCGGTGGATGTGGTCTACCTTGACTTCAGCAAAGCATTTGACAGTCTACCACAGCATCCTCACAGCTAAATTGAGGAAGTGTGGTCTGGATGATCAGGTAGTGAGGTGGACTGCGAACTGGCAGAAGGAGAGAAGTCAGAGAGTTGTAGTCTATGGGGCGGAGTCTAGTTGGAGGCCTGTAACTAGTGGAGTGCCTCAAGGGTCAGTACTGGGACCAGTATTATTTAATATATTCATCAACGATTTAGACGAGGGAATTGGGTGTACTATCAGCATGTTTGCTGATGACACTAAGCTGGGAGGAGTGGCTGACACGCCAGAAGGCTGTGCTGCCATCCAGCGAGACCTGGACAGGCTGGAGAGTTGGGCAGAGAATAACTTGATGAAATATAACAAGGGAAAGTGTAGAGTCCTGCATGTGGGCAGGAACAACCCCAGGTTCCAGTATAGGTTGGGGAACAACCTGTTAGAGAGCAGTGTAGGGGAGAGGGACCTGGGGGTCCTAGTGGACGACAGGATGACCATGAGCCAACACTGTGCCCTTGTGGCCAAGAAGGCCAATGGCATCCTGGGGTGTATTAGAAAGGGGGTGGTTGGTAGATCGAGAGAGGTCCTCCTTCCCCTCTACTCTGCCCTGGTGAGACCCCATCTGGAATATTGTGTCCAGTTCTGGGCCCCTCAGTTCAAGAAGGACAGGGACCTGCTGGAGAGAGTCCAGCGCAGGGCAACTAAGATGATTAAGGGAGTGGAGCATCTCCCTTATGAGGAAAGACTGAGGGAGCTGGCTCCCTATAGTTTGGAGAAGAGGAGACTGAGGGGTGACCTTATTAGTGTATATAAATATATAAAGGGGGAGTGTCACGAGGATGGAGCCAGGCTCTACTCAGTGGCAAACAATGATAGGACAAGGGGTAATGGGTACAAACTGGAACACAAGAGGTTCCACTTAAACTTGAGAAGAAACTTCTTCTCAGTGAGGGTGACGGAACACTGGAACAGGCTGCCCAGGGAGGTTGTGGAGTCTCCTTCCCTGGAGACATTCAAAACCCGCCTGGACACATTCCTGTGTAACCTTATTTAGGTGTTCCTGCTCCGGCAGGGGGATTGGACTAGATGATCTTTTGAGGTCCCTTCCAATCTCTAGCATACTGTGAATGAATTCCTTGTTTTGCTTTGCTTGTGTGTGCAGATTTGTCCTGGGTTCAGCAGTAGCAGTCATTTTTCTCCTCCTTGGTAGCTGGTGCAGTGCAGTGTTTTGACTTTCAGCTCGGGAACAGAGCTGATAACAAGGATGTTTTGGTTTGGCCAAGGACTTTGTGAGCCTCATGCTCTGACAGGGAGGAGGGGAAGCCGGGAGGAAGCAGAGACAGGACACCTGACCCAAGCTAGCCAAAGAGGTATTCCATACCACAGCACGTCATGCCCAGGATGTAACTGGGAGTTATCTGGAAGGGCTGGGAGTCTGCAGGGTTGGAGGAGGTATCGGTCAGAGCTTGGTCGGGCTGGGGGGGGCGAGTTATCGGTTGGCTGGTGGTGAGGTGATGTATTCTCTTCCCTTGTTATTTCCTTTATCATTGTTATTATTGGCGGTAACAGTAGTGATCTGTGTTATACCTTAGTTACTAAACTGTTCTGATCTCAGCCCGTGGGAGTTGCATTCTTTTCGATTCTCCTCTCCGTCCCTCTGGGAGGGGGAGGGAAAGGAGGAGGGGAGTGAGTGAATGAGTTACCTGACCGGGTTTAAACCACGACAAGATTTTACATTACTTATTAAACTGTCTTTACCTCAGTGCATGACTTTTCTCACTTTTAGTCTTTCAGTTCTCTACCCCATTCCATTAGGGGGAGTGAATAAGTGGCTGTATGGGGCTCAGTTGCCAGCTGGGGTTAAACCGCAACAGCTCTTCAGGTCCTCCTGCTTTTGGATGTGGGCTCTGAGCTGGCAAAAAAATGTAGTCTTCCTTCTATAACTGAGATGATTGGGGTGTAGAGTTGCAATAGTATTTGGTTTTCCTCCTTCTGCCCCTAGGGCCGAGACTAGTCACATCATATTAATTTCTGGGCACTTTATGAGTTCATGGTACCCTCGTACCATAGCAACAGCTGCTGTTATACATCACAGACTCACAACAGGATTTTGATCCAAATCTGAGGTTCAGAATCTGATGATTAAATTTGACTTTTGTTCATCACACACCAGGGATTTAGATTTCCTTAACAACCTTAAGAATTACTGGAAGGTAAGACACTAAATATGGAATTAATTATGCAAGGTAAGCTTGATGCAACAGAAGCGGTTCTGAAGCATCCCTTAAGGAAGGATGCACATGAGAACATAAAACTTCTGCAAAGTGCAAGGGTGAACCCATGCAGTGTGCATGTGCTCCAGCACGTCCTTGTTAAGTGCTGGGTAAGCATGTAGCAAAACATCTGCAAGGTTTTGTAAACCACCTTGGAGCAGCAGCAGCTGCCAAACATCTTCCAACACAACTCCTGTATCCCCATGCACTGTGAGGGTGTGATGCACAGGGGATTTGTTTTTGCAAGGATGTTTTCACTGCCTTGTAGAATTATTTAAAGACTGTAAATCGACAAAAAGATCTGTTATTCACTGCCCATTGGTGTCTGTGTAGCACTTTCTTGTAAACCAGGTTTATGTGCTCCCCTCAGGCAGTGATAGGTGAGAAATCACAGGCAATATACTTTAATGTGCCAGTATAAATTATTCATTTGAAGAATGACTGCACCTAGAAGATGACAATGTGCTTGTCCTGTGTTAATTACTGTGGCAGGTGATGCCTCTGCCACAGGAGCTGCTCAGTGTTGTGAATGCCACATTGGCTCCATCTGCACCATCTTTTCCAGCTATTTATCCTGGGAGCTTATTTGCACAAGCAGAAGAGCTGCCCCCTGCCAAATTTTCCATGTATAAAGTAAAATAATTTCATAGGTGTCTAAAAGCTGCTGGAAGTAGCTGATGGGTTCTTCCAGGATGCCCTAAGAGACAAGCATGTACCAGGCATGTGGGATGCCCTACATTGTCTGGGTTGTTTCACTCCAGAGGTATACCTTGTGCCTACATTTTCACTTTGTACAGAGCCAAGTGTCTGGGCAACACTCTGATTTCAGTCCTTCAGGAATTTATTTTCTTCCCTTTCTCACTAATATTTGCTTTTTTCATTAGTTGCTTATATGCTCTCATTTATGCACTGACCTTGAGGACTCTCATCATTTCCAGGACATTACTTTGCAACCTTATTGCAGATGATCTTTCAAAGATCCTGTCATAATGTAAAAATTATGCATTAGGCCTTGATATTATATAGAAACTGTTTTTTTTTCTTTCCAGAGAGAAACCAGCTTTCAACAGGCTGTGGAGTGATATTGGAGGAAAAATCTGTTTCCATCAAACTTTATTTTGCATTAAATTCTACAGTAAGCTATCACTAATTTTTTTCTTGAGAAAACTAATGTCTCCTCTTCCATCTGGAGATCATGCCTGTGAAGGATTAGGGAATTTCCTACACTTGTCCAAGATTTTCCAGGTGTGTCATGGACCAGGATGTCCACATTCCCCAACATGGGCTTTCTGGTACCTGCACATGTGGCTGTGGCCAAGAAATCCCAGCCACATATACTGTCCTCTTTGTCCAGAATTTTCTACCGATAATAACCACTAACAATAACCCATGACAAAGTCATGGCTTCAGAAAAGCCAGAAAGTCTGTTAAAACTTTTCTGACTGCATTGATTGCATTAGTAAATGCTTTCCCTGTGGCTGCCAGAAAAAAAACAAAGATAAGAAACAGATTGAAGCTTTGTACCTTAGAATGCAGCAGAGTACCTGGAGCAGAAAGCTAAGATATTATGGATTCTTTTTTGCCATTTGCTGGGTGAGATCCAGGGACCCATACCATGCTGCCCGTTACCTGGATGCTTCCCATGTGATTGATGTGCTTTCTGCATGCAGAGAGGATTTGCCATCTTTGCTGGTGGGGCTCCCACAAGGCAGCTCAGATTGCTGGTGGGGCAGTGGCAGGTGATGTGCAATGCCGGGGAATGCATGAAGTTATGTTATGTGGACAGGCTGCAGTTCCAGCACACTGGAAGTGGCTGTAGTTTATGTGGTCCCGTGCAGACCCTGTGGCAGCAGCCACGCTCATGGAAAACCTATGGTGGGTGAAGTCTTTGCTCTGTTTGCTGAGAAAACTGCAGTAAATAGAGTAAAAAGTATATTCCTGAAATCCGTGCGTGGTACAAAGAAAGAAAGAAAAGAGGAAAAATAAAAATTAATGGAGAAATTTCTCTGGTATGATCTCCAGTGTGGTTTTGGGGAATGCTACCATCACAATTCATGAACATTGCTGCAGCCCCATGTCAGTTAAGGAGCAGTTAGCCAACTGCGTGACCCATATGCACTTTGGGCACAGCTTTACACAAAGCTGTAAGGACAGGTACCCCTGTGTTTGCTTTGGCCACGTCCAAAGCAGGGAGTTTTTGACTGACACCGATGTTATTCCTGATCCACACCCCAGCCCAGGGGTGGTGGGCAGGGCTCACTAACACCCAACAGCAGCCACAGGCTTTGCCCTCATCAGGTTAATACTTCTTTGGGTGTGGGTTCATCAAGAATATCAGTGTTTTTCCAAAGTTGCCCATGCAGATGTGTTCCATGCTGAGGAGCCTGGCTTGCTTTTCATGTTTGCTACAAGTGTTTTTTAGGGGCATTAAATAAATGGGGATTGTTTGTTTCAGTTTTTTGAGATTAAAATTCTTCCCAGTGCACACGAGTTTTTAATAGACTGAGTAGAAAGAAACCAGCAATGAAGAGTGACTCTAGAAGTGTAGGAAATATAGTGCCTAATGGGTTTGTATGAATACCAATATTTTGTCTTAGGAAAATATACAGACATTATGAAAAGCTCAGGATCACCACAGAGTATAACCCTGCCCATGTGTTTGAAAATGTGTTTTTATTTTATGAGGAGAATGTCCTGTCTTATATCGATGAAATTTTCACAAGCTATAGAATTGACTATTTCTATTTTAAAGAAGAAAATGTGTTGCAGAATAAGTAGATCTCATAGTTGTTAGCATGGGTATATGTATGCTAAGAGAAACTCAAGATAAACCTGGTTCTTCCTTTCCCACTGCATGTTGCATTAGACCTCCAGTGTGCCCATTCTTGCAAAAAGCTGACCAGACCTGTCCTGATCTACCTCCCATTGTATCCTTCCCTAAAGTCTTTCAGCAGAAGACCAGAAGGACTTAGAGCAACTCAGTCCTTGTAAAGTCTGAGAGGGGGAGCATCACCATCCCCTGGTGCTGTGCTGCTGATGGGTTTGCACACCATACTGTCGTGGTTTAAACCCTAGCCAGACAGCTTGTTCACTCACTCCCAGTGAGTGGTGCTGGGCTGAGAGCAATATCCCCTTCCCCGCTCCCAGAGGAACAGGGAGGATGATCGAAAGAGTGCAACTCCTATGGGTCGAGACAAGAACAGTCCAGCAACCAATGTACAACAGAAATCACCACCGCTACCACCAACAACAACAATGATAAGAGAAAATAACAAGGGAAGAGAGTACGATACCACTGGCCAAGAAACGAGTCCCACCCAGAAGCCCGTGTCCTTCCGGGTAACTCCCAGTTACATCCTGGGCATGACGTGCTGTGGTATGGAATACCTCTTTGGTCAGTTTGGGTCAGGTGTCCTGTCTCTGCTTCCTCCCGGCTTCCCCTCCTCCCTGTCAGAGCATGAGGCTCACAAAGTCCTTGGCCAAACCAAAACATCCTTGTTATCAGCTCTGTTCCCGAGCTGAAAGTCAAAACACTGCACTGCACCAGCTACCAAGGAGGAGAAAAATGACTGCTACTGCTGAACCCAGGACACATACCCCTTCCCTGCCCTTGCTCTGGCCTTTTATCACCTTTCAGCTTCCTCTCCTAAAACATTCTTGTCTCCACTCTTCTCCTGGTCCCTTCCTGTATTTACTTCTCTTTGCATTTATTTTTATGGACCCACGTTCCACTCACTCATCCTTTTGCTGATGGGGAAAGTCACAGGATGTTATTTATCCACCCAACAATTGTCTGTATAACCTAAATTCAGAAGGTGACATAATTTGCCTCAAGTGTCTTGGTAAAGATTTCAGCTGCACCAACAGACATGTTGTTATTTCAGTCCATATTGTGTCATTCTTCTTCTTACATGTGTACTTCTACATGCATGACTATAATGGCATTGAGATAGATAGAGAGAGGCAGAAACATGGGTATGTAGGTATTAGTCACAAGCACAGCACTGAAGCAATTAACTCCAAGGTCAAGAATACATTTGTATACACCAGAACTGCAACAAGATGTTTTAAGTAGCTATGAAAAAATAAATATGATTAAAATCAATTGTTGTCTGTCTCTGTTTTGTTTGTTCATGAGCCAGTCCTTTAATCTGATTCCAGTTTTTAACAACAGAAAACTAAGGATGATTTTCATAAAGACATTTTTGTCTTACTATGTATCATTTTCAGCTGTTGGTCTTTCCCTGTGTAGGTAAAAGAGACATTGAAGAGGCATTTACCTCTCTGGGTAAAAGAGGAAAGAACTGGGTCCACCATCAGCACTGTGGAAGATGATGATGGTGCCAGAAAACTCATCCCAGTAACCAGCATGGGCAGTGCATGTGATGATCATAGAACCATAGAATGAGAGAATGGTTTGGGTTGGAAGGGACCTTAAAGACCATCTAATTCCAACCCCTTAATGTCAGAGAGGAGTCACAGGGACATCCTCATTCCTCCTGGGGCTGCAGAAAGGATGCACCCCTGGACTCATTTACCTGGGCTTCTGGGGAGTACAAAATCCTGCATGATTTCCTGTGATGCTTCTGGCCCTGGATGCCAGCTGGGGCTGCATGAAGGCTGCACAAAACAATTTTCTCTCTGGTAGCACCTTCCCGCAGCAGCTGCTCATTAGCAGCACTGAAAAGCTATAGCATCTTCCCTGCCCTTGCAAACTGTTATGCAAATAGCTGTTGCTGACAGCATAAATACATTCATTTTGGTGTTGCACTAATTGATTTTAGCTCATTAGGAGTGATTTTGCCCTAATTTGATAAGGAAGTGTGAAACTATTTTTCCCAACAGCAGGTTTGTAATTTGTTGAGGTATTAAGAAAGTGTTAATTAGACACAGTTCTTCTGTCATGTTGATGGTTCGGGGAGTAGTCACCTTACAGAGCGATAGGCTCTGAGACAGCCGTGCCTGTTGCTCGATGCAGTTTGTCAAATTAAGTTAATTATGTTAACGCAAGTGGCATGTGGCACATATGGATGTGTGTGTGCTAAAGGCAGCAGTGTGCCCTTTTGTCTCCGTTTTATGTGAATTTCTAGAGCAGGAAGCACAGATGCTGGTGGTACCTATTATGGTGAGGTGACTTTTGAGTGGTCTTTGAGTGCAGTCTTCCTTAGACGTTGTTCCATGTCCTGCTGTGTACACAGACACTGAAATCTCACTACAGAAATGACCAATCAGTAAAACCAGTGTAACGTTTTATTCTTCAAGTTATATGCTGAAGGAAGACTTTCCAGTGCATTTATTTCCCAGGGGCACTGGGGCCTTAGGGTCTAAGGTCCTGCTGTAGAGGTGGGATTGTATTTGATGCATGAGTTGTTTGAACGTACATATATAGCAAACCCCTTGGGAGCAAAAAGATGTTTAAAATATGTCCTTATTTTGCCACTGAAATGGCAAACCAGCAGCTTAGTGTCTCTGGGGTGAATTGTCCCAAGTGTTTCTAAGGACCTTCTGAATCCAGAGATGTCTGAAGGCTGGAATGATTGTTTTACTGTAAATCTGAATGGTTCAAAACCAGATTTCATTGTGTTTGAAATAAAGCCAAATATCTGCAGATTTACATGAGCAATGACAGTTTTTAAAATAAAAGTTGCACAAGCATTGTTTTCTTACTTCCCAAAGATTTTTTTTTCTTGCAGAAAATGTCATTGACTATTTCTTTTTTTCTTTTCATTAAAAGCTATTACCATACGTAGGAAAAAAAAAGAACAGTGAAAAATTTTGCATAGTTTGAGCCCTTGCAAAAGGCCTATTGCTCATGGGGAGCGTGAAGCAGAGGCCTTTTCATACAAGCCATAAGAAGAAGCCAGGGCTGTGGTCTGGTGACACTCTGCTGGTACAAACAGGCACACATGGAGGCATTTTAACCTCTCCTGAATCAGAATTAAATACATACCATGAGTATACGGTTGCACTGTTTTCAAGAAATGACACAAATTAATGATGAGGCTGGGAATGTAGATTGCTCACAGATGGCAGCTGGAGACAGGAGCACTGGTGGAACATGGACTAATCAGGGGAAGAAAATAAAGGGAAAAAATGCAATAACTTCATAAAGTTCACTAAAGGGTGATTGATGCACTAGAGGAGTCAGGGGTTTTGGCTCTGCTTTCCACTGGCTCCCTGGAGGTTGCTCTCATTGTAGTAGTTAATACCATGAGGCTGCTTCTGTCCAATTGCTCAGGACTGCTGTGTTGCCATGGGGGTGTTGTTGGAAAATTTGTGTGAGCCCCACTGTGAAAAAGGCTGGTTCCAGACCAGAAAAGATGAATTGGAAAAAAAAAAATGGTGAGATATAAGCCCTGACACCTCTGTGAGCATTAGCCACTGTGTTGTCTTACCATGCTAACCTGATGCTGACTTAGCCCTTGGCCAGCCAATGGTCAGTAACAGTGGTGGGCAGTATACATATTTATCTATGTTACATTCTTTTAAAAAATTAAATTTCTACTATAGGTGTTTCCCATGTCCTTTTCTTCCTTTGTCAGCTGTGTTTTCTTAAGTTTTGCTGAACTTACTCTAGATTTATGTACAACAAAAAATGGAGGGATTCATTGCTCCTGGCAAGGTACCTTGTCCCAGTCCCTAGACTGATCCATGCTGGACTGTAAATGCAGGTTGCAGTAACATGTTCGAGCTAACTAAGTGTGACAGCTTGTGCAGTGACCCCAGTCATCTCTCTTAACAAGTTTATTTGTTCATATTTTTTAACAGTTTTTGTTATAGCAAATGTGAAGGGACTGAAGCCACAGACTACAGATGGGTTGAGATTCAGATCTTAGTTTTGTGCAGGAGTGCCTGGACTGGGTTTTTGCTTTTGATCACTTACAAGTGTGGGCTCCAACAGAAGAAAAATTGGAGTTTCACTGATTTTCTTCAAGGAGGCTGAATTGGGCACAGGTCATGACCTTGCACAGCATGCCAGTGTGTGCAGAGAGGTGCAAATAATGCCCTAACAAGTGCACAGAGACCGAGTATTCAAACAAACTCTATTTCAACTGACTTCCAGCAAAGCAGATCGCTCATATTACTAGCATAGAATCCATTATTTTTGTTCTTACTGCTGTCTTTTTTTTAATCTCCTCTGGTTTTGAGGTTATATTTGGCTGGCAGTGAAGTGCCAGGTATATTTTTATGACTACTTCTTTTAGCTTGACAAAATGCATCCGTTGTCAAAATGAATGTGATTGGTCACATTATCATATTTCCACATTGGAGTGAGTAGCATTAGAGTAAATTATGTATTTTTCCCAGCATTTCTAGATCTAAACTTTCCAGTATGCTTTGTAAGCCACTGTATTCTCTTGTGAGAGCAATTATTTCTACTAGGTGAGAAGCACTGAGCAAGGGCCCTGGGAAGTGATGCAGTAGAGGGCTCCTGGGAAAGGCAGAGATATTGCTCTGTCTGGGGCTGAGCCTCTGTTGTCCAGGTTAAAAATCTGTTTTTCACAATCCACCCTGTAAATATCAACAATAGTAACAAACGTGCAACAACCAGCAACTGCTTTCTTCAGTCCTGTCTTCTACCAGACTCCAAGATAGAGTCATAGAATCATAGAATAGTTAGGGTTGGTTTAAATAAAAAGCATTTGCAGCAATAGCTAATAATGTCTCCATCTTCAGTAGGAGCATACTGATCAGGTAAGAGCTAAGCCTCCATAAAACACAAGCCAGCAGCAGTGCAGACTCAGCTTGTACTAGCAAACCCTGCATCAGTCTTTGTTGCACAACAACATTGAAGGGATAAATTTAGCTTTTTTGGTAAAACACTATAGCATAGTTAAAATATTTGAAAGTAAATATTTTGGAAAGTATTTTCCAAGTGTATATGCTCAACAAAGAACATTGCTAGGAATCCAAAAAGACTGTTGCTTTCTGGGCTGAATTCATCTTTCAGTTGCTGTAGCAGTGGCAGGATAGCTTTGGCACTGGAAGTCTCCAGGACATTTCTGGGGAACACCCACCCTTTCTGGTGTTTAACCTTCCCAGCCTATAGCAGACTTTGACCCACCACTGGCAGTTATTCAAGCCAAAGGTGACTGATCCTTATCTTACTCATCTCAAACCCAGACAAAATAGAATTGATCCCTTAGAAATAGAAAATGCTGCATCAGAAAGAGAGAATTGCAAGTTTATCATCCTGCCAAGGCTGTGAAATTCCTGAATATGCCAGGTTTTCACTAACTGAAAACCTAAGCTCCTTTTTTCTGGGATGGAAATTTCTGGTAATTCTGCAGCAGTGATCCAAAGGCATAAAAAGCCCGCAGTTGTCCTTGCTCCACTTTCCTCTCTGAATATTTGTTCCGGGCAAGGCCAGAGAATATTGTATCAACATATTGATCTTGCTAAATCTTATTAAGAGGTGCAGCAGGTTCAGGCATGTCTCAGAAATACGTTTTCACCCTTCCCCTTGGTGGTTATTTTTTTGTTCCGTTTTCTCTATTAAGTTAAATCTAAAAATCAACACTATGCAAATACCTTGCATGTATACACACATATTTTTCTCAGTGATGTTTGAATGGAAACAAAGCGAAAGCCTGGGTTAAACGTAGTTATCCAAGATAATTCCATCTGGGCAAGAGGCTGCTGTGGTCTTTTCCCCTGAAGGTAAATTTAGCTGCTGCGAGAGTGACATCCTCTTTTCTCTACAGAGGTTGTAGTCATTATACAGGATGCAATTTGGTGTACAGAGCTCTGCCCCAGGGAGGGGATGCCCTAAATCCCAGTGAGTTCTCTCCTGAGACATGTAGGACATAAATGCATCTTAGTGCACTGTCATAATAACGAATTTCCTTACTGGGCTTGAGAACTTTGTTTTATCTCAAAATATCTCCCAGGGTGTGAGTATGGATCAAATATACTTTGCTTTTTGTCTGATGCCAAAGGTGTTCAAAATTTGCACTGTGCTTTGAGATCAGCTCCCACAAAGCACCATCTGAGGGCAATAATGTCTGTTCTCTTGCATGGAATCATAGAATCATAGAATCACAGAATCATAGAATAGTTAGGGTTGGAAAGGACCTTAAGATCATCTAGTTCCAACCTCCCTGCCATGGGCAGGGACACCTCACACTAAACCATCACCCAAGGCCTCGTCCAACCTGGTCTTGAGCACTGCCAGCGATGGAGCATTCACAACCTCCCTGGGCAACCCATTCCAGTGCCTCACCACCCTAACAGGAAAGAATTTCCTCCTTATATCCAATCTAACTTCCCCTGTCTAAGTTTTAACCCGTTACCCCTTGTCCTATCACTACAGTCCCTAATGAAGAGTCCTTCCCCAGCATCCCTATAGGCCCCTTCAGATACTGGAAGGCTGCTATGAGGTCTCCATGCAGCCTTCTCTTCTCCAGGCTGAGCAGCCCCAACTTTCTCAGCCTATATGATAAACCGTAAGGGGAATGTCTTCATCAGCTCAGGTGTGCAGATACTAGTAATTACAGATGTAACCTTCTGGGGAGATTTTTCCTCATTCCACTTTGTAATGCAGATGGAAGGACACACAGCAGATATTAGCAATGACCACGTGGGCATAGGCTGAACCTCTCATTGAACCTCTCATTACCTGATGTACCTGCAAGACTTCCAGTGCCTCTTAGGCAGCTTGGAGTGGAACCACTCTTCTATCCCAGCACTGGGATACTCTCTCTTTTTCAGTTTTCTGTCTTACAATGGGTTTACTAATGCCTTTAATATACTTCTTTCATCAAAATCCAAGCATCATGTTTGGCCCCTTTCTAAACAGTTTACTGAAGTGACTGTTCCAGCTAAGAAACCCACTAACCTGACTTTAATGTCATCATTAAGGGACTTGATGGTACTCGATGGTTGCCCTGATTCACTCTCGCTGCACCCTAACTCATTACAGTCAAGCAGGGAAAGCATAGTCTGCAGCCACAGTCTGACTCTGCAGCTACAGTTGCCAATCCATTAAATTACCCCCATTGGCTGAGGGAGCCCATTTTAGGTCTTGTTCCAGCTAAGATATCCTAGACCAAAGCTGGACTTGAGATGGCAGTCATCCCTGTTTTTTGCTTAATTAGGTCGCTGTCTAACTTGGTATTCACAGCTCATCACACACTGTAAATAAGATAGTGAATAAATCAGAAATGATTACTGTACTCACAAAACACAAAATAAATCTACACTGAATTTTACCCTCAGATAAACGCAGCGATCTCCTTATGACTTTGGGGAGAAATCTGTGGCTTCGGGTAGAGTAAGAGCCTAAAAACTCATTATCTATGTTCTGTTCTCTTAAATCTGCCACACCTCAAGGACATAGGGAATTCATGGTCATCAGTAAATACACATCACTAATTTGGTCACATAGATATTGGAAAGTGGTCATCTCCCTCCACCATTTGAGCTACCAAAAAAAAAAACTCAGAAAAGGCAAGCATTAAAAAAATTATCATCAAGCTCTCTGAGCATTGACCCCCATCCATCCCCAGCTTGCCCATCTACACACTTTCCTTAGGAAGGAGCTCAGTGTGAAAAACTATGGATTAAAATGTGATAAGATCACCAGATGACCTATTACAAATGACAAGGTTAATACTTTCCTAATCAATCACCATATATTTCACAACACGACAGTTCAGATAGCTGCGGAAAGGATTTGTGCATTCATCATCGAGAAGGCAAAGGCTATTCCCCCACCTCTGCAGGCCATCTGGGTCTAATACAGAGCAAGGGGCCCCATTGCCTTCCTGCTCACCATCCCTGCATCCTTTCACTAAGCAAACTGATGTGTGGGTTTTTAAAAAGCACTAGAAGTTCTTGATTTTTCTTCTGGAGCCTGTTGAAGATTGTATCTTTGACAAGCTATGAAGTAGCTGTGCTTGGACAGGACTATGTAAGTACTTGGCTGATGGTTGTGTGCCTATGGACATTAGATGTTCAGCTCACCAGAGCAGAAACTCAAGGATGTAGTCCCACGACCATGTCTGAAGTTACCAGACTTTGTCACAAGGCATCAAAGAGATGGATTTGGGTCCCACCTCCAAGGATTTCTCAAGGAGGGTTGTAAACCACGCTTCCTGCTGGGGCCAATCAGTCTGTGATGCTGAAGGATTGCTCTAGCTCCAAGACCTTCTCATGCCAAGAGTTGCTGCTACTGTTCATTACTACTTTTATTATGGTTAACATTTTCTCCCATCTAACTCTCAGAAATACAAGCAAAACATCTAAACAGCCATCTCTTCTTACATCTAGTCTGTGATAGAAGATAGATTCACAGAGGCAGTTGTTTTCATTGCTCGTCAATTAACCACTGTAGGGAAGATTTAGGGAGAGCTTTCCCTACAGAGCTCACAGGTGTTGTCTGCTCAGAGGCAGCTCCTGAGTAGACTCTGCACGCTTGCCACATCACAGTGAACCCAGTGGCTTGTTCAATTTCTGCATTGCCAAGGTCTGTGGTAGGAAGATGGTGTGGGAACAAGGAGGATGTTGGTGGAAGGCTGGAAGGACTGCAAAGATGCCCTGAAGAAGCTTGCACAGTGTGGCAACCCTGAGGAAGTCCCTACCTCCTGGAGCAGTGTCTGGCAATGGTGGGAAATAAACTGGTATGAGCTTCCAAGCCTGTGTACCACAGACAAGACTTGCAAACCCAGCTGGAATAAGTGGTGCAGTTGGAGAACGTAATGGGATCAGACACGTAGTTACTTCGGTGCATGTCTGCCAGTCAAGCAAGAGGGAAAACAGCAAGAGAATAGGCACAGGATGCCTGATTGATGCTGAGAATTGGCAGAGTTTGGCCCCAACAGAGGCAGAGAATCATTTGTAGTCAGAGTTGTAGTGGTGAAAGACAGAGGATTATAGTGAAGAGTTAATTGCTGTTGTCTGTATTATGCATGTGGCTGTTGATTTTTACATACTTTGGTCTTTTGTCAGTGTGAACATGGCAACTGGGACAAGAGGCTGTGTATCATCTAGCAGCAGAGACAGCAGCTTCCCTCCCAAAGTGCCTAGACGTGTACAACGGGACACATCAATAGCAAATGTATCCTGTATTTATTCATCACTCACACGGGAAAATGTATGTTGGTGTCAGTGCACAGGATTAGGTTCATCACTGTTTTTCCATATTTAATCCTTATTGTGAGTCAAACATTGTCCAAACTCTGGAGGTCTACAAAGTCTTTTTTCTGACATTGTGGGGAGCTTCGCAAAAGGTTAAAGTTTTGGAAAATCACGCTGCAAGCAGACAACAGCTTGGACGTAGTTGTTATTGCTGTAAAAGCATTGTATTAGTTATGAGTTATGAGATATAACTAGTCAGAATCTGCCTTTTTTTGCTCTTACTAGGTACAGCAGCTCCTCTGAATGAATAAATCAATTGTAAATGAAATTATAACCACAGGAGTGGTTTTTCTGGTCAGGGACCTTGAATATCGAAAAAGATAGCTTGATGATTTAGGTAAAACAGGTAAGTAGAAAACTGGAAGATAATCTTGATCTGGTTCATGCTGAGAGATTTTGGAATGAAGACAAGCCAATGACCATAGTGATGCTCTGCTCAGGCTGCATGACAGATGTGCAGCTCATGTTTCAGGTACATGAACCCAGAACTCAAACTGTTTATTGTCCTGCTCCTTCTGCCAAGACTTTGCATTAAATGAATGAAGAGCAAGAAATGACTTAGCTGTGAATGGCAGATGAGATCAGAGCTGCTGTTCTCACCTCAGTGAGTGCTAACAGAAGCCAAAGGAGCAAAGGGTGGGAGAGAAGTGATGAAGATGTTTATACACAAATTAGTGTTGGAGTCTGGTGTGTGTCTAATAGCTGATGTATCTGGTTTTATATAAAAATACAGTATTTCTTATGTGATAATGATTTCTGGCTTTGTAGGAGTGCAGGGTCCCACAGACATCCCCAAAACAGGGAAGTGAAGGAAGATGGGACCCTAAGGTGGAGACCAAGAGAGCAGTAGGCATTGAAATGAAAAAAAACATGAGGTTTTATTGAAAGAAGAGCTGGACTTTTGATCATTATCTAGTTTTCCTATTACAAAGTGATGTGATTTAAATGAAAATGTAACATTAGAGGCTTCTGGGGACTACCACATAGCCTCATTTCTCCTACTGATAGCACCAATGCTCTAATTAAGGTGATGTGTGCACACACTTAAATAGACATGCCTCGGAGGCAGATATAACAGCATATACTTAGGCTCAAAGTAAAAGTTATTTAATGCATGCTGATTTTTGTAACACAATGCCCTTTAATATCTAATTTTCTGTGCAGAAGCACCCATTGCTGATAAATATTTGATTGCACTGAGGAGATACCCAGTAATTTATTTTTTGAATTGTGTGGGTGCATCGTCCAGATGGTTAAAAATGTAACCTCTTGCAGGAATTTATGAGACCAATAAAGCAGTGGTGGAACAGAGCTAAGAAGAGCATCGCTATGTCCTCAGCTGTTAGCGCAGACTCTGCAAGTGGCAGTAAGGAGCCACTTTGCCTCCAGTTGTGCACCCTACAGCCGAGACACAGAGGGTCCCCATCCACCTCCCTCCTGTGTGCTCTTCCCAGCTGTGCATGTGGGCAAACATAAATCCTGATAACTGCTGGTGGTTAATCAGAAAAATATCTCTGGACAGAGAGTGTAAACAGCTCGGCGAGTGTATATGTTCATAGACCACAGGAATGAAAGCCATGCAGACTGACTGTGCCAAGAACCTCTTGTTAGATGCATTAAAACCAAAACAAAATTCCATGTGCTTGGAAGGGGACTGGAATCAGGAGCAACGTACAAGTGTCCATCTCCCACCGTCTCACAGGATTAAACTGAGGGGCACACAGAGTAGGGACTGCAGGAATGTGGACTGCACACCCAGTGAAAGGGTGGTTTACTTGCGTGCATATTTACATTAAAACAGTGATGGTAATAAAGCTCTGCATTCTCTTTACCCTTTTTAATTTCTCAGTATGCAGCTTTCTTACCACAAGAAACTGGAAATCATTTGGCAGTGTGGAATAACTTTGTATGCAAGACATTGTTTCAAAGCTAGATCTCTCAAAAAAATTTCATTAAAAAAAAAAATTAAAAAAAAAAAATCCTGAAATCTTCCTTTTAACTACTTCCTCCAAGCCCTCACCCTGCCAAATTTCTTGACTGTTTTGATTTTGGTTCTATTACGACTTGCAGACGTCAAGATCAAAAAGAAATCCGGGTGCTAGTGGCTTTGTGTGGGTTTAACATCCCATTTCTTTTAACTCAGCTCAGAAGTGAATGAAAGAGGAGACCCTAGTGTTATTCCCAAGGGAGGGCATTCAGAGAAGCAAGAGCACAGTGAAATAAAAGTCAAAACCTTTGGAGCATTTGAAATGGTGATGAAGGGAAGAAGGGATCCATGCCTAGGGAGATGTGGGGAGTGAGGGAGGAAGGTGGATGGTGTGACAAGACAACAGAGGAGGCATGAAAGGAAAACCAGGCAGGGATGAGAAAGGGAACAAGGCAATTAAAGGCAGATGCTGTCTCTTTGGGCCCTATTCACTGTTCCTGCCTACATAAACCAGTAAGCATATGTGCTGGCCTCAGAGGGAGCCTTCATCCCTCCTGCACCAGCAGCTCCCCTTGCTCTTTGTAGAGATTGCTCTATGTTCCCCCAAAGGGCAGGGGTCAAGGTCCTCCTCAAATGCAGAGGCACTGTGCAATTCTGGATGGAACATGTCCAGCTGAGGATAACTCCTCTGCTGCACACAAAATGTGAGCCGCAAACCATTCTCCATGCCAGCCTGAGTGTCTCCTTTTCCATCAGCATTTTTCCAGTGATTCCTGGTAAAATCCAGTGACTGCTTGTTGGTGGGAACAAAACCTACTCAGGCTGAGATGACCCAGCAGCACTGGTGAGGCAACATGTGTGTGTACAATTGTGCCCAAATTTGGGACACTATGGGCCCAGTGTGATTATTGTACAACTCTCGCTGTTATCTTTTGGGCTGCAGAGAAGACCCGTGCATAACCTTGCTCAAGACCTGGAGTGTTTCCAGCAGAGCTGAAATGACTTTCCCCATCCTGGGAGAGATGGAGAGATGCTGGGCAGTGGCAGAGTGACAGTGTCCTGGGAAATCCCATTTAGAGATACAGCATGGCCACCAACATCCCTCCAACCAGTTTTGCGCTGTTGGCTTAGGGGAGCTACCATGTACTTAGGAGAGTTTTGCATATAGGGTTAGAACCCATAACCCAGGGAAGTCAGATTCAGGCTTCCAGACAACTGTTTGCAATCCAGACCTAAATATGAGGACCAGAAAGTCACCTGGGACATGTGCTACTTTGCTCCTCAGTGGTTCCTGCAGAGCAACAGCAGACTGAGAAGCAGTAATGGGCTGCTGAGGCTGGTGGGACCCATTGAAGGGAAAAATGAGAACACAATGGGACAAAGGAAATGCAAACAGTGTAGCAAATGGCAAAAATTATCTGTTTTTCTCCTTTGTTTTAAAAATTAAGCTTGCGTCTTGAGTGAGGCTGTGTGGAGGAGTTATCTGTGCCCCTTGAAGCAGAGTTGTCTGGCAGGCTGCTAGTGGGGCTACAGGCATGAGAACACACCCGTTTTTCTCAGCTGAAAATGAGGGAAAACAGGCAAAAGCTTGAAAATAAAACCAAATAGACACATAAAAGACTTGCCTGTCATGGGGTTGCATCATAAGGTTGCTAAACTTCTGCACAATGCATTGGGTATTAAGGTTATGGTACATCTTATTTCAGGATAGTGTCTTTACCGGGGTGTAAAGCAACGCAGGGTAAGAAGAAATGGGGAATTTCCTTTCCATTAAGAAGGAACAGGCATTGACAGCAAATGCTATTTCCTGCATTTCTGAGTGCTAGCAGAGAAGTCACTCACCCCAAGGACAGCCTGTTTGTGGCCAGTTGTACAGCTGTCTTTATGGTCAAGCAGGGGAATTAGCAGACAGAACATGTCAAATAAAGCAGCTTTGGAAAGCTTCTGGAAGACATTTATGCTTGTTCTCATAAAATGTGCAATATTTTAATCTGTTTGTAATGTTTATGCAGTTTTATATTCATTTTCCATTCTTCAGCAGGCAGGCACAGCTCCCACTTCACATGGGGCTGGGACTCTTTGATATTAAAGCACATCGAAGCATTAGAGCCCAAGGCAGTTCTTTATCTACACGGTATAGTAAAAAACACCTTTGTTTTCCACCTAGGGAAAATAAACCAGTGTGTATGGTGAGTTTGATAGAACAGAGGTTGCAGAAGCATCTGCCATACACCTGGCAGGCTGGTGCCAATTTGAGGGGCTGCTGGTCCTCATATGGCAGGAATAAGTGTTTCTGAGCATTAAAAATGCTGCTGTAGCTGTGCTGGGAAGCCCAGTCCATTTTCACTCTGCTCCCCCTGCAAAGCTCAGTTGCTAAAAATAGTTTGTCTTGTTTAAAGAATAGTGTGTAAAAAGCCCTGAAATTCCCTTGCCATTTAATGATGTGGAGATAAAGGACTGAAAATTATGACTAGACAATATGAATGGTCTGTCTAAGTAATTTAATACAGTGAACAAACCCCCATTTTTCCAGATATCCCCACTGCGTGCTAACATTTCCATCAAGGATGACACAACTCTCTCCTTGGCAGGGCAAAAGTAGACAGATACGCACAAATCTCCTCATGCAGATGTCCTTCGCTGTGCTGACAGCAGAATTAAGATCCATCACAATGGATGAACTGTTCTGATATCCATTTGATTTATACTCCAGCTGGAGTGCAGTAAAAATGAAAATAAGACTCGTAGGAGTTTCTCTTGATAAATACCAACGTTATCATTGCAGCCCCACTGAGGTCACTTATTTTCTCCTAGTGACTGGCAAGAGCCAAGGGGATATGATGTGGGCCAAGATATTTATGAGACTATGTAACAGTGTCTTCATTAAGATAAAAAGGAAACTTTGGGAAAGATAAAAACCCCGGAACTATATTATCTTTTTAGTAAGAAACTACTGAAGCTACAGTAGTCCTAAGATAGAGCTGGAGGGGAAGGAGGAGGAATTGCTGGCACAGACTCCGGCGTTTCCCTTGGCAAACCAGTGACTCCAAAATATCATGAGCAACATTTGTGAATAACAGAAGTTTGCAAATACAATGTTATGGTTTCCAGGGAAACCCAACCTTGGCCTTCAGTCCCATATTTCAGCAGATTTCATTATCCTCTCTGGATTTAGTATAATGAATTGGCTGTTGATGAATTCTGCTGCCTACATGACACCTTGTTTACAGAGTTTTCCATTGCAGGCCAGTAGAGATAGGATGCTGATCCCAGCAGAGATTTGCTGTGAGTACCAGAGGCACGGGTGCTCATTCAGAGCAGCCTGGGTCCAGACTGCAACATATCAGGGGCCCTCCTGCGTGAGTTGAGTTTTTTCTTTATTGAAGGCTGGCTGTCTAATTTCTGCATAAATAAGAGGTATTTATGGCTTTCTCATACCTTTCCAGCACTAAAGCTCTTACTCATCCAGTCATGTGGAAGTTTTTTATATTATTCCATCCATATCTCATATGGGTTCTTCCAGCTGATTGCTTTAATAATTATCCCAATAAGGAAAAAAAAAAAGAGAGTATTTTTCCAGAAAAGCTATTTTTGAGTGGAAGATCATGAGCAGGTCTGGAAATAGCAAGTCCCAATGTGGGTCTCCCTGCAGCGCCCCTGCAGTGAACCCAGGTCTCACCGTGGCATAGACCTGCCAAAAGCCCAACAATGACCTCTGCAACTCTCTGCTGGGTTCCAACTTCAATTGATTTGGTCTTTTGAATGCCTCAACTACATCTTGGCCTTCTCTGTTATGTTTTGCCCCTAAAGTGAATATATTCAACTTATGACAGCGGTGACTGAGTCCACCCTGCTACTTCCAAACGAGCAATTCAAGAACCTCCAGCTGCCTACGATAGTCTTGCTAACCTTTATTCCAACAATGTGGGGGGTGATCGCCATCCTTCTTTTTGCTGACTTTCCAGCTCAAAACTTTCTGTGTTTTATACAATGGATAGAATATACTCTAGGCTGTTATTTTGTATTAATATAATATTCTGTCCATTCTGGAGCAATGAGTATATTTTAGTAAAGCTTCAGCCTTCCTGAGAGATCATTTATTCTTTAAAGAAATGCATTTATTTGCTTACTTTGTTTATTTTTGGAAAAAGAAAAGCAGGAAGGAAAACATGAAGATTAAAGTTTCAATATGCAATGATCAGTTACAATGACTCAGGCTTTTGGTAGGTGAAGTCATCTGTTGTTCATTAAAGCTAACTCAAAAAATTAAAATAGAAGAAACCTTCTTGAAGCGAGTCTAAAGAATTACTTATATTTCTTCTAGTGGGAAAGCCTCATGGAGACATCCGAAATAGCTAAAACTACGCCTTCTAAAATGGCAGGATTTGATACTGGATGTCACAGGCTGCGTCACTGGCACCCCAAGATAGGCTCTGATGTTAGAAATAGCTCTTGTAAGAAGAAAGTCTGCCAAAACCTACTCCTTTTGAGTTGAACACTTCAGTATGATGCACATTTATGTGCTAAAAGTTTTACAAGTTGACTTGCTACCTATGTCCCCTAACGCGGGCACCATGCAGATGGGCCACCTTGCTCTCCTCATGCCCATGGATCTCATTCTGCCCCTCACAGGCTCACTGTGTGTGTTTCTTCGCTCATCCCATGGAGTTCACTGGAGCAAATGGTGGTGTGAGATGTTCTGTAAGGAGACCATGGACCAGCAAGGCACCCACATCTTATTAACTTCACTATGTCTTAAAGTCTTGTTTAAGTGCCTAAGGGTGGAGGCAATGACAGAAGTTTCTGTGTCCAGCTTTAGGATGTGAAACCCATAGGAATTTCTTGCCTCCCTTCCCCTTGAATTATACCTGTAGGTTAAGTGAAAGATGTTGGAGGGAATTTGCATTTCTGGGATGATTCATAGGATGGGAAAAAAATAACTATTGCAGCTGAAACCAGGACAATCCCAAAGAACATACTTGAGATTTGCTTTTTTCACATGTTGGTATGCAAGCAATGGTCTTAGATCAGCAGGGAACTACTGACTGTAGCAAGGGCAGGGGACAATGAGAGAGGATGAAGATAGCCCCTGTCGCTGTCACTGAAATCCCTGTATGCACGTACCTGTGCCTGGGAAAGGATGCTCTTTTCAATCGTGGCCACCTATACTGAACTTTTCCCTCCTTTTGCAAACACTCTTAGGAAATTATTTTTACTACAGGATTTTGCAGCGTGGGCCCAGGATTGAAAAGTGACTCATCATTTTGAGTGCCAAGGGCAAGAAATTGAATGCTCCACACATTCAGAAAACAAATCCCCTTTAAGGTGTCTTCCAAAGTGGCTCACAAAAGGAAAGTGTTTGCAATTATGTAATTTTACAAAAATGTCGGCTTCTGTGCTTAGTTGCTGAACTTCTTTCATCTTTTCTTGGTAAGTATTGGTAGTGGCTTTTGGAAATTCAAGCAAATTTACCATTTCACCTCATAAATGAACTGACAATGAAACAATATGCTTGAAAATGTCGGTTATATTTTCTTGGTTAATTATGTGGCTTGTGCCAGCTGGAGTAGCCTGTAAAATCCAAACCAACCAAAGAGCTCGGATCAAATCTGGTCTTCGTTTTTGGATGTGTATGGATGGTGTCTCTGTGCAATTAAGGTAATCCTAGAAGACACAGTTCACTCTTCAGGCTGGTTCTTTTACGTTTCCATATGTATTTCATTTTGTAAGCAACACATTTCCAGTCTTCCTGATTTTGTACTCTTTTCATCCAAAACCAGCAAAATACATATTCACTAAAAGGATTCTTATGTGGTGGCTTCATTCTGTCATAACATTGTAGGGACAAAGTTCAGAACAACTCTTACCTGATCTTAATTTACTGCAAATATGATTAAAATCTTATCTGAGGTCTTTTTTCCCTGTGCTTCGCTGCTCTGTGATTTCATCAAGCACATAAAAGAGGGTTTCTGTACTTTTTCCAGCAGTTTAGTGGTACAAATGCTCTTGTGGAGGAATTTGCTTTCTGAAAAGGACTCTTCTGAAAGCTTTCCATTAGTTCATTGTGATTTTCCCATCTTAAAAGCAAACCAGAAAACGGATGAGTAATAAAAAGACAAGAGATGCTCAGTTCAGCACATCTGAAACAGCTGCCCTGTAAAATTGGGGTGAATTACAGACAATTTCTCCCTCCTGGAGCACCTTGTCTTATCAGATGGTGTCCTGGGTTCAGCAGGAAGGCAATGGGAAGGCAATGGCTCTATCTGGATTTTTAGCTGTTCCATGCTTCACAGTTAAGCCCTTTTGCCTTACATTTTAATCTGTCATGACAGCAGTCAAGCTTATTCTTTATTTGTGCATCTTCACCTTCATTAGAAAAGCAAGCTTGGCACTGAAAGGAAGGTTTATAAACAGATTGCAGTAGGAATTATTCGCTCTAAACCACACTATAAACGTCATGTAAACAACAGGTAAAATAATAAACAACACTGAGAACCATTTAAAGAAGTCTTCTGTGGCTTGCAACTGCTCTTCTTGGGAATTTCAAGTCTCTTTAAATGAAACTTAACAGCAAGAAGCCTTTTATTTTGTTAATGTTTATAGTAGCTTGGTCTTTTGCCCTTGTGGAGGATTCATTCTCCATAGAGCCATGGAGATGTGGCTTTCACATCCCTGGCATGGCGTTTCCCTCATACGCAATATAATATTCTTTCTTTTATGGCAATCTCAGGTAACTGCTTCCTGTTTCATAATCACTCTTGTCTTTCATATGGTCAAGCAAGCTGGTCAGCACTAAGCCTGGGCAACTGGATAGTCTGGATGAGGCTCAATTTTGGGATAGCACTTTCTAATACATTACATTTCAACACAGGGATATATTTTACACCCTGAGAAGCTGGTGCAATGGTCCTTGCACTGGATAAAGTGCTCTAATAATAATGAAAGTGTTTTGCACATTTGTTGTATAACGTCTCCTAACTGATCATTCCTGAGAGATCTGGAAAAATTCATCCAATCTCATACAGGTCCCTTGAGGCACATGAGCAGTAGTGTTGCCATCCCAGAAATATAGACACTTAGAAAGGCTGATGATAAACTCTTTAATTGAGCCATCGGTGGGGTAATTGCAGCAGCAGCCCTGGCTGGTGGGAAAAGGGGAAGGAAGGGTCTGCTTCCCTCCTCCATGGGGAAAGGAGAGAGTGAGCATCCATAAGGAAAATGCAACTGCTTTTGTATGTTTCTAGGCTGTCAAAAGGGAAATGCGTTCACTCCATTGGTTTTGCTTCCTTCCACCCATTAAGATTAGGGAAACCACATTTCATTGCTTCCAGCTAGTACCACTTTGGATTGCAGATGTTATAAGCTAAACTGGTGGGAGCTGCATTGAATTAGTGATAAAGTCTGTAATGGCTTTTGTGCAGGGGCAATTGTGTTTTAGTTCTTCCACAGAGAAGCCTATTTTTCCTTGCTGTAAAGGAGCAATAACTGATCTAGGCAGGGAAGAGCTGATGCTGGATCTCTGGTCTTCCATCAGCAAGCTGGCAGCCCTCAGAAGAGCCACAGTGTTTCCCATTGGCAGAAGGAGGTTTGGAAGGACAAACCCAAGAAGCTGGAGACAGCCCCAAGCTCTATGTGCCGATATAGATCCCAGCATGCCAAACTGGGATGAGGCAGAAAACTGCTCAGACTACAATGAAATTGATATTGATTTCAAGGAAAGGGATTAATTAACTGTGTATGGAATGAGCCAGATAAATCAAGCATGACAGGCAATGTCCAAGTCGAACTAATACTTCAAAGACTACTTTCAAATTATTGCAGCAAGACAGGGTTGCAGCCTGGGGTTCCCACATAGCTCTCCAGGCTGTCACCTATACTGCTTTTTATTTTGGGGCTCTCATCTATAGGGCTATGTAATGATGCACCAAATCACAGCCTTGATAGAGTGATAGTCTGTCTGACCATTTGAGGATCCAGTGGGTTCAGAAGCCCTCAGAGCTGAGGCTTGGCTGGGATGCCCAGGGATGCTGGCCCATTCCCATTATATGTGTGCATGCCCTACTCAGCTCCAGGAGCTGAAGGCACATAATGATCCTCCATTAATTAACCCTTAGGATACGCCTATGAGCTAAGTGCTGTTAGTATCCCTCTGTTTCCCACCTTTGGGGAGCTGGATGATGTGCTGCCAGCGCACCCGCTTGATTTTCCTGTTGTGGAGGAGGAGATCTCATCAGAAAGATAGGAGGTAAGAAGTAGCCTCCTGTAGGAGGCTGTTCTGGGGGTGTATTCAGAATGCTTCCACACTAAACGAAAAATTGGAAAAAAGCATGTCTTATATCAAGGATCCCAGTGAATGAGCTGTGACTCATGAGTCCTGAACAAGAAACTCACTACCATCTGTCTATATTTTACCAGCCCCCCTGACTTAGCTCAGCTGCGCAGTAACAAGCTGCTACCAGTGCAGTAGTGGCAGCAGCAGAGGGGGTGGCATCACTTGCAACTCTCCTAACAGAACACCCCTGCTGGACCTTTCCCCTTGCCTGCACTGTACAGAGGGCTTAGGAGGGCTTGGGCAGGTGGTGTTGCCCCTGGAAGTCCTTGACACACGGGGATACTGCAGAATCCCTGGGGGATGATCTGTGTCCTCTCTTGTCACCCATCCTTTTTCTATTGAAACAACAGGCTGAGGTGGACTTTTGCTTCCAGATAACCACAAAAATAAACAGGGAAAATACATCATGCATGTACAGAAAAAGTCTGATTTAATGAAACATAACTGCAGTCTTCTGGGCTAATATAACATTTGCATTTTTCTAACTTTAGTAATTTGCCAGACTTTGGCTCTGTCTTCAATGAGAGAATAATTACTTGTTTTCATAAAGAGGAGTGTTGATGTAAAAATGCTAGCTCCGCTTTGTGAATTCAAGGGGAAATGCTTTACTTCATATCAATCAAGCTCTTTTAAGCAATGCAAGTTCATTTCACGCTCTTCTCCTTGATTTCAGTACCCTGTGTTCAGCAGTAAAAGCAAAGCACAGAAATAAAACAAAGCCTGTTTTGCAAAAATAGCTTTTGCAGAAGCACATAGAAGAAATGGAAGGTTTAAAGCTAACGCCTTGCTTTGTCCAGCCTTGTTTGGCAGGAATAGGCAGGAGGGTGATGAGATGGGGAACTATCTTTGTGCAGCTAATCCAGGTGTCCAGCTGAAATGCTACTTCCAGGTGTCCCATGAGCTCTGTGGCACCTCCAGAAGAAAAAGGTCAGGCAAGGGTTTGGCCATCACCTGGAAATACTCCACTCCCTGGGGAGTTTGGAGTACCCAGTCCCGTAATTTGGCATCACCTGAGAATGGTTGAAGCTGACTTGAATTTCAAATTGAGACATTGGTGAAACCGTGGATGGGTCCCAGAAGAGGCTGGAGAGAATCTTCCAACCCACATGACTGCTGAAGCACAGGTGAGGACCAAGGGACAGCATTCATGCTAATCATTTCGCTGCCTTCAGCCTTGGACCAAGGAATGCTCACTGTGTCCACCAGGGTTTCAGGAGTTGCTTTTGGCTGTAAAAGATCTTTGAGTTTATTTACTACTGTAAAGCCTCATTCTGAAGAGTTGAAAGTCCTCAGGAAGAACTATAAAAATAATGCACTTCAAAAATGTACTTTACAGTATCTGGCTAATAAAATTGATCTGTCTGGCTTAGCAAAGAATAAAGTCAGAGATGAGCTGCGAGGGGCTCAGGATGGCAATATGTGGAAGAGATTTCTGAAAGCTGTCTAATCCAGTGGAAAATGGCATGAGATCCTGAAATTGGAATGGCAAATTTGGACTAGGGATAAGGGGCAACATTTTAACAGAAAAGAAAATACATATAGAAATAACCTATGAGATGATGCAGAGGGAACTTGCTGTTCTCTGGCTGAAAGTCCATGGTCATCCCAATAACTGCTACTCTTTGCTAATGTTGCATTTTGGAGAGCCAAGTTAAGCATCTCAATTTTTTGGATAAAAAACATCTGGTTTTCCTTATCCACCTTACATGCTGGAATATAGGATGCACTTTCTCTTTTCTTATCCTTATTTATCTTGGTGCAATTCTAATTGTTCCTGTAAACCCTGGTCCCAGAGAGTATGCTGCTAAACCAAAAGGGCTCTTTCCGCTTCTAAAACTGATGACTGCAGTGCTTCACTGTGTTTTAAGATTTCTTTCTCAGCTAGTGTTTTGTAAACTCGCCATTCTTTAAATCGGTTTCAGTTTTGATATTCCTGTTTATTGCTCATGAAAGCAAAGAAAAGAGACTGCTCCTTTTCCTTGTTTCCTTTCCCAAGATACAAAATGAGCAGCCTTCTTACCGGCTTTTGTAAATGATCACCAGCTGACATCTCTTATCAATGCGCTTCCAGGAGTGACATAGCGTAAAAAATAAGAAAGGACCATGAGAAGAGCATCCCATTCAGCACGTCTCTGCGGCAGCCAGCCATGGAGCACTCAGCACCCACGCATCACTGCCTTAGAGTTAGCTCTGCTTGTGGGGAAAGAACGAAACAAAACAAAGAAAAATGAGGAAACTCGCAGCATTCAATCTGCTGTTCATTTTAGCAGTTATGGAACAATAGTTGTGTATATTCCCAATGGTCAGAGGGGTGATGGTTGTACTAGATATGGGCCAGAGAATACAATTGCAGAGCAATTTCTCTCTGTCCTTAATGGAATTGTATCGTACTTGTAGGCAGTAGAGTGTCCTAATCTCTTCCTAGCGGGTCTCACCATGGGGTCATTTCAGATACCCTCTCAGCTTTGCCTGGTATAGCAAATTCCTTACGGGCCAGATGCTGCAACCTTTATACACTCTAAGTGGTGCCCACCCTCGGGCTCCCATCCAAAAGGAGGGGAAAGGGCACTGCAGAAGAGTGAAGAGGAATGCTGTGGGGGGGTCCCTCAGAGCTGTGCCTTCTCAGCTGCTCATTTTAATGAGGATTTATTTGTAAGCTGAACAAACCAAAGAATTTCTCCTCTTCCATAAGTGAAGAAAAAAATAACAACTGAATAACACACCAGCTAAAGAACGCTTCTTCCTAACCTGTGTTCTCCTTCATGGATATTTTTCTTCAGTATTTTTTGCTAATTATGTCGTAAAAGACTAAGCACTCCTTCCCAAAGTCTTTCTGCAGCCTTTCCCAAAGATGTTCTTAAAAGAAAAAAACAATTTTTAATTTTTTTTAAGCCTATGCCTGGAATAAATTCTGCCGAGAGAGTCAAACAGCAAGAGACCCTCACCTTTTCATTGTTGCTGTGTGTTATTACTACAAATTCGCATTGAAAATAGTAAGATTCGGTAAGAATTGTTTTTAACTCTCCACCAGCACATGGAGAATGTGATACATCACAGTTGTTTGCAGGCATTTAGCACCATTAGATGCTTTTTTTTTTTATGGGGAGCAAAGTCCTTGCTCCCAATTTGGGCTAGCTATTGCTGCAGAAGAAGAAGTGAGGGCAGTAGGCCACCACAGCAAAATCTCCAGTTCTGAGGAAAAAAAAAATAGTTCTGCCTTCCTGTTTTCTCCTGGTTCCTTAAATATTCACCCTTGATTGCAACCTGGGTGTCAATGCCCTTCCTCATGCAGGGCACTGGGTCCCTGCCTCCTGTAGTTCTCAGGAACCTTCTCTCCTTTCCCTTTGTAAACCATATGGGAGATGTTCTGGCTCTCCAGGGATGATCCCTCTCCTTCCTTTCCATTTACTTACTCATCTAGCAGCAGTCAGGGGTATCAGTTCCATCACAGTTACAATATGGAAGTAAATGACAGAGGTATTCAAGGGATTTCAAGAGCTGAGCTGCTGTGCACTCAAGAATCTCTAACATCCACCTCATTAGGTTAATTGAGTGATTATGGTTTCTGCAAACCCTGAAAGAAAGATAGAATCTGAAAATCATGGAAAAACACTGACTTAATGGCTGTCTTTGTGTTATTTACATGACCTTAGGGATTGACAGTGGAGTCAAGGAGGGAGAGAAAAACCTGAGTGACTGTAAAACCAGACAGCTCATGGAAAAGCCAAGAACTTGGTAGAAGACCTATCCTTATCTTTTGCCATACAATGAGAGGTTAACTACCTTTATCTTAAGTTCAGGGTAACATTTAGGGAAAACTCATTTTATTCTGCCATTTCATCCAATTTTTTTAGCTAAATCTTGAAATGTAGCTATACTTCTATCTGATGTTCCCCTCTGTATTATATAAGAGATCTGAAATCAGAGTTGGATTTGGTTTGTAGAGATTTGGAAAGGTTCAGGAAGTTTGTGGTTTCAAAATGGATGCCGTTTAAGCTATGCAAACCCAACTGGAAAGAAAGGACATGTTTTGTGAAGTATGACGTAGAGTGGCTTGGCAAGAGCTGTGATGCATTTACCTTAAAAGGTAATGATGGAGCACTGGGATGACAGCCTAAAGAAAAAGCAAAAATGGAGCTGACCTGTGCTTTAAGAGCATTTATGTCCCTTTTTATGTCCCTGGGTATCTATTTTGCTGGTGAAACTCCTCTTGTCTAAGCTTCCCAAGGCTCACAGAGGCATCCACTGTTGCATATCTGCCTGAGCTCCTGGAATGACACCTTGTGTGTTGTTCCACCATTGCCATTAGATCCTCCCATAAACGTGAACATTTTTTATGTCTGTCACGGGCCTCCTTTCACATAGATTGCCTTCAGGCTGAACTTTTGTGTAATATATTTTGACACCCCATATGGTTCCCACAGCTCTCTCAGGCACAAACTGAAATTGTGCTCGTGTTGTTGGCAACTGCCGATATCTGGAAGCAGTCTGTCTTTTTTTCTTCCACAGCGATATTCACATTTGGGAAGATTAATGTGATGATCAGGCACTGGCAAATAGATAGAGTAGATGACCTAGTAGGTCTTTTCCATCTCTAATTCCTGCGTTTTATTAAGAGGAATTCTTTGTTGCTGTGGCACTAATTTGTCTGAGCTGTCACCACAGAGGGAAGGCAGAAAAGGTGGCACTAACAGTGTCATCTAAATCCATCTTTTTTTTTGGCACCTGTGCCCCTGTGAATCAAGTGTACCATCTGGTGAGGAGGCAGATTGCCATGCCAGCAGATGGGCAGGAGTATATCTAGCTATGAGACCATGTATGATTATCAAATGTGTTGTTGGGCGAGGATTTCCAGCAGGAATATCAAAACAACTTTTCGTAATGAGCTTCTGGTTCCCCGGGTAAAGAGACAGGCCATTTAGCTCCCCAAGAACTGGCCAATACTCAGCCCCTGGCATTGGGGCAGGCAAGAGGGAGGAAAGCCAGTGATGCTTCCCTGCTGTGCCGCTGGGTACCGGCCCCTTGCTGAGTGGCAGCCGGATGCTGGCAGCCAGCACTATCCATGGCACCACAATATGATCCCTCCTGGATGGAGATCAGAGTACCAAAGGATCCTGCTTCTCCTCTCAGAGCTGCAACCCATGTCCGGATGTTTTAATGCAGAAAACTGTACATTTGGTGGAAAGGTTCTTTGAGGGTAGGGATTTGTGATTAAAAAAAATAACAATATAACTGCTATGCACAGTCTTCCTTTCACACCAACAGAAGCATTTGCCTTCAGGTTTTTTCCCTGTAGCTGTGACATAAACATAGACAAGGTGTTTGGTGCTACAGAATATTTTTAGCAGGGCATCTATTATTGCAAAGTTTTAACTTTCCCGTGAGATGTGGAAAGCTGTTTTTCTCTTGACATCTAGTTTTCAGTCACCTGACAAAGCCAAATAATGTCCACCCAGGGACAATATGATGGCAGGGATTGTAACCATTCAACTTCTCTGGATGAGGCACACTGGGCATCCTAAAGGATGGGGCACTAGGGTTTATTTTCTCTTTCTCACACCAGTCCCCTTTGATTTAACCAAATATTGTGCTAGGGCAAATGCACATACATGCAGATGGTCCTCACTGCCCACCAAATCTGGAGTTGTTGGCTTTCCGGTGTGACAAGGAAGATGGTAAGGACGGTGCTGGTGCTGCAGCAACCTGCACTTATCCAATGGGCTTTGTTAGCATGGCCTCTCTTCCACCCAAAAGTGGCTGAATTTAGTCTGGGTCGAAGCTGATGCTTGATGTGGCACAGCTCTGCCCATGTCATGCCAAGCATGGGCTAATGAGCCTGGGAAGTGCTCACTTGGTGTGGAGCCATTCCTGGTCTGCAGAGCATGGTGCAATTCAGCTGAAACTGGATGAACTACCCAGGAATCACATCCAAACAGAAATTCACTGAATGGCATTTTTAATATGCAGCTGTGGTTCTTGATGCAGGAGATACTGATTAAATAGGAAAATTGACAGTCTCTTCCTCCCTACTGACCTGTACCTCCTGTTATACAGACCTGGGGGTTGGACATTGCCAAGCTCTACAGGTGAAACCTCATCTGATTTCAATAGACACAGGATTTCATGTTGGGCTTTTAAGCAAAAATCATGGTGTACTTTTAGTTAGACAGTTTAAAGGCAGATGGGGTTATATGATCTCTATGTGAGCCCACAGAGGCAAATGGGGAGGATCAGCATCTCCAGCCATGTGCTTTGTTTTGTTTTGCAACAGCTGAGCAGAGTTTGATAATGAAGGAATGACAGTTCTTGCCTCACTGTAGTCAAAGGGATCTATGTAGAACAATATCCTGGGATGTGAAGCTTTTTTAATCCTCTCCAGATTGCTTTTGAGGTGGTTTCAGTGACCTTTATCACTTCTTCCAATACACCTTCTGAATGCCCCAACACCATTCCCTCCCCAGAGTGAGCCAGTGAGGCAACCTGAGCACCCCTTTTCTTAGTGGGCTGTGTTGAGTACCCGTGGGAGCTGAATGATCGCTATGGTCACAGCTAGTGCCACATCCAGGGACACTCTTCAGGAAAACCTTCCCAAAAGACCTCCATGCTGGCTGGCTTGGAGGCTGTGGTGAACTGAGCCTTGCCATAAGACTGAAGCAGCATCAGAGGAGCTATAAGACCATGGAGATTCATGAAAAAACATGTTATTTAGGGGTGTCTTCTGCCTGGTTCTCTCTCTGTCTGCTTTTTCAGCAAAAAACATCAGCTCAGGACACCTCTTTGCTCCTTCTTCTCAGCCCAGACTCTTCAGGGCCTGCTGGAGGAGTGTGATAAGTACCATGTTTAGGAGCAGACCTTTCTTTCACACAAACTGCACTGGAATAAATGTCATAATTAGCCCTTTGTAAAAACCCTTTGTTACTGCTGATATAGTACAACCCGTGCTCTCTCAGCGCAGACATCCTGTGGTCTTTGGGGTCCCACACCCCAAAAAGATGTGTGATCACCTTCCAGGATAATATCTATTATGGCGGTTTTCAGGCTAGAAACAAAAAGATTATGTGATTTCCTTCCAAAATATGATAAAATATGACTAGAAAGTGGTTTGTTGTGACATTAAAAAGTGATATGAGCTGGTACTATGTGATACGGAAAATGGAGATGCTCCCAAGTCCAAGAGTTCTGGGTGCACAGCTGGTCATGGTGTTCCCATGCATACCAGCCTGCAGGAGCTGGACCAAGCTGTTGCTGGAGGAAATCCCAAGCCCCTGGCAAGGGACACTGTTGCCACCAACCTAACAGGCAAAGGCAGAAGCAGATCTGAAGCCAATGCTATACCACAAAATTTTGTTGACCTGACAATATCAAATCCAATAACTGGGCTGGAAACAGTTGAATTCTTCCCTGTTTTTCCAAGGACTATGTATATTCTAGGCTTGCACAGCTAATTTTTTTCCACTCCACGCCCTGCATATCCTGGAGCTATGAGCAGAAGGTGGCGCTCAAATGGATGGTGGGCTTCAACCATGGTGTTTCCTACAGAGCATGGATTGATGTGTTTCTCCAAGCAGAAGATTTCTGTGGTCAGAGAAGGCAGAGCCAGTCCTTGAGGACTCAGTATATGATCAGATGTGAATTAAATGAGCTAAAATAGAAAAAGAAATGGAAAATAAAAAGGAGAAAAGTAGAAAATAAGAAAATAAATGAATAGGAAGGAAGGGAGAAAGGAAGAAAGAGAGAAAGGAAGAGAGAAAGAAAGAAAGAGCGAAAGAGAGAAAGCAAGAAAGAAAGGACGAGAGAAAGAGAGAGAGGAGGAAAAGAAGAAAGGAAGAAAGAAAGAAAGGAAGAGAGAAAGAGAGAAAGAGAGGAAGAAAGGAAGAAAGGAAGAAAGAAAGGAAGGAAGAGAAAGAAAGAAAGGAGGAAAGGAAGAAAGCGAAAGAGAGAAAGGAAGAAAGAGAGAAAGAAAGAAAGAGCGAAAGAGAGAAAGGAAGAAAGAAAGGAAGGAAGAAAGAGAGAAAGGAAGAGAGAAAGAAAGAAAGAGCAAAAGAGAGAAAGGAAGAAAGAAAGGAAGGGAGAAAGAGAAAGAGAGAAAGAGAGGAAGAAAGAGAGAAAGAAAGAAAGGAAGGAAGGAAGGAAGGGGAGAAAGAAAGAAAGGAAGAAAAGACTGTGTTAAATGGTTTTCATTAGCACCACAAAGCTGTCCAGGCAGGAATGATTTATAATTTGTATGGATTTTGCAGTAGAAATGCAAAAAGTCTAATTATACAGAAATGGTGAGGACCAAAAGAAGAGCAATTTCCAGAAACAAATCTGCCATGCAGCATATTAATGTGCTAAAGGCATCTTTTCCAGACTAGAAGTCAGATCAATTTATATTTATCCCTCAGACCAATGGAAAGTGTGGTCCTATCTGTGGGATTAGAGTAGAAAAAAATACTTTTTGTTAATAAATAATCCACTTTGGAAAAGCAAATAAGGAAAAAAAGCAGCATAAAGGCCTGAAAAGGTTTTTGGGTGAAACAAAGAGGTAAACAGCATGAGTGGGTCTTCAAAACTAATGCTCCTCCATACTGTTTGATTTTAATTTCAGATCTCAATCAGAGGTTAGTCAAAGGTAATTGAAAAATAGCTGAAATGTGGAATTAAATGGCAGCTGCCCATGCATCTACAGACTTCAGTCAACCAGCCCCTCAGTGTGGATGTGTTTTTTTACCACAAGCTGGGCAGATTTGTTCCTGCCCTATTAAGAATAATTCTCCCAGAACACCAGAGCCCTTTGCTACAAGCAGAGAGACTAATTATAATGAAAGACCCCTTAAACATCACTACCCTCAGTGTATTTGGAATTAGGGACTGTTCTTAACCAGGGAAGTAGCTGCTTGTAAATAGGAGGGTGAAGATGTTGAGCAGCCATTGCTTTCCGAGCCCATGCACAGCTCTTCAAACATCAACTTGTGGTGTTTTGCACTTTTGTTCAGTGCCTGTGCTTATGTGTGATATAATACACTGACACATGATTTTAGACATAACAGCAAACAGCCTGAATTAAAGAGAGCCAGATAAACCCATATGAAGTCATTTATTAATATAGGTTCTTCCCCTGGAAACTCTGCATGGGTTTTTAAGCTCTGCATGGGTTTTTTCTCTGCCAAATTCACTTTGTGATGTTGAAAACTAATTTATTTTTTTTCCTTATCAAGATAGTTATTTTCCACTTGGCAAACACTGAGTTTTATTAGTTATTCCTAATGGAGTCTGAAATGATTATGGCTTTTTTCCCCTCCTGTTTATTTCTCTCATATGTTCATCATGACCCAAATCAGCTCATTCTTGGATCTGGATGACTTTGGGAAATATTACCATGGGGCTGACTGTCTGAGACTGGGGACCAGAATGTTAGAAGGGTTGCTATTTTACCTTTTGTTGTGCTGAAGCAATACTGGAAACTAATATGTGTTTCTGGGTATAAATGAAGACATTTACGTCCAAAGAAGGCATTCAGTGTGTTAAAATAGCCTCCGCGCATGGTATATCTGCACACTGCGTGCATAGCTCTGATAGTGCTGCGACAGATCGGCTTACTTGAGAAGAAAAGATAGAGCTGAAAGAGAAGTCAAAAAAGTCATAAAAATAGGTTGGGAGAAGAGAAAGTTTTGTCCTGTGTAGTGTAACTGCCCTTTGTTTTTTTCCAGCATGTTGAGATACAGAAGCTCAGGAGAATGGCTGAATCAGGGAAGGAAGAGGCAAATCCGCTGAGATGTGGGTACTTGCAGAATCCCCTGTCCGGCTGCCAAAGCCCCAGGCCACCCAGAGCCCTCCCTTCTGGTCACCCTACATCTCTTGAGAATGAAACAGCATGGGCTAACAGGCAGGTGTTTGCTAAGATACGATCAAAGTGCTCCTTGGCATCCTTCAGATGCATACTTGGATGAGTGGACCGTTGCTGATGCAGGTCCCACCAGTGCATATGGTGCACATGCTCATTTGTCCTGAGAAAATACTCCACCTGCTGTCTCCTTAAACCTCTAGCTCCATCCATTATCACTATAAAACCTCAGTGTCAGATTTTCGGCCATTTCACTGTTCCGTGCCCTAGCTTCTATTGTGGTGTGCTGCATTTCCTGGACCAGTCAGTCTCCCGGAGCAGCCTTGGGTCCTCTCTGCATTTCCATGGACTGACTTTCAGCACATTTTTTCCCACAGTAAGGGACCTGATTGATGCAGATGTGACTGTGCAAACACATGCTGAGAGATCTTGGCATTCCCAGTCAGGCAGATCCCCACCTCTAGCCCTGTGATCTGAACAGGAGAACCAGCCCAACATGTGGCTGGACAACCACTAGAGGCGCATCCGATGGCAAAGAGAAAAAAATGCTGATAATGGATTTTCTGAGAGCAGGATTTGAGCTTTACACCCAGGTCCCTTTCCTCTATAGATAAATCATCATGTGCCTTTATCCATATTATACTTTGTGATGGACTTTGTGCTAGGCACACAGCTCCATAAGCATACCCTCCCCAAACAGCCCTTGAGCTGGCCTAGGCAAATGGATGAATGCCTAAAATGATGTCCCTGTCCCAGTTTCCCTGCCCCCCTGGAGCACTTTGTGGGTGGTTCAGGCCAGCCTCAGGAAGGATGTGCCCGGAGCTATCTTGTGGCCAAGAAGGCTAGAGCCAGCTGTTTTCCATCCTGGGGCATCTCTGGAATGGAGGATGGAGTCTGGTGCATCCTGGAGTAAACCTGGGTGCAAACATAAGCAGCTGAACTGAGTCCCATGCAACAGCCCATGAAATGAATGCAAAATTGCTGCAGGCTCTGCAAGGCAATTTGCAAGCCCAGGATGGTCCAAGAGCAGAAGTAAAATTCCCAGGACTGCTTCATAGATCTTTTTTATTTTTTTCATTACTGTGATTTATCTTGCCCCTTTGCAAGGTGAGCATTCCCCATGTTCATGAAGGTTATTTATTCAAGTGGTGCTTACTATGTTCCTCTAGGTAATTTTTCAGATTTCACAGATGCCCACATCTGATTAAATCTCAGTTCTTGTCAAAGCTCTTCCAAATTTACATGCCATGATGCCTGGGGAGGGAATGAGGGCACAAATCCAAGGTCTGTGACTGCTTGTGAGCACACCGAGAGTCTTTCCCTACTAATGGCTATAGCTCAGCTGTTATGAGGGGCATCTGGTGAGGACATTTTGTCCCACCCATGGAGAAAGCTCTGTGTTTGCATGGATCCCTGCAGTGCTGCTGGGGAGAAGGGGTCCTGCTGCAATGCCTGGCTCCCCTCACCTGTGTGGCAGGGGATGCTCTGAAGTGCTCTGCTGGGACTTCCCAGTGTAAAGCTAGTTTTTCTGGGTGGGGAAAAACTAATCCATGATGAGCATGCAGCTCCTTTTAGTCCTTTAAGGAATGAGTCACAGCGTTACGGAGCACATTGAGGCTGGCTCCTTCCCCTACGTAGAGCCCTGTTGGCTGCCTCACTCCTCACCACCCAACAGCTGTGGAGGGCCCTTGCCTGTAAAGCAAAGACCCCAAAAACTGGAGTCAAGTGTCATGAATTTTCTTTGATGCAAACGCTCCCCTCAGTAACTGGATTCATGCAATTTTAGCCTAGGGTTTGGTTTTTTTTTCCTTTTTCTCCCTAGAAAATCTTTACTACTTTAAATTTTTCACTGCTTGTAAAGTGTCCATTATAGCACTCCAGGCAGGAGAAGATTAATGTCAGGTCCCATTTATGCACCACTTTGGATCAGAATAGCTTGGGCAGCCCTTTGTAACTCTCTGTTCTTCTGGAGGGGGGGGGGGGGGATTAAAAGTTTAGTATTGAAAAAAAAATACCTTATTGTCACTGCCTGAGTTACGGCTTTTAGAGAAGTTCCCTTTGCCATAATAACTGATTTATTTTGGTTGGCTGGCTACGAAGCAGCTGAAGTGGGTGATCCCTGCCAGACTCATTAAATGATTCCTAATGTTGATGGAGGACCTTATATTGTGGTTATAAAAGCAGAAGTTTCGGTATTTGCTGGAAGAGCCTCTTTCCCGAGGGCAAGCATGGAGGCCGGGAGGAAGCTCTCCAGCGGTACCCATGTGTAAGCAATAAGCAGAGGAATGCTCTCAGAAACTACAGCTTGAAGGATTTACTTTGGCATTGGTTTTGGTTGCCTGGGAAGGGAGGGAAGCTCTCAGGGAGGTGCAGGGGTTCTGGGCCTTGGACTTTGGCTCTCTTTCTGTGCTGGGAGAAAAGAAAAAAGAAAGCCTTTTTGTGGTGCTGTACCAAGGCACACTGGCTCCTTCCCACCACATTGGATGCTGCTGGATAAATCGTGATTGGAGCCATGAAAGTATCAAGGTCCTTATTTCCCTCTGAGCCAAGTTCTTGTGACTATGAAATGAAAATGTGATCATGCAGTGGGATATCACTTCTGCACACAAAGGGTTCTGGGCAAACCCCAATGCCTCCCTATGGTTCCTGACTCCATCTCTGCTTGGTACCAACTTCTTGGGAGCATCACAGCTGGAGAACTGAACACAGTACCTCCTGTTTTTCCATCAGACTTGTCATGCTTTGCTCACACTCAATGCTTTCAGCAGCCACACAGATTTTGGTGGGAAGCTCAAGCTTGGTGTCGCTTTGATGCTGCAAAAATGATCCCAGGCAGCATCCACACTTAACTGTCTCAAAGCAAGTCAAGGAAGAAAGAGTGAACCAAACCCAAAGTATGGTCTGAAAATTATTATGGCAGCCTGACCAGTCTCAGCTGGTGGTGATGTGGATGAGTTTCCATTTTCTCATCTCATTCAGGATTGCTGCTCAGGAGTGGGAGCGGGCAGGAACTGCCTGCAGCATGGCAACACGGGCAACAGAAGAAGCCCATGGTCTCTATGGGAAGCAGTGGCAGTAAAAAGAGGTCTCAGAGAGGAAATCTGATTTGATTAAACCCTTGGTTAAAATAACAAGGAGGCAACTCTCCACTGCTGGTATTCGGAAATGTTTTTTTCTCTCTCCTTCTTGATCCTGGGTTTCTGTCTCTCTGAAGTTAATAACATTTCTTGTCCCCTTTTTCTATTTAAAGAAAGTCTTTTCTTTCCTGAGAGGGGCTGTGGCATCTGAATGGTAACCAGAGGATTGGAGCTGTAGTACCCCATGGTTTTTGAGGTAGGTTTGCATGGGGGTGGCAGGATGCTTTGTCATCTCTCTCTGCGGTTGTCTAGTGCTCCCATATGATGGAAACTTTAACTTACTCCTGCAGGGGCAGGTGCCGGGAGCTTTTGCAAATAGCAGGAGCATGAGGAAGAGCAATTAGTCCCCAGCTGACTAAAGATCCTCAGTACAATAAAGTGCCCAGACAGAGAAAGGGGGAAAAAAACCAAATCCATTTTGAAGACTTTTTTTAGAGTCAGTGCCTCGAATACCACACTGCTGTGTAAACGTTGGTGTCTCCTTTGAGCCACTTCTGGGGATAAAAGTAGAAGGGCAGCTTGAAGAAATGGCAGAAATGAGAGGTTCTGGCTAGGGAGGTGGAGGGATGGAGGGGGTTTATTGACATGGCTGGCATGCACAGGTTGGGCAGGGTATTTACCTTACAGTGCTGTGCACATCCCTGGCTCCAGGGGCCCAGGGCAAAGGGGACACCTGACATACCTTTCTCCCTCAAAAAGCACTTTAAAAGAAGATTTGTCAGCTGTAGCTTGACAATGTTAGAAATGCACATGTGAAGCTGACAGATGTAACCAACTTCATACCATGTGTTTGTTTGCAAACTTTTGATGGGGTATCCTGATGGTATGAAAAGCTCAACGATAACATATTTGTGGACACTGAAGGAGTTCCCATTCATGTTTTAGCTCAATATTTCACCTTTTTATTTTAATTTATTAGAGGGCATTTTGAAATCCACAGCCTTTCTTTACCCAAATTTTTACATTTTCTTTTTTTTTTCCCATCTCTTTCCAACCCTCACTTCCCTTTCCATTTCACAAAATCTAGAGAAAATACTTATTTTCACAAAACACATTTCTCTGGGGGAAAAAAAGAAAAAAAAAAAGATTAAATTTTGAAAATGCTCTTCTTTTTCACGGCAAAAATCATGACCACCTGAGTGTACAAGGGGATCCTAAAGTGAAGGCTCAAGAGCATCTCATTCCAGAAAGAGAAGCAACAGGGCATGACAATGGGGCTTTATCACTAGCACTTGGCAAAGGCCCCTCTGAGCACCACCAAAATCTCAAGGGTAAGGGCAGAGCATTGTACTGGGGATTCAATCCTCCTGCCCACGAGACCTCTTGCTGTCCCCTCAGGTTGCAGCTGGAAGGGACTGTCAGCAGCCTAACCACTTTTCACTTCTCAATGATTTGAAAGTGGTGATTTCCCATGTTTGCAAGCAGCAAGACTTGATGGCACAACTAGGGGCCAGGCATTTGTTTATGGGACAAGGGGAGCTGGCAGCTCTTGTCCTGGAGCACATCCCCTGCCTCTGCTGCCAAACCCTCCCCAGGTTTGTCTGTCAGGAGCATAACCAAACCAGATCAGCAAAATGTGAACATCCTGAAAACAACAGGATTTTTGGTGGTATTTACCCTTTTTTTGTGTTGAGGTTGTGCTGCGGAGGAGCCAATTAATTTGTGCAAAAAAAGAGAGAAAAAGATCGGCACAATTCCTGCCTAAGAAATTCCACTCAGAAAGTGACAAAAATGATCTGAACTCAGTTATCAAATGTCGTCACACAAAAAGTGCAAGCCTACTCACCCTTTATGGATTTTATTTTACAGCTGTGAAAAAGTGTTTTGTTTATCCAGTGGCAGTGAGAAAATTACCTTTTCTATTCTTGCCTATGTTGCCCTTCTAAAATGCCATGGGTGCTGCATGCAGGGGCTGCACAGCCACTGTTCTGCAGCATGGGGCTGAACTGGGACATACCCAATTGGTGGGAAAAAGAAAAACAAAAATAAAAACAAAAGAAAAAGAAAAAGAAGAAAAAGAAAAAGAAAAAAGAAAAAAGAAAGAAAAAAAGAAAAAAGAAAAAAATAAAAAGAAAAATTAAAAAAAATAAAAAGAAAAAGAAACCCAGAAAAAGAAACCCAGAAAAAAAGATAAAGGAAGGAAAAGGGAAAAGGGAACAGGGAAATGGGAGAGAGAAAGGAAGAAAGGTAGAAAGGATAAAAGGAAAAAAGGAAAAGGAGAAAAGGAGGAAGAAGAAGGAGAAGGAGGAGAAGAAGAAGGAAAAAGGGGAAGGACCCTCTCAGGGGTGCTGGGAGTAGTGAGGGGAGCTCTTTCTGTCTCTCCAGCACAACTCCCAGTCTGCTCCCCATGGAGCCCCATAAAGGGCTGGGGTCTTATTAAACCCCTTCGCTCTCTGGATGCATACACCCTGGGGAATGGCAATAGAGGATGAGGAGGGTTTCAGCAGTCCCAGGGGCTCCCACAGCTGTTGCCTGTGGACATGGAGCTTCCTGGGCACCTGCCTTTGATTTTCTCTTCAGAGGATTGCTTCTTTCCTCTTGAAAGGGTTGTTATTTTGTAAAGAGGGAGCTGAAAGTGAAGTTTAAACATGTACTTACATACAGAGCTACTCCTTAATGAGCAGAGATCTGAAAAATGAGCTGTAGTCTGGTCATAAAATGTCTCTGTTGGATTTTCTTTTTTTTTTTCCCCTTTTTTAATTGCAAATCTCTCCAGTCCTGAGCCTTCAAATAATTCTGTATCTTCTTCCATCTTCTTACACATTTAAATTGAATTGCTTTTAGGGGTATTAGGAGGTGGAAACATGCAACTGGGGCTTCAGCATCATGTTGTGCTGTGCCGCTGGGGATGATGTGCGCGTGCAGGGTGAGAGGAAAGCTGTGGCTCCTGGCATCCCCCACCTATGAACAATTCTGGAAATATCAAACAGAAAAAAAGAAAAGAGAAAACTCAAGGGAAAAAAGAATATTTATAAATGCACCAACAGCCCACTTCCCAATCTACAGAGAATTTCTGGATTACGTCCTTCCTGCAGTTCTGCTAGGAGAATTTCTTATGGTTAAAGCCTGTGTTTGAATTCCATGTAATAACATTTTAGAATAGGCTCCTATTGAAAAATGGGGGGGTGGGAGGGTGGGGGAGAGAAAGAAATCGTCTACACAAATTGCTCTCCTGAGCTATTTTCCAAATTGCCTTACCAGTGCTGTTTCAGATGTGATTTCTTTGCCTGACATTAGGTACACTTACTGCTGACTTGAAAGCCAGGAGAAGAATTGCAGATGTTAACAGTCATCTCTGAAAATATATCTCAGATTATCCCAAATTACTCCGTCGGAAGAGAAATCTGAGGACATTACCTTTAATATTGGAGCCATAGGAACAGCAGAGAGGCCCATTTCCATTTGCTACCCCCAAATGAAAATATGTGAAAAATATATACTGAGCCCACCTATATTAAAATCATTTCACCTCCCCATTCTTGTGCATGTGTCTCCCACTCATAAGTGTTTATCTTGTATTTATTAATTCATGGGAACTTGCTGCTGGGGAAATTTGCTGCCCAGACTGGGAACCTGCTCCTAGTTCACATCCAGTCTGAGATGTGGGCTGGGAGGAGGACATTGCCAATGTGGAAAAGGTGCAATAGCACCATTTGCATCCTCGAGGGCACAGCAGAGCCAGGCAAGAGTGTCCAGCTGCCGGGACGGTAGAGGGCTGAGCCTCTTCTTACCATGGGAAGACCTGCTCTCCCCTCCACATCTCTGTCTTGGCATCAGGCACTTCCCTGCAGTCCTTCCCCTGGTCACCAAGGGGGGTTGGATCAGCTGCTGCACCACATTTAAATACTCAGCTCAGGATAATACCATGTTCGATTCATGGCGTCTGACAAACATCTACCAAATTCCGTTTCTTTCCTCATTTGTGTCTCAATTTTTATTCTAATTACAGCTTACTGGCTTTTTTTTGGTCAATAATCAAGGGCCAACCACCACTATTCATCCTTGGCTGTCTCCCCTGCCATGCATCACAGCAATGAGCCACCCCACCAAAGACAATGGGAGCATGTGAAGGACCAGAGAAAGCCCTGTGCCATCCTCTCATTGGCTGTGTTTTCAAAGGAAAAATGCTTCGTACTCTTTTCCCCGGGCAGAAGTGTGGCAAATGGCCCCAGGAGTGGTGCTGAGGCCCTGGCAGCTGGAGGATGCCAGGACAATGCACTTGGGAAACAGGAGGAACCTCCCAGCCATGGTGCTACCAGCCCCGTCATCTCCTGCTGCTTCGGAGGTACAGCAAGCATTAAATTCAGCCTTCAAAAATATAGCTTTAAAATATCAAAAGATCCATGTGAATGATCCCAGCTCCCAGAGGTATTTTTATTGTGTAATAGAGTAAGAGCTGTAGTATTTATCACTAGCCAGGCTCTCAACAAATGCCAACATTTAGACTCCTCTGAGAGTAATGCACAACTTATAGGTAACTTCTGTGCACCCTAATAAAATTTAACTGTTTTCAAGGTGTCCTGTTACTTACTTCTTAAGCCAAGATGCCCACAGCTACCAGACTCCCACCTTGTGCAAATCTTGGCACTGAGCAAAAGTACTGACTCAGCATTTTACGGCAAATCATACACTTGAAACGGCCCTAAGGTAACATTTCTCATCAATTTTTCTCAGTCCTCTGGCAGCCTTGGGGCTTTGCATGTGCCACAGCATTTTCTGGGGGACCAAGAGCACAAGGTGAACATTAATGAAGCTTGATGTTACTGTGCCCATCATGCTATGACTCAGTGGCAAATTGAACCGTCTTATCTTTAACCTACTGGAAAAAATGTAGGCAAGGCATTTAGACTAGAAGAATCTGGAGGAATGTAATGTTTCAAATTGAAATAGTAATAATCCAGAGGGCAGGGAAAAAATGCTATGTGTATTAAATGTGTAATAGCTCATTATAGAAGCATTGTAGAGTCATTATTTTAAATAACTGTAGTTCATTCCAGTGGCTGGGATGGAAAGTAGTATGTATTTTGTGTAAAATGAATTTGCATTATTATTTATTCATGAGTTTTAAAAGGATCATTATTTTTGATGGACAGCTCCTGTCAAAAGATTTATATATGGAAGCTCGTGTTTTTCCATAATAATGATTAATCAATAAACATTTGAAAAAGGTGCTTAATATTCAGTGTTACCAGGATACACATTTACCTCTAATTAGAAACAGGTTTTTGTTTGGGAAACCAGATCACTTTCAAATTCCTTCTAATTGCACACAAACCAAGGTGGCAGGTAGCAAACTGCAAAGCGCCTTCTCACCCGCTGCCTGCCACAGCAGTACCCCAGGGAACTGCTGAATGCTTTATGCCCTCTCAAACATGGGAGTGGATAGGGGATGCTGCACACCCAGAAGCATCCAGCTGTATGTCTGTCCACGTACACCACAGCTCCTGGTGTGATGCTGAGCTGCCAGAGGAGAAGCATCACATCTGGATGGCAAAACTGGTGCCAATCGTTATTTTTGATGGTGACCCTACTGAGGGTGGGAAACAAGCAATTTAAATGCTTTGCATAGGTGAAATGCAGATCCTACTGCAGGAAAAGATACAGCAGAGCCCATGCCTGCTGCTCCTTCATATTTCATCCTGCTACCATGAAGTAAATGCTGCCAAGAAGGAAAATGCATTGCTTTCCTCGTAACTCTCCCATATTTTCTGCCCATGCTGCCTTGAAAAACCTGGGTTTGCAGTGCAGGTATTGTCTCTTGTTACATGATGGCTGGAAACAAGGATGTTGAGGGACTTGCCACCATGTCCTGTCCCAGCCCCATCATTTACACCCTGTCCGGTGTTGGTGCTGCTGAATCCAGGGTGCACATGTGCTACAAGCCTAAAAAGTGGGCACTAAACCCCTCTTTTACTGCCTCTGAGCTGAGTCTTGTAGGAGCATCAGTACATACAGTATATCTGCTTCCGTTTGATTTCCCTTGACTTATATTTAATGAATTTTCAAGACAAGACATCTCCTAAAGAATGTGGGGTCAGACTGCATGGTCCACCAAGTGTGTCATTTGCAAAGTGTGGTGCAGGCTGAATGCATCCCACCTCACAGCTTGGAGCCAGGTGATAACAGGACAGCGCAGAAGTGACAGTACATCCTTCACAACTGGAAATGAAGGTTTTTATAATGTTGTTTTCCCAGCCTGAAAACTGTTTGGGGTGCAGTGCAGCTTATGCTTATCAGTCCATTAGCTGACCCATGGATTAGTTCATGTAGCTGATTTTCTTTTTCCCCAAATCACAAAGTGAACAAAGAATTCTGGTTTTGCTTTGGCCCTTTTCCATGTGCCAAATCACTTACCTGTGCATAGATGGCATGCAAATGCTTGTGAGCAATAACAGCAATGGCAATAAGCATTGTAATATTAAAGAGCCAGTTAGTGATTGATGTCAGCCTTGATGAGGAGTGTGGCCATTACAGGCCATCATCCTGCCTGCTAATGGAGAAGAGTGGCACCACAGAGCCAATGACCAGAAGAAATGTGTCGATGTCGCCTGGCTTTTCATATGCATCCAGGTGCTTTTGCTCCTGGGGATGTGTTAATCCACAGGGCTGGGAGCAGATGAAGTGGGTGAGGACTCCTTCAGCCATGCAAACCTGGACCTGAAATAGCTAGAGCATCCCCAGCTGGGCAGGGCAAGGGAGCACCAGCCCGATTTCTCCTGGGCATCTGTGAATTATTCAGCAGGGCATCACTGCTCTTGCTCTTCCTGGTCTCCCCAGTGCATTACAGTGCCTGGCAGCATCTCCACTCACCATTTACTTGGGGAATTACCAGGCGAGCCCTTCCGTCAAACCAACCCACCCCAAAACCTCATTTTTTTCCCCATAAACAAGCCTCAGATCATACATTTTATGTAATTTTCCCATTACCATGAATAGGACCAGCTCGAGCAGATGTATTTGGGGTGCTCCTTGCCTGTGTGCCACAGCTTTACAGCTGGGTGTTGCTGCTGAAAGGACAAAGTGGGGACTCTGAGCCAGGCAGGCAGCCCCTGTTCCCCTCTCTACTCCCAGCACCCCAAAGCCTATGGTGGGGAAACTGAGGTCAAGCACCTTCCCATACAGATATCCCACAGCAAATTTCCCTTCAAAACCGAAAAATATTTGCTGCGGTAACTCTTCTTGTGTGCCCCCACTATGTATAGGAGGGAGGTGTGAGAGGGAAGGTGCTAAATGTTTTTAGAATAATTTTAATACATTTATGACTTGAATAGGTGCCCTCACTAGTAATCGTTTGTATCTTATGTGGTGTCTTGAGCCTTTTCAATGTACCAGGGTGAAATCTGGAGGTATTGTGCTGGCAAGAAAAACAGCCAGAAGTTACACAATTGCTATCTAATTGAAATGGATACTAAACCCTAATCATGAAAGCCTTCTTCTGAGAAATACGTAAAAAATCCAAAATTCATTTCAAAATTAGCTGACTTGAATATTTTGTACCTTAACAACTATACAGCAAGAGAGATGGCTCAAAGGCAGAAAGAGAATTGACCTGAAATTCTCATTAAAATCACAATAAAATGAGGCTTTAAGGAAGATGTTCTTTTCTCTTCTCTAGGTATGATATGAGAGAGTGGAAACTCCAAACCATTTCACATCCTTCCCTTGCTCCACTTCAAATCTCTTCCTGCCAGTGCTTGAAAGAGGCGTTGGGGCACTGTTAACCCTGAGGGTACCCAGCTCTAAACTCAGGAATGGTGTTTTTCTGAAGCATGGCCGTTTTCAGCACTGGGGATAAAATTCTTAGCAGGTGTGAAGGGGCTACTTCCATCCCTGATTTTGGGGTCTGCAGAGGCCATAGAGGGGTGCAAGATTTCAGTGCTGTCCTTCTTTGCCCCTAGTACTTACACAGCACAGGTCATCATCCCTGCGCTGCCACTGGCATAACCCTGAGCATGCTCAGGTGAGCCAGGAAGGATTTCACCAGCAATACCAAGTGTCATCCCAGTCTGTGGCTGTTAAAAGCTGGCTCTGGGCACATAATATAATACATTGAGATTAAAGGAAGCACATTTGTCCTGCTGGTAATATCAACATTATATGAATGAGTGAGTTCTGATATCAGCTAATTAGGAGCAGGTTTATTGCAGCATCTGTCACCTGGAGTTAAGCAATTTATCCTGGGAGGCTCCTTATGGGGAGGGGGCTGTGAAAAGCTGGCAGTGGGGAAGGTGCAGGATGTGGGATAATGTCTGTGCCTCAGCACTGCCAGAGGAAATCCGCACTGGAAAAGTGGGAAGGGCATGCTGGAAAACATACAAGCAAATAGATGCGTTGTAGTAGCCTAATTGCCTAGCTTGCCAATAATTTTGGAGAGAGAGCCATGGCAACAGTGGGATCATATGCATGGAGCCAGTGGGCTTACTTCTTCCCTTGGATGAGGCAGTGCCTGTCCTTTCCCTTAGAAAAGCATCTTGGTTTAAACCAGCTACAAGGTAGCATCCTTCAGCAGCACTGGTACCTCCCACAACACTGGTACCCATTGCCTCCCATTCTGCCAGCCAAGGCTCACAACTGTGCTCAAGAGCACTGTCATCCCCACTGCTGGCCAGAGAAGCATGGGCAGGAAAAAGATGCCCCTTCCCTGGAACCCCAGTGTTTGAATTCCCCACCATAAGCTTCCAGAAGACATGGGAAAAAAAGTCCCATGCAGGACATTATTTGCAGAGAGCACTCATAATGATGTGTCAGGGAAGTTCTCTGTGATTTCTATCTGTTCTGCTCAGCTTCCCATTCCTACCAGAGAAAAAAGTAGTCCTCTTCATTTACAACGTCTCATATTCAAAGCTTTTTACCCTCATTGCAAGAAGCAGCATAAAAACCAAATATGCAAGATTTTGCCCTAACCCACATCCCAGATCCTGGTTTGTAGGATAATCCAGCACTGCGTTTGAGTCCAAATTACTAAAATTCACTGCTGCATTTTAAGTAAGTCATAAATTTTGGTGATCATAGTAAAAAGCCTGGAGTAACCCAGCACTGAGGTTTCCAGACAGTTGGGGTGGAACAAAGAGGGATTTAATCTCCTGGCAAAGGAGAAGGGTTCATGAGGAGTCCCTAAACCTGCCCAAGGAAGGTGCTGGTCCTAATTTTAGGCTTGCAGGTGCTCTGAATTGCAGATGCTCATTTCCCTGTGATGTGCAGCTCCATCATCCCTCCCACCCAGTGCTGCTGGGTATCAGGAATCCCTGTCCCTGTTTTCTGCAATGACCCCCACTTTGGGGCTGGCACCTGACACATTCCTTTCTTCCACTTCTTTGCCTGCCCTCCTCTGTATTTTGTTCTCAGCACTTACAAGCAGGACTAATGTTTTGTTTTAATATGGTTTCCTGACAGTTCTTATGTTTCTGCTTCCTATTGCTGGCTGCAGGAGTGGGATTTGATAGCTGGAGCATGACTGGTGTAGCGTGGATTTCATCTGCTCTACAAATACCTGGTGGTTTGCTCCTGTCCCCACACTCCTGCAGGACATTTCACCATCATGAGTGTGGGGAAATTACCTCTATGTGCATGGTACTTTTTTAGCATCATTATCCCTTGCATAAGGCTGTTTTTTTCATGGTATACAAGAAGATACCAAGCGTTTGTAGGTAACTTGTTAAAACAAATAAACTTGAAAAGATGCCACAAAGTTTTACACCTTTTATCCAACCCTTAATCTTTAAAATTAAGCAAAGCTTTAGATTCAAATACTGATTTTGGTGCTGGATAATGGAAGGGCCAGGGTAGAGTTGTGAAAACCAGCTGTGCATTTCCTTTCCTCTGCTCTAGGACAGCACATTGTCATCAGTTTCTTTTATTTGCACACCTGGAACCAGGCAAAGCACACAGCTGGGAACAGTTGCTGGCCATTCCTGATGCTTTGCATTCCTCTGGAGAGATCAGAAAACTACCATCACTAAGAAGTAATTAAGCAGGATAATTAATAAAGACGTAGTATAGATGAAATGAGAGTTGTGGTACCACCAACACTGAGAACATGAAAGATTTTGGAATTTTTTGTGTTTTCAACAGTTTATCCATTTGTAGAAAGTTGTGGTGGTTACAACTGGGAGCACAGGTTCCCCAGGGCTGAGGCATCTTCCCACGTTGGCTTTCCTGGGGCTCAGAATCATCTCATTAAAATCAAGCAGCTTGAGCTGCTCCTCAGAGAAATTCAATAGCAAAGCCAAGGCTGAAAAAAAAACATGCATTATAAAAATATGTGTGCAAATACCCTCCTGAATGCAGCCTCCTATGGAAATGTGTTCAAGTGCTGAGGGAGGCTGGGGGAGCTGGGCAGTGCATTCACCTTTTCATACTTATGTGTGCTTCCATCTTGTTATACAAGGCACAAGACTTATGGAGATGTTTCTTAGTCATTAAATAGAGTGAAATCACTACAATAACTGAGGTTTTACCCATGCTCGACCTCACCAGAGTGTCTGGGCTGTTGGCAGGTTGGTTTTTCAGCTAAGCAAATACCAGATAAAAGAAGGAAAAACCACATTTCATCTCTCTTAGCCTCAGGCCAGAGAGTCTTTGTGACCCATCTCCATATTAAAATCCAGTTAAGTGTGTCCTGAGACTCAGCTGACATCATTAATAGAGTGCATATGTTGTTATTTCATCTTCAGTTATGTGAGTGTTGGGGGTAAGCATGGCCCAGTAATAACACAGCCCCCACCCACAGGTGACTCTTATCCTGGAAGATGCTGAACAGGTTTGCAGAAGTGTCTGGGAGTAGGGGTGTGTTTTTTGCAAGCATTAAGCACCCAGTTGGCCCTCTGCTGAAAGTGTTCCCCAGCTCTAAGGCACTGCAAGTGCCAGCAATGCTGTACTGCAGGTTATGAGAATTATCTCCCCTACCATGGTATGCTCTGCCTTCAGAAATTATGTGCTGGTACAAGGATGTCTCAGGGAGAAACAGTTTGGGGGACCTAATCTCCATTTCAAAATGCTGATTTTAGGGCAGGTTTAAATGATGTTTTTCAAGCAGAATTACCAGCCTGTGCTCTCTGATATGATTATCATCTTCTCTCTTATTTGCCTGCAACTGTTTCTAGCAGTGCTCCATGCCAGTACAGGCACAGACCTGAGTTCACAAGACATTATGACCCATCTTCTCCTACCATCATTGCTCTTGGGACCTACTTTTGGGGTCTTCATTCCCAGTAAGGAAAGGAAGGCCAGCAAACTTTTATTATCATGAAATACACATATTTAAGCATCCAGTTATCAGCACAGTGTGGGTCCTGCACAGTTCATCTCAGCTTGGAATGCCACACATGGAATGACAGACTTTTCTGCCAGACAGAGTAGCTCCAGCATCTTTAAACCATACATTTGGTGTGTGCAATAAATCTGGTAAATACTACTAAAATCAGTGCTGGCAAAGGCCAAATTAAGGGCTTATGCTGTAGAGTTTCTGAGAGTAACACTGGGAATGGCCCCTCTGTGAGTGATTTGAAAGCAAAGCAAGGGCTGCATAAACGTAAATACCAGAAGATGCCAAACCCAGGTGTGTTCACCCAACTGAGATCCTGTAAATCCTAATTTATACAGGAAAGCTCTCCTCAGGGCAGAGCCATGGTAAGCAACAGAAATGTCTGCAAAAGTAAACCCCTGCGCAGCCAGCTAGAATTTAATTCATTTGGAAAACAACCCCACAATAAAACAACACAATAGCTGAACAAAAAAAAGGACAAAAAGTTAAGTTAAAATATAGCTCTATAAACCAGTACCTATAAAACAGAAATGTTGGGAAAGGAGTTTTTAAATGGGTTGGGAAAGGTACTTTTATGTTATAGCATTTATTTTGCTGAGCCCTGTGACCAGATCCCAGGTTGCCTTAAATAACAGTGACTGGCAGTGAGAAGCAGCATCCTTATCCTCCTGCCTTGTGAGGGTTAGCCGAAACCTCCATTGAGAAGGCAGCGTAGAAGCACCTTGGCAGCTTTTTATGGCTCTGAAGGCTGCCATGGGGTTTTGTAACTTATTTTGTAGGACTTAGAGAAGCAGAGGCTCCCATCAGCAAGCAGATCACACGTGTCTTCAGTCTGTGCTGTGCCTGCACTACTTCGTCTCTGCTTTCATCTGTGCTGCAATTGAGGCTGAGCAGCAATAGGGGACATTAGTAGATTTCGAATGAAGCACCAAATCATTAGGGACGTAAAGTGGGATTAAGCAACACAGCTAATTAATTGTAACAGCTGACTTGAGCACCGAATTTGGAAGACTGCGTTAGACTAATTCCCCTGCGCTCATATCCTGGGGGCATGCTCTCCCGAATACAGAAGGATACAAAAGCCCATCTGCAGGTACATACCTTAAATAACCCAGCCACAGACAAGGCAGGAAGAAAGAGAGGCAGGGACCACCAAGGAACATCAGCAGTGGTGTCCCTGGCCAGATAGTGGGAACCATTGACCCTGATATAGGTGATGGAGGTGGAAGTGGCCATGGTGACATGAAGGTAGCGGTGACATGAAGGACATCATGATTTGCTCAAGTGGTTATATTGGGATAAACATCCTGTTTCAGGCCACTTATATGCAAATATGACTGTGTACCTAACTTGTTGGATGTTCCTGAGCACAAGTGTGAGCAAAGGTGATAAAGCCGTGATTGAAGGTGTACGATTCATCTTCTGGAGCCACAGAAAGGGGTTGTGAAATGTGTGGAAACATGTGGAGGAGTTTGCTGACCCTAAGTCAGAGCTCCCCAGCAAAAGGGCTTTGCAGCTTCTCCTGAATGTGACTTTGTACCATGTCATGATTCCCACACTTCCAGGGCTTTGGCATTTTGGCTGTTTTTCATTAAAAACCTAGCCCATTTCAGAAACAAACATTTTATGATGAGTGGATACAGCCTGAAAGAAAATGTGGCTTTTAAGTAGCTCGTGTTTTCAGTAATGTTTTTATTCAAACCATCCCTGACATTCTACTCCTGTGTTTTTCTGCACTAAACATCAATTTTCATACAATGCTGGGGAGATGTTCAGTGTAGCTTTACCCTACCCATGAAACTTCCCTCTAAGCTTTGCATCACGAGGATGGGCTGAGAACATGGCTTTATCACTTGTCCCTGCCTCAAGACCATGCCAAGGAGGGCTGGGGACAGTGGGCCAATGCTTTTTTCTAAAAATAAATGTATCCTAATAGGAAGTTATTACTCAAAATCACTCAAGAAAATGGACTTTGGTCATAAGGCAACAAAAAGATGCTTGGATGTAATTAAATGTAACTGCAGTGAATCAGGGTAAATAATAATTTGCACAGCTAATTCATTTTTAGAGGTGACACAGCACTAATGAATGAATAGAAAGTGTCTTCTTTCTGTGGGAAGGGCAGAAAGAGGCTTTTTGGAAAAGTATTTTAAAGGTAAAAGCAACACGGGATGGAAAAAAAGTACAAAAAAAAAAAAGGATTTGAGCAAAACCAGCACAAAGAGGTCTACACAAACAGGCTATTCATGAGTGGTTTTAATGGGATTTATTCAATTTCTGTCAAATGTATCACTTTTATGAAGAAATACACAGTGCTGCTCACCTTTCATTAGCTGGAAAAGAGCTCCAAGTTCAAACCTGGTATCACCTTAAAACCAAATAAACCTCTATCTACCAACACATTTCACATTGTTTTGATACACCACCACCTCCTCCCAAAACCAAAACCAATTGGGATGGGGCTCCAGCCTTCCATTAGCTGGATCCAGCTGGAGTGAGCATGGCATTACATGAAGCTTCAACAGTCAGCCAGGAGGCTGCTCTTCCTTGCCAAATTCAAAAACTTCCCTGTGTTCCTGTTAACTGTTTTCATCATGCAAAATTTCACCAAAGAAAGCATCGAGCTTATAGAATCATAGTATCATTTGGGTTGGAGAACACCCTTAGAATCACTAAGTCCAACTGTTAACCCAGCACTGCCAAGTTCATCACTAAACCATATCCCTCAGTGCCATATCTACACGTCTTCTAAGTACCTCCAGGTATTCAGGTATTCAGTGACTCCACCACTTCCCCGAGCAGCTTGTTCCAGTGCTTGACAACCCTTTTGGTGAGGACATTTTTCCTAAGATCCCATCTAAACCTCCCCTGGCATAACTTAAGGCCATTTCCTGTTGTCCTATTGCTCATTACTTGGGAGAAGAGACCAACCTCCACCTCAGTACAACTTCCTTTTCATATAGTTGTAGAGAGTGATAAGGTCTCCCCTCAGTGTCCTTTTCTCCAGCCGAAATAACCTGTTTCCCCAGCTGCTCCTCACGAGATTTGTGCTCCAGAGCCTTCACATGTGGTCCAAAGAAGGACCATCAAGGAACATCTCCTGGACAGCAGGGTCACAGGTACACTGCAGAGACCCAAAAGGTGCATTAAAATGTTGTGCTTTGCTTTTGGAGCTCTGTGTGGGAATAAAGTGGTTTGAAGGACGTGCCTAGTGCCAGGGTGAGGGGATGGGCTTGGGATTAACTGGTATAAATCTGTTGTGTGCACCTGCAAGCAAGTCTGCTTCAGTGAGACTTTTTTTTTTTGCAGTGAAGTTAAGCTGAGCCAGTGCATTAAATCCTGTTTTGAGACCAGATCCAGGCAGGGAGAGCCAAGCAGCCTCAGGTCACCTGCTGGGGACTGCACTCATCTCAGGAAGGCTGAGGAGCACCACTGTGAAATCCCAGGGTTTGATACTGCGGGGACATAGGCTGGAGTGCAGCACAGCCAACATTTGCATCACCCTCCCTTTTACAGACCAGGTCTCCCCTGAATTTGTGGCCCAATGCAAAACCCTGAGGAGGAGTGGTGGGACTTCCACTCGTGCTCCTCAACAACTTATCACCAACATTAATAGTCCATTCTTAATTAACCTCTGCCATCTGCTTTTTCATGTGTAAAATCAATGCTACGGTGGTGTGGAGATGGTGCAGGAATAGACAGAGCAATCAGTGCAGGAATTACAGCTGGAGGGCCAGTGACCCTGCAGAGAGCCTCCCAGGGCTGCCGGCTGCCCGTCAGATGTGTTATAGCACTAAGATTTGCGTGCCATAAATAAATAAATGAATAAATATTCTCACTAGCCTATGCTCAGGGAAATAAACAAACAGGTGTCTTCTCCCAGCTGAGAATGAACAGTATTGGCTGTATGTTAATAATTTACCTCTAGCTCTTGCCAGCTCCTGTAGGTATTTATTGCTGCCCAGCTCATTCCCACTGGTACCAGCAGAGCCTGGCCAGGTGAGCCTGTTACAGGCACCAGCTTCATCTGTACTAGCCTGAGAACAATTCCCCTAAAAGACAATTACATGTTCTTCCACGTGCAGGGGCTCCAGGATGTTTGCTGTTAGCAAGTTATTTTAACCCTTCTTGTAGTGAATGCTGTCATTTCCTTTCCTGCTGAGTTTTCCAGCCTTTGGCCCATAGATTATTGTTTACCAAAATCACCCAGGTGTGCTGAGAGCCCCCAGAGCAGCACTGGAGCAGCTGCCAGGGCTGAAACTCTGAAGCAATGCTTGGCCTGGCAGCATGGACTGCACCGGGATTACAATCATATCCAATTTCTCATTCTGAGGATAAAAAGCAGAAGACATCTCTATTTTGCTCAGTGCACTCCCAACCCTTGTGTGTAACCCCATCCTCCTGCCCACCTGGATGCATGTGCTGGTTGCAGCAGGGCTGTGCTCGGCAGCATAACAAGCTCATTAGGAAACATCTCATTAATTGCAGCAGGCTCTGGATCAGACTTTGTTTGACATCAGCAAACATGGCCCACATGGAGATGCCGGGTGCAGAGCATGCCCAGGCTGGGAGCTCCCCCACCACAGCCCTACCTGTGGGAGGGGGAATGAAAGCCAGATCTGCCCTGATACTCCATTCAACCATGTGACATTTTTTTCCTTTAAAAAAAAAAAAGAGAAGATCTCAGATAAGAACACCAATGTTTTCCTTCCCCCAGCTCCAAGCAAAGAACTGTTTTATAAATCATTTCAGACAAACAGAGACAATCAAATCTTTGTTTTCAATTCATGCTGGAGATACTGTGCAGGCGCTGATAGCCTTGGATTGCTTCACTCCTCACCAATAAATCTGCCATTTGCAATACAGGGTCTGCCAAGAAAATCCCCCTAGGCTTGGTCTGGCTTCAGCAGAGGATATGTGAGCAGGACTGTATAAATATTGCAGTTTAGGCCAGTTCCCTCTCTTGCAGCTTTTGCAAACCCAGGAAGTTTCCTCTTGGCAGTATGCACATCAGATACGAGTGATGGTTCGTGTTTGCTCATGCAACCTGATTTTTAGATTATTTTTTTGCTTGAAATTCATTGTGTTTTTAGACACTGGTGGGAGAAGGAGAGCAAACAGGGCAGTGCCACAACCCTTCTGCTGGCCCTGGCCCTTCCCAGCCACTCTGCAGCTTTGTGACTGGGAGATGATGGGGAGGCTGCATTATCTCTGCTACAGGGTGTACCTGGGGATGGGGAACAGTGACCTTGAAAGACTCCAGCAATATGCTGATGCTCCAGGAGGAGGGCGGAAGAGCCTTTTTCTGCTCTGAGTAAAGTATTTCTAGCAAAATCAGAGTCCTGCAAATGCTGGTGCTGAGTCAAAACCTATGAACTGTGCCGTGCGAGCCAGGTTGGCAGGCTTTTTTTGTTGAAACGTTAGAAATTAAGGATATTCTAGAACATTTCATTTTTATTTTTTTTATCCACTCTTGTGCATAGAGGCTGGACCATGCAAAGCAACATCGGTGCTGGGCAGGGCAGCCTCTGGACTGCACCACTCCTGCCTTGGCCCCTGAAGCCAAGCAGGATCACCACTTATGTGGCATTAGAAAAGACATTTTTGTCTGCTTAGAACAGTTTATAGATTTTGCATGAACATACAACAGTGTGATTTGGGTTTTTTGGGGAAAACTGTTTTTCCCTCTGGTAGCAGGATTTGTCTCAGTGTAGGTAATACGGTGATCTGGGGTAAATCAAGAACACTTAAATATAAACCTATATGTATGCTTTCATACATATTATATAAATGTATACTATATATATTATATAGTACATATGGTCAACACACATATGTTTATGTACATAGGCCAGTGGAAATCAAGGTATGTCTGTGCCACACATACAAGCAGCAGTAAGTTATTCTTATCGTTGACTGGCATTTTTCTTTTAAAGGATGCAGGATTGGTGGTGCTCAGTTCCCATCACTGTGCTCTCCCATCAGGACTCCAGTTTCAGTCTGTTTATGGATTGTTGGCACTTAGGATTGAAGGATCAGTACTTGCAGAGTTTGTAGTCTAGTAACTCATTTTATGGTTCAGGTAAAAGCCTATTTTCTAGGTTTCAGGAGTGATTCTGGGGCAAATCCTACTGTGTGACCAAGAGACAGCTAATTGCAAGCCTTGACAATGCCAGCAATGGTCAGCTTGTCCCTCTGACAAAAAGTGCATTAAATGCAGCAATCTATAAGAACTGGTACCATGGAGCAGCAGCTCAAATAAATTAAGGCAATAATGCAGATAGTAAAGAATATCATTTGCAGCCCCTGGGCTTTTTGGGGTAATTATTTGTAGCACAGTACTGTATTCAAAGGGCAAAGCTGTGCTTGTCAAGAGCTTTCTGCGTGGGTATTTGAGGGCTTGTGGTACCCTGGACACAGGGATCCCAAAAGTCATCTGGGCACGTTGGTGGTCCATATCTGGGCCTGGAGCACAGTCATGATCCAGCTTTGGCTGCAGGAGCAGAGCATTCTCCTTTACATTCATGGAGAAGTCAGCAGGAAACCTGGACTCAGCGGCTTCCTGGACAATGTGAGTGAGCTTATGTGACGGGAGCACTGCCTGCTCCCACAGCCGTCTCACTGGCAGGTTTTGTTTTTTTCGTGGGAACTAACCAAGAGTTTTTTTCCCTTTGGATTAGGGAAATGAGCCATTCTTGCTGCAGCCACCTGGGGAAAACCTCCCCAAGCAGACACCTGCCCTGGGAAACTGCCCCACAGCAGAACTGAGGCTCCCCAGGACCCTCCTCCTTTCAAGGGGGCTCCCAGGGCTTCTCGCCGCTCTGATTTTGTGCAGCAATCAGGGCCATGAAGCACAAGGCTTTGCTGAGAAGCCCTGGAGGAATGTAAACCCAGGCGGATCACGGAGAAGGAGCAAATAAAGTTAACTGGAACGTTTTCCTCCGTGGGTCAACCCCCATCACACCCCATATATGGAGGCAAAGCTCACAGGATGAAGTGCAGAGTAGTGCAATAAATTCTGCGTCCATCACGGCTCTGCTTCCCTCTCCACCTCCACCCTCCAGTCCTGATTTATGCCATGGGGGAAGAGAAGCAAGTGTGCACCTTCATGCCCAACTTCTCGGGAAGGGGGAGATCTGTGGCAAAGGCACCCCCAGGAAAAAATAGTTGGGGTGCAAAATAGAGATGTCCTCTGCAGATGGGATGGAGGTGGAAATGCACAGAACCAGACCTGGGAAAATCACAGTCCATCCCCAGTTCCTCTGCAGAACATGCTCACACATCCCCACCAATGTGTAATTCATCTTTCACCTGCTCTACTGCAGATGATGGGGTGGACCTGAAGAGCACTCTTAGGAGACACACTGGTCTTGAAACAAATCTGATTGCTGTTGTAATGCAGCAGAAATTAATTTTTACTGAACAAGATCCTCTTTTGCCTTTTCTTGCAGATTATGTCTCTGGCCCTCTCTGAAATCTCTGCCCCAAAACACCCCTGAGGTCAAAGTGTCCTCTGGTCCTTGTGTGATGTTTTGCGGTCAGCACAGGTGTGAATCAGAGCGCTTGGACCCACTCATATAAAGAGGGTTCCTCAACACATATAGGGGGTGCAGCAGCTCCCAGGTTTACAAAACAGCAGCATCCCAACCTGCATGTGTGCACCTCCTCAGAAAGTCAGGGACTAAAGTCAGCAGGCTCCAAAAAATGCCTAAAACAGGTAGGAAAGAAAGGAGTGTAGGTCTCTCTTCTCTCACAGGCTCTTAACTTTCTCTGTATTTTGACATCTTTCTCTCCATTGATTGTCCTAGGCTGGTAAACTCTTCTAGGATTGAGAGGGTAACATATTCATTTATCATTAATTAGAGCCTAAAGTTTCTTGTGTCCCAGGGAATACAGAGAGCTGCTGTGCATTGCCCTTCAGTGCTCTGTATTGAAGGATCTTAAAAATTTAGAAAAAAGTGCTCAAGCCCCAGTTTCTGATTTTTATTAAAAGTATCTCATATGAAAATAAAAGAAAAGGTGGAAAGCAATATTAGAAAGAGAAGTTCTTCCTCCTGGGTTGCTAGAAGGAGCAGAGAAGTCGGGCTGCAGTCCGAAGGAGCACCCAGTGAGGCTGGACAAGCCTCGAGATGGAAACCGAAGTGTTGCTGCAGTGTGTGCTGTTAAAGAAAGGCGTGGGATTAGGGAAATGTATAATGCGCCATTATGTGCAATTTCCTTTTTAAATTTCCTTTCTTAATAATTATTCCTATTATGTAGGTGGACAGTCTCTTAATATAGATAAAGACCTTTGCAGCTGCTCCTTCATCGGTCTTGTGTTTAATATGCACTTTATAATTAGCCTGGAAGGGAAGACCCATGCTTACAGTCAGCCCCTGTTCTCTCAGATCATTTTTAATCTGAGATGGGCTCAGCTGGGAAGAGCTGATAAGAGCTTCTGTACATGACAAACAGGGCTTTAATCTCTTCTTTCCATTTGTAGTGCACTCATTACACAAATTTGTCTCTGAATGACCCCAGCACATTAAAAATTACCCATCCTGGATGCTGTATCCTTTCTTTTAAACTTTCTTAAAACCCTCAGTTTGACCCTGGGACTTACAGAATGGGGGGAGGCATTCACAAGGGGCTGAACAGCAAAAGTCACCAATTACCTCCTATAACCTGGTAAACCCCTTGCTTTGACTTTATTTGCCAGCTGTCAAACCTTGAGAAAAGCTTTTGCTGGGCAAGGACCATTATGATCCCTATCACATTTAGGAGGTATGCACAGAGGGGTTCCTCCTGCAGAGGGCTGGTAACAAGAATAATGAAGTCCAATGGTTGGAGCTGGAAGCTGGGCATGCTCCAGCTGCCAGTGATACACATCTTCAGTCATGAGGATACTTCTGACCCTGGGTCAATTCTCTAGCAATTTTGGCCAAGCCAGACTGAATTTTGCTGTAGAAGAGATGTCAAAAGCTCAAACTGACATTGTAAACATGATGCCAGATTTACCAGGCAGAGCTTTTCACTTGCCACCTGGAACAGGTCATGTGGGAGGACCACATATTTCATCCTTCCCATCTCTTGATAATTACATTAGCAAACCAGTTTCATGTTAGTCTGGGTGAGATAAAGCTGTTTCTGATCAACAAAGTCTACATCTACATTCCCCCCCCCCCCAAAAAAAAAAGAAAACAAACGTTTTTGGCATTTCTGCAAATCTTTGTCCCATGGATGGCTTTGGGGGTGCTCTTGCATTATTTCACTCAGGTCCTCTTTGGTGGGGAGGAGGGCTCACAGACGCCCCCAAAGGATTTCAAATTGCAGTAGAGTTAAGTGGGGTCCTGACGGGGGTCAAGTGTAAGGCCATCCCAAGAAGATGACATCGTGGGACCTCCCATGATGCCAGTGGCTTCATGCCCAGCCATGGCGACACCAACCACACCACCCCAGACGTCTCCTGTGACTACAGCCTGGACAAAAAGACAATAAAAGACAACACTTAATCAGTCCTTAATTAATTATAATAGGATAAGGAGTCTGAAAGGATATGGAAACATATCTGAACTTTCTAACAGCATTAGAAAAATTGCTGTTTGCTCCTGGTGAGTTAGAAATGTGAGTGTGAGTGTAAGACAAAATTTTACTAAATATACAATTTTTCCCTTTAATAAACCATCCAAGCTGTATTAAGATGAATGAGAAAGGGTCTTTACAACATCCCCAGTTACAGCAAGCTCACTCAGGGCTCCAGTGGATGTAGGTAACTGCCTTTGTATTAAAGTGGTGTGATAACTAAATAAATTGATAATTTTTAATTGTCAAATTAAAATTTTTAGATGTGGTCTTGATGTTAATTTGCTGAGAGATACAAATAATTATTTGCACTTTTGAAATATTTAATCTGAACATTAAATATGCTCAGTTCATCAGCCTTAAGCACCTCGGAGACCGGTAGGAGCTAAAGATAGCGCAAATCTGGCACCAGGAAAGACATTTCCTCTTCACTTCCAACAAGGTCTAACTTTGACCCGTCATCTCCATATTGGGAAATATCAGTGTGAACACTGCCATTTGCTCTTCTGAAGGAAAGCCATCATTTGTCTCTGGCTAAATCACAAAACTGATTTTTTTTTTGGTAGGAAACTACTCCTGGAGTACAGCACAAAGTTCAACTGTAATAATAATTTCTCGGTGTGCCACCAAAAACCATCCCAAGCAATGCCACAATTCCCTGTTTTTCCATTACACCAATTCCCACTTTGCTTTTATTAGTGTAAAGAGGTTTACATCAAGTTGCACTAAATGCTACCATATTTATTAAAAATTCAAAGAAGGCTTTAAATTAGACTTGAAGCGGTAGAATGGAGTATTGGCATGGGGGTGGGAAGGTGCACTGCGCATGAGAAGGCAAACATCATCACTGGCATTCTGCCTTGAAGGGCAGGAGATGGCTCTGCGAAAGCCCTCTTCCAATGGTGAAACACTGCTGGGAAGGGTGATGAGGTATAGGAACCCTACCAAATGTCCACCTGCAACCCTCAGCCTAGTTCCCACCAAATGCAACTGCCCAGGTATTTCTGGAAGAATTAGGGCAGAAAGTGTGTGCAGCATACTCCTCATTTTGCTGGTTCCTCTCCTTATTGACTCCAAATGACAGTTCTTACATGTCCTCAGACTCCAGTTTCGAACAACTGCAACAGCATGAGGTTTCAGATAAAAGCTGAGTTAAAATGGCTGTGTTGACATCTCCTGCAGGAAAAAATACATGTTAGGCTGGAGCTGATATTTTTCCAAGAGAAATTTTTGCTTTTCATGAAAACTTATGTTTTGGAAGAACCCTCTGCATGCAGATCTTGACCTGTTCACCGCTCAGTGGAGATAAAGCCTTCACAAGGGTATCCACCTCTGTTTGATTTTAATTTATCAGGTGTAAGGGTGTCTGATGCTCCTGAAACAGTAGTAAATAGAGATGTATGTGTCATCATTCATGAGTTTACAAAAGGGCACAGGCTTTTCATTACATAGTGAGTGGCTCTTCTTTGCTTTGTTGTAGTCAGCTGAGCTTTCCAAATCCCCAAATTAATGTGATCTTATGAAGACTTGCTCAGCAGCACAAAGACTTCTATTCAGATAGTGTCAAGGAAACAATCCAAGAAAATGTTCCTTTCAAATGTCTTCTCTGCGAGTACATTCAGACAGTTTCTTGAACTCACAACCAGCTACAACACTGATTTAATTCCGTATTTGTTTAGAAAGATTTATCTATTCATGCAAGATGGATAAAGAGAAAGGCTACTGGGGTACCTTGAGTGGCACCATGCAGCATGAGGTTACCAGCACCTCAGTATAACCTGTTTCAGTTTTAAATTTTATTCTTAAAACCTTTTTTCTTGACTGTTTTCAGTCATAATTGATTTTTAAAGAGAATATGACGACAGTTCTTACTTGCATTTAAAGATTTTGTCCTTGAGAAGAAATGTAGGAATCACATGAATTGAAAGGAGAATAAAAATAAAGCTCTTCACTCAGGCTTTCATGGCCTGGGTAGCATCAACATCTACATATCAATTCCTTCTGCTCTGCTAGCTGAAGAATATTTTTGCATTCTTCAGACTACCATACCCCTGCCTGAAAACAAGACGTCTCTGGAGATCTGTTTTCTTGAGCTTGAGGTCATGTGTAAACCAGAGGCTCCACTGAAAAATAATCCTACACTTTGGGAAGTCTTTTGAATAAATGATTCAATCTGTTTTCTGACCAAGTAGTTTGAAGGCTCCAATTTGCAGTGATTTAACACACTTGAGAGGAGAAGTTCAATAAAAAGCTCATTCAAGGTGGAAATCACAGCAGTAGTTATGCATGCATATTTCAAACATCACAGTGCAATAAATCGATATAGAAAAGTAACACAGAAAACAAACACATCTATTTGAAGGCAAAAATAGAAAAAAAATGTTTTACAGAAATAATACAACTCCAGTTAACAAAAGCAGTGTTAGCTTACCACTGCCTTTATTACCTTATGTACTATTCTTGGATGCACAAACGAAGAGCTACCGCAGTTTTGCTCAGCAGCATCATAAATACTACCCCAAATTCACTTAAAGTTAATAAACAGGTAGAACCAATCTGACAAAAATAATTCCAGACTTCCAGCAGGGATAATGTGCCCTGATAACACCGTGAGCAGCCCCTGCAATTCTCCACAGCACCTGGTGGACAGAAATTTCTGCAGAAGAAAACTGACAGAATCACAGAATCTCAAGGGTTGGAAGGGACCTCAAAAGCTCATCTAGTCCAACTCCCCTGCAAGAGCAGGGTAACCTAGAGTACATCACACAGGAACTGGTCCAGGCGGGCCTTGAATATCTCCAACGTGGGAGACTCCACAACCCCCCTGGGCAACCTGTTCCTCTGTTCCTGTGCTCTGTCACTCTCACAGTAAAGAAATTTTTCCTGATGTTCACATGGAACCTCCTATGCTCCAGTTTACACCCATTGCCCCTTGTCCTATCACTGGATATCACTGAAAATAACCTAGCTCCATCATCCTGACACTCACCCTTTACACATTTGTAAACATTGATGTGGTCACCCCTCAGTCTCCTCTTCTCCAAGCTAAAGAGTCCCAGCTCCCTCAGCCTCTCCTCATAAGAGAGATGTTCCATTCCCTTAATCATCTTTGTAGCTCTGCGCTGGACTCTTTCAAGCAATTCCCTGTCCTTGAACTGTGGGGCCCAGAACTGGACACAATAATTCAGATGCGGCCTCACCAAGGCAGAGTAGAGGGGGAGGAGAACCTCTCTTGACCTACTAACCACACCCTTTCTAATGCACCCTAGGATGCCATTGGCCTTCTTGGCCACAAGGGCACATTGCTGGCTCATGGTCATCCTCCTATCCACCAGGACCCCCAGGTCCCTTTCCCCTTCACTACTGTAACTGACGGTGGTTTCCCATGTGGTGTTCCCAATTGTGCTTTGTGGGGCCAGGCTTTGTGTTTGGGGCAAGAGCCCTGGGTTTTTTGCATCATGTCCCTGCACTGAATTTCAATAAGGGTCCCAGCTGGCAATGGTTAAGCCAGAGGTTAAGTTTGGAAAAGTTGCTGCCAAAAAGATAGTAATTTATCCAAGCATGCATAGCAAAGGTTCATACATTTCTAATCAGTACGTGGCAGGAGCTACCACACCACAGGAATTTATACCCAGCTGCTACAGGGTATGGCTCTCATTGCTTTTATAGTGGTGGTGCATTGCTGGTGTGTGTCTTATCATCTCCCCACCCAGTGCTCTGTAGAGCATAACTTGTGCAGCTGAGCTCAGCATAGAAAAACATCTGCTGGAGTTTGCAGAGTAAAGCTCATATATGTACATGTGTACATGGAGGGAAGACTTTCAGCATCCCGTTTTTGTTATCTTAAAAAAAAATTTGCTTGGGAAAAAAAAACTGGGGAGTTGGACCTCCCCATATGAAGCAAGGCAGAGGCAGTGGGGCTCAGGAGCCCTTTTCCAAGGATGGCTTTGTGTGCATCATCTTTTGCTGTTCATGTGTGTCACCTCTTGCACTTCTTCCAGCTCTCCAGGCTTGACAAAGGCTATGTTTTCAGCTGTGCTCAGCTAAGCACTGCTGCAGCACCTGCAATACGCTTGGCATCCCATTTCATCCCCTAAAATTCAAATTAAATGTCATGCTCTCCAGCTTAATTGTTGTCAGATCTGACTTGTGATTCTTTTAAACACTATTTGTCATCAAAGTATGTGCAATTTGGTCAGAATACTGATACTACTTTAGTAATAGTTAATTTTCAATGACCATTATAAACCTTTTAATTGTGAATTAAATTTCTGAAGCCAGTTTCTGGTATCTACAGTTGTCTATGGTCAGAGGTGAGTTACACTGGAAAAATTTAGCAGAAACTGGTCACTGTCAGGTTATTTCGGGGGAAGAATCTACCCAAATGCTTAGTTTTACTCAAACTTCATTTGTTTTTAAAATCTCACTGACAAAGAACAAGAGGGCTTCAAGGAATATGTTCCAGTGTTACAGTAATTCAGCTAATCCATCTTGCACCTTGAGCTGGCATGCCAGTGTCTTCACACAGGTTTATGCAGGCACAAAATACAGTATACAGCTTGCATAAATAAATTTTAAATAACCTTAGATAAGAGTCACAGTTATTTGACAGCACTTACTAGGCATTCAAACTTCTTTTCTCCGTGTTCCTAGTAAGATAGCTGTAAAAAATCCTGCCTCTCTACGTCTGAGTCACCACTGACTCACAGATAAAACTATCCACGCTTGTTTTGGATAAGCCAAGAGTACAAACACAGTCTGTGGCATGCTGCGATACCTCAGAGCATCTGTCTGCCCAAACAGAAATTAAACTTCTTAGCATGAAACACGCTGGCTCCCGCCAATCCATTTAATGAGCTGTACAAGGCTGCCAGAATATCATCCCCACTTTGCATCTACTTATCCTCTCACCCAATGCACTCCAAGACGAATTCATTACAGCAGCGTGTTTGGATTTAATATCCACCAGTTTCTGGACTGAAAGATGTTTTCTCCTCTTTTTCAAGTCTGCAAAGCTTTCCACTTCATTGTCCTTGCCACAGAAACACCCAAGAGATGTTGTTCCCCTTTGACGAGTGCCCTTGGGATTTCTCCCTGCCTTTAATGCACATTGTCTGAAGGACCCAGAAGAGGAGAAAACAATCAGGCTAGCTTTGTGGGGAATAATAGCAGGATGAAAGGGTTCTTTAGGGAACAGAAAAGCAGAGGCAGACTCTAGTCCCCTCCACCCCAGGTGATGTTCATAGGGATGCTCACAGGCTTGGCTACCTATGCCAGGAGGAGTGAGCTGGCACATGCAGCCAGCCTGGGACTTTCACCCATGCATGGGATCCCCCAAGCCCAGCCCAGATTTCCTGGCAGGACTATTTTTGATGGAAAATTTTGTCCCTGGGAGGTGTGTGTGTGCCACCACCCTGTTTACATCTTGGTCTTTCACAAAGCAAATGAACCTTCATGGTCTCATCCCTGAGGAGCTCCAGATGCTGCAAGGCTGGATCCAGCCCCTGAATCAGAACTGCACTTTTCCGGGCTGAGCTTTCCACCAGTGCACCCTGTGCAACATCTCTACAGTCCAGGATAGTTTCTTTTTTATGCATTTTTTATTTTGCACAATATGTTATTAACTCTGTGAGTTGTTCTGTGTCTTGCTGAAAGCGAAGTCTCCCTTTGCAGTGAACACATCCAGCAGTTCTCAGTTTGAGCATCGCTCCATGCTTTTTACTTGGTGGGGCAGAAGATCTCATGCAGTGCTGCCCAGATTGTACACTGGCAAAGGCCAGAAAAGCCTTGAATTCTCTGGTTTTAAATGTGAATTATGGAGGGAAAAGGTAATTTGGTAAAGAAAATGTCCCTCTGAGTTTTCCTGTAGCAGAATTGCTTCCTTTTAGGTAATGCCAAAATCTCCTGGCATCTCCAGCCAGCGTTGCTCTTATTACTGGATTAAGCAAATCTTTTGTTGTGCAGCTGCCTGTTGGAGGATCTTCTAGTTTAGGTGTTACTTGTGCACATTAATAGTTGTAAAATTTGCCATCATTACCAGAGGGGATTGGAGCTGGAAAGGAGAGGAGAGAAAGAAAGACGTCTTGATAATCTCCATTAGCCAACTGTGCGATCTTGAACACTGAGAATTTGTTATAAGGATTGCTTGAAGGCTGCAAGTGTGAACAGCAGCACCTAAGCAGTGGGAGCACAATTATATGAGTGGTAACTCCATCATGCAAGTTCCTGGCAGAAAGGTGGAAATGAAGCAGGTAGAATAGCTGCCTGAGAAATTGGCTTTTCCTTTATTTAATCTCATTTACCAGCATTTGTATGTTTAGGGTTAAGAATTGCTGTTCCCCATAGAACCCACCCAAAGGTTTGAATAACCTTGTCTCCAACACCCCAGAAGACTCCCTGCAGGTTTAAGGGTGGGTTTGCTCCCATGGTCCCAGCAGGACACATCCCAGGATGTCCTTCAGGCAGCTGCAGACACAGCAAAACGGAAATGGGATGATTCAGCTTGGGGTGATTTTTCTGTGCAAACGGCCAAAGTTCACAGTGAGTCACACGCAGCAACTCAGAGCCCATGCAGGAGCAGTTTTGGCCTCTGCACTTGGACAATGAGACTGGGAAACTGTAAATCTCTTGAGCTTTTGCCCACCAGAGCATCAGTGTTCACAGCCAGAGTGGATTCTTCTCATAACAATGATGAAATCTCAGCTTTTATTGGCTTTTTATGCAATACTGTCACATGCTTTCTTGGAAGAAGAGCATTTAAAAAGAGGAGAAAAAGGAGTGTTTCCCTCCAAAGAGTGAAACTCAAGACCTAATGGGTCACCTGGTAGTCTCTTACCCTGAGAAAGTGCAGCATTTCTCCCTGTAACATTTCAACGAGTGTTTCATCTAGTGTAGTTTTCGAAGTCTCAAGTGGAGAGGATTTACTCGAGGTCTGGCATTGCTCACTTGCCTCTCCGCTTAATGTTGAAGCATCCCTGCCAGCACACTTTAATCTCCATCTCCGTGAGGGATTATTATATTTAAGCCGAAGTGAAATAAAGAATGAAGACAAATAATCTACACTGAAAGGAAAATAACAGCTCACCCCTCTCTGCTCGCTTCAAGTGATACGGATTTCAGTGGGATTTAGAGGTGGTGCAATTCACAGGATGGTTTGTGCCTCCCTGGGATCCCACTGCCTGGGGGGGACTGTATTTTGTGTTATATGGTCCCTGTGGCTGGGATTTGCCTTGGTGTCCTGATTTAACCTCAGCTGTCAACTAAGTACCATGCAGCTTCTTGCTCACTACCCCATGCTTCCCATCCCAGCCGAAATCAGAACAACTGGGGACAAAAGAGAGGACATCCCCAGCACCAGCTGCAGGGTAGGTGAGTCAGCTTCATTGGCTGTTGTCATCCATGGAAAAAAGAAATTCCAAAGGAAGATTATTATAAGTATCTGTTTAATTAATTATTTTTTTTTTCAGTTTGATTGTTTGATGTGATGATGTTTGCCTATCAGAGAGCAGGAAATGGATGCCTGGCACTGTCATGCACTGGCTCCTCCCTGCTGTGTGGCCATTTGTCAGGCTGAAACCAGAGCAGCCTTCAGGAAAAACACCTAGCACGTCCCACCAAATCGATAAACCTCTGTGCCATTCAAAGTGAACACTATCTGCTTGTTTGTTTGCTTTAAAATTAAATTGAAATACCATAGGCAATTATTCCCAACCATTTTCTTTAGAACGGCTTTGCAAACATCTTGCCTGGTGGGTAAATGCCATTTAGGTCATGTGATTTAGGGCAAACCCCTCATCTTTGACTCTGCCCTTGCTAGAAGATTTCTGTTTCATTAGCACAGTATTAATGAGGCTGGATTTTAAAGCAGGTGTTAAGTGTAATCAGAGCAGCTTTATTAGGCTACAAATTGTCTGGAGCTGACAAAGGCAGTTGGATCGGTCCATGCTCAGTTAACATTTGCCTGCATGCATGACTTGGTTGATTAAACAGCAATTGATAATGACCTTCATCCCGGGGAGCCTCTAAAGGTGATGTGGCATGGACTCCGCTGTGCAGAATGTAAATCTTTAGAGGATCATCACCATTTTAATTTAGCAACCCATACAATCATTTTTAAATTACACAATATCATGCTACAGCAAGGAGCTAATTTACTGGCACGAAACTGGTATTTTTAGTGCAGACTGAGAGAGGGATGTCAGCATAGTTGTATGTAACAGAAACAAATATTGAGGATTCAAGGGTACCAATATTTTAAACAATATCTGGTGATTCGAGTACCATATGTGTATATAAAAAGGAAAGTGAGGATTTTATGGGAGCCACCCTTCCTCGGTCCTGACCCCAGCTACACTGATGTCAAGGAAAATGTTTCCCTTGGCCATAGCAGAACCAGACTTGGGACCGGTGTTTTGGGAGGCAGTGGGTGCTGTGGATCCCAAATGCAGCAGTTTCCTGTCTTCCCACTGAAGCCAAGGGAGTCGTGGTCTTTCCTAAACAGAACAAGTAAGACACCACAAAGATACTCGTCCTGTGCATTTCTGATGCCCGTATGACAAAGGTGCCTTGTGTAAGTAATGGCAAATTAAGACTCCAACAGCCAAGATGCAGTGCTTTAGCTAAAAATGCCACATTAATGATTCTCCTTTTCAGAAGATATTGGTGACTTGTTAGATAACTGTGCATTGAAATAATAACATAGACAGTTACAAGGAAAGGCTGCAGAAATGTCTTGTGTAGGTTAATCTAGAAGGGAAATTTGTGCAGAAGAGAAGATACTGATAATGAGTCAGTATGCATGACCCAGGATACACAGTGATAACTGGATTTGTCTAGTCCACATGAAAACATGAGCATAAAACTTCAGATACCTACTTTCCCCTTTGCAATTGTGAGAAAAAAGTACTTTGCGAAAAGAAACTACCAAGAGTGTGGATACAGTGCAGAAGTAGATGCTAATGATGTTCAGGTGAAAACAGAAGGATTTTACAGTTTTATAAGTGGTCAGGTCTTGAACAGAAACATTTAGACTTGCAATAACCCCAAAATAAAGTAAGCAGATGTGGCTCGTACTGTTGAGGGTTACAGGGTGGCACTGGTGCCGGCAGCAAGGCTCACCAGGGGTAATACCCTGTGCTCTGAGCTCCTCTTCTTGAGATTGTCTCTGATCCCCATTGTCATGCTGTGGCCTATCCAGGCTCGGTTCACCCAGTGCAGGGGCTGCTGTCGGGTGGCTGTTCGGAAAAGGATTTAAGGAATCCCCTGAACGCCCTTCTGGCAGCACTTCCCCAGTGCTCTCCAAAGTTTATGTTTTATTACTTCCTTCCAGAGCTATTTATTTTGCTGCAAGTGTGCAACTTTTCGCATGTTGCCATGCCTGATGGGGCAGATTTATGCTCCCTGTCATCAGCAGCCCCACATGGGCATCCTCCCCAATGCCAGCTCATTCTGAGAGCAGCAATCTACCAATCCCACTCCAGTGGGTCTGGAAAAGTCAGAGCAACCCCCAAAACTGCCCTTCGGATAAAGAAACTTGGGACTTGTTTGTAGCACTTCATAAAGCCCAACCCCTCCTTCCCTGGGTACATGGAGGGGGCGCAGATGAGGGGGCTATGCAGTACCCCACACCTCCAGGTCACTAGCTGTGTATGCTTCCAACCTCCAAATACAATTTTATTTCATGTCTTTTGATGGTTTACAGCAGGTCGTGAGTTTGCTGCACAGAGGGGTCAAGATGGCCACAAAGCATCAACTCCTCCTGTTTCTAACTGCTAGGCTACATCTAAAAATACAGATAAAATTCCTATCAACCACTGATGCACTCACTGGTGTGATGAACTCTGGAAACCTGGGGGCTGGATGAGGTGGGGGATTCTCCCCCAGTCTCCTTATCTAGAGCTTCCTCACCATCAACCCACCATCAACCCCTGCCCAGAGTCTGCCTCCCCAGAGGGCATCCTCTCCTGAAGGATGGTGTAAAAAACTGATTGTGCTCCAACTAAACTAAAATACATGTTGCACATTTCTGACCTGGATGGGAATATTGGGGTGAGATCCCGGGAGGTGTGCATTTTCCCTCCTTGTGTCAGTGCTCTTCAGGATTGCAGGCAGGGTGGAATCTCCAGGAAAAGGTCTGTTTCCAAATAAATGCTTTTCAAAATCCCAATGGTATTTCCTGAAACACTCGTACATATAAACATTTGTGCTGGCCCTGTGCAGAGCATGTCAGCGCAGATATGGCAGGCATTGGAGGATACCCGGGGAGCCAAGCCAGTCCTAAGACCCCCTTGCTCTGTCTATGACGCCCCTTTATCTGCCCAGAAACAACCCCATTTTGGGACACACAGACTTCACCTTTGTACTCACTGATGTGGTTTAGCTTCAGAGCACCCCTCTCTTTGTGACCTAAGTGTTTGCCCCCAGGGCTGATGCTGATGGGCTGTGGGAGCTGCAGACAAAACGTAGAATACCCTCCAGCAGCCCCGGCACATCACTTAGGTGCATGTTTTTAAAACAGCTCCTCAGATTGGGCTGGGTGATCTGCGACAGGCAAACTGCCAGCAGCACTTCCCAAGAGCAAATCTGGCAGCTCCTCCTGCCCGTGAATGGGTACAAATCCCCGCAGGCCATGCTGCCGAGCTCTTGTTTCACTGCAGCCCTGACAGCGTGCTCACAAGTAATGCTTTTTTCAGTGAACCATCTTTTTCTTTCCCTTTTTCACCCCTCCCAAGCCAGCTGCTGCCCTTTCATCAGTAGCTGCGACTCCCACATGATGAATGAAGGTGATGGATGTGCCCTGGCTGCAGTCCCCATCACTGTCATCCCTGGTTGGAGAAGGGTGACAACACACCGTTAATTCACTGGGAAGCCCCATCCCCATGCTGGCCTGGCCTTGTCAGGGGGCAAAGCAGGAGGAATGGTACACAGGACAGGGACATTCTCCACAAGGCTAGTAAAGCTGGCTGTTTACTGAAGTTCCAGCAGGAAGGAAATGCAAAGACATGGCAAAGCATCTGCTGGCCCTCTTACCCAGGGCCAGCAGAGACCTTTTCATGTGTTCACCTCCAAATCCAGGCTCTTGGCTTGCTTCTAGGCTGCAAAGCCAGGCCAAGCTCTTACTCCGCTTCATGCTCATACCCCCTGCTTTGCCAAAGCCCACTGCAAAGCCAGTCTCTAACAGACAAATGTCTATCTCATCTAATCTTGGCACGCAAGATTACCTCAGAATAAAGGGCTATAATGAAAGAGGAGAAGACCTGAGTTTGCCTCCTGGAGGTTTTGACTGTGTCTGGCTGAAAGGCTGCTGGACAGCGCTGGGCAGCGTTCTGGTTTTATTGCCAGGTTAGCACAAGGAGGTTGACTATCCTGACTTCCTGCAGCAGCAATGTGGGAGGGATGCTCCTGTGCAGCCTTAGTGCTGTGCTGCATGGGAGCAGGCAGGGAAAAGCATCCTCCAGCATCACTTACACAAAGAGTTAGGAGCAAATTAAGTCAATTAAGCCATGGCTTTTCTCCTTACCCCATCATCTGTTCACATCCCTGAAGGTTTAGAAATGACTATAGGAAGCTGGTGGAAGGACAGAGCCATCTTCTCAACTGATTTGTAACAGGACTGTGGCTGCCAAAGAAATGTTTAAAGAAATGCATTTATGTAGGGTGTGGTTTTCCGAAATACATGCAGTCACTGCTGAACACAGGTACAACTGCACACAGCAAACCGCAGGGCCAAGGTGGCAAAGGTAACCAGGCTGCCTCAGAAATGTTTTAAATGGAAGTAAGTAAACATGGGGATGAATATGATCTACTCTTCCTTTACAACTCTGCTGAGATTCACATACAGCTCTGTGAAGTACAGCCCACCATTAAATAGAGCCCAGTGTGATGCTCTATGGAGAGTCCTGCTCAGAGAGGCTCTTTCTAAACTCTGCTCAAGAAAACAAGCAGAAAAAATTGGCTTCAGAACTCATGCAAAGGAAAATCATGGGCTGCCAAATGGAGCACCATAAATCAGTTTTTAATTTCAGCTGTATTATTTGTTCATTAGTTCATTTTTTTAGTTCATTGACTGAACCCAATGGTATGCCACTCCTCACTTTCCCATACATATAAATAGATACCACTGTTAAGAAGACTGCACTCCCCAGCTTAGCAGAGCTTGCTCCTGGCTAATGTGGACATCACCTCTTGCAGTACTGAGGAAAATGGCTTTTCTCTGCTACAGTGCTAAGGTAAATAAGGATTAATTCATTCTGCAGCTTCTAGAGCCAGATGCATCATGGCCATGTACCAGTCCTTCCCATGGCTGACATCTGTCCATTAAAATTGCTGCAGAGATTCAGATCTGCAAATGTAATTATGCATCTCAGTTCTAATTTAGAACTCTCATTTAACAACTGACTTAGCAGCATCCAAACAGTTTAAGTCACATGTTTAATGTATGAAGATACACAACTCAAAAATAAACTTAAACCCCTTAGAGACTCCCTGGCAACTTCTTGCTGCTGAATCAGAAAATCCGTCACAGCAAGTATGGAGTGAGGGGACTCTGTCCCAGAAGCTAAGCCTGACTTAGAGCTGCTTTTCCCAGAAAAGACACTGGCCCCTGGAGAGCCTGAGGGCTGTGTGGTGTTCTGACCACTGCATGTCTGCTTTAGTAGATCTTGTCAGTGAAAGCCTGGAGATCAATTTATCTGAAGATGTTAGGACATGGGGGATTATAAAATCAGTGAGATGTGTTTCTACCATCAAGCAGAAATCCCAATGGTGCTCAGGTTTATTCCAAGTCATGAGAAGAAATGATCTAATCCTGTTTGATGGCAAATGCTGGCCTTTGATCTGTGTGATCAAGTTCACGTTGGGAGTAGCTGGCTGCACTTTTGGCTCTGAAAGAGAATATAGTATTTCACACCTCTGAAGTCAGAGACACCTTTATAAATCCTCCTTATCTTCTGCATTCAAGGAAAAAACTGAATTGCTCAGTGTTATTACCTGAGGCTCATCAAGGCAGCATCAGCACCCAATTCTCCCTAAAAGACTAAGTAAGTTGATGGTGGGCTCACTCATTGTGGCTGGGGTATGGGAGGCCGGGGGGTCCTGCAGGCACCAGTGATGGAGGGGACATGGTGCAGCTGGCAGCTATGAGCTTTGGATTTTCAGCTGGTGCTTGCGGGTGTTTGTGTGACTCCTTGCTAGTCCGCAGGCAACATGCAAACTTCGCTCACCCTGTTTTTTGTCACAGGCTGGATCTAACCCAGCTTTGTGCCTCTGTTCACCTGATGGGGAATGCTCCCTTGAATAAAGACTGCAGGACCAGAACTGAAGGGACAGAAAACTCTCTAACCCACTGCTGCTGCTCTATTACAACACATTTTCCTATTTTAATGCATTTTCCTGCTTCAGCACATTTTCCTACGACAATACATTCTCCTATTTCAATATGTTTCTTTTCATCTGTCTCAGTACCTATGCTTTTCTCTACCGATGTTCAGAGAGACTTCCTCCCAAGACCCTGCTGCCCTGTGCAGCCATGACAAGAAGCACCAGCCAGCCACCATCCTGCATTTGCTTATATTCATCCCTGCACGGGGACCGCCCACCCACAGCCTCTCCCCGCATCTGCTTGCATTGGAGCCACCCGTCCCGACGGCTGGTGTTTAATCTTTTGGAGGATGACTCATGGGGAAATGCCAGCCTCATCTGCCGAGAATTTTAAACAGAGGCTTTTTTAAAAAGGAATTGAAGAAAGAAACCATCTGTCTATGGGGAAACGTGCTGTTTTCTTCTCTTTCTGCTGGAGAAGGGACAGAGGGAGGGAGGCAAAGCCGTGCCAGGCCCTGGGTCTTACCCACCAAATGCACTTCACCAAGTTTTGCCACCAAAGCTGCTCCAGCTCTGGCTGACTGCATGCTGATGGCATGGGTTGTCATGACAATATCCCCTTAATAGAAAAATCCCAGGGAATTTAATGGGGATTAAACCACTATGAGTCCATACAAGTGAGCCAAGATGTGCCATGGGACTGACTGGCACCTGCGCACAGGTTTCTCTCACCATAGCCCTCCATCACAAGGAGGATGTTTGTGCTTGGCTGGGGCGGGTTTGTGTGCCTCCCCCCATCGTGGGGCAACATTCATGCCATCAGAGATCTGTTTGCCTCTGGGTTAGGGTGAGGATTTGCTGTCCCTTTTGCAGGAGTGGTGAAGCCACATACCCCAATGGTCAGCTTTTAGGTCTAAAGCCAGGCGTTGCTTTTCCTTTTGCTCCTATAGTAGAAATTTAAAATAGAGTTGCTGGGAAATTGCAAATGATTAATTGGAGAACTGCCATTGCACAGAATCAGCTTTTATCTTACTGCTTGAAATTAGGGACTGAGGAAAAGGGCCATCTCAGCAGCTCCGAGAAACAGATTTTGGAGAGCAGGGGAGCTGGGTATGATTTAATACGGTACTCACACAAACTATCCCATATCTTAAAGCATCACATGGCTCCAGCTCTGCACCCACCCCTGCTAGAAGGGATCTGCCCAACCTGAAGTCAGTTTACTTGCCTCACAGGCATGGATTACTTTAATCTGATGCTACAAAGCCACAGAGAATATACCTAGGGCTGTAAATAAGTAACAAACAGAAAAGAAACAATGAGGACCTCTGCAAAATGCTTGGAAAGGAAAAAATCCCTCCTTCGCCCAGTGCTGCCAGGGTGCAGCAGCAGGTGGGCTGGCAGCACAGATCCAGCCCTGGGGGTGCAATGAGGAGCTTGAGAAAAGACATGGTTTAGTGTGAGGTGTCCCTGCCCATGGCAGGGTGGCTGGAACTAGATGATCTTAAGGTTCTTTCCAACCCTAACCATTCTGTGGTCTACTGCAACGGCTGTTTAAACTCCCAGCACACTTGCTGGATGGACTGAAGGGCTGAAATGAATCCAAGGGCTCCCTCATGACTTATATACATACAGTGCTGGCATCAGCGATATTGTCAAGTTAACAAACAGCCAGAGTTCTCGGTAATGGCAAATACTATCATCTGCTTTTCATCAGTCTGGCCATTTCAGAAAGCCATGCTTCCTTCTTGCCCCAAGACCCTGATACCCTGAGCACACCCTGGCGCAGGACCTCACATTGTTTTGTTGGATGGATCGCACCAACTATGTTTAAAAATGAAACTGAAAAAGCTGTTTTCCCACAAACAGCATCAAAATCTGTTTAGGATGTGTTTGAGCATCTCGTTTTAGTGTATGCCCATACATTTTGCCTAGTTTGGCTTGTGAAAATAGCACTCAGATCACTTCTTGCAAGCTTTTAACAAAAGCCCTTCATTTTTGTTTTAACAAAAGCCTCCATGGGAGGCAGCTCCCATGGACGTGCTATCAAAGATTGTTTTTTTTCTTCCACCTGCAAAGTTAAAATTAAGAAAATTTTAAAAAATTGATGAGAAGCCATGCTGGTGATGGGCTGCTGAGGCCAGCTGGACCTGCTGTTCACTAGCTTTTGTGGGGCTGAGAGAGCTTTTTGGGGGCAAAGCTCAAGAGGGTTGTTCCTGATGATGCCCAACTCAAGTAGCCCTTCTGGGAACAGCACACTCGCTGTGGCCGTTGCAGGGCTGGCACAAGGAGGCATGGCAGATGCAGCAAGCACTCCCGCTTTCTGTGTGCAAGGGATTAATTTCCAGGACACATCACTTTCTGTTGGATGTATATGTACAGATCTGTCCCTGCTCCCTGTGTCCTTCATCCATGAGCCTGCCATAGGAAGTGTGCGGGCAGCCAAAGCTGCTCCAGCAGTCACACTGACAACTTTCAGTGTGTTCATCACTGCTACATGAAAACCAGGAATTATTTATAGCATTAACTTAATCTTTCAAAAATTCCAAATTTGAAAAAGCAGCAATCTGTCTTCAGATACTTCACAGAGGGGAAGAACAGGCCACATTTGTGGTGCAGTAATTGTCCTGGCTTTGGTGAGAAGGGATACACTGGCAACCTCCTTTGCAAAATGTTCTGTAGAACATGATTTGGAAGAAACCTTTAAGGAGATGCCTGTGGGCCAGTGGGAAGAAGCAGGTCTCCTGGGCAGGGGCAAAATGTTTTGGGGAAAAAATATACCTTCTGCAAGCAGGAAGGCCAGGGGTGATGGAGAAGCAGGAAGGGCTCTATGCCCTGCTTCACTGTCGTCTTCTGTCCCCATGCTGGAGGTGCCTGCCTGGAAGAAGAAGAGCTGTCTCTGAGGCAACCAACCCCATGGTGAATACAACCACCTGTTGGCAGAATTTCTGCGATTTGAGCTGCTACAGCTCATAGGAAAAAGGACTGGAACAATATCCTGAGTGGGGGCTTCACTTTTCTTTTTACTTCTTTAATTTTTTTTCCTCTCTTTTTTCTCCCCAGAAAAACAGGGGAAAATTTGCCTAATTTCTTCCAGAAACTTGTGGCCTCAGTCACTGCCAGCTTCTGCCTTTGCCCTGCAGTAATTCAGCCAATAGCTCCAGGACTGCTCTCCACTTCAGCCTGTGGGAGCAAAATGAAATGGAGAGGATGCTTAAAACCATAAAAAGCATCCAAAGCATCATGCAGCTTTTCCCATCTGTGCCAGAGCAGCAAGGGATGGCCTTTTCTCTTGCTGCTTCTGAAATTTTAGGAGAATTAGCTTACTCCCTGCCTTTGAGAGTCTCTGCTCAAATGCTCACCGGAGCTGCTGTGGGCCTGTTAGGATAATCAGGAGACGGACAGGCACTCCTCTGCGCTCCCGGGTGGTCTGCCTGGAAACTCCCCAGCCCTCCATGGCTTTCCCATCCCACTAACTGGAGGAAAAGTCAAGTAGCTCTGAGGAATAGCCCCAGCATTTTGACAGATGTGAGTTATAGCCCCGTTAAGCCCCTGTGTCCTTCGCTATACCATACAGCCTTCTTGCTGGGAGACTTCATCAGTGAAATAAGCCATCAAAACAGGACCTCCTCGGATTTATGCTCTTCTCCTTTTGCAGTGCACCAGGGTATGGGGGATTTTTTTCCTTGCACATGCCTGATGGGTTTCAGGGGTGTGAATCCCAGGATGGTTGAGTTCCCAGGGTGCTGCACCAACTTTCTGGGATGCTACAGCACCTTCCTGGAATTAAGCTTATAAGAATTTGCTTTGGTCTTAATCTCAATTCAAAGCCTGTCTGGGTTATTTAACAGGTGGGACAAATGATGCATTACACCAGCCATGTATTTAAAGCGCTGGTATTGCAGGGTTGAAAGTCCATCCTGCAGAGGAGAGGCCACTGAACACCCCAAGGACCAACATGCAGTGACAACGGGCAGTGAAATGCAAAGCCTGCAAACACTCAGCAAGTATCCTTTTACACCAACAAGCTGTTTTACCACACAGGTTTTGCAGCATCTCACTCTTAAACATCACCATTTCTTACTCAGTCTTCCTTCTGACAGGTGCAGGGAAAAGTGATGTCAGAGGAGGAGCTGGACTCACCAGGGGACCAGGAGGATGCTCAGCTCAGGAAATTATAGATCTGGAGTAGAGACAACGCTGCAAGGAGTTGTCTTGGTTTTTTTAATTTATATTCCTGGCACCTACAGAGAAAAGAACATCCAGATACCTGCTCACCAGTGAAACGAGTGGAAATGATTTTAAGGATGTGGATTTGGTCCAGGTCCCACCAGGGCAACCATGTCCCTACATGCACGATAGGCAGCACATCAAGGAGGCTGTGGTGCTAAGTGGAGCCTTGGTAACCTGGGGATCTCACAGCAAATGGGGAGGAAAACCCAACTGCAACTTGATCCCTGAGTGTGACTCCTACTCGGTCCCCTCCTCACCTCTTCTGTCTGCTGAAGTGGCTTTTCTCATGTATTATATGCAAATGGGAGATAAATTGTATATTGTATGTATATATATACGCACATAGATCTATCACATATAATATCCAATTTTAAGAATATATATAAATAGGAATTAAACATAGATGTGTGTTTCATAAAAATGTAAAATTGCAACTAAAATTGGGGAGATACTAGTGTCTTAAAACAGTAAATGGCTGCTGCCAAGCCTGTTGCTACGCTCCTCCCTGAGCTGCCTGAGTGAGCTGTGGGTAAGCTCTACTTTACTGACTCCTTCATCAAGACTGTAAAAATCTTGTCCTTCCCAGTATTTGCTCACTTTGCATTCACTTGTCATCCAAAATGAAATATTAAATATTATTCATCTAAAAACTCTGCCTTGTGTAGTCGGGGTGCAATGAGAAGTGCTGGGTCTCTGCAGTTTCCTCCTGTACTGCGTGATGGCTCACCTGCTAAGCAAGCTCTGCTTTCCTCCCAGAAAACCTTTTCCCGTCTTTCTCCAGCCCTGGCAAAGCACACCTCACCTGGTGAGATGCTTATCTCATTGCACAACTCCCATTTTCCATCCTTTCCTCTTGGGCAGGTATACCCATCACCCATGCCTGAGGACATCAGTTTAAGCCATTTGGATTTGGCCCTCAGTCACCCACAGCTGTTGATAAGATTATTGCAAATCACTGCAAAGGTGATGCTGCAAGGACTGCACAACACAGGGCAGAGTAGCTGAAAACAGCTGGGGATGCTGCTGCTGTACTGCAAAGAGAGGGAGCAGGATGGACGCCACACCATGGGCCACTGCACCCAGGTTATGATAGGTAAAACCAGACTTATGATTAAAATTAGTATATCCTGCAAATGCATACCCTGCAAATTTATTCTGAGATTTTTCTATTCCTTCTCTGTCATTAAATATCCTTGGAGGGGAAAAAAAAGGGACTTTTAATATCCCCAAGTGCTGGAAATGTGAACATCTTGAAAACGCCTTGAATAGACTGGAAACGATCCAGTCACAGAGCACAAAATCTCACACTCAAATTTACAGCGAGGGTTTCAAAAAGTGAAGGCTTGGAGCCGTAGTCATGGTGAATGATTTGCTAAACCAAAATATATGGGGGGGGGGGGGGGAGAAGATGGGAAAGGGGATTAAGGGTAGGCCTTGATGGGAATAGTGGAAAGGAGTGGATGGGAGGCTGCTGTGGAAATCTGGCTGTGGCACAGGGGAGGATTGAAATATTGCACGTGGGTGACCTGAGTTGCAGAAATAGGAAAAAGTCAGTGGTGTAGAGATATGTTATATGTGGGGATAAGTAGCGGAGCCCTGTGATGACACACACTGTATCCTTGGGAAGCAGCACAGGAGAGGGCAGCTGTGAAGCACAGCAGGCACACTGCCCAAAATAGCCAGAAATTTCCATGGCAAAGTGGACCTGACACAATCAAGAAGAGGAAGAATAATCAGAGTTTGCCACTGGCTGAAAACTGTGAATTAGGGCCTGGGGAGATTTTGAAGATGGAAGAGAAAAAAGCATCCTGAGGGCACTGGCTGAGCATCGTCCCCAGGCTGGCATGGATAAGACGCTGCCGACAGTGAGCCCCGCCTGAAAAGTGAAGGTTTGGCACCGCAGGGAGTTGCTGGTATTTTCCCTAATGTGCCATATGCAGAGAAATCGAAAAGGGGAGGGATAATGACCTTTAACACTAAAATTACCAAAAAAACCCAACCAAAAACCAAAAAAAACCCAACCCAAACCATTACCATGGTCATTGTAGCATGAAACACAAAACCTTCCTCTCAGAGCCACACAAAGCCATGTGGAGCACACCAGAGTAATTAATAAAATGAAAGCCCCGTTTCTTGCAGATGGAGATGTGGGGAATAAAGGAGCTACACTGCGCTGAGCTGTCATGCATCGCATGTTACATCTGTTATGGAAATCAGTGGTAGTAGGGCCTTTTGTTCAGGCTAAAGCCCTCCCAACAGGGATTTGGCTGAAGTAGATTTTCTTGTTATTAAACATGATTTCTAGCTAGTTGAGAGCAGATGCTCCTGCAGCATTTGGAACTAATAACCAACCTTCAAGTGTGCAGCATCCCTGAAAAGTCTGGGATCGCCTGCAAGAGTGATTCCAGCTCGAAGCTAATGCGTTGCTCTGGGTCCCTGCTTTGCACATGAATGCTGCTGACACCAGATGAGCCTTCTGGCCTCCCCGCTGCCATCGCCCCGCCACCCCCTCCCAGCCTTTTCATTGACTGAGCTGCCAGGGAACTGAGTGAGATGCACACACACACATATCTCAATGCCCTCCCACATCCCCCCAGCCTCACAAAGCCCTCCTCAGTTTGGAAAGGCACCGAACTCCATGTACTTCCCCCCTCATCATCCCCTAATCTTAACAAAATCCCGCTAATGTCACCTCCAATGCATGTTCACTCAAGACTCCTTGGCTATGTCCTATGTTGAGCAGGAAAGGACAAGTGCACCCCACCCCGGGGCCACCTGCATTGGCCAGAGTCATTGCAATTACTGCCGGAAGTGCAGAAGGAACAGACAAAGGGGGAAGACGGCAAAAAGCTTCTGACACATTGTTTGAGTGGCACACCATCGACATAGCACCTTGGGTAGTAAAGTGCGGTGTTTCAAGGGGGTATTGTCCTTGTCAGCACCAGAGACAAGGGTCCTGGGGAGATGGGATGTGCAACAGCTCAGCAGTTTGAGGTGATACAGAGAGAAGGCTTCAGCTTGGATACATTACTCAAAATTTAGCTGTAGAACCATGTCTGTGTGTTTGCACAAGGTGATACTCTGGAGCTTATTTGGGGGGTGTGGGAGGGTTTAAATCTACAGAAGTGGTAGCAGAGAATGGGTATTTCAAAAGGAGAAGGGTTTCTCACAGCTGAGATACCCCATGAAATGCTGCCTGTCCATCTTGTTGGCTGCCCCTGCTCAGAAGTACACACAGCTCCCTGCTGCGAATCATGGCAAATAAGCAGAATGAAGAGCAGCAAACCACTTCCAAAGCAGAGAAGTATCAATAAAAATATGATGCTGTGCTGGTAAGGAGAGGGCAAGACTGCAGTGCTGCCATACAAAGGTCAATGCTGTGCATCCCCACGCGTGCTGAGCTTCCATCCAGCCTTAGTCACGGGAGCTGGGAGCATAGAAAGGAAGATACTTCCCTAAACACTAGACATGCGATAGAATAAGTGACTCACTGTCTGGTTTCAGTAAAGTCTTGAATCTAATTTGCAGTTATTACAGTCAGAGTAAGGTTAATGGCTCTGCTCTCAGTAACTTGAAGCTAGCAGAACAATCTCCAACTAAAAGTCTTTCCCCAACTTTGGGAGGTCCATTTTTGGGAGTAGAAAATGTCCTGCAGCCCTGTAAATTGCTTTTGTTCTCCTCTGCCCATGTTGGAAAAGTTGTGCAGCATGGTGCAATCAGCACATTCCAAAGGAGGGGAACATATTCCCATCACTCCTGATCAGGCCATGGAGGTGCAGGGTGATCCCTGCCCCTGCAGCTGGAGCACTCACAGGAAAAAAGCTGAGTTTCAGTGTGTAGCTCCTTTTCTGTTACATCCCCAGATACATTTACTCTAGCAAAGTCCTTGTCCCTTGCCCAATCCCTCTGTGGTTGCCACTGGCTTGTCCTCAAAACAAGTATCACAAGGACCCATTGTAACTCTTCTAGCAGCAGCCGAAGGTGCCCCAGGGCATCACACCCAATGTTCATGGCTTTTCTTACAGTGCAAAGGTAGCCCTTGGTGCTGGTGGGTGATTTGGCATCCTTCTGCTCTGTTACAGGCCCGCCAGGACCACCAATGGCATTTGCTGGCCTGGTCCCCAGCCATGAGTCTATGCCTTAGAGCCATTCATAGTGCTTATTAATTCTCCTCCTTCAAATTGCTTAAGCCAAGGTTTCTTGTGCTGGGAAGGAAGCTTTTTTTTAGGGCTTTCCCACAAAGAAAAGCCAGGTGACCTAGCAGGAGCCATAGCACAGCCAATACACAGCCCCACCAGCCAGACCCCTTCCTCTGCTGCTCATGGGTTACCAGGGATTGTAAACTGACTCCTCACGTGTATATCTGTCACAGTTTAAACTGAAACCAGGACACTATTAATATTAAATAATATGAGCATTATTTCATTGTATTGCATATACTCTGAAAGCCCACTTTTATTTCAATAGTACACGGCATTGTGGGTTACTGACAACTCCCTACTCCAATAGTTTACATTTTCCCTGCTAAAGTGAGTAAAATGGCTACTTTCATCCCAAAGCAGCATCTGGGGTGGGCTGGAGACCCAGCACCAGTCCCCTAGGGGGACTGTTCCCACCCACTTATGAGCACTGCAGGAAACAGGACCCCAGGAATGTGGTTTAACCAGGTGATGACTCCACTCACTGGGCAAGGACCCACGGGATTCCCACGGGAGGCTGAATGCCCGCTGAGGGGGGCCCTTGCTCAGCCCCTCCTTGCTCCCAAATTGTGCTGATGTCACCTCCCCATTCAGCATGGGTGGCCTGCATTGAGCAAGGGGGGTGTCTATCCCCCTTCACAGCCTTTCAGTATTTGAGATACAAGCAATCTCTTGCCAACTTCAACAAGAGAAAAAGATTTACAAGCTTTAGGAGGACTGTGCAGAATTTGTGCCATGGTGCGTACGTAACAGTAAAGAGCTGGAGCTGCCAGATTAGTGCTTCTGCGAAGTGTGTAAATCAGTGGGCTAAAAAAACCATTTCCCAATTGACAGCTGTAGGAAAGCTTCCTTTTTCACAAATCCTTTTTGAAATTGGAAAAGATCTATTTTATTTTCCTCAGATTGCTTCTCATCCCTAATGCTCCAAACTAATATAGGGAAGATAAAAAAAGAAAAAGACACGTTTGGCAGAACATCCCTTCTACCATTGCAGGGCTCTTGTGATGGGAACCTGGTCCTCAGCATCCCCTTGCTGGGACTCAGCACAGCCCAACAAGGTTGTTTTGGTCATCTATCAGCCTCCTGGGAAGCTGAAGGAGCTAAACAGGCTGCAGGAAAATAGAACAGTTGATCCTGTTTAAACATATGAACTGGAAAGGGCCACTGTTGCAGGCCTGTGGACTCCACTGCAACTCCAGCATCTCAGTGGCTTTTGCAGAAAGGCTGGCAGTTAGAACGAGATCTGAATGAGATGGGAAGTCCCTGGGAAAAAAGATAAATCTTCTGTTGTAAGAAAGGAGTTTGGTAGGAAGAAACCCAATGATCTGAGAATTACTAATTACTTGCTCTTCAGCAAATAATCCCTCCCTCAGGAGAGCCAGCACTTCTATGTAAGGATTAGGCAGAGAAATGCCATACTAACATCAAACTATTCATTAGCCAAGCTCGTCCCATTTCTCTCTGCAGATCAGCTACAAGAAGCAGTCCAAGAGAGAAGGAACAAGCTCAGCCTCTTCCTCAGGCTCTCCTCCCTGCCTGCAAACAGCCCTGGAGGCAGGCAGGTCCTGCCTTGGGGAAGACAGTGGCACCAGACTAACCCGTCTGCCAAAGACCTAGCACCACCAAGCCCCACACAAACAAAATTAAGTAACTGTACCTGCTAGAGGCATAAGCAGCTACCAGTCTAGGTGGAAACACACATATCCATCAAATAGCATAACTCAGACCTAGCGCAAGGTGCTGTACACAGGCTAAGGCAATCTCAAGCACAAATACAGGCTGGCAGAGAATGGATTGAGACAAGCCCTGAAGAGGACCTGGGGGTGTTGGTCAATGAGAAGCTCAACATAAGCTGGCAGTGTGCACTCCCAGCCTAGAAAGCCATGTCCTGAGCTGCATCACCAGCAGCACGACCAACAGGTCAAAGGGGGGGATTCTCCCCCTCAACTCCACTCTCAAATGACCACTTGGAACACTGTGTTCAGCACTGGGGCACAAAGCTAAGACAGACCTGTTTGTGCAAGTCCAGAGGCCAAAGAGACAATCAGAGGGGTGGAGCATCTCTCCAATGGATAGGCTGAGAGACCCAGGGTTGTTCAGCCTGGAGAAAAGGCTCCAGGGAGACCTTAGAGCAGCTTCCAGTAGCTAAAGGGGCCAACAAGAAAGCTGGAGAGGGACTTTTAAGAAGGGCAGGTAGGGTAGGAGGAAGGGAAAAGGCTTTAAACTGACAGATTTAGTAATTTTAGCAATCTAAGATTTAAATTAGACTTTAGGAAGAAGTTCTTCATTGTGAGGGTGGTGAGGCACTGGCACAGGTTGCCCAGAGAAGCTGTGGCTGCCCCATCCGGGCCAGGTTGGACAGGGCTTTGAGCAACCTGGTCTAGTGCAAGGTGTCCCTGCCTGTGGCACGGGTTTGGAACTGAATGAGATTTAAGGTCCCTTCCAACCCAAACGATTTATGACTTTAAAAGTGAGGAACATGGGATAAGTTTGCTTTTGTCACCCACCTCTTCCTCACTGTGCTGGCATCCTGTTGGCTCCTGCCCCTTGCTTGGAAGGATGACGCACTCGTGGAGGTGCTGAATTGCACATACTCAGCATGGTGAGAGCTTGCCATCCTGCTGAGGTCTATTTCTGTACTAGAAACCAGCCCACCATGTCTAGAAACACCGCTCTGTGGGGGATCCCCGGGATCTTCTGCAAGTGATGAGTTGCAGTAAAACACCTCAATTACCATAAGCTATTGCACAACTCAGTTGTGCAATGAAAGAATAGAAAAATACTGCAAAAGTGCTTTTTGGAAGTGGACAAGCCAGCTTTTTAGACATAAGGATGACTAACCAAACGTATCCTGCCACAGCAGCATCATCAGAGGACTTCTTACACCACAGCAACATGTTGCCAGAGACCACCTCCTGCTCCAAGAGGAGCTGCTGCAGGGCTGATGCTTCAAGGATGTGGGAGGACAAGCGTCCCCAGGAACTCACAAGCTGCTGGAAAGGCGCTGTAACAAGGAGAGGCACCACAAACCCAGCTCAGCACCCTCCCTCCAGCATGGGCTCCCTTTTCACAAACTGAGGCATTCACTCACATGATTACAGCTTCTACAAATCCTGGGAAATAAACATGATTTGTCACCAGAAATGGAAAACCATGAGCTCAGCAAACAATGGTCACAAGCATTAGCAAGATACCAACTGCTGGGACTTCTGTCTGACTTCAGAGATGTGAACATGTGTACTTCAGTAGACTCAAAGTGAGACATGAAAAGTCAAGGCAAGAGACCTGTAGGCTCAGTGCAATTGTGTCCAAAATACACAAGTATTAATGAACTAACACACAAAGGCCATTTCCACTACAAGTCAATCTTTTTTTTTAATTCAAAGAAAAAAAAAATGGTATTTTAATAAATACTGCAGAAACATTAACCAAACATACAAAGTGACTTCAACAATTAAAAATAAAGTAATGAAGGTCCTGCTTTAACAGTTATAACTTATTTTTCCACAATATTTAAATACAGAAAGCACTTACCAGCTATTTTGTAATACTGCCCTAAGCGCACTGTCGCATCAGTCAAAAGCTTATTGTGGTGGTAAAAATGTCTTTTTCTGGGAAATAATCAGAATGGGTTTTGTGTTTTTTCTTCTTTTATCAGATGAAACAAAGTGCTGGGAACATACAGAACTGAATTTTAGTTATGGTAACCCTTTACCTTTGCGCAAGTTAACATGAACACAGCTTTAACACTTCAAAAATGAAGCACTACCCTTGGGAACAAAATGCCTGTCCTCAACAAGAGATAACCACACCGGTTAGAGCTTACAGTATCCTTCTTTTGAGAGAAGCTATGAAGTTAAGTCAGTCAGTAAGCAGTTGCAAACAATTTTAAAGGCCCATTTATAATGTAACAATAGTATTCAGTAAGCAAAAAGGAATTTGACTTAACCGGTTCACTGATGTTTCATGATTGTTGTCTGGATACATATCTATTAATTTTAAAGACTAAGGGCAATATCCAGTTTCCACTGGGGACCCCTTAAGGTGTCACAGTTCTTCAGACCCTATTTCCTCACCATGAGCAAATGCAGTCTGCAGCGAGAGATGGCTGCCCCAAAAATAAGAGCATCACAAAAGATAACCTGGCTCTGGTGGCTCATTTGCAGATTCTTGGGGATTTTTGCAAAGATAATTGCAGTGAACCACATCAAAGAACAGCACTTCTGTAACATGTGCAGAGGGCTAGATCCCGGGACCCACCCAGCTCCCCAACTCCCACCAGAAGAAGAGTCTCAGGGCTTCCCCAGGTGGGCAGTAAGGCTTAACAAGTTACCATGGTTGTAAAACTAACATCATTTGTCATCATAGCCCTTAGCACCTTTCATTTGAACCTACAGCAACATACCCACACAGTACACCGGAACTGGAGACCATTTCCACTCTAAATTACAATCACAAGGAGGAATGTCAAGTCAGAGTCCCGCAACACATAGTTTGCCCCCACATCCAATTTGATCCATTTTAATTTCCACAGTGCGAAGACATCTATAATACTGGGAAATCTCAAACGGTTGTCTTCGTTACCAACATGCTCAAGTGCAGATTGCGCTGCTGTCTTGGGAAGGCAAAACTCCAGACTTCTCACATACAGTGTTTTCCTCTAGGTGATGCAAAGGCCTTGGTATACTCTCCATTTTAACAATCAGCTACTAAAAAATTAGATCATATCCTTTGGAAAACCAACTATAAGGTCACAGGGATAGTTCCTTAATAAGGAGGGCATATTGAAAATGTCTTCTTTAAAAAAATTATTTTAATTAAATCAAAGTGGTAGCATCCAGGAGAAGAGCATTAATAAAAGAAACAAGCACTGACAGTGACATCTCTCCTCTGCAGTGTTCTTTTCCCATTCGCCCTCTTTTCTCAGCACATTCAAACATTTTCTCTTTTGGGTTTTGTTTTGGTTTTTTTTTGGCATTTTCTTCAATGTATCATTTCCTGATGCCACCTCGTTTAGAGCCATTTCTTCTCGCTGCTTAGTTCCTAAGTACAGTCTCAAACAAGAGGTGAAATCTCCATTAAAGCAGTGGCATAAGCCCTCATTAAATACCATGTGGCTGTATACTTCATTGAGCCTCCACCCCTCCCAGATGCTCACTTCCTCCTTCACCAGAAAATCTAGGTCCTTCACATCACTGTGCAACTCTTTGCTTTGTCCTTTCGCAAGTCCGTTGCCACTGTGGAAAGTTCCGGCCTGCCAGGCATGTGTGAAATTCGCTTTGTTGCCCTCTGCGATTTGTTTCGTTTAACATTTTTATTTGTTTTATTCACACACGCCAAGGTGGCAACATGAAAAATGTCTCTGACGCTGTTTTCTGACTGTAAGGCTGAGCATTCAATATATGTAGCTGCTCCAATCTGTTTGGCCATATTTGCACCCTAAGGGAAAAAAGAACACGCAATCAATACCAAGTTTCCACAGAGAGCCAAAGCAAACCATACAACTACTTTTCAGTGCTGCTTTCCATACACAGTGTTTTGTGAAATACAAAGCTAAAGCTCCAGCACTACAGCCAGCAGCTGATTTTGCAAAATAAACAGAGCTTTGGTTCCAAGATGCATTAAGTAAGTATCCAAGCATTATCTCCAATGTTGATAAATACAAGCTGGAAGAGAAAAGATAAGCTCAGTGACCTGCAAACAACTGCAGAAAGCCAGAAGAGTAGGAGGAGGACCTATTTAACAATTTCACCCTTACACCTTAACTTCCATCCGTGAATCACATGCTCACTGGGAAAGGTCTGAACCTGGAACCTTCCAGATTTAAACCTGCTGTTTCCAAAGACAAAATGTATTCTGACTGCCTTAAGGGCTAGCCAGCATGCCCCTGACCTGGAGTGGAGCCCATGTTACATCTCCATGAAGGAGTCAAAGTTCACAGGGAAATGTGCTGTGAGTTTCTGAGTCAGGGATAGTTATATCAACTTGTAGCTAGAGAACAGGGGAAAAGGAACATAGTTACATGAAGCTGCCTTTTTTTTTTTATTTTAAATGAATTGAAAGTCAAAGCAAGGCTACTTGTTCCAGCAGCACAGGGAAAAGAACACATGACTCCAAGCAAATGACAATACCATGGTATCCTGTTGTGGATTTTGCTACTGGAAGACAATACAGCATTGTGTGGAAAAACTGAGTTATTTCAATGGAATTTTACTTCCAAGGAATGAATCTTTTCATTAAGTTATGAAATCCAACCACATCCTTGATGTGCCACTCCTCACACACTCATAGGCCTAAGATAGAGGCACAAGTCAGTCCAACCCAACCTCTTTGCTCTAATCTATTTGGACTCACGTCTTCAGTATGCACTATTTGCATGGCAGTGATGCAGCCATCTTATCAATTTTAGGTTGGAGTGGCTGATAAAGGACTATTAGTCTGTAGGATGAGCACTCCCCACGGTTAAACATCTCAACTCCTACTAACCGAGCCTAGCCTGTACCGTAGAGCCTCAGAAATGTTTGCTCGGGTGTAGCTGATGGGAAACTGGCTAGCATACTGGAGGCAGTGCGTCACCATCAACTGGCTTTATCCTCACAATGCTTCCTTATGAAGTTAAGAGGAATGGGGAAAGCCCCATTAAGCTCTTTGATCCCATGACAACTTAGCAAGGCAAGGGATTTAAAAAGAAGCTGTGTATCTTGACCTCAGAGAACCTTCCCTAAAAGTAGTACAGGAGAGCAGTGGGTTGCTTCATGACACCAGGGATTCGGCAACCACAAGAGACACCTCCAATGCTCCGTTTAAGCTGTTGCTTACATAGAAAACAGATGAAACTATGGGAGTTTACTGAAGTACAGGCTTCCCTGTAACACCTACAACTTTCCTTTTGGCTGCCAAGTAACAGCTTTTGGTTTAGCCCTTTGTCTTCAGCTGACTCTTGTTTCTAAGGGGTACAGGCTAAGCTGTGACACCAGAAAAGATGCCTCTTGGGGTGAAGATTCACAAATCCACTTGTCAGCAGATTTTTGATCACTGTCTGTGGAAGAGCATGAGTCTTGGCGATTTTACTGAAATGTTTCAAAAACCGTAATATATGAAGTTGTGTATGTAATAAGTGGCAGAGTATCTCCTTATAGCTCCAGGGCTGAACATTAATATATACACATGCAACAGTGGTAGTTTGTAACTGGGATGACATCTCCTGCAACAAGCAGGATTTGAGGACACTTCTGAATTGGTTTACACTCAGGTAAAAAAACCCAGCATTTAGTTCCATTTGAAATTGTTTGCGACAGAGAGATGTTTACTGAGTGAAGTGTAGAAAAATGCCATAAGCAGCATAAGCCATCACAGTGGAACACCAAATGTTATATTTTAATCAAGATACTCAAGTTTATGGTATCTTTGTGTTTTCCAATTTAAACACGCTGCAGGATACTGCATTATTAGTAATTGCATATTAGGAGCTGTTGGTTTGGAAAACCTGAGGTTGTGGATAAAGCACCAAGAATTAGGCAATAGCATAAGATATACACACTAGCTAAAGTTACTTCTGGAAGTACCATTCTCGCTCTTACAGCCTGTAGGGTGTATCTGAAAGCATCACTGTGATTCAGCTGCAATGCATGATACATATGTGTGAGTAAGAAGGGGAAGTTTACCTTAGAGTCAAGTTTTTCCCTGTTCTCTAACTCCTCTCTCCCATGGCCTGATTCCTTTCCCTTTCACCTCAGTCTCTCTGATGCCTGTCTCCAAACTTCTGATTTCTCCAACAGCAGCAGAGAACAGCTGCCAAGAATTAAGATGCTTTCTGGATTTGCTGTCACCTTCAGAGGGAGCTGCAAGGTGCCTTCACAGGTGTTTTAAAGCAACAAGATTTTAAAAAGGACAGATTATATGCAATACTTGTCTGGCACAATGCTAAAGTCCAATGAATGACATTCAAATCTAAAGTCTAAATACAGTGATTTCACTAATTCGTCAGTATATAAACACCTCTCAGTTATTGTTTTGGCCCAGAAAAGCAATAAGCTTATTTTCAATTAACTTAAAAGTTAATTGAGCTTAACTTAAAAAGCTCTTTGCAACTAACAAGGCTATCACCTTATGAGGCTTGAAGCATGCATTGTGGAGCAGCATGATTTTCTGCTGCATCCAATTCATGGAATAGACTTTACCTTTGCTCATAACAGCTTTCAAATTCACCTCCATCTCCCAGCAGAGTGCACATTTGCCTTCAAGGATGTGCTCATATAAACAACATGAAGAAGTTGTTCATAAAGATAGCTACAATAATAGAAAAGAGTTTTATTTTCCACCCTGAAGTACAAAGGACATGGCACATACCTGATCGTAGGACACAGGTGTCTGCCTGTGGTTGGAAAGTTCCACTAGTGTGCTTACATCTGTGCGCAGATCCGACTTGCAACCAACCAAAAGCATTTTGGTGTTTGGACAAAACTCCTGTATTTCACCTTTCCACTGTAAAAGTTTAGGTTGTTATTACAGTCAAGTAGTTGAATGTTTAAATCCAAAGCAGCAATGGATACAAGATGAAGTTTAATAAATCTTGACATTTTATTTGGAAATACTCTTATATAATAGTTGCATCTACCTTCAAGCTAATTTCTTATGGCATTAGTTCCAGCAGAATCTGGTCAAGGATGAAATCTTACAATCTCATACATTCATTAATTCTACTGATGTACGAATCAAGATGGAATGAATTGAGATTGTTTGCCTACATAAGTAAAGGTTTGGATATCTGTCACTTCTCAAGCAGTAAACACCCAGCCATTGCCATGAACAGACAGGAACCAATGAAACCTGGTGCCACCACATTCAATGGCTCCTCAAGACAGAACTAGAGGCACGCCTTGCATGCAAAATAAATGTTGCTATATATTAGCCCCTGGCTAAATCTGCATGCCTAAAACTAACACAAATCTGCCAAGGGTTCAGTTTCTGTGATACTTTCCTCAGGTTTCTTTCCCTCTACACTGTTATTCTGAGAACACAAGAAAGCCAAAAGTTTCCCAGCATAATTTGAAGAGTTCATACAATCCCTGAAACTTAAAAATATCATTTGAGTTTAAAAGCACATTAAGAAAAATCTCTTACAGAATTAAGCAACAGTATAGTAACCAACATTATCAGGGACAGAAAAGAAAAAGACAGTTATAGATGCTTGCTGGCACAGTTAGTAGCTGGAGAAAAATCTGTATTTTCTGTAGCCTATTCAGAGGATTGTATGCCACTTGATTCCCAGTAACACAAGAATCACTGTCCCCAGCTACAAAAAGAAAAAGGAACTTCAGGTCATTAAACCTTAATGATAACACTGCAAAGTTGAGTCATACCCAGTGACCAAGGAGAGGACCACAACCACTTTGCAAACAGAGCATGATTATCAAGCTTCGATGTTTTAACTCACGGAAAGTCTGGCACTGAATCTCAGCTCACAGAGCTAGTGAAAAAAATCTGAACTCTGGCACACGGTTCCATTTCTATGCCACTGTTAGGTCTCCTGGTGGCTTCCAGAAGCATTTGTCACTGCCTCCTTCTAACTTCAGGCTGAGAAATGATGTAAAGCCATGGCAGATGTCCAAACACTTGGCAGGCCCATCTTAGCCATCTTTGCAACATGGAAAAGTTTCTCAATCTTGTCTGTTATATGAACATAATGTAAGAGACAATTTCTTGCTGCACCCAGCCTTGTACCTCACACCACCCTAAACAATTCACTAGTGTCTAAAGGCTGAGGAATGAGAATTTACTTCACCCCCGAGTGTCCATTAGGGAGGGAGGTTTTGTTTTCAATTAACATTCATACCTTTCAAACAAGTTATCTCATTCTACCAGTGCACAGCACAGTCCTGTCATCTCTGCATTAAAAGAAACAAACAAGTTTCCGATGTACAAAACAGCACCACTCTTCAGAGATTTAAGGACAAGCTATTCATACAGTTCTGTACTCAAATGTTTCTCAAACACTTGCCTTTTTTAGAACACTGTCAAGAGTTTCTGGCCGACTGATGTCAAAGCAAATCAGGACAGCATCAGAATCTGGATAGGAGAGCGGGCGGACATTGTCATAATAAGGAGACCCTGCAGGGAAGCAAACAGTATTTTTATTAGTTTAGATTTTTTACTTTCTGCAGTCATTCAAGCTTATTCAGAAAGTTTAGAAAAGTTTAGTGAAGCTCTGTAATAGCATCTAGCTACCATCTTTTCTTCAATAGCACTGTATTCCCAAAACACTCATTGCAGTTGCTCATTTCCCCACTTCCCTTTTGTTTCTCGCCTATAAAAGCACGGCTTTCCCAAATAATTAAGAGTGATGGTACCCCAGTGATCCATCTCCAACCAAAACCTTGCGATGCCCGTAATAACAAGAAAAGGGAAACTGGGTCAGCCCAAGTTTAAGTCCCAGCATTAACCTGTGGGGATGTGACTTTGAGAACAAACCCTTAACCTCCAAAAGGCTTCTTCAAAGCATATTAGTCACAATTGCACTTTCACAGAAAAAAATTAGGCAGTTTTGAAACAAATTAGCTTTGAGTCTTCTAAGCTTCATTTAAAACAAATAGCTCCAAGTGCAAAAAGCATCTTTATTTGTCACAGGTATAAGTAATTTTTAGAAGAAACTCTTGCTTCAAATTAAAGCATCTGTTGCAATACTTCAGAAGGAAAGAATCCCAGTCCTGTACAGGCACGCACATTAACTGTCACAAAAAGCCTCACCAATCTGTAAACCAACATATACCGGCAATAAATGTTTATGTTTAGCCCATAAACCAGATTTTTATCAATGAGATCAAAGCTAATCTAGTAATCTGATGGAACATAAATAGGTTCAATACTGACTTCGTGCATGCTTTACTTACAAAGTTCTTTTCTTCCAGAACTGTCATGTTGTGTGGAGTTGTAGCTACATCTCCAGAGTCAGAAATCTCCCTTTATCATCTGATGACTCTGGTTATCAGATTGGGGGCGGAAATGTTCCTTTTTCTAGGAAGTGCCAGTCACTAAGCCACATCTGGTTTGGTCCTAACTCTGTTGACGCTTCACTTACTGAGAAGAATGAATTTCTGATTTAGAAGGGTACTTAAACAGTTAAGTGGTCCAACAGGTTAAGGGCTTAGGCTTTCAGATGCATGCCTGCAACTTAAAATTAATTTTTTTAGTCATACATTCCTATTTCTGTATTTTCTCATGAACCTAAAATACAGCATCAAACAAATGTAACAAGGATACAGCTTTCAAGAGTTTTGGGGTTATCAGCTAATTATACCACCAATTTTCCAACTATCTAGAACTAATTGGCTGCAAGATCTCAGAGGCTGAGCAGACTATTAACTGGATTAGAGAAATTCCTCAAGTTTTTAACTGACAGACAGCTCATGCTGTTGCACAAAGCAGAGCGGGGAATGGTGTGAACGTATCGCAGATGACTTTGGTTGGACAGCTTACACTGGAAGAAAGGAGTCAAGAATCCTAGGAATGTTGTTTTTGAAATGAAGAGTAACACATGGGGAATGAAGCATTACCAAACTAGGTAGCAGAAGGTAATTTGTTGGACAAGACTTTTATTCAAATGCTCATCTTCATAAGTGATGTCAATCTAACAAAGAGGCAACTGTCAAAAACTGCTCTTCAAAAAACAAGTTAGCTGTCTTCAGCAGTAAATGACATGCTAGAAAGAAGTCTAAGCATGCTGACTGAGCTGACCACTACTTAGCTATTCATATGAGCTCAGCTTTGCTTGCAGTGATTATCAATATGCATTTTCCACTACCAATTATTTCCCAGCTATCTCCAGCACTACTATTACAGTGCCTCCATCCTGCAGCCCCAGGGCCAAGTTATTTATCCCAGAGCCCAGGGGCAAGTTATTTGCCCTGGCCAGGGAAACTGCAGAGTAGCATGCCGTTAACTAGACACCTGCACTGCTCCACAGCCTGTGACTGGCCACAGCACAGACTGCTGCCCAGCCACCAGCCTGCGTGCTGGTAAGAGCCACTGCCTGGCTAGCACATCTCCCTGCCAAGCTCCAGCAAGTAAGGGCAGGATTGAAGATTAATGCTTGGCCACATGGTTGCTGGCTAGAAAGGAGTCTCAAAAAAGCCTCACCCAGAAACTAATTCCTTAGACACATACCTATCTTCTCACGCACCAGTCTTCAGGGATACAACACACCATATATGTCCATCAGCACATATTTATGTATACATACAGTCACCACCTCCAGCCCAGAGACTCCTTTCTACTGTGTCAGCTGTAGCTGTATTTGTTTTGAGGGTTTTTCTTTTTAGGTTTTCCTTCTGAACCTCTCATATTAAAGATGCCGAGCTAGAGTAAGTGAACTTTTACTGGCAGTCCATCTACTCAGATGCAGGCTAGGAGGAATATTTGACACCACCTTTTCTTCAGGGTAGTGTGTGGCAGAACAAATGGGAACCATTTAAACTACTCGGGCTGCAGTATCAACAAAGAAAGTTTCCTGGTCTCATTCAGCAGCAATAACTGAACCTTTATTACTGCACAAATAAAGAGGTGCTACAGCCCTCACTGTGCAAGCCCATTCAATCTGGCATTTCATCGTTTCACCCAGAGAAACCCTCAGAAGCCAGGAATCCCAGGAATGAGGCTCAAGTCTGAACAGACAACTTGAGCACAGCCCAGAATGGCTGTTCGCTCTTTTTCAAGTTAGTCTGCAGATTTGAAGCCATGCCAAACCTATAAAACAAAAGGAGAATGTAGAGCTACAGCCGTGGTATTTGGGGGGGGGGGGGGGGGGGGAGGTGGGAGGAAGGAGGGGGGAAATCCTTGTCCTTGATAAAATAAGAGATTTTTTTGTCAAGGACAAGGATGATTTTTCAACTTTATTAAGGAATTGCTGACAACACTGTAGGTCATCTTACTCTGTGATACAAAAATAATCCAGCTGCAATACCCCTTTTTTAATCTGTTTGGCACCTTAAAGCCAAAAGAATTTAAACATTAAGAATGATCTACTTTTGAAATCTTATTTTTCATTTGAAGTACAACATATGTTCAACTTTTAAACTGAAATAAAGCCCTCTCCAGTAATATAGTTGGGTTTGGTCTACAAAACACACCAAGCTCAGGCTCAAATGTTATCTTGATAAATACTAGAATTAAGCTGTTAAAAGTTAAAGCATACTTAATTTTTTGATTGCTTAGTACTATTCTTAAGACACTAGATCACAGAGAAGCCCTATTTGTTTGCAAGATCCAAAGCCACCACCAGTTCCAAGCAGGAACGTTCAGCCACACATCTTACACCTATGGAGATGAACCTGGGCAGCTCCTGCTCACCACACTGCTCAGCCTCTGCTTGCTGGCAGGCCCTAAGGGAAGCGGTGCTCAGTAACAGGCAAGACTACTATTTACACACCACCAAGCAGCCATCAGGCATTCGTCTTTGTAGCCTTTTGGACTCCAGTCAACTGAAAGAACAACAGATGAACAGCAGCATTCTCACTCCCAAACCCTTGGGCTCACTAATTATCAGCTACATAGAAAACACATCAAATACTGCAGTGGCTGCTCTAAGTAGCTGATTCACTGCTGATGGCTTTCCTCCTTCAAAATCCACCTTGGCTGTTTTGGAGAAAATGCAGATGATTTTGTATACTGGGCATCACAGAACATGTCACCTCAAAGGACAGGAATATCACAATATTCACGGCCTTTTGAGTGTTTACATTTCTGCACCTCAAACCGAAAACAGGGCTTCAGTAGATGACTTGGGATTCCCAGTTACCTATTCTATTTCCTTTCTAAATGGAAAAACCCCAACTACTAAAGACTAGCTACTGCTACTATGCCATGAAAGTGAAAAAAAACCAAACAAAACTATCAAAAGGCTGAGTCCAGCAAACTTTGGAAGTGGAAGGCAAAGACAAAAATTTGACATTTCTTTTATAACCCTTATTGCTAGAGAATTTGAGGAAATAGTAAGTTTCTGTATGTTTCATCATAATTTCAGTATGATTTCAGCCCAAAACCTTATGATTAATATTATGTTTCTATATGGACACTGAATAGATTGTACAATTCCAAATCACAGTAAAGCTAACTTGACTTAATGCTCTAAGGCCCTTCTGGATTTAATTATATGCTAATCCCCAGCAATGTATAAGTATTTATGCCCCTGTTGAGAATTATTTTATTGGTGTATCCAGTACAGTTTCCATAGTTCAACCAATAAACCCCTCTAAAATGTTTTAAGGAGACACAGGTATGTATACCTAATTAATGGTATGTGATTTCTACGCCGCAGCTGGTGGTGTACTGGCAAGAATACAAATATCAAAGCAGTCACTTTAAATGGAGGAAGCCAAAAGCTCAGTAAATACACATTACACGATGCCTATGGTAGACAAAGATGTCTAATACAGGAATGCTCTTCACAGTACCCATGAGAGTACAAGATGAAGCTTTAACCTGAAGAAACTTCTACTACTTTACCTAGCAAAATATGCATACAGCTTCCAAACAGCTCAAAACTGCCATACTATGTTACCACAGAGTGGAGTAATTTATGGTGTAGTTAGACTGCAACCAGACATTCCTGCTTTGAAAGAAGGGTTGGTAGTCAAAAAACCAATTGAAATTCAAGTTCACAAGTGCTTTCCTTAATGCTGTGGCTAATTTAAATCCTTACAATGACTTGCAGAACTAGACAGTACCAGAAAAATATTTGAATAATTAATCTTCCCATTCCACTCTTACAAGAGTGTTTTGTTCTATATTTCTAGGGCCATATCCAAGATAGGACATTTTAAAGCTAGCTGTAAATTTACTGGGAAGTTTTTGTTGTATCAACTATGTGACTCTCTCCATTTTGTATTTAAGAATTCTCTAATAAAACCCACATTATTATAGACAGGATTGTAAATTAAAACTCATGACTGCAAGTTCTGTTCTCACCCTAACACAAGACTATTTTAAACAATGCCATCGGCTTTTCCCATTTTCTCTGTAAACAAAAAAACACTCCAAGTGGCAGTACTTTCCTTCCAAATGATTCAGTCCAAAGAACGACATTAACTTAAGTTAGGGACTAATCTGCAAGGCAGCCCATTGCATTCTCCCACTTACAAATAGAGTGTTAAAGATGCATACTAAATACTGATCAAGTCATCTTGAAATAGCTGCAGTATATTGCAATCAAACTCAGCTGAACAGCATCCTTACCTCCTCCCCCAGGAGATACTGAAGTACCTCAAATGACTTCAGCTGTTACCTCACCCCTGTTGCAATGGATGTTGCCTTCCATTAGGATTTAGCAGTTAATTAGTCATATTTTTAAGTTAACTAGATCTAGTCCTGCTTTAAAAATGGTATCAAGACATTTATTCTAATTCAGCAGAGGACTATGACAAAGACTCCAAAAAAAATAAATTGCCAAGAATTTAAGCTAATGCCAAAACATTATCTTATCTTCTAACGTCTTTTATCTGGTGATGAGATTTTGCATTGGGTTGATGGGTTTGGGTAGTGTTTGCTCCTGCTGTCAGTGAGAAGGGCTGTTCACAGAGAGGTAATTCTTCATCTGCAGACGAACTAGAAGATCTACAGTAGTACTTTGTAAGACCAAGCACTGGATCTTTCAATCATTTCCTTTTCAGTTTTGGATTGCAGACAAATCAGCCACTTGATCTCAAGCTTCTGACTCAAGTCGAATTTTCTAATAGTTCCAGGACAGGCCTGAGAAGATGACATGCACATGCAAAGGCTGGCAGGTGTTCCCTCTACTGCTTTTGTCTTTTGAAGTGCTACAGAATATTCCATTACATGGGTGTCTCCAGCCTGACATACAGATTCCCAACCTTCCCATGACAAACAACTTAACTTACAATCCTGTTGTATTTTAATAGCTAAGATAAAATTTTCCAAAATAACTTCACTATTAATTTTTAATAAACCCTTACTCCACAGTTTGTTACAGCCAGTTTAGTAATCAGGATGAAAGCTCAAACCAGACACACACTAGAAGTCTGCAAGTCTTACTTGGCATGAGATGAAGAAAAAAAATCAGTTCAGAGCTACGCTGATACTGGTTGTAGGCGCAAAGACTGCCTTTTCCCAGTAATCGTGTTGCAAGAATTTGGAATCATTTCCTGAACAGCAAGAGGAAAAAGCCAACTCTCTGCCTTAACTCCTTTTTTTTTAAAAGGGGGATTAACATTTTAGTTTCTGGTAAAAGGACTGCTGTCACATTTAGAAGGAACTGCTATGTCCAAATTCAACATTAACAAGCTATCTACACAACTTCCCCAAAGAAGAAAGGGCTTGTAACTCTGTCAAGCGCCTCCAGCTTTTTTTTCCAGTGAATTCTGAAGAACAATCCTGATCCACAACTGTGTTAACGGTTCAGTGTCCTTTACACTGACCACCTCCCCCGGAGTGCAGAGGAACTGCAGACTTGCTGGCTGTCCACACTCCTCTCCAGCACTGAGGTGGCAAGCTCAGGGACGCATCCTCACTGCACTGGCAGTAAACTTAGTCCAAGTATCAATGACAGCAGGATCTAGAGTTGTTCCTGGCCTACCATGACATCTAAGGCAGCCAAGCACCAAGAACCTCAACCTTTGAGGCAGATGAGCCAGTGTTTTTGACATGGCCACTGAAGGTACAACTGGAAGAATGACGACGATGACCTTAACCACTGCTCTTGATATGTAAAAAAGGACGGTTCCCCCCGCATCGTCAGAGGGCCAGAGATGCCTACCTCCCTATTCTTTCCGGGCTTTAAAGACTCTCTAAATCACGGCGGGGGGAACAGGACTGTATCTTGTAGGAATCCAAACGGGCATTAAGGAGCCACAAGGAACTCCGATGCAAACTGATGTAATTTACCATTAGCATATATAACCACCTCTTCACTCTTCTACTAGGTAAAGTGGGGCAACTCAGCAGCAGAGGAACAAAGGTATCCCCTTGGAGCTCCTTGGATAAGCTCCTTCCAGTCAGGCAGGTGGGAACACATACCCCTGCCCTGCCTGCCTTCCCCTGCAATGCTGACAAATCACTTAATGGAGGGCTGTCCACACCCTTTTCCCTCCCCAAGTATATGGCTAAAGTATACCTCAGATTTTAAAACAAACAAACAACAAGACAGCCGAGCAGCAGCCTCCCGTCTCGCACAGCGGCCGCTCGCCTCTGGAGACAGCCAACCCCGCCACGGCGCGGCGGTGAGGGGCTGCGGGGCCACAAGGACGGTCTCCTCCTCTCCCCAGCTCCCCCGACCGACAGGGGCTGCCGCTCCTCACCGATTTACCACGCGCACACACACCGACTTCGCCCCCGGGGGAGCACTTACCCGAGGTGTCCCAGAGGCTGAGCTCGATCCGTTGCGTGTCGATCTCAAAGCTGGCCGTATAGTTCTCGAAGACGGTGGGGACGTAGCTCTGCCGGGAGACACCGCACAGTCAGCCCGCGCCCACCGCCCCTGGCCCGAACCCCGGCCCCATCCACAGCCCGCCTCGGCCCTGGTCCCGATCCACCCCGGGCCCACCTCGGGAAAGCAGTCCTTGGCGAAAACGTGTAGCAACGCGGTTTTGCCGCACTGGCTGTCCCCGACCACCACGATCTTGCACTTTACGTTCTGGTTGGGATCCATCACCGCTTTGCTCGATAACTTCTGGCTCGCTCTTCTTTCCTTCATTGATCTCGGCTTAAGTCCCTCGGCCGGCCACAACAAAACAAACAAAACAAACAAAAAAAAAAAAAAAAAAAAACCACACAAACCCTGTTCCCCCCAAAAGGATAAAAATAATCTTAAAAACAATTAAAAAAACCCAACAACAAACACCCCGGCAGAGGTGGCAAGGCAAGCCGCCACCCGCCGGTCCCGCGCTGACTGCTTTGTCCCCCGCCACCCGCCCTTAGTTATAGCCTCGCATCCGCCAATCACAGCCCTCTGCTGGTGCGAGCTCCGCCCCCGCGCAGCTGGCTGCCGGCAGACCGCCGGAGCATTGTCCCCCCTAGGGGTGGCGCCGTAGACCCGAGCGGGAGTGGGGAGCCAGGTGGGGTAAGGGGGGGTTGTGGTGCCTTGCGGGGGGCCTCTCAGCCTGATAAGCCCCGCTGCTCTCCTGACTCCACCGCGGCCGGCCCCTCCTCAGGAGGCTGGGATGGGCCCGTGCTGGCGGGAGGCTGGTGTCATCCTCTCAGAAGCCTGTGGGACAATGCGTGGAGTAGAGTGGTCTTTGTGGTGGCTTTCTGGTCATTTAATACAGGCCGTCTATAAACCTCGGTGCTACGAAAGGGAACCGGCGGCGCTTTGTGGCCCCCAGAGGGGCGGCGAGGCACGAGGGGCCGCCAGCACCGTCCCCCCCGCCCTTCCCCCCCCCCCTCCGGGGCCCCCAGGGCCCCCACAGGTCCAGCTGGGGAGAGCCGCTCTCCTTCGTCCCTGGCTGCACCGCACGAGGGTTTTGTTGGAAACATGGTCACCGGGAGGGTGTGGGGATCTCGGGGAAACATCCCCACTATTAATGTGCATGGTTTTTAGCTTCCTGGTCGCAAACCCAAGCTAAACTGGGTAGTGGCTTGTGCTCACCCGAGGCCTGAATGCTGCTCTGGCTAAAACAGCACTTCTGTAGCAGCGCGGGGTATATCTTTTCTGAAGCGACAGCCCTGAACAAGGGACGGTTTGTGAGAGGTTGGTAGCACACTTCTCCAGCAAGTGCTGCTCTCCTCTCCCGTATGTCTCTGCGCGGCCACCAGATGGGCACCCTCGGGAAGGGGCTGCCAACCGACGGGAGGGCTGGGGCAGAGCTGCCTCGCCTCCTCGCTCAGCCCTCCTCACCTGCCAGCTTTGCTGGAGCAGCCGAAGACAGGGACGGCCTTCGAGCAGGGGGGTCTTGGCCTTACCCCTAAAGTGGGTTATCCAGGTCACAGACCAGCTCTGTGTCAGTTCTGGGCTGAAACATAAGCAATTAATAAAGTTTACAACATCCTGAAACGGAAAGCATTACCATCTTGTGCATGTTTGACCACAGGGAGAAACTCCAGTGACGCAGACAAGAGAATCCCAAGCATGACATTTCAAAATTCATAGCTAACATTCTTGATTTTGTTCTGATGTGTCACATCTTTAGCTGGTCGAATTACTCAGCTTTAATGAATTTTCCAAAGAATTTAAGCCTTGGTTTCTGCTAGTAAATAATGATAAAACACTAAAATTTGCTGTGTGTGCATTATTTGTAAAGCTGTACTGAAAAGGTGGAGCAAGCAACTTTCTATGATCTTCTGTTTTTTGTTGTTGTTTTTTTTTTTTTAATGAAGATCTACTTTGAGCTGCTTTGCAGTCTCCATGCCTGCTGTCCACAAACAAGGCTTGAGCTCTTTGGAATGGGAGAACAGTGAAGAAGCTTAGTGCTCGCAGCAATTTGGGTTTTTCTCTTTTGTTCAACTGTGTGTATCTGAACAGGAGGTAAATCAGGTAAAAAACAGTTGTGTAAATGCTCTTGTGTATTCTCCAGAGTGTAGAAAATGCTGTTTCTTCATTCCCCTCCACCCTGAAACACATGGCAGCCTCATGGACAGATGCAGGTGGGATAGAGCTCTGGAGCATCAGCTCTGGCTCTGTATTTGTTGCGAGTCCCACATACCAACTGAGGTATGGTATACTATAAGGAGAGAAGACAGGGTTGAAAGAGCTCTTTGTTACTCCTGAATGGGAACCAGGTATGAGCATCTGCTCTCTATCACTTCCTCGGTCACCTCTGTACAGATGGAGACAAGATGCACCAAAGTTGTTGCTGATGCTTCCCTTTCCTTGGCAGTGGCTTGGCTTGGCCAGGACCAAGGGTGCTCGGAAGGGGAATTAGTGCTCCTGGGCACTGTGCACTGGGCTGGGGGAGACAGCTGCTTCGCACATCTCACATGGAAAATTTGCCTGCATCTGGCTATGTCAGGAATGTGGGAACTTCAATGCGCACGAAACACTCATTATGACCGCAGAGCTTCAGTCAGCAGACTTCACAGTAACATCGTGTTTACATGCTTTGTTTGCTCTCATGGTCCAGAGGCTGCCAGTCACCCAACTAAACCCCCGGGCTTTCAGGGTGTCCACAGTGCTTTGGGCACTTGTGACAATCAAGAAGCTAAAAGTCACCCCTGCCTGCTCTGAAACTGCCTGCTTGTTGTCATTCCTTCGGGAAGCTGTTCCAGATACGTTAATCCCCATAAAACTATTATTCATGTCATACTCTTAAGTTTAATGCATTTTCCCATATCTTGATAACTAGGGGGATAATGCAGTGGGGGTTAACATTTCCATTGGTATTTTTTGCACGCAGTCCGGATTTTGATTTATAAGGCATCTTTTCTCACTTTGCTTATTTCAAATTCCCCATTTTTCTTCAGATCTGATTTCTTTCTAGACTTTCACAGTTTCTCTGCTTTCCGTCCAAGAAAGCATTATGTGTATATTAATAACATATATACAATTTAGTATTATCTGTGGTAATGACTACTGATCTAGTATAAGATTTTATGGGAATATCAAAATACGTTTCTCTCCTTTCACAAGTAATCTGCCTGAACACTTTCTATGACTATAATAAAACAGCTGAGAACAAGTGCTTTTAGTATCAGAATGACTGCTTGATGATTTAAATCTAAAATTGCCACCAGAATATCTCTCCCTGCTATGCCAACTACCAAAGCATGGGTGGAAAGTATTAAACAATATACATAAAACATGAACCTCACACATCCCATCCTCTCCTCCTTTCTGCCTGTGTATGTGAAGCTAAATGGGACGTACATTAAAAGAACATTATTAAGGTTTAAGGTCAAACACTTGTGTATTAGGAAATGCGTATTTCCTGTGTGTCGGAAATGTGACTCCCTTGTGAGTATGCAGTGATAGTCATTAATTTCATGATCACGTATTATTTTTTCCCAAGAACCTATTCAGCCCATGGAAAGATATTGTCACCTTAACGAGCAGCTATTCAGAAACATCTGTACTTCTCACAGGCCAGCGTGTAATCCCTGCCTCATTTAGGGATGCTATTCAAAACCTTCTTCTGAACGCATACCCATTTGTTATCTCTTCCATGGGACTTATCAATGTCAGATTTGAGTTCTTAACAGATGAAAGGAAATTATTTTTTGCTGCCGCCTTATGAGATGACATGGTCTGAGGAGGCCTGTTCAACAGATGAGAAGCAGTAAGGTCACAAGTACCTGCTAATGCTGGTTGGGCCTTGGTTCATTCCCAATACATAATGTGATACAGCACCACAGATGTTTAAAACAGAGCTCCCACTACTTTTGTGTGTAGCTGTGAAGGTTTAGGACTTAAAATCAGAAAGCACTGCTCTGCATTGTCTACGTAGGGAATTAAAATTTCTCACTTCAGAAAAAACAGGGTTCAAGCAGCACAACAGCCATGTGTGGCTCAGACCACTGCCAAGGGACCAGAGCTTTGGCTGTCAAAAAGAAACCCAAATATTCTTCTGTCACAGTGATGGTTTAAAATTGATGGCAGTAGGGTAAGAATGAGCATGTTCTGTTTCATGATGTTGGTATAATAACATGCAGGAACAATGCCAATTGTGAAAAGAAATGATAATTACCTGTGAACTGAAAACAAAATGAAGCCTGACATCTTATAATTTGTATTTTGGCATTTAGAAATCTGGCCATCACTACACTACCGAGAAGGAATTACATAAATTTGTGAAATTAGTTGAAGACATCGGTGATTCTCCCTCACCTGACAGACGGTACAGTGCTAAGACTTGGGCGGGAGCTCAGCTCTTCCAAGTTTCAGGAGCTGGGAGTGATGCTTTAACAAAGTTATAAGCACTCTAAAATTATTTTAAACCTCCTTAATAACTAAGGTTGGATATTAAGACAGAAGATAAGGTATTTTAAAATACTGACTGTAGTGCAATTATTCATATGTGGGCAGGCATCCTGTATCTCATGCAAGCCTGGTGCATTTTTCCAGTGTCTGCAGCTCTGTTCTATACGTCTGCTTCTGGGCTCCATCCATGGGGTCTTTTTTTAAGGCATTTATTCACATAGCACCAGTGGAATGGTGGGTGCGTTGCTCTTGACCATTTACTGAGAGGTATTACAGTGGTTAAATGACTTCTCCGGGAACCCTGCTGTGGAGTTTACAGCAGTGCTGGTGAAATGAGGACCTGTGGGAGGTGATCACCCTTTTCCTGTGTCTTCCCAACACACCACACACCACCCAGCTAAGGGGGCTCAGTAGAAGCCATGAAAATGATGTGGATTATTCACACAAATGTCTTAATTCTGTCTCTGGAGAAGCTTGATGTTTTGAGAACAGGAAAAAGTCTCTATTAGGATCCAGGTGTACAGAGCTGCTTCTTGCAAAGGGAAGGGATTAGGGTTCAGATACACTCCTGCTGTGGCCTATGGCCTCTTGACATTCTTATCCCACCAGCTGGGGAAGTGCCTCAAGTCAAAACTTCCCTGAAGCAGAATTTATTCGTCTTGAGTAAATACATCTAAACCAGGAAAACTCCCAGATCAACACAGTAAAAGTATCTCATGCAAATCCAACATTAGCTGCTTTGCTGTTACATTATGTATGATTTGTTAGTGCTTGCAATAAGAACAAATTGCACGTCAGGGGTGTTCTGCCATCCGTGAAACCACGTGCAGCTCAAGGACGTTTCCTGCTGCAGGATGGTATAGGGAGCAGCCTTCAGGAACAAGAACACATGTGAGAAGCCAAATCTCAGCATTCACAGCCAACAGCTTTAACTTTGGTATTTTGTCTATGTGCCTAATGCTGTAGTGCATTCCTCATGAATACAAAATCAGCACAAACATCATATGAAGTACTTCTATCCATGGCATCAAAGAGTAGGAGTCCTTAATCTGGATGACAATATAGGGTTTAATTTCAACAAAAAGGAAGGTTGTTTTGAGATTTATGTTTTTCAAATCCCCATCTGAATTTGAAGAAATATCCAGAGTTGCATTAAACTGACCTGGATCTGAACTCTGATCTGAAGATCCATAGAAATTTGTGGAGAAAACCCTATTGAATTGATTGTGCTTTAGCTTAGAGCAAAACAATTTCTAGGTTTTTTTTGAGAATATCCTGTAGACAGAAAGATTTAATTTTCAGTACCTGGAGGTACCATTAATTATGGAAATTCGTTATAGAGAATCAGGAGTGCCAGTAGCTGGGGAGACAGTAAAACTATTTGGTATGAAATTCTAGCCTTAAACTGTATAAAAAAATTCTGATGGAGTGGTTTTCCATCAGAAATATTGATATGCTGTAGGCAACATGTTTTGCAAATCTGCTTTGGTTTCTGTATTGGTATTAACAACTTTCTGTTATGAAGCTCTCTGCTAAGGGCACACCATTCTGATTTAACCTTTTTTTAATGATATATTCAATTCCAAGCTTTGCTTATATTTTCTGGAAGTACATACAAAATGTGTAAACTTGAACATTTTGACTTTAGTCAAAAGACTGTTTTCATTTCACAAGGAATTCTGAAAACCTTTATTTAATCCCAAATTGGGGGTGGAAAAAGCAACTGAAATTGTGTAATCCCCAGTTCTCACCCAGCTCTGGGCTATCCCAGTGGGTGCTGGGGGCCAAAGGCGGACGCTGGGAGCAGCTTCCACGGCAGAGTGAAGTGGGTTAGGTCAGTACTGCATATTGTTAACCATTCCTGTGAACGCTGCACTTCACAGGGCTTCCCTGAAGGCAGAACGGCCTTAAATTATTGCTGAAGAGCAGAAAGAACTCAGCAAATAATAAGCAGGGTGGCTTTTTTTTGGCTGCAGTACCACCAAGGCAGTTTAATTGTCCTGAGGAAGTTAAAACTGTTTCTTCTCTGCTCAAACGGCTGCCGACTGGAGCTGTGCTCCCCACCCCTTCATACCATACCAAGCCTCAAATATTCAGCGAACCTAAGCTTTTCTAGTTGCAGACATACTTGTAATTCTTGCCCATGTGAATGAGTAACAGCAGCGTCCGGGGCAGCAGCACAGACCTTTGGAAACATAGCAGGCATTTTTTTTGGTGCCATTTGAAACTTTTAACACGCTTCAGTGTTGATTTTTATTGTTATTTTCTGTCCCATAGGCATTGCCTTTCCCACCATAAAGTCACAGGGCTGAGTTCTGAACTGAATTTCACCACTTATTAGGCTTGTGAAGCTGGTAGCTTTAGCCTCATGGGTGACTACTACCAGGCTGTGATTAATCTGGCTCTGATCTTCAGAAAAACCTCAGGAATTTCAGGGGGGAATGCAGCACGGTTCAGCAGGCTGGCCACGAGCACCCATGTGGGTAAACCATGCTCGCCCCGAGCAGTGATGACTGGCGAGTGGTGGGGTTTGCATGTAAAGAGCCCAGCACTTCTGAAAAGCAAATAGCAGAGAGGAGAAATCCTCTGCTCATTTTGAAGTTGCATGTGGGGATTTGGGAGATGCAAGGGCATTCATGGGAATTAGGCATCTAAATCTCTCTCCCGAAATAAGAATAGCAAATGTTCAATCTTATTAAACTTCCCTCGAGCCAATCTCTGGAAAAGCAAAAAGCTGATAGTGCAATTCCTTGTTCCCAAATTTCTAATTAGCTAAAATTTTCAAGGCAGCTCCTGCATGGCTGTGGCTGTCAGCACTGAGGGGATTACTGCTTCAGAAGGAGCTGCTGTTCAGGGCTGTTTGAGTGAGGCTGTGGGCCAGAGCTGCAATGCAAAAATGAGATTTAAGTCAAGCCCCTGGGTTAAACAGGACATTTCTGGGTCACAATGACCCTGGCCTGAATTTTCACCCATGCTACCTGCAGCTGGGAAGATGAAATGCAGAGTTTTGCTCCATTTCTTTGCTTGCTTTGAGGTGCTGTAGTAGTACGTGGAGAGATGCAACATGCCTAGCCCTGATGCCTGGACTCCCTCTGTGACAGTTCAGGGACCTGCAGCTCAGAAAACACCAGCACTGCTCAGTAGTTTCATCCCGTGGAGAGAGGGAGGAAGGAAAGGTAGGAGGGAGGGATGGATGGATGGATGGATGGATGGATGGATGGATGGATGGATGGATGGATGGGTGGGTGGGTGGGTGGGTGGGTGTGTGTGTGTGTGGATGGATGGATGGATGGATGGATGGATGGATGGATGGATGGATGGATGGATGGATGGATGGATGGTGGTGGGCAGCAGGCTGGGGGCCTCACATCTGCCACTGCCACCCTGCCCCACACGAAGAGCCTGTCCCACCTTGGCAGCACCTAAACCAGATTAGGCTGAAAAAGTGTAAATGTGGGTGGCACACCTTTGCCTCCTTTCAGAGGAAGGCAAATGCATGGCTAATCAGGCAAGTGTTGGTTGCAGCAGGTTTCATACACTTTCCACCCTGAGATTTCCATAGACAGGTAAAGTTAGTCCCTCTAATGAAATGACTCAGAAAAGACTAACTGGTCTTCTAACACATTTTGCATTTGTTTTTGTAGTTAGGTATTTTCAAAGTTTTAAATATCTTCTTCCTACACTGCTGTTTACTAAATAGAACAAGTTGTATAGGAAGGTTACAGAAAGCAAGAGCTTCTGGAGCGACTTCACTTTATTTGCAGTTTGGTGTGATATTGTGTATTGTAAAAGAAGGGTTGGAGGGAACCTGCAGGATATCACTGCTCCATCCCTTGACCTCCAAACCCCACAAAGTATGTGGTCTCCATGCTTGTAAGATGAGGAGTCTGAGGCTTTTTGAGTTCCCAGCAACTGTCACTGTGTTTGTCTGCATTGCTCTGGGCTCTGTGCAGTGGAGCAGAGGCAGCAGCAGGGAGGCCCTGGGAGAATGGGGCTCTCTGTAGGGTTTGGGCATTGCTGCAAGATTCTCTTTTGCCCCTCCAGCCCCAGGAACAGACTGGCAGCAGCAACAGGACTGAGCATAAATCGCTCCAAAACTCTCACTGCCTATATTGTATGCATTAAAAATTAATTACTTAGCTTAGTTATTTCATATTGAAGGCAAGACTGAGCAATAAGAAACAAATCCTGTCCTCAGATAAAACTATTACATCAGCCTGAGTGGAGCTGTCTGGGAGCCTCTGGGAGCCTAGAGCTGTGCTTTCTCTTTTGCATAAGCCTGTGCTCAGCACATCCAGGTGAGTGGCTGCATACACTGGGCTGGGTATTAACGCACAGGTTGGATTTCAGCTGGAGCATGTATTTACAAAGTCAAAGGAAAACCTCATTTTTTCACCATAAAAGGTAAGGAGCAAAATTCCAGAGCTGAATTTACATGTCCTGCTGCTCCCCAACATGGGAAAAGAATGCTGTATCCTCCCACATATCTGCTTCCCATTCCAGGTCTTCTTCCCTCCCTCTCTTCCTCCCTCCCTCCCTCTGACTTGTCCATGCAAGTCAAACCTTTTCTGCCATGAGCCAACAATTAATTATAAGTATATAATAACCTCTTATAAAGAAAGATACATTCAGAAGCCAGGTCTGGTTCCCTCGATGCTTACATAGTTTTCCTCCTGCTCCATTTTCCAAATAAATTGGAGCAGTCCATAGTTTTCACAGGTCTAGGAGGACACCTGGCACAGAAATCTCTTCTGACCTAATGCCTAATAAATAATGATGTAGAGAGAGGATCATCCAGCAGCCAAGCTTGTTTGTGCCACAGTGTGGGGGTTTGAGGGGATATTCCTTGTGGGAATGGGATGCCTGTGTGGGGTCAGCAGCTTTGACTGGGGCCAGAGCCACAGCACTGCTCTGCAATTTCACCCCTTTGAAAATCAGCAGGGGATGGACAGTAAATCTTCTCAAAAAAAGAAGAGAATTTGGGATTGAGCTTTGGAATTATGTTACAGGCATAATGAGAAGAGTGGTCTTGCAATAGTTTTCTTCTACTGAAATAAGCGTGACAGGAGGGGATGTGCTGACAGCAATTAAAACCTGATTTTAGACAATAAGATAAATCCTAAAGTTTCTGAAATCTTCTGGTCCAAGTACAAAGAGATTTACTCTGTTCCTGGTTCTCCTGCCAGTTTTCTAGTGGGACCTGGGGCAAGCCAGTTCACGTCTTCGTGCTTCTTTCCTTATCTGAGCCTTGTAGTAACTCTCAGGCTCAGAAGGGCACTGGGAAGATGAACTCACTGCCACTGCCTCCAAAAGAGCTCTGATGCCCACTGGGAGCCTGGTGTTTGGCTGGCAAACATGGTGGGTGCCTCCACTCCCTCACTGCCCCGTGGGTGCTGCTGGCAGGAGCCCATGCTTCCCAGAGCTGCTTCCCTCAGCCCTGCTGCCCTCCCCATGCCTGGCAGATACAACCCAACCGTGTTAGTCTGAAATGTCAAAAGCACCCCAAGGAACAATGCTTCAACCCCACAAAGCTTAAAAGCAACGATCAGTCAGTTTTCAGCCCAAGGGATCTGGCCCTGATGAGGAACCAGAGACAGATGAACAAAAGCAGGTGGCTTTTTGCCCTTTGATGGAGGCTGTGGGAGGCAGTTTGTGTTGTTAGAGGGAAGGTGAGGCTTTGTCAAACAACACTGGGTTTAATCATCAGTTAATAACAAGAGAAGAATACTCACAAGCTCTTTAGCTGAACGGTACATACAAGCATGCAATGCCACACCAGATGCAACAGGAGTGATGGCTACCCCAGAGATCCTGATGCACCAAGGAGCCCATCCAGGCAGTGGTTTGCTATTTGTCCACAATACCAGGAGATGCTAAACCCAAGCGAGCTGACTGCAGCACCAGGGAGCAGATCTTTTTAGCAGGAAGCACCCAGGGAGCGAAGCCTGGGCCAGAGGATCATGGTGCAAACCCACGGTGCTCCAGGAAAACCGGGTGAACGCTCAGCTGCTTGTACAGAAAGTATGACAGCTGGGAAAGGGCAAAATTCACACCCGCCAGAGGGCTGAGCTAATGTGCCAGTGAGCACAGCCGGTCAGAGGCTTGGGTGAGGAGGGAGATGGCATTCACTGCGCTGGCATCCTTTCCCCAGTGCTGGTTTAACCACACCTGGAGCTTGCGGTTGTACCCAGACAAGCCAGCTCACATCCTTGGCGATTCGAAAGCCACAGTGAATCAAACCTGGAGAATTCCCTGCTTCCTCGATGGAGGATTTACTAGTTGTGTTAATTCTGGGGACATCAATGCCTGGCCACCATGGAGAGTGGGGGACTGCATCTTATGGGGGTGCCAGGTCCCTTGCTGACACCATGGATATCCTCCTGGGGTCACAGTGCCACCAGCACAGCTGGGCCCGGAGCTCCGTCTGTCCAAGGGCAGCACCACGTTACTTCTTCCTGTGCCAGAGCTTCTGAGCAACACAGCACTAGCTTCTGATGGAGTCTCTTGGCATCAAATAACAGCGTAATTACAGGAAAATCAGAGGGGATTTTCCTGGTGTTAAATCCTACCTGTGCCCAGGCCTAGTTCCGATCAGATGTGAGGGGGCTGCACAGGGTGATAACGCCCATGAGGAGAAGGCAGGGCTGCCCTCGTGCTGTAATTGCGTATACTCATGCTGATCAGGGCTGTAGGTGGTGAAATCAGCTTTGATTATTGTGAAACTCTGTTCAAAGTGTTTGCAAAGGGGCAGGGTTGCTTCATTGCTGGGGTTAGAGGCAAGTGCCCTCTCTGCCCCAGAAGTATGGGGCCTGCCAGGTTGATGGGAACCCTCACATACTGCCCGTACCTTCCCAGGACAGAGCATGCATCCCCTGTGCCATCTCCAGGAGCCACGGATGGAGCCAGGTTTATTTGTCATCCTCTCTGGATCCTTTTATAAGAGAAGCTTATTGGTTTTAATGATGCTCCTGCAAGGACAAAAACGGAGGAGAATGTCCTGGGGACCAGTGTGCGTTAGAAACCCTTTAACCTAAAGGGGCTCATGTTTCCCGACTCCTTAATCTTACTCAGCCTTTCAAAATGGTCTTGAATTTACAGGAGGGGATGATAGGGGTTTATAGGGAAGTTGAGACAAAGGTGAGCAACTCCCAAGGTCTCAAACTCTAGTGTATATAAGACAACTGAAGCATTTCATGAGGAAGACAGAAATCTCTGGAGTACCAGGCTGGGGAATGACCCATCCACCCATTCTGCTTGTGGGTCATACAAGCCCAAGGGCTCAGGGGCAAGCCACAGATGGCAGGGGTTTGATTTTGCTAGGAAAGCCCAAGCTTTCATTCAACACTGAAGTGCTGTGACAAGTGCTGGGAAAGGGACATTCCCCCAGTGTCAGTGGGACACCAGCCCTCGCATATGAAGCAGCGCTTCTATTTATTTAAGAGACTCTCCCCCAAGTGCAACATAAGCAAGGAAAGTGGCCTGGGCTAAGAGCCAGGGTGCTAGCAGAAGGATCCCTATCACTCCTCTTCCTTCCTCTATGGCAGGTGGGAATCCCCCTCCCAGCCCTCAAGCCCTTCGGCTGCCAGGGAGTCAGTGACATCAGCACATTCCCAGCAGCGCTCCCGTGGGCACCGTGTTAGCTTTGCCCTGAGTCATCTTTCAGCAAACAAGATAGATAAGAAAAAAAATGGCAGCGATCCAACCAGCACAGATGCTGGTTTATTTTAAACTACAGAAATGATTTATGTGCTAGAGGAAGGATACTGGCATCTCCTCCTCCCAAAAGTCCTTTTTTTAAAAAGTCCCTTGTTTCTCCCTCTTTCTCACCATTTTCCTGTGGCAGTCTCCTATCATGTCAAGTACCTTCACTGTTGGTACCCTAAACCGAGAAAGGGCCAAAACAAATATTTTGGTGAGAACTGAACAGACCCAAAGCTCCAGAGGGAGAAGAGGTTTTTGTTTATCAGGAAACAAACATCATCTTCACAAGCAAAATGCTATTTTCCCTCTTGAAACCGCCTTACGTAAATGAGGCCATTTGCAACACTAATTTGATGAACTCCAGCGGGTTAGTGATATCACCATATTTAATTAAAGTATTTGCTAGTCTAGCTGAGCCCCTCCTCCCTAGCAAGGGCCTGTACTTCGGAAGTGCTGCCGACCTCTAGCACCAGTGCCTGGCCTCTGGCCAGAAGTGTGGAACAGAGTAGTTTTATGAGCTTCATGACCCTGTCCTCTTCTTTTGGTATCCACAGCTGATCTTTGACAGGCACTGGGCTGTTGAAGCTGATATTGTTTAGCCCCAGAGAAGTGAGGCAGCTACAATCACAGCCAACATGCAGGGACACAGCCCCAAATCCCTATTTCAGCCCTGTCATTTGCCAGGTCAGTGTTTGTGCCAGCCCAAGTCCAGTGGGGACAGTGTTTTCTTGGGCACATGATGCTGTTGAGCTCGCGTTGGGAAACCAGAGGTGAAAGTTTTGTGTTCAGCACTCACGGTGATGACGGGTCATGGCAGGACACAGCCATGCACCTCCAATTTCTGCTCAGCTCTTCCCAAAATTTACTGACATCAAAAAGGAGCCTGAGAACTTTGAAAACCAGATCAAGTGACAAAAGCCCTGACAAGCCCAGAGCAGCAATTACAGCTGTAGTTCTGATTTCTCTCTAGCCTTAAAATGAGCCAAATACAGGGGTTACATTACTTTTCCCAGTAAGCATTTCCTGCAGAAAGATCCTGAGCATGATGTAGCTGCAAAGCATGAGTCACTGGTTGAGTTACCTGGCATGACGTGTGTGTTCTCCGTCTCCATGTTTACACTGCAAACCTCATGTCTGAGCTGGCTGTCAGATATCTAAGTGCCTTGTTGATAACTTTATGCTAAATTATACCTTCCAGCCCTTGGGATCATGCGTCGTGCCACCTCAGCCATGCTTCTGAACTGGCCAGGGAAGCTGTGGTGGGAATGCTGACTGATAGAAAGTTGGAAGACACTAGCAAATGTTCCTCTGTCAAACCTGGGAATGATGGCTCTGGCTTTCTTGTATGTCCTGAAAACCCTAGGTTTGCTGTAAAGGCTTACCCTGGCCTCTCCGTGGGTTTATGGGAAGGAATATTGCACCATTCCCAGCTTTTACAAACAGAGGATACTCTGGCTCATGGTTATTAGTTTTCCAGTCCAATCCTTGCATCCCTGCTTGCAGATCAAAGTATTTGCCAAGTAGTTATTTCTTTGCTTGGAAAATACACATGATCTCTTTTCTCATTTGAGTTCTCTATGTTAATTAAAGTAGGAAAACAATAATAATCTACTACAAATCAGTGTGGCATCCATCCAGGTCCCCTGTCTTGTGTCATGCTAGCTGCTGCAATGCTAATCCCATGCCAGTGGTATGCCTGCCAGGAAATCTTGGGGGGTGAGTAGCCTTCATGGGTATCCCAGACACAGGGATCTTTCCTCAGGGACATTCTGCAGGAGCAGTGCTTTAATTCTCTTTGCTAGGTTTTCTCTTCCTGCCATTAAGCTAATAACCATGTTGTTATGTTAAGTGCATCTTCATTTTTGTAGGCACAATACACAAGATATTTAACTTGGTGGAATGTAATAGCTTTAGTCAGGGATGAGCCCTCGTCTGTCTGATGACCACATGAGATCAGGACAGGTGACATGGAAAAGGGATGAATTGTTCAAGTGCATGCAAGCATTTTCAGAAAAAAAAAACCAACATTTTTGAACAGGCACAACCCAAACGACTTCGTAGCTGCTGATGTGTCTTTGATAATTTAGATTTGTGCACACACCCTCATTATAAATGTGCCTTCATTTGGCTCATTAGTCCCAGGCACAGAGCACCAGGGGGTGTCACCCATCTGTGGTGGCATCCCAGCTGCTAGCCATGAGGCTTCATGAATCCCAACTTGTTGGTCTCACGTGCCCTCCAAGGATTTTCCCTTCCAGCACCTTCAAGTGCATGTGGAAGAAGATTTTCCCTTGTTACAGCCCAAGTCTGCATTATACATTTGTGCATTTAAAACATATACAATCTTGTAATTAAATTCCAGACTATTTTAAGTGCCTCTTGTAGTGATTTGAAGGTCTCGTAATTCAGTACAGCATATGTTGCTTTTATAGTAAGCTCATTTTCTGACAGCTGCCTGCGTGGGTTTCCCATACTATCTTCATCCTCCCATCAATGAGCTGCACGGCAGGCACTGAAGGAAAGCAGGGAGCAGCAGGCGCAGGTATCATTCACAGACTGGAGCAAAATGTGTTCCCATCTCAGTCCAGGCACAAAATCCTGACTTTTTACCAGTGGCAATGCGAAGGTGAGACTCAGAAAGATGAGAAGGCTACACAGCTCTGCATCGAGTGGTTTAATCAGAAAATGGATGGGGGCTCACATGAACTGTGCCATCTCAGAGGCTAGCATAGACTCCTTTGCCATGGTTACATGAGCCAGGAGGGAAGATGAAAGGTGGTGGGTACTCAAGTGCTATTTCTTCTCTTTAAAGCCCAGATGGTTAATGAACCCAGTTTCCAAAGCTATGGCAGGAATGCTAGCAGGCAGGAAGTGCTCGCGACTATGAGTACCTGACCAGAGCTGCTACACACAGCTCAGCTTCTTCCTTTTTTATACCTGGGAAGAATCTTATTTTTGCTTACCAGATGGTAAACATTGGCACATCTTCCTGTTTGTTAGTCTGCAAAGCTAACAGCTTCATCTTGGCCCCTCCTCAGGGTCTATGCATAGAAGGGAGCCCTCTCAGGAGCACCTGTGAAGGCAGGGATACTCCTACAGGACAGGGGGCGGTGCCCTTGGAGTGCATTGCTCATGCCTGTCATTGCTGGTGGTGACCTCCAGAGCACAGAAGCAAGGGGCAGATATGTGGCTCCTTACCATGATCCCCAGTCCATCTGTCATCAAGAGATGGTGGTGTGTGGGGGTGTTTGGCAGTTTGGAATAATCCTACTGAATAATATAATTAATAATAAATAGCAAAAATAAATGACCTATCTGGGAACAAGGCTGATTGCGTGGCTTTTTGGGTACTAATGGGCAATGACCCTCTGCATCCAACTGTCCTCCCACAGCCCAGGGAGCAGCCTTTCCCACACGGATGCAGAGAAACTGCCTAATGCTAATGCACACTTTAAATTATTGTGAAAGTGCCTGGAGCCGTGGGTGAGTGCTTTAAATAGAACTCAAAATAGCACATAAAAATAAGCGGCACTCGCTGGTGTTATCCCAAATTGCTGCAAAAGCTACACCATCACATGAGATTTTGGAAGCTGCCTGGAGTCAGCCAGAGCATTCATCACACTCCCAGTTAAGTACTCCTCAGAATTCAGGGGTTTAATGAACATGAAGACCGAAGGCTGTGCTGCTCTCACCTCATAGTTGGGAAAAAATCCTGTTCCTCTCTTTCTCCTTAGCTGCAGCTGGCTCAGCACTGTGGTATTCCGGGCTGTCAGTCACGGTGCCTCATTTCAGGCAATGTAATGTCATGGGCAGCGTAGCCCCGAGCTGCAGCTGACTGTTTCGCAATGCATTCGGTGTGAAATTTTCCCATCGTTTGTCAGGAAACTCTTCCTAGCCACTTTTTTTTGGAACAGACCATTAATGCTAAGCGGAAATCTGCAGGCTCCGGGCCAGGTTTCGTAACGCTTCCAGAAGTAACGCGGGGACAGTAGTATTGCATTTAAAAACAAAATGTCAGACAAAAATGATAACCTTTGCACTCCCCAGTTGTATAAATATTGCTTTTCTTTTGTTCTGCATGCAACACTGGTATGGACAGACCACGTGGACGTAGCTAGCCCCCAGATAACTTCTTTAACTAAGTATCTACCACATGGGATTGCTGCCTATGCTGCTCTGGAGGTCTGGGGAAGTCTCTGGAAACACGAAATGCTGGACACGGTTTAGCCCTCCCCATGCCAGCCCTATGTACTCCTCCAGCTCCAGCCTCCCATGCATCTAGTGTTTCCCCGGAAGAGGCTAAGAAGAGGGAAAGAGGAAAAAAAGGCAACAATTTTAGCACATTTGGGGAAATAACATGGGAAATCCTTTTCACTTTCAGAGATAGATCCCATTTGTGCTGTGGTGTAAATCCACAGGAAAGAGTGTGGGAGGAGGAAGACCAGGGCCTCTCAGGAGCAGCAGGACTTGTCTCCCATGCCCAAGGCACCAAAATCTGTGAGGAAAAGTTCCCATCATGCATGGTATGAGGATAACACAGTATGTCAGTAACTCACTTTTTCTGCCCTTGTCAGGAGCCACTCCTGCATGCTGATACTTAAAAAGACATGTCTTGTTACCCTGAAGATTTCTTGGTGGGGGTGTGTGTGTATGAGGAAGAGAAGAGCTGCAGGGAGTGCTGTGGATACATTTAGTCATGCATGTGTTTGTCAGCAGACACGTGTCCCAGAGGAATTTTCGGTTTGTACCCGCTTCAGCACATCACCTAGGGACTGCATCAGCCCTTGTCTGGGTGAGATGCAGAGGAGGAAGATATAAATGTTACCAGCCCAAGTAATACATTTATAAGCAGAATTAGCCAAGCAAGAAAATATCCTAGTCTGGTGTGAAAATCCTTGACAGCAGAGCTCAGGCTGGATGGAAAGAACAGAGTAGGTGGCTCAGCATCGGCTGGAGCTGGGCTGTGGGAGAGTGACAGTCCCTCCTGGCTCCCACAGGCTGGTCCTGCCACCATGCCGTGCCTGCACGGAGCAGTGGCAAAGCTGGCTTCCAGGACAAGCCTTTGCAAGGACAAAGCAGCTGTCAGGCATAGTATGCATATATATGTATGTGTGTGCATACAACCTCTATCAACATGAGTATTCTCTTCATCCACCTCATGAAATACCCTGCTATCATCTTTTCTCTTTTTGTTTTGCTGCCCTGTTATTTAGGAGTGTAATATCAGAGGAGCCTGTGCTCAGCACTGGCTGGCGTTTCTGTTTGTGTATGCCTGCCCTCCTGCCTGCACTGTGGTGACCCAGCTCCTGTCTCCCCAAAGCCAGCACAGCTCCTTTGTACCCAGCAGTCCCTGGTACCCAGCACGCAGCATCACTGCCCTTGGCAGGAGAGGTATACTGCTTCCTGACTAATACATATACATTTTGGTGGGTTAGAAACTGCTTTGGCTGGTTTATTTCCTATATGTGTGCCTTTCTGAGGAAGCATCAGTTGACTTTTGTTGGTCTTTGTGCTGAAGCTTTGTTTAAACTTCATCTGATTGTGAGCAAAACATGTCTTTGAGTGCTCTGCCCGGAGTCCCTTCTTTAAATAACAAGGTGCTGAAACAAGAGATGGAGGGGAAAAAAGCATTTCCACTTCTCTGCTGTTCCCTTTCACTGCAGCCCATTGTTTATTTTGTATCCACCACCAAATTATTCATGCATTAGGTATCTTCACTACATCAGCTTTATGATGAACTCATAAAAGATAAGTATTGTGCACTCCAGAGGGACTTTTACAGTGTGGTTTCATGGTACTTAGCAAGTACTTCATCTGGCCAAAGCTGCGTCTTTTTTCGCAGAGCAGAGCTCTCTGGGAAGGGATGTCCAGAGATGGGGACCAGCAGAGCCTGTGCAAGGGGTGGCATTGCCCGTTGTTGGGTCCTCATCCTGCAGCATTGCCGTAAGAATAGCCCCTGCCCTGCGGCAGCTGGGTCAATAAACCAACAGATTTGCCTTTTTTTTTTTCTTAATGTACTTAACACCTCTTTTTCATAGGTGTCTTTAATAGCCTCGAAGTTTAATGAGGAGCCATTAAAGCATAATTGGAGGACATTCAGAGGTCATCTCTGGACTGGCTGGGCAGCCAGCGCTGAAAGAGCTGTGAGATGCCCCTGGGCAGGACAGGGTGAGGAAAAACACCTGGGGAAAAATATGGACAGAAAATGAGAATTGGTGACTTCAGGCAGGGTGTATTCATTAAATGTAACAGAGAAAATGCTGACAAAGCTGGTTTTGCATTGGAAACTAAGTTAAATGGGATCTAAGTATTTTACAAAAGTACATATACATGTCGTTTGAATGAAAAATACTCCAAGGATTGCCAGGGTGGGGAAAGGTAAGACAGAGAAGGTTAGGCACTCCTGGGGAGCTGAAGCTCCCTTGGGATGGCAAGGGAGGGTTGGAGGTGGGAGGCAGGGTTTCGAAGCGCTCTGTGCAAGTGAGGATAGGGGATGTTGGTTTTACTCGAGCATTACGGAGTAGAGCCAGCCTCCTTGCCAAGGCAGCGGAAAACCTGCACTTGACTCCTCCTATTGCCAGTAAAGGCTTCTGTCAATGACAAGTGTGCAAAAGCATTCCAACAGTGCTCTTCAAACCACCTCAGAATGTTTTTTCTGAGTCATGGAACAAAACTGGACAGACAGCCATAAATGCCTCTGAGCTGGGAAGCTGCCCTTGTACTGGGCACACTGCTGAGCAAACCTGCTTCCTTTGCTGTCCCAGCAAATTCCTACTTGGAAACATAAAGATGCTGCTCCTAAATTAAATTGAGAGGCATTCTCCTGCTCACCTGATGGCAAATGCAATGCAGCCTTTTATTATGATTGTGTTTTTGGTTTAGTAATTTCTGTATCTGCTTTGCCTCCCCACAGCAGGCCACCCACTGTGTCCCTGTGGATGCAGCCAAACACACCTTTTGTCATCTATCCTGTGTGTCTTCAGAAACCACGCCTGTGGGACACAGTCTGCTGTTTCTGGGCAGAGTCTGCTGAAGCCTCTGATGTGTTGCTTGTGCCAGGCGCATGTACCCAATGCACCTGGATGTGTGTTACAGTTATGGAAAACCATTTCTCCTCCTGCCTCCACAGCATTATCCTCCCAGGGCAGCCACCATGCAGGTCACAGAAAGGAAGGACTAAGGGTGCTTTTGGGGATTGCTCAAAAACCTGGCTGGCTTTTCCCTGGGTCACCCTCCCAAATGCAGCAGCAGCAGCAAAGCCCCTGGGTTTGCAGTCCCACGAGCTCCACATCACTCCCAGGACAAGGTCCAGGGTTCGCCAGAGCTGCCGGTGCAGGTGTGATGCTTAGGGCCATGCATGGTCCTGCCTAGGCTCCCTGTGCCATTCTGTTTGGCTTGTCCAGAACTGGACCAAATTCATACTGAATTCATGCAAACATCACCAAGATGTGAAGTTCAGGAAGGGAGACTGCAACAAGGTGGCCCTGATGAAAGCAAGCGCCAGCATTGTTCACTGCAGTGGTGCTTTTTAGTTAGGTATGAAAAATCCAGCTTCCTTCTGATTTTTGTACATCTCTGTTTCTGTGAACCTGAATTCTACTTTTTAAAATAACTGTTACACATGTAAAGTGTCCTAAAATATACTCCTAACCTACTTCCATCTAGTTCTGTACTGAAGATGATAAGCTGCAGCTCAAGGAGCTGAGTCCGTGTAGCAGGACATCGCTGGAGGCTGGTCTGCTGCTCAAGCAACCTGCTGAGAAGCAGCAGGGCTGCAGAAGGTGAAGCAATGATGTTTTTTTTTTTTTCCTAAGGATCAAAGCAGTAATTGGAGCTTGCAATGAAATTCAGTATTTAGGTTTGATTTTGGGACACACATTCAGGCATTCAGGGACTTGTCCAAACCACAGAAGTATGCATACTCTGCCTGTTAATCCCCTGGAAATGGCTTGCCATGGTATTTCTGGGCTTTCTGCCTCCCATCCAGCAGCAATCACCCAGCAGTATCCCATTACTGGGATGGCTGCCTATCCCAGCTCTGGAAAGGGTGCCAAGAAAATACAAACTGAAGGAAAAAATTTAGTCTTTCATAATCTTCAAAGCAAGGCCCTAAGTGTTGGATAACATGCTGAATGTTTCTCTGGAAATACAGGGGGACTCTTGTGGGCTTTTTTGCTTCCTCCATCAGTTCTAATGCTTGAAGTCTCCAAATGCAAGCTGAAGAGGTCATCTCAGGACCTGACTTTTAGAGCATTTAGAGTCACACAGCTGGTGGGAGGCAAATGTCCTCCTAAAAGCCATGTGGCTCCTCAGAATGGAGATGTGATACACCTCAAGTACAGGTGCAGCGGGATGTGGTGTGGGGAGGCAAATGTAGAGGAGTTAAATGGTCCTGTGCAAGGTTTCAGTGCCTGGTATGGGGCCTAGGACATCTGACTGGTGTCACCTCCTTGGACATCTCTCAAGGCTACAGGAAGATGGTGCCGCTTGTGGTCAATTTGCTATGTCTTGGGTAGAACCTCGGTGGTCCTTCCCCATGCCCCAGGCAGTAAAACCACCCTGGGGTTTGGTTATGAAGTGGAGCTGTGGGCATTAAATTGGAACGAGTAGTCTCATTTTTAGTTCCCACATTTGAAACCAAATTTCCAATGGTGAAAACAGTCATTTCTGAGTATTTTATGGCCCTGCTGAAGAGGTTCATGAAGCATTTTCAGCCAAGCTGCAGGGAAGAAATGCAGTATTGTGAAGAGGAACAAAGAAGTTCAGTCTCCAAGGATTGATGAGCATATCCAGAACACAAGGGGTTTATCCAGGTCACCTTATTCATGCATACCTAGTAAGGAAATTAATGGAGCTCCTGGAGTTATTAGCTCTAATTCATGACCTACTAATGGCAATGAAGCTCTAAGAAAGCAGAAGACTTATTATGCTGAAGGGCAAAGATGCGTGGTTCTTTGTGGTTTATCTTAGTGATTTGGACTCGCATTCATGAGAGAGGAATTATAGGGTTTGATCCCTGCCCAAAGGGCTGCTCTGCATTTTATTGGGGAGTAGCATATGTAATACCAACACTTAAAAAAAATGGTGATTGGGTAATTAAAGGCTCACTAATCTAACTTTATTTAAAAAAATGGATGAAGGAAGGAACTGTTACTGTTACAGAGGTAAATGGAAAACGATATAAAAGTGGCACAAAGGTGAAACAAAGGTTAATTGAGCCTGACTTTGCTAGGATAATGGATTTCTTAGATAAAGGAAATGTAGGAGATTGCATCTATCTGGACTTCAGTAAAAGCTGGTTGCAGTGGCACAGGAAGGAGGTGGAACAAGGAGGAGATGTCAAATGGAGGTAAGAAATGGGCAGCAGCAGGTGACAGCACGAGGAGTGGAGCCATTTCCTACAAGATCCACATGGAACCCAACCTTGTTTGGTATTTTCATTAATGACCATAACAAGAAAAAAAAATATGGTGGGGGTCTTCCTGATGAAGTCTTCTGATGGCACAAATTTAAAGGGAAGAATCAATAATCAGGGGGCCTTGAGGACTGAAATAATGGAAAGGAGAGGAAAATCAACAGTATAAAATGCACTCAGGACTTCACAACGGAAACTTGAGCTGTATGGTGAGAGTACATCAGTTCAAAATGATTAAGGAGAAGGGTTCTGCCTGGTCACAGAGGATAAAGACTTCCTAGATGTACAAGTATCTCACTAGCCCTCACCTAATATGTTGTACACAACTCTGATCAGGCATGTTCAAGAAAAAACAAGCTCTTCTGGTGCAGGATTGACTACACGAACCTGGTGTATTTAATCTACAAAAATCTCAGCAAAGTAAAACGTGAGAAAATCTGACTGCTGTCTGTGAAGATGTTTATGGGCCAGATACTAAGCAGAGGCAAGAAGTTTTCTAAGTCATGAACAAGTGGGAAAACACAATGAGAACTGAAAGAATCCTTCAAGACCTGAACTAAAACCATCACAGGAGTGTGAAACTGTGAAACCAGACCAAGGCACTGTTTTGGTGGCCAGTTGTGAAAACTAAGAAGCCAGTTCTGCTCAAGACAGTGGAGGACTACACTCTTAGGTGGAGAAAGAGACTATTTGATGTGGTGCCTGCAGTAGCAGAGGGCTCATGATAAACCTGAGGATTCTTCAAGTCAGACCAGAAAAACCTGAGATCCCGCCACCCACCTTTGTAGTTGATCTGATCACTGTGTGTGATAACTAGGACACAGAAGGAGGAGGAGTGCACAGAAGGACTTAATGTTGTTGAGGATCTCTTTATTCCCACGGTCAGTTGGGTGCAGATGAGATCACCACTGAGAAATTTGAATAATTGACTTTCTGAGCCTCCTGTAGTGGGGCACAGCCTTCCTCCTCCTCCCGCAGCAGCAGCAGCCTAAGAGCTGAGGTTTAAGTGTTGTGGGTCTCAATAACTGCATGATTTTTGAGACTGGGAAAAAAAATGGAAGAGTTTCCCATGTTTTTTCCACAGCAGCAAATCAGATCAGAGGAACAGGATTTGGAAGTATTTATTACTTTGGGCAATCAAAGATTTCATCACAACCTGAGGGCAGTCTTCAGTACAGATGAAATATTAAGAGCCCAGGCCCAGGAGTGGGGAAGGGGTAAAAGGGAGGTATGAGGCTCAGTGCCTGAGGGAGATGCTGGGAGTTGCTGATGATTACATTAAAAAAACTGTAAACCAAACCTATCTCCTACCTCCACTCACTGGTTATTTGAAATCAGCTTAATTGCTGTGAGTTAGTAAGGCTGAGTCCTGATGCTTTGTCCCATTCAATGTTTGTCTTTTCCCATTCAATATGAAAGTAGACCAAATCTATTTGCCAATAAAAAGCCAATGGCTGATTGTTGGCAGTGCTTGAGGACACATACAGCTACATTAGGATAGTGCGGGAAAGGCAGAAATGTGTCCAGTTTAACTGCATAGCTCCCTCCCCCATGAAAAGCAGTGCAGTGTGCATCACTGAGCCAAGAGATCAGAGTGAGCTGTGGTCCAGAGCCTCATTTTCCCTTTTCAGCAAGGAACAGAAACTCCTTATCTCTCCAAAAAGAAAATTACACACTTAAGGGTGGACTGTACTTTGATTTTGTTAGAAGTTAAAAATCAATGGAATTCATTTTAAAGCTCCAGTGGAATAAGTGGTTTTCAATATCTAAAACTAACATGAATGTACACAAAGTCTGGACTCCCAGGCTGGCTATGCACAGCACATCTATTCCCATGTCTCCCCTGAAGGACCACAAAGATGACACACACAAATCATGATGTATTTCCTGGGTCTCTGGATTATCTTTATTTTCCTGGTACTAGAAACAACGTGGATGTCTGTGGTCTCCTGCAGCCTCTAGCAACTTTTGCTGGAGATGTCCAGTGCCTGCAGAGCAATGGAAATCACAGAATGATTTGGGTTGGAAGGGACCTTAAAAGTCATCCAGTTCCAACTCCCTTGCCATGGGCAGGGACATCTTCTACTAATCCAGGTTGCTCAAAGCTCCATCCAACCTGGCCTTGAACACTGCCAGGGATGGGGCAGCCACAGCTTCTCTGGGCAACCTGTGCCAGTGTCAGATGAAATTCTGGGATGCTGCTTTGCTTCCCCTGGGCAGATGCTGCTGAGCTCCCTGAGCACCATGTCCCAAGTACCCTTTGCAAAAAAAAAAAGTTGTTTAGTACCTTGGCACACTCCCAAAACCACTTTGCTGGGTGACAGACAACCGCAGCAGCAAAGCAGTGTTTTCCCTCAGGCACACTGTACATCAAAGTGCTCAGTGGCCTGGGGGTGTGTTTCACCACAACCGCCTTTTTCTCCCCATGTGGGCTGGAGTGGAAAAATGAACAGCAGTCACCATATTAAAATGCAAAGTCAAACAAAATTCTCCACTCCTTTTAGCTTCATTAGGAGGGTCTTCCATTTGGCAAATTAAGATGAACCAATCAAAATCACATTTGCAAAACAGACATTAACAAATCAGTAACTGTAAAAACAGCCATTAAAATAGCTTTTAATGTTTCGAAATTGACTGCAGTGAATGCAGATCATATGGTGCTCAATTGAGTTTAGGAATGAGCTATTATTTCTGCATATTTATATACCAGCAGCTGAATTGCATCTTTCAATTTTTAAAAATGTGGCATTCAAGCCACAATAATCCCAGCTCTGACAACCTTTTGATTCAGCCCAAAACAATGGTGGGCAAAGCATCAGGAGGAGGGATCTCAGCCATAACTTGAAATAGCTGTGGTGATAGAAGAGCTCGGGAAGCAGCAGGCAGCAGAGAACAGTTCGTCAGCAGATACAAAGATGGCAGATGCCAACACTCATGGCTCAGCTTGCCTCCCCCTCACACATCCTTTGGAGATGGGCAGGCCCAGCAGTTGGGTTATGGTCAGTGTGTTAAAGGGATGACACAGTGAGACAGTGCTGCTTGCTGCTGGCCAGGGATCCACCTTGGCTGGGGGACAAAAGGCTCCCAGGCCAAACTCTCAAATCTAAGCACCCAAGCAGGCTGGGGAGATGCAGCAGCAAGAGCTGCCATCTGCACCCACCTATGCTCCAGAGGATGCTCCTGTTCCAGCCATGCCCCTAAATCATCCTAAAGGCTGTGGGAGCGTGGGGTGAGAGGATGGGTGGGGTGGGATTTGGTGATGAGTTTGCTAAAGGAGCAAAACAAATCTTCGAAGACACATCAGCTGCTACAGCCCTGAAGCAAGAGCTGCTCCCCTTGAGAAAACAGGAATGGAGAGGAGGTGAAGCGCGGTGCCAGCAAAGGGAAAAGAGCTCATTTGTGCAGTGGGGATGTACCAGGGCTCTGCAGCCACCATATGGTACAAGCACATCTTAGATCAAACAGCCTCTCAGCACAGACACACACATACCGAAGGAGTGGATTCCTGCATATATTTTAAGACTAAAATAAATGCCTTTAAGTAAAAGCACACCTGGATGTTGTGTTCTTCCATAGCAGAAACATACTGACTATTCCCCAAAGTGTTATTCTGCTTCCTCTTACACTCTGACCTAGAATAATAACCATATCAATGATTTTATATTAAGATACATATGCTGTCATGCTTGATTAGCAGTGTTTACAGAGCATCCTTTAATTTGGAATAAGTAGATAATCCAAATACATGAATCCTAACAGACCTCCATGAGGAAAGGACTACCACAAAAGCAAAGAAATGGCCAAATTAGGCAGCATGACACGATCTGGCAGAAGCCCAGGGCAAATTTGGAGTGTCTGGGACACAGACCACGAGTCTGTGGTCTTGGTGAGCAGCTTGCCCACAGTTGAAAGAGCTTGTCCACACAGCTGCACAGCTCTCAGTGGCCTCCTTTATGATAAACTCTTCCATTTTTTATTGTAAAGAATATATATTTAACAATTCAATGAAATTCTTAACCATAACTCTTCATAAATATTCTGCATCTGTAAGTAGCTGCACCAAGCGCAGCACAGTACAATTATAAAATCCTGCATTTCCCTCCATTACAGAAGCCCTTTCTGTGGAGGATTGCCTTTATATTTAAAATACAGACAACCACAGCTGTGTTTGGCCGAGGTGTGGTATGCTCTTGACTCCCCCTGCTCAATACCACTGCCCTCAGTGAGAGAGAAGCCGCAGGCTGGAGGAGGTTCAGCCCTTGGCAGGATGTAGTGGCAGGATCTGTTATTTCTACTAATTTATTTCCAATCAGCTCTGCACAAGATGGATTTCTGCCTGCAGAAGGGCTGGGAACACAACCCAAAGCTTCTATCTGGCCTTGGGATATCACATTGCAGCAGATTTTTCTAGTTAGAGGGAAAAAGCCGACTCAGTAGCTCTGTGCCGGATGGCTGGGAAAGGAGAATTCCATCTCCAAAGGCTTCCTATCAAAACTTGGGGTTTTTAAACTCTCCAGCCCCAAAAGGGAAATATAATATTTTGATTAAACATTTGTGTCATCCAAATGAAAGACTTGAGGCACTTTTCTTTATATCTCATTCCCCAGATGATTATTTTCCTTAGTGAAAAACACCCCAAATTTCATCAAATTGCATTAAAAATCTAGGGAAATGTTATCAATATTAATTTGTTGAGAAACCACGATAAGAAAAAGAGATGATAAATGTGACCATATGCGTTTTCCTCTCTCCTGTTTGCTGGATCAGGCCTCCAAGCAGAAGTCCCATTACTGAAGGAACTTCTTCAAAGACAAACAACACTTTTTGCTCACGCATGGCGAAGTGTGCTATTCCACCACCATGTGTGTCTTTCCATATGTTAGCTAACACCCCTCCATAGTTACCATAAGTTATCCCAGATGGAGGGAAAGCTGAAATTCCCCAGGACCAGCACGGCACCATTTGGGCACTGCACATGCCTGCACTGGCAGCGGTGCAGCGGTGCAGTTTTGCACCAGCTTAAACTTTGCCTTCTGCTCACAAAGTGCAATATTTAAATAATAAACCAGCAGAAAATGTTCCCATAATGAAGAATTTCATATGGCAGTTCCCTGGCCGGTGGCAAAGCTGGGGGATAGCTAAATATGAAAGGCTCCTGGGAGCCATGGAGAAGAAAAGCTGTTTTGGTTTGCTAGAAAGGTAACAAGAAGCATGTTTCTTTATATTATTTATGAGTGGCAAGGTTGAACTTTAGAACAATATGTAGTGTCAGACACTAAATGAAAACCCCAGATATGACCTACAGGGTGTGAAAGGGACATTATCAATTTCCTTAGCACAGGTTGTATGGCCCTCTTAGAAACTGCCATGAATATTTTCTGGAAGTCACATTTAAAAACAGCATCTTGGATTCAGCTGGGGTTCAAGATCTTTGCTTTCATTGCTGAGGGAGAAAAAAAAGTACATTTTGGATTTCTGGGGTCAGACAGCACCAGTGCAGGGTTTGTACTGGGAGATGAGGAGCAGAGGTGGTGGGTCACTGTCTGCTGGCTGGGGATGCTGCAGGACTGCTTGGTACCTCCAGACATCCCCTGAAACTGAGACAAAACCCTGTTCTCAGCAGCATTTCTAGGAATGTAAATGAAAACAGAGCTTGCAAGGGAAGCCTTTCATTCAGGTCAGCAGAGCGTCCCTGACCACTACAGACTGGATCTCAATAGACTCTCTTTTCCCATCAACTCACCATCAAGTCATCAAGGGTGTGTATTTCTGTCCTGGGCTTTAGCCCCTAAACTTGGGTTTAGTCCTGTACTTGGAGCAGTGCTAATTAACCTGGGGATTCATTTGCCTCTGGTCAGATCAATTCTTACAGCCGTCCCATTTTGGAAGCAGCGAAGAGGTGTCCTTGCTAATACCATCTCTAACCGGCAGAGGAAGGATGCATCAAGGAGACAAGGGCTGAGTCTGGAACATTTGGCCAAAGTCAGGAGGAATTTTAAGAGTCCTGCCCCCCAACACCTCCTGTTTCTTCAGAAGTGTCTGAATCTTTGCTGAAAAAAATCTATTTACCTACCACCACCATGGAGCTACCCCATAGCTGGATACCATCCTCTATATTAAACCAAAGCAGGATATTAGTATTAATGCCCACATTCGTATGTGCCATTGGAACAATCAACAATCCCAACCGTACTATCACCAAGTGATCTTTTGCAATTAGGAGGAGTATGGCCAGGACAGCCTATTCCTGCCCCTGGGCATACATTGCCTGTTAGAGGGGCTCAGGTATTACACTTCACATTCTTGCAGAGCATCTCCCAGCTGACTGTGGAGTTCTCGAGATTATTTTTTGCCCCCTTCTGATTCATGAATAATGTAGTGATGGGCAGAGTGTCTGACAAGAGATGACAAATGAGTGTCCTCAAACGCAGCACGAACAGACAGGATCCCATCAGCTCTCCACCCACATGCTCCACTCCCAATCACCCCTTCAACAGCTTTGGGCTGTTTGTCTGCAAAGGACAGGAAAATATAAACTTGGAGAAGCATCCTTGAATATAAAAATCAGCATTATCTCTCTTTCAGGAGCTTTTGCCAAGAAGCAATCACATCAAAATGATTTTTCATTTCCCATTTACCCCAGCCCACGGTTCAGATTTCTCTCTATAAAACCAACAAAGCATTTACTGAAGTTTGGGACATTTCTCCCCTTTTTATGGTGTAATAAAATAAAATGTGTCTGGTCTTCATCTGGTATTAACCAACACAGCACCACTCCATGACCAACTGCTGATTGACACTAGGGGAGAACCTGGCCCGACACACTCCCCTGTTGCATTGCCTTTCCTGCTACTGCCTACATGGCATTATCCAAAGGAGACTGTAACAAGCGTGACCTGCTGGTGCCAGGACACCAGGTCCCTTTGCACCTTGCACTCTTTTTTCTAAACCACACTGGTGGGTTAGAGAGAGGACTTTGGAGCTGTCGCTGTGCTATTTTGTTCGCTTTCCTGAATTTTAAGCTGCTTGTCCAGCTTATAGGTCCAAGATGTGTTGCACCGACCTCAGCAGTGCTTATCAACATGAGGGAGGGCCTGGAGTATCCCAGCAGCAGCATGCAGCCTTACTGCAAAGAGGGATGCTGGTGTGAAACCTCCCCCAAGAGCACCAGAAACCATCAAAGAAATCCTGCAGCAAGGCTGTTTTTCCAGAAGGACCATCCCACACACATTCATGGCTGTGTGGAGCTCATGCAGCTGTTGGCACACAACTACGCCTCATCTCAGATGCTTTTTTCCTGTCTGCTCATTGCCACATAAATAGTGACACATACCAGGAACGTGTCAGCAGATACTACCTAGAAATACAGTCTCTTACATTTTCCAAGTACAGGAAAGTGCATTTGCATTTTCCAAAGGGGAACTTATTTTTTTTTGTTAAATGCATCTGATCACATCATTGTATCTGCTCTCTTAAAACAACTAAACCTCGGTAGGTTTTTATATGAGCGAAACAGGTTTTAGTCAATGCATAAAGATACCTTTTCCGTTCATTCAGTGCATTGCTGAAGTGAGTAAGGATGGCTTGTGTGGTGCCTTGCAATAGACTCCCTTGTTGCCCTGCTCTGAAACTGTATGGCTCTTCTGCAATGGTCATGGGTACAACACAGGGCCATAGGTTCTGGGTGGGTAATGTGGCAGAGGGAACTGTACTTAACCAGAAGGAACCTCCCAAAACCCTGTTGCCTCCTGAAAGCTTGTGCCCATCCTGTTACTCAGCTCCACATCTCATGTGCAAAAGCAGAATTAACAGAGTTGTAAGAAGGGGAAAAATATACCTGTTAGCTGTCTTCAAAGAGGAGCTGCTGCAGCACATGATGAGCAGCAGATCCAAAGGTGTCACCTAGCAGGGGCACTGTGGCAGGCAGATGTGCTTTTGTGACACTGCTGTAAGATTTTGTTGCTCCAAATTACACAGCACTACTTACCTGCATTTAGCAATGCCTGCAGTTACTCTGGTGAGGCCTCTGCCAGATTTCACTCATGGGTTTGGGGAGGGGGAGAACATCTGATGGGACTCGCTGTCTGACATGTCTCAGTGCTTCGACTGTGGTTCACACCATCTGCATCCACTAATGCAGTAATGGAATGACTTCATTTTCCCTGTGACATTTCAGAGGAGATTAGTTTTGCACTGTGTAACTCAAAATCAGACCAATACTTTTTACCTCTATCCTAAGACGGCCTTAATTCTGCAAACCAGTGACAAATCAGCCAGCCCATACAGATTTCCTCTTATTTTGACCTGAATAAACTCACTGCAGGTGTTGACTGCTCCCTGCAGTTTGGTTACTGGCATGGTTCAGCCCTGACCTGTGTGACAGATCTCATATCCCAAGGGATGGAATTCCAAGATGTCATGCTTTCTTCCAAGGATGGTCAATTTTCCAGCCTCCCAACCAATAACTACCCATAACAAAGCAAGAAGGGGTGCACCAGTGGTGTCTCCATGGGTGGTGGCTGTTCCCTGGACCCTGATGGCAGCAGCAGGGGCAGCAGCTGTAAGGAGAAAGGAGCCACTCAAAATCCTCTTGATTTCCTCAACCAGAAATATCCCTTTGCAAGCTGAGGAGATGCATGCTGAAACTTAGCTGAGGATGGCTAAAATGTATTTCCAAAGCTGGAGGGTCCTGACCCCTTTCTCCAAGTAAAGGGCATTGCAGCATGCAGTTGCTTTATTGAATTTTTCAGATGAGCAGGTCAATAGGGTGAGCTAAGTGGAAGATCATCAGTCTGCTTTTAGATGCAACGTGAAGCGAGCAACAAAGCTTTGAAGGGAAAGACAGAGCAGCCCACTAAACAGCAGAGGATGACCCTATTGCACATCTCAAGGGAAAAGTGGAATGGTGGGCACTTTCAAACCCCACTGCTGAGTTCCCTGTGAGTAAATCCAGCTGGAGGTGAGCTGGTGAGCACCAGCTCCTCCATCAGTGATGGGCAAGTGACTCACTCCAGGGACGAGAGCTGTAGAGGAATGCAGGAATGGCTTAGGAGGAGATATCCTACAGCCAGTTGCAAAATTGCCACTGCTCTTTAGTCCACAGAGGTGAATTAACTGACAATATCTAAGATACCGTAGTGCCAGACCAAGGGCATCCCAGGGACAGGCAATTTTAAATAGAAAAGACAACTTAAAAATCCTTAGGGCCATCACTAGACATGGTGAAATAAATGTTCATATATTCTTTCCTTCACTGTTACATGTGTTACTGATCTAGCACAACAGTAGATGTGTCTTTCAGGCACATTAGGCCAAAATACCTGATTTTCACTTGCATTAAGATTGTATCTTGCCACCTGACTCGAAGTGGCCCATTTAAATTCACTGAAAGGGTATTTTGCCCACCTACAGATTTGCAAAATGGCCATTTGTGAAATGAGAATCAAACCTGCGCTCAAAAGAATTTACAGACCCTATTGTGCACCATTAAAAAAATTGGTTGTAGACTTCAGCAGGTGAAAACTGGCTATTTCTCTGATAAGAAAGATGATTCCCAAATATCCAAGAAGACGTCACTTGAGACAGACAGCTGCAGGCTGGGTACCATCAGGGCTGGTGTTGGTAAATTCCTGGCTGTACCAGCCACCTGGCTGAAAGTGTCCTTGCCTTCACTGAAGCCACTGTGTTCTAAGAAGAAATTTGCCACAGCCCCACAGCAATGTCCGTGGTCTTAGCCAGTAAGTTCTACCTTGAGCCCTATCCATTGTGGTAGATGTCACAGATATACTGGGGGAAAATATCCAGCCTTTGATTAGATGTTTGTTTTCCTGCTCTCTGGCTCATGTAATCCAGGGCAAACTGCACTAAATAAGATTTTGAGATGCAGGCTATTAGATTATAGGATATTATATTAAATTATCATTGAGATATTAATGCATTATTGACATAGGAGCCGAAAGGTGTAATGAAGGCATCAAACAAATGTAGACTGGCCAGAGAGGGGCCTGACAGTGCCTGAAGCTAGGCAACCACACTAAAACCATTACAATGTGGAGCAGTCAGCGCTGGGTTCAGATTGATCTTGTTAACTGTGCATCAGTTTCAAGATCTGACGGGAACAGCCCACAGTGCTTCAGACTAGGCACAGTTTTCATCATCCACCCTGGCAGCTACCTGGCAAGCAGATGGATTCAAATAACTGTGTGCTATAGCTACATTTCCATTAGAAAGCTAATTGATGAACAGCAAATTGCCAGAATAATTACTGTTATAAACAACAGTGGCAAATACTTAGCAGGAGCAGGGATACCCTCAGAGGCATTTGAGTGGCCACAGCCTCTTGTCCCACTGTGTGGGTGTGTGTATGTCAAACACCATGGAAATCAATACCAATCACCTGTTTTAATGATGCAGGACAGGTTATGTTATTTTGAATAGCAGATCCCTTACACTGTACTGGTGATGCTGATTTTTTTTTCCTTTAAGAGGATTGCTCCCATTGTGTCCTTTGACTGCACTTGTGGTTCCTGGGATGCAGCTCCCACTGGTACCTGCTAAAGCTACACTGGGAAGAGCAGCCCTGGTAGTTCATTGCTGCTTCATCTGCAGTGACAGCCAGCTCTTTAAACTGATGTATTGAAGCTCTAAAACAAGCCATAAACCCCTGAGCATCCACAGTGATGGCCTCAGCGCAGTCACTGCTCACTGCACTTTGGGCAGGCATGTGTGGAGAAGTGGCTCCGCTTCACTCGTGGATGCTTTCCGTTCAGGGAGAATATTTTGGCAAAACCAAGCCGGCTATACAGATGTTTCAGAGCAGATTTAAGAAAGTAGCCTGTATCTCCTGGCCACCTCCCATTTAATGGAGCAAGGCAGTGACAGGCAGTCTCTGGCTGGCCTCTCCCAGCTTTTTCCCACACCAGTGGAACACGTGGGGGAAAATCCTCCTCCCAGGGTCTTGTCAGAAGCCCAAGAAGAAATATCCTTGGGATGCCATCACAATCACAACCAATGGCTCCAGCTCTTGACGAGAAATGGATTTTACAATATTAGACTTCAAACTTCACAAGCAAGAAATAACCCCTCCCATCCATGCTGTTGCACAGATTTTGGAGAGCATGGTGAGGAGCCAAGTCAAAATATTGGGAGTTTTGCATTATGTGACCTACTCACGCTGACAGACTTGTGAGATGGATGTGATAAACAGTGCGTCTGTCTGTGCAGATTAATGAGACTAATAGCAATGCATTCCCAAGGAATCAAGGCACTAGGCACCAGGGACAGAGGTGCTCATCTTCAAGGGTTTCTTATAAGCCCATGCAGATGGTGAAAGGTCCTGTGGTGTGGAATGCCTGTGATGGGACAGGAAGCAAGCCTTAGACTTTATGACTTTTCAGATTATAGTGGCCTGAGCTGCTTGGCAGTTTGGGGGACAGATGGTAGCACACAAGTGGCAGTGCTGCAGTGATGGGCAGAAAGCTCCAATGTACCGAACTGGCCGGTTGAGGAGCAGGTGAGCTGGGAGCAGTGCAGTTGTGATGATCACCAGTAGCTCTGGGCCTGCACACACAGCCAGTGTGGGGAGTATGAATGGGGTACAGAGTATGCACTGTCTCCAGCCCTGGAGGAGAGCAAGACTCAACTAGATAAAGAGCAACCTGTTCTAGTGGAAGGTGTCCCTGCTCGTTGCAGGGGGGTTTGAACTAGATGATCTTTAAGCTCCCTTCCAACCTTCCAACCATCCTATGATGACAAACTAATGTGGTTCAGCTGCATACCTGACCCTGCTTGATGCAGAAGGTTCCCTCCAACCTGAATTAACCTAAGGGACTCCTGAGTCTTGCTGAACTCCTCATGCACCTCTTCCCATCAGGTTGCCCATAAACTCTACACCACCCTTCTGAAATGTCCGACATCAGTATTTCTCCACTTCCACTTGATATCAAAATGCCTTCAGAGCTCTCCTTCTCCCTTCCTCCCTCCACAGGCTCTCATGATGTGGGTCAGCTTTTGTGCAGCTGGAGGGAACTGAGGGCAGCCTCAGAACCGCCTGCCTTCCCCCACCCTCTTCCTCTCAAGGTCCTTGCTCACCTTGGGTCACTCTTGGCTGAGGTCCTTCATACAAACTCCCCTCCCTTTTTTGGGAGGGGAGGGCACTGTTGGGAGGAGCAAAGCATAGCATTGTTCTTTCTGAAGTTTTAAATCAAGGAGTCTCTTTGTGGTACAGAGACTATTCTTTTTTTTATTAATTCTTCAAATTCTTACTGGCCAAAGCCCATGAAGCAGACAATAATGTTAGCACTTCTACCTTTTTCCCCTAAAATTTTCCAGTTACTTTAGATAACTAAATATCGTTTCTTCTGCACTTGTTTGTAGAGAAAAGTACATACTGAGAACTACTATATTGTAAAGTAATAGGAAACAAGAAAGACTCAAGGAAAACCCTCTCTGATGATCTTTTCTGGAGATACTACCATGTAAGAAACCACATATGGAGCTGGGTTTACTCATCAGCTATTTGAGAAGACAGCAGTTCTTGCTCTTTGGCAGGGAAAAGCCTTGTGTGTTCTCCCTTGTTGATGGCCAAGCCAAGCCAAGCCATGCACTCCATGCACACCCATGCTGCTGTCCCATTAAATGTGTATCCTGAAGCTCTAGGCTGGTTATCACAGCAGGTTGATTATTAAGATCTAATGATGCTCAAAATGCTCCCTCCGTGGAGCAAGCACTGACACTCTGGAGCACAGGCAGGTACATCTGGCAGCACCTGCCCTTTGGAAATACATTTCTCAAATAGCTCATTGCATCAATCATTTCTTTGTAGCACAGCGTTGACATCTTTCCTTTCCCAAATCCCTCCCAGTGGGTAAAACATGTACTGGGTTACAGACTAATGGCAATTAAAATGTCTCTCTTATAATTTATAATGCTTCTGTAATGGAAATAGCAGAAGTCGCTGGGGCACTGGAACCCCCTGGTACACAGCAGTGAGCTCTGCTAGTGACATCAGGGGAAACAGGCAGAACAGATGAAGCTGTCCTGTGCTTGGCTAACTCTGAAGAAAAAGAAAATTGTAATAAACTTCAAGGTTAGCCCAGAAAAATATGTCTGGGGAAGCAAAGGAGGAAAACTTTTGCTTTTTCCCTTTCCTTTCCAAAATGGGCAGGATATTCATCTAGACTTGGAGGGAATCTGCTCAGATACAAGTGAAGGATGGTGCCAGCAAGGAGGAAATAATCACCTGGTGATTGCTAATCACAGAGATCTGAGCTGACACTGACTTTCACTGACTGAGACAAAGGCAGAGGATTGTGAAAACATTGGTTTACTCATCAAAAAACTTTTTTATCCAAAAAACAATTGAGGGATAGGAAGAGACACAAGGGTATCTGTGAACACAGCAGTTGCAGCGCAGAGACTGTGATTTCAGGAGGGAAGATTTCTGTGCTGTGATGGAGATACAGCTCATCCTTTTATTTAATCTCTCATGCTTAAACCACTGCCTGCGCTGCTGAGACCTGCAAAGCTTGTGGCAATGGGCTCTGGACATGGGACTCTTCCTTGGTGTCCCTCAAAGGGATGTGTGATTGCCACTTTTTTACCATTCAGCTTCAAGATTTTGCTGATTTTCCATGGTTTAATGGAGATATCACTGGCATGATGCAGACTGGCCCATGTGCTCACAGTTCTCCAAGCACTTATAGATGTGCTCTGGTTTAGCCACAGAGAGGAGCAACGGTGTGGGAAAAACACCCCTTGCAGAGGAGACATGGGCAAATGTGGGGCTCAGTGTGCTCCGATACTCTAAAAAACAGAGGCAAATTCAAGTCATGGATTGCTCCTGCTTTCTGACCTGGAGTTGCTCTTTGCTCACTCAAGATGAAAGAAAAACCTTTCAAAACTCAATGCATTTTTCTGATAGTACCAAAAGTGACCCCAATTGAATTATCCATTTGCTGGGACAGACTCCAAAAGCTTCCTGCAGTTACACTGGAGTGAGCAATTACCCCATTACCAATAAGCTGTGTTCCCTAGTGGGTAGGCTCCAGTTTCCCCACATCTGTGTCTGGGATGAGAGCACAAGCTCCTGCATCCAGAGGGCAGCCAGCATCCCTGAGCCTCAGCTCCAAAACTATGGGAAGGGATTCTTCTGAGCTGTGACTATTCATCACCTCACAAGGATAGGTGGCTTTAAGTTAATTTGCTTGTACTTTAGCAAATCACAGAGAAGAAAAAATAGCAGAGGAAAATCAGAAAAAATGAGGGTAATGTGATCAGGTCTTATGTCTAATTATATTAGCACTGAGTGTCAGCACAGCAACTTGTTCAGCTGTGACATTTTTTGGCACAAATATAGAGGAAGAGTCAACGCTGCCCTTGGCTGCAGTTTTAAATATTTGCCTATTAGAAATGGGAACAAGAACTGTGTAAAAGCCAGCTTTTTTGTGACAAAACACGCTCCGCCCAGAGAGTTATTCTCTTTGTTGTGGATTATATAAGCTTCAGGTCCTGGGGAGATGGATACTGGCAATTAAAGCTTTTGCCACGGGGTATCCTGCCCAGGTCCCAAGGGTTGTGGTGGGGTGACCACAGGGCCTTGTGAGCATCCCTGCCCTGGTTATGGCTTTGGGTCAGAAGGGGGGAAAAAAGGCCATAAATGCATATAATTGCTGAGGACAGAGCCAAGGCTCGCTCAGGAACGTGTTGGGTGACAGCCACGGTGATGCAAGGGGGTGATCTTAGGTGCTCCTCCCCCCACTCTGGGGCCATTTCTGACAGCAGGCAGGAAGGATGGATTTCAAGATCCCAATTCAGTGATCTGCAGCTGGCAGCAAGCCTGATAACCTGCCACGCTAACATTTATATTCTCATGTCTAAGTCCGCACTTAATTACCAGCTCAAGTGCCAGAAGTGTCTGTCAATTTGTCTTTCAAATATCTCTCCTTTTTCTTCTTTCCCCCCCCCATGGGTACCTTGAAGAACAGATCCCAGCTGCCAGCGTTTCTGCAGCTTGACAGGGAAGATAAAGGTCTGCTAGTAGTGGCCGATGGAAAATGTAAGTCAGCACAGAGGCATCGTCTCTGTTCATGTTAGTAGGAATCAGGCTGGGAGGGAGAACTTTGCCTCTGTTGGACCTCTCCTCCAACTCCAGCTTCTATAAGGGATAGGTGTTTACTTCTTTCTCCTATATCTGTGATAGTAAAACAAAATTAATACATCCCCCTATTAATTTTCCTGTATTATCACAGAGCTGGGTATGCTTGTGCAGCAGGGAGAAGAACCCTGAGTTTCCCCCTATATATCATCTATATATAAGGGTACGTGTGGTGTGTGTTGTTTCCTAGTATTGATCAGAAACAGTCTGATAAGGACATAGGCCTTTTAAAGCAGACTACTTCGCCTTATTTCCCAAGTGGCTGGCCTGCTGAAGTCAATAGGAATGCTTTCATTGATTTAGATGGGATTTTGATCAAGCCCAATAGTGCTTCCCAGATTTACAGTCCTTGTTCTGAACAGCAGGTTTAATAAAAAAACAACCCAAACATCTCTGACCAGAAGGAAATGCCGGTGCCAAGAGGCGTCTCCAACAGCACCACCAGACCCATCGCCTGCTCCCAATGGCACATGAAACGTCCCTCCCACCAGTGCTTGTAGGAAAGGCACCAGTGACTAGCCCTCTCCTGTTCCCTGTGATACATGACCTTAGAAAGTGCTGAAAGTAGTTGGATTTAGGTTAATCAGAAACTTTGTTTTGCAATTTTTTGAATTGAAAAATACCTTTTTTATTTCAAGCCTGAAGATTAAAAATCTCCAAGTGCATTCTCTGGGAAATGATTGTATGATGATTGGCTTCTAATATCATATGGTGACATAAAATAATAGACAAAGTATCAAATCCCACTCCTCAAATTATATGTCACATTTTTTCTCAAATCAGTGTTTTCTGAGAAGATCAGCTAGGGGAGTTCCCCCTGCAGAGCAGGAACTCATATAAATTTCTTTGACACAAAGGTGTTTAAATCGGCATTGTTTTAGATTTGATCTAGAAGTCTGCAATATTTAGTGCTTCGAGAGGCAGAGCTCTGAATGCTGCCCATACCCACCCATGAAGGTGATACACGGAAACATACTTGTGCATTTGTATTGCTTTTTCCCTCAGCTGCATGTTTATATTCCAGTGCTTAAAGCATTGTAAAATTCAGAGTAATATGTAGAGATGTAAGTACAAGGAATATACCATGGCATGGAGAGACAGACAGTCCTATAGGCTGCTCTCCTGGGCTGACAGGAACAAGGAGTGGGCAAAAGGAGAGAGAAGGCAGAAATAAAATGAAATAAAGAAGGGACAGGGAGCAAAATACAGAGTGCCCAAGTGATAAGAATGACTGTCAGGGGAAGCATAGATGTTGTAGTAAATGTTGTCTAACTTCTGAAGCTGGATTGTCAGTCAGTTTGTGCTGAGTCAGTCTCCTAGGCAGCTCTAACGGAAGAGGTGTCCTTTTCCCAGAGAACAAGATACCTCTGTGGTAAGCAAATTTGGTAAGCATCTTCTCATATAATGAAGTTTGTAATCCTGATTATGTAAAGCACATTGTGAAAAAACACTAAATTGTTTCTGACAGAGATACTTAATGTGGTAAGAAGTCGAGTTCAGGGAATTAGCATTAGCTTTGGGATGAAACTTTAAGTGTTGGTGCTGTGCTAAAACTTAAATTTCCTATAGTAATAAAAAACACATCAACTGATTTCTCAGTGATGATGGACTTAATACTAATCACAAACTGCAGGCAGTGGGAAATAGAGCCCTAAAATCACTCTTGACTTAGCTATAGGATTTCAGCTTCTGAGTCACTTAGGCACACTTGAAAATGTTATCACTGAGAATATTTCACCTTTTGAAAACCTAAAGGATGCTGATAGCACCAAGTCCTGTGGGTGGCTACAGAGAGCTGGCAAGGGTTTAGGTAAAAAGTGGAGATGCTTATTTTTCTTAAAGCTAGCCTAATGCATTTGATAATATATAGCTTGATGGTACTGCTGGGAGGCAATGGGAGTAGTTACAGCCTGCATTAATTTCAGTTGCTCTTTAATTATCCACTACACAATCTAAATTACATATTCCTTTCTCTTCTCAGCTTCTGTTACATCCTAGATTGAGTGCTGAACATGACAACTGATTTAATTAATTTGGCTCACAGTATTTTTATAAGGGTGGCTCTTTAGCTTTTTGAGCTGTTAATGATGAAGACTCTTGCACTATGTCAGGAAGGAGTGTTGAGGTTCTCCTGTCGGTGTGGATGCTGGTCGCAGCATGCTGAACAACTTGAGGGTTAATATCCCATTCCCACCATGCTGTGTGATATTAATCAGCAGGTTTCTGTCAGATTCTGAGTTATTTAGGCTTTGCCTTACATGGAAAAATAGCATTAAACTGCTTGGAAAACAATTGGAGTCATCAAGGACTGTGCGGTCTGTGGTTGGCTCCAGCTAAGGCTGGTGAGATTCCAATGTTGGGACACCCTTGGTAGACATTGTGTTCATGGAAATGCACCAAACCCACATAAACTAAAAGGAATGAGCCCTTGGCAAATGGTAGGCGCCAGTTCAGTATCTGTGTGGCATTTTAGGTGGTGGAGGGAGGTGGGAAGCTGGTGAAGCGGCACTTTGCTGGGGAAAGACATGACCATGTTCTGGCTGTTTGGGCAGCCTCAGTAACAGATTATGCGCCACTCACCAGCATGGCCCAAAAATAGATGGCTTCTGTGCTTCAGGAGTGTCCCATGAAAGAGGTAAAACAGTTAACATGCACACTATCGCTGTCTGCTTGAGCATATAGTCCCCTTCATAAATATACATAAGTAAATAAAGGTCGTGGGAGATAGCAAAGCAGGGAAATGCATTGATACAAATGAGATGTGAAACATGCTCTTGGCAGATCTTGGTGGTACCAGTATGGAAACATGTCATTGCCTCACACTCTTATCTCTTCTGAAAGCTGTGGCTGGCTTGGGTCAATGAAAACAGTTTTCAGCCAGGAATGCTTCATATGCAGTGGTCACAGACATAAACCCCAGTTACAACTTCATTTTGGCCACAAAGCCCACTTCAGGTTTTCCCAACAGCATCTGTCCCCACAGTGGGAGTGGAGAAAGAGTCAGTAAGACAGACCTTTGCCATTTGCTTGGTCCCTCCCGTAGTCAAGTTTTCCAGCTGTGCATTTTGAGCAGCTTGAGCCTTGTAGGCTATTATTTGAAGAAAATAACCAAATGAGATGCTGTACTCAGTGAGCAAAGAGTGATCTGACTTCTGCATGCCAGTCCTGGCTAGGGCTCAGTATTATATTACACCCAAGATCATCAGTGTGAAGCTGAATGCTCCTGGGAGAGCAAAGCATCGAGCAGCCTCTATTGCTTGGGGGTTAAACCCAGGTGATGCAAAGACCTTGGCAAGGCATCAGATGTGGTATCAGACCCTGAATTCTCAGACAAATGGATTTTTAATCTATATGAGAAGATTTTTAAACTGCTTCCCAGGACTGAGCTGCTTCTCCATCCCCCAGGTGAATTGCAGGGATATGTTAGGGTTTTAAAAACAACTTTCATAAGCCAAAGCCAGCAGGACTGACTTAGCTTCAGGCCTTTCTAGAGCATCACACAGAGCTTACTGAATTCAGAGCATTGTGGTTATGAATTTGCTCTAAAAATCTCACACAAGCCTGACCCAAAAGCCATTTCCGTGCTCCACAGAGGTCACCAGAGTATTTTTCAGTAAGGAGCTGGTGTGCTGTATTTTTTGGTGCTGTCTTTCGTCTCGCCTCTGCTCTGCATGCCGCTATTTCCTTATTTTTTTCCACTTGTTCTTGAACTATTGTTGGGTGTGTTTGCTTTCAGCTCTACTTCTAATCATCTGTATTGCTAATGACTGACTCATGTGTGCTAATTAACATCCCATAACATCAATGTATATTTTTGCATACATCCATAAACTCATACACGCTGTTTAACACGTTCTGTGCAAGGATATCCCCAGAAAGCAGATGCAGGTCATGTGGTATAGGCAAACATGAGATGCGAGCCTGAGTGTGTGAGGGAAGAGGTTGGAGATGATTTATACCTCCCTCAATTGCTAAATGACCTTGCTGATAGCAACCATTAGTTCTACAGGGTTAAATTGCAGGAGACAATACGTTCAATGCTGATATGACAGGATGTACTTCATATGTTGTGCTAAACACATGTTAAAAAAACAGCTACAAGAAACCAAGACAATGTTTTGATTAATAAATATAGTGGATGCCTGGTGACTGAGAGTAAAAAGCTGCCATGGCAGAAAGCAGTTATTGGATACCTAGGAAAACTGCAATTTCTAATCCATCGTGGTATTAATTTCCATAAACATTTCGTGGATGCAAGCTTGCACACCCTCAGGGATGAATCAAAGCCACTCTGCCCTGGGTTTATCTTGGCTGCACAAATGTTTCTGAGCAAGTTAGGGTTTGAATTTCTAACAGGAAAGCTGTGGCAATGGTACGGAGGTATTTATGGGGGGAGGTGGTGCTGGCTTAACACACTGCAGTTGACCCTGTCCCTCCCACCGGTCCTCTGCAAATCTCACACTGTCAGGTTTTTAAGGTCAGTTGAGAAACAAAAGCCAGGAGAGGAAGCAAGCAATGTTTTGAAGATGCTGGGGTTTTGTTGTGAAAACATCTAAAATTTGACCTTTAGTTTCTTCATGACTCATCCCTTCTGGGGTTGGATTGGGCTAATACTATTCCTGGACCTTCTGAAGATAAGTGGGATATCTGGAGCTACCCAGGTGCTGTCACCTGCTGCAGATGGCACCTCAACCCACTCCCCAGTTCCCTTGGCTTGTCATTTGTCACTCCCAATATCCAAGTTTCTCTACGTGATCTGATAACCAAAGCTCTTCCTGCAGCTCCTGATATTTAAAGCATTTTTTTCCTATATGTTTGCCTTGCTAGCTCTCCCATCTAAATTTCATGCATAATAGTATCTTTTCTCTGCTTCCCCCATGTGTTATCACATGCCTTTTTCTCAGTAATTTTTTTAATTTAACACTGATTCCTATTTACATATGTGTTTTGAATAGATGTGAAGTGAAACTTATGTCCAAAACAAAAATATTCTATAGAATGCAATACGCAGATGCTTTGTAGTGTACATCCTAGTGTGGAGAGTTGCCCAGGAAGAAGCTTTAGAAAAATAGGCAGAATAAGCATCCTCAAAGAACCAGCTGCTGCTCATATCCCTGACTTATTTTGGCAGTGCTGGCTAGATGAGCTGATAGTCAGCAACTGAGAAAGTAAGCTACTCGTGTCTATTTAATACAAAAAATAAATGAAATATTTTAAAACCCACAAACCACCAAACAAAAACCCCACCAGATGATGAACACTGCGATAAAATAACATTTCCAAAGTCTGTCTGAAAAGTGGCATGGGAGGAAAACGTTGTACAGAGAACATGTCCCTCTGGGTGTTGCAATCCGGTCCCCACCCAGGGCTGAGGGGAAATGGGCGCCCAGCCAGCCCCCATGGGCTGCGCTCCCTGCCTGGCTGGGGCTGGCCCTGCTTCTCTTTCAGTGTATAAAAGGAGTTAAATTGGTTTTGACCTTAAATCACTCTTCTTTTCTTCTTTTTCCCCCTACTTTTTTTTTCCTAGGAAATCATTATGATCGTACAACTGGCAGGTCAGAGAAACATCCCCCAGCTGGAGGCTGGCTTGACAGAATTATGAATTACAGATGTTGCCTGTGTGAGCCGCTGGGTTTCTGAGCAGGGTAAGGAGTCCCTGGGGTAGGCTCCGGAGCTGTGCCTGCTGCTTCGGCAAGCCTATGGGGAGAACTTTTTTATTCTCCACTCTAAATGAACTTTTAACCATTTGGGGTTTACCCTGTGTGTTAAAGATGAGTAACATAAGACAGGCAAGGACGAAGCAGAAGAGCCAGATACTCAAGTAGGGCTTTGCTGCTTCTTCCGTCTTCTTAGTGGGCACATGGGGAGTCTTACAAATACATGGCTTTAAGGCTTGGATGTCTCCATTAGTTTTAGCACCTCAGATCTTGCTGTTAATGGAAGGTGTTAGCCATCATGGACTAAAGAAAGCAGCAAGCTGAAAATAATTTAATTTTTAGTTTTTATAGTTAAAAGCATTCAGCTATAAGGATAAAAAGAGCAGTGTTAAATATTGACTTTTGATCAAATTTTACTGATGCCAAGTTGAAAGCACAGTGATAATTATTCTTTAAATCAGCTCTACTAGTCCCAAGCTGTTGGAGCCTTTGAGCTAAGCTTAGCTAAACTAAGCTCCATGTGTTTTTCTGATCCTAATTTACAACCTGGAGAGCAGAGGCACTGTCATCTCTATGGCCATATTTCTATGGTCCATAATTCAGTGTGGATGATTAAACATTGTTGCCACCTATATGCCACTCAGGTTTTAGAAGGAAATGCTATATTTGGGTTGCTTGGGGATTTTTTTAATTATTAGTTATTTTCATACACAAATGTTTCTTATTATTCTGTACATATTATCCCCAGAAGTCAACTTTGACTTTTGAGACAAGTTTGCTGTTGAGAAAGGACCTAAGTCCCTCCATGGATGTACTCTGCTGGATGTATTCACTTCTTATGCCTTTCAGTGACTCTCCTTAATTCTTACTGTGGCTCCTGATACCTAGTTTACCTGATGTCACTTTTAAAACATGAACATTCATTAATAACTTTTGGCAGATCATTAGCACTCTTAACAGTTGGTGCAAAAGCAAGGACTTTGTAAGAGTTAGTAGTGATAGGACAAGGGTCCTTAAACTGTCAGAGGGGGCATTTAGATGTTAGGAAGAAGTTCTTCCCTATGAGGGTGATGAGGCCCTGGCACAGGTTGCCCAGAGAAGCTGTGGCTGCCCCATCCCTGGAAACGTTCAAGGCCAGATTAGACAGGGCTTTGAGCAACCTGGTCTTAATGGAAGGTGTCCTTGCCCATGGCACGATGGCTGGAACTAGATGGTCTTTAAGGTCCCTTCCAATCCAAAGCATTCTAGGTTTCTATGATACATGACATACACAGGAATTTGGGCTTGCTCAGCCTCAAGAGGGGAAGATTGATAGGGGAATCAAGAGCCTCCTACTGTACCTGGTGATGTGACATGGTGGAGTTGGGTTACCTGTACTTGTTCAGCCTGGCAGGAGCACAGGGCTGGTGGGGATGACCCTAGATATTGCTTTCAGCTGTCTTCAACACTTTCCATGCATTGTCATCAGTGGGGTGCATGGGTAAGCCCCACTGCTCCCAGTGACCTCAGGGTCAGTGGGGATATTGGGACCGTCCTCATGTCTCATGTGCTTCTTGGAAGTCTGATGGGGACACAAGACACATCTTCTTGCCTTGAAGCCTCAGCTTTGGCAGAACCAGGTACAGGTACATGACATGCAGATTGACAAATGGGCAGTGAGTATCCCAGGCAACTTCCTTCAGCAGGGCTGGACAGCGTAGCTGCAGTGCTGAAGGCGGCCTTTGTTTCTCTCCAGCCTTCTTCCCAGCTCATGCTACTTCACCTATTGCCAAACAGCCAACAGAAGACCCAAAGTTTACATTTTTCAAGAGAACACTAAAAGCAACTATTTCCTGTGCTCTTATTACCCAGACACCCGGCTCAGTGAGCCAGGCAGCTTTACCGGTTGGAGCAGGCTGCCCATTCCTGCCTGCACCGTGGGGAGCCCCAGCCTGCAAGGGCTGGGGACCAGGGATAATGAGGTCTTCACACTTTAACGAAGCTGGGGGGAAGGTGTTAGATCCCTCTTATGCAGCTGGGATGAGGGTGTGAGGGAACATTAAAGGCTCTTAATGGAAAACAATAACAAACAGAAAAGGCAAAAAAAACCCACCTCGGTTCAAAAGAAAAAAAAAGAGAAATACAAGAGAAAAAGGAGAAGAAAAAAAAGGGGGGTGGGTGTGCAGGCGCACCATCTGATGCTGAACACAAAAGCTCTCACTGCCTCCTGCATACTCTGGACACGTGAAAGACTGCTGTGTCTCTTGGGTGTGTAAGGAGGAGGGGAGCAAAGGACACAGAGAGCATTGTCTTCAGGAGATGATGCTGATAACCATTCCCAAGCAAGCCCCCTTTCACCGGTGTTATTATAAGCTGTTCACCTCGAGGGAGGTGTTTTGGTTTGCAACCTGGTTTGCAAACAGAGCCTCTTGCAGTCAGAGAGCTCAAAGGCATTTAAATGAATAACAAGGAAAACTTGTCAGGACCCTGCAATGGCCCTTTGGTTTTGTTTTCCTTGGTTGGGATTTTTTTTCAGAGATCTGTTTGAAAGCTGTTTTGGAAAAGACGTGTGAGAAAAGCTGCTGCCAGAGGGCAATGCTGAGAGCAGCCTCTGGCCGAGGTGGCTTCTGAGTTCAAGCAGTGCCCCACCAGATGCTGGGGGGAACAAGCTGCTGCTGCCTGTCCTGCCAGCACCTTCCCCAAATGACAGGGACCACAAGCATGGGGTGGCTTGTGACCTGTGGAATGTGCTTCCTAGAGGCTGTGGGAGTTGCTGCAGAGGTAACTGCTCATCCCCAAACTAAAAAACAGAGGAATGAGATGCCCTGTGCCCTCGTTTGATTCAAAATGCTCTGAAATATGCTTCTGCAATGCAGCAATTGCTTTTCACTTAGGGAGTGAAGAAAACCCATCCTGAGCAGAACACCTGCTGTACTTCTCTCTGGAAGTTGGTTTGTTTCTCACAAAACTCCCGGAGAAGCAAAAATGAGCAAAAATCATCATGAGGTTTGAAGCATGCTACAGTTAGAGGCTGCTTTGGGGAGGGAGAATGTGGGTTCCTCCTGCTGAATGAAGTCTTTGGACTTTGCTTTACCCAAACTGTTATTTTCCCAGAACTTTGCTGTTACTCAGAGCAAGGCATCAATTATAAATCCAAGTGTCCCTCCAAACATCCTGGACCTGAGGTGGTACTCATACAGCACTGGGTAAGTCAAAATAAGAGCAGAAGGATATATGCAATGTGCACAGCAGCCCTTTCCTCTGTAGCTGATCTCCCTCTTTGCTAGTCTACTCTGTCTTTACTCCATTTTGCTATGTCTGCATGGACCCAAACTCCTGACTTTGGGCTGAGCTCGCTGCAGCTCAGGGCAGCCCATGAGTGGGGCAGCAGAGCTTGGGGTCAGGGAAGGAAAGGCACAGCAGCACCGTGGAATGCAGCTTAGAGGAAACAAAAACACTTACCAAGAAATATTATAACAGTGGATGACCCAGACCCAGTCTAGGGATGGCGTTTTTTCCTTTCTGTTTAACTTCTCTCCAGATGTCCCAGAGACCCCTGGCAGCAGCTAGAAACCAAAAAGGTTTTGAGGCTGAGAAAGCACATGAGCCCCAGACAGTTTGATTGCTCAAACATTTCTCAAAGATTAGTTTGTCAAAGCAAGCACCAGGGAGAATAAATCACCTGGATTTGAGCTTCACTTCATCCAGACTCAAAAGCAGTACAGAGATGGCAATTAGCTAAAGCTGTAATATCACATGCAAGAGCATCCCACGTAGATGAAGAACATTTCTTCTGTGTGGTTAAAATACAGACATGCACTTGTCTCGTCCAGAAAATTTCTGGCTGCAAGGCATCATAGGGATGAGCCAGTTGTTCCTCTGGTTTCAAAAGGCCATTAAACAACTATTTTCACCCCCCAAAAAGCAGCTTAGAGAAGCCATCCATTTTGTCAGTGCTGTTTGCAGAACCCCGGGTTTAAAGTTAAGAGAAAAAATGTATTTATTTCACTGATCTTGGTTATATCTTGCAGTGCATGTTTTCTCATCTCATTTAATTTTAAATTCTGTAGCTTTGAGTAGGAGGAAGGCCCCTAGATTGCTTCAGAAGAGCTGCTTCTTGTGCCCAGAGTCTGCTGTGGGGCTTGGGTCCCCATGTCTTCCTGCAGACCATGTTCCAGAGGACCAGTGCAGGGCTGACAGCATCCTGGCAGAGGGCTTCCTTGCTCCATCCCGTGCAAGATGAGCATTGAATGCTCCTTGCAAGCTGTTACTTACAAGAAGAGCTGTCACAAACTATTTTGGACTAGCACTGGTAGGAATGTATCTTCTGGCTGGGGAGGAGAGCCAAGGGTTAAACTTTCCTCACCTGTGGTTCATTTTTGCAAGCATTTTCCAACCCCTCTGTTTAATGCATTTCAGTCTCATTAAAACAGCATAAGTATAGCACAGCTCTTCCTTTGCTCCATCAGACTCAACCTGTGAGGTTTTTTTAAATGGCCATATATAACAGTGATTTGTTTTGCCTTTTGGTTTTACGTACTGCTGCTCTTTGCTACTGTCTGTGTCTGAGCCCTGCAAACGGCTTGCGGCACGAACACAGAGTATGGTCCAGGACACTGATGCTGCATATTTGTAGGTTCATTTTCTGCCCACAACCTTACCAGACGTGAAAGCTTTCATAATTTTTCTATTTTTTCTAATTTTCCCATGTAGAGAGGATTGATACAGATAAGTGTGTCTATACTGATCAGGGGTAGAGCAACCTGGGGTTTTGTGTAGATGCCTTTTAAAAGACCTTTACACATCTTCCATGCACACATTTATTTAAAACTGTTTCAATGCAAATATTTGTTGGAATCTTTGAAGGAAAGATTTGTGAACCCAGGTGCACAGGTAAGATAAAAAGTCTGGAGCAGAAATCACTTTTTACAAAGAACTTCTAATTATTTTGGTTTTGAGGTGAAAGAAGGTATTTGGTTTGTCTGAAATCTGGGTCTTTGAGGATCTGGTGGTGAGTATGTTTACAGTGTTCAAGATGACCTGTATGAGAATTTATTGCTGTTTTACTAGTCTGGTCAATAGTCACCAGCAGCTCCTTTCATTCTACAGCAATGCCTGCCACAGCCAGATGTGCTGCAGAAAGAAAGGGGAAGAGGAAGGGAAAAGGGAAGGGGAAAGGGAAAAGGCTCTTCTTTCCGCAGCCAGAGGTTTGATGCCATGTCCCATGGGACATCCAGGGAGCCCCTCCCTCCCTCCAACCCACAACCAGCTCCTGTGCTGCCCCACGTCCTTGTGCATTTGCCAGTGTTTGCTCCCTATGATGTGATGAACCTTTCTAATGTTAGCACTAACCCAGCAATTTCTAGTGTTTGCCTGCAGCATTATTTTGGTGGCTGCCTTGGGGCTGGGGCGGAGAAGCACACTAACCTGATTACAGGGGTGATAAAATACTGATTGAAGTGAGGAAGATAGAAAATAGAATGTTGGGCAGTACAAAACCTTAATACTTCCTGGGGTGGGATGTTAGCTGTGTTGCCAGCGTGGTAGTAGCCTCATAGGAAGCAGGACCTGCCAATGGCTCCTGTGTCAGAAGAATGTAAGGATGAAAGGGAAGGACAGCATTTAGGGAGGGAAAATATTAATTAAACAAACACTACTTGAGCAGCAAGATACAGTAGGTAAGAAATATCATCTACTCTTAGGACTCTCCAGTCACAAAGTGAGTAACTATCCCCCGTCTTAAAACACGGGGCAGCCTGGAATCCTTGGGAAACATAGTATCACCTCACAGGCCCTGCATCCTAGCGCAGAGATGCAGTTATATGTATGTGAGCTTAGCCAAAAAATCCTTTTGATGTTTAGATGCACTGATGCTGCAAAGATCAGGGTGTTCACGTGTGCTTAGGAAGAAACGTGACAGAAGCAACTTAGAGGCAATGTCTGTCATTTTTAATACAGTGTTTAGGCACCAGAGGTGACCTGAATAGAAAAAGCGAAGTTCTGTATACGGGACAGATTTATTTTCAAGGACAGGCTGGGATTCACAGCACTCGCCCCTGGGAGAAGCTCCATTTAATTCAGCAGGACTCCTTCTGGACCTTAGTCACATGTTGTTCCCACGTTGGTTCTGCAGAGATCTTTTCATCGGGTATGAAAAGAGAGCAAAGAGCTCTATATTTATGAAGGGTTGTACTGACATGTAAGAAATTAGTAGTTTCAGACCAGCTGCTGCCAAGACCTACATTTCTACAGGGAGGACATGCGCAGTTGAGGAGAGGCAGAAACGTGTGCTCTGGCTGGGTCAATTTTAACATCCTTATGAGACCCGTCCTCAAATCACCTCTGGAATCCAACTGCAGCATCTCCTCAGGGAAAGAGCAGCAAAGTCTGATCATCGCCACCCACCACTGTGGCCTCAGTGGTGGCTGGAGAGGGAAGCACCAACTGTAACACAGACTCTTGCTTAAAATGTCTGCAAGAGGCCCAAAGAGCCAAAGACATATACATGCAGACACACATATACAGGTATATGCATATGTGTATACATATATATAATCATAGAATCATTTAGGTTGGAAAAGACCTTTAAGGGCACCAAGTCCAACTGTTAAACCAGCGCTGCCAAGTCTGCCACTAAACCATGTCCCTAAGTGCCACATTTACATGTCTTTTAAGTACCTCCAGGGATGGTGACTCCACCACTTCCCCGAGGCAGCCGGTACCGATGCTTGGCAATCCTTTCAGTGAAGACATTTTTCATAAATCCAGTCTAAATCTTCCCTGGCACAACTTCAGGCCATTTCCTGTTGTCCTATTGCTCATTACTCGGGAGAAGATACCAACACCCACCTCAAGACTTGTGCTCCAGACCCTTTACCAGCTTTGCTGGCCTTCCCTGGACCCACTCCAGCACCTCAATATCTTTATTTCAGTGAGGGATCCAAAACTGAACACAGTATTCAAGGTGTGGCCTCACCAGTGCCAAGTACAGGGGGCAGATCGCTGCCCTAGTGCTGCTGGCCATGTTATTTCTGATACAAGCCAGAATGCCATTGGCCTTCTTGGCCACCTGACCATATTGCTGGCTCATATTCAGCCGCTGTTGACCAGAATCTCCAGGTCCTTTTTTCCTGGGCAGCTTTCCAGCCACTCTTCTCCAAACCTGTGTTGTTGCGGAGGGTTGTTGTGACCCAGATGCAGGACCTTGCACTGAGCCTTGTTGAACCTCATGCAATAGGCCTCAGCACATTGACACAGCCTGTCCAGATCCCTCTGAAGAGCCTCCCTACCCTCAGGCAGATTGCCAGTCCTGACCAGCTTGGTGTCAGCTGCAGACTTACTGAGACTGCACTTGATCTCCTTGTCCAGATCCTTGATAAAGATATTAAACAGAACCAGCCCCAGCACAGAACATTGGGGAACACCATATGGGTGTTTCTATATGGGAAAATCTTGTCTGTGAAGCACTTGTCTGTAATGAGGTGGTTCATCCCTTCTGGGAACTAAATCCAAATTATTTTATTTGCTTAGTCTTATCTTTTATGCTTAGTGCTTGGCAAATCACAAAAGACTAGTCTCGTGGCATTAGCAGGCAAATAACAAAAGATGCTTTAATAATGATACAGCCACGTGTAAGGCAAGGAGCAATGGAGACGCAGTGCGGGGAATTGCTATTATTCCCATACAGACAATTCTGAGTGGCCCTATGTTGGAAAATAGCTGGAGATATCTAAATGTGAGGAATACATAACGGGGATTTTCTCTGCCTGGCAGTACCTCTCCCAGATAACTCATCATTGCTGTATATAAGCTATGATTCACACTGGAGGAAATGATGAATTTCAGACCACACCGCGCATTTCCCTCAGCCCTTTTTATATCGTTTGGTCAAACGATTATTTCATATTCTTTGTTTCAGCTGTGATGAGAAAATAATAGGTGATTGAATCATTTCCCCTTATCTTCAAGTTATCACATTAAATGCCTACCCAACTGTCTGAGAAATGACTTACTGCATCCAGTTATTGTATTAAAGGAGGTACGGTAGGCTATGGGTGGCTATTTCAGTACATACAGTTTTTTCACTATAATTCTCCTTTTCAAACATCTTACAAGTACTCCAGACCAGGGAGATTCCCAGCCTCCCACTGACCTTGCTAACAGCCCAGCGAGAGCAAGAGGATTTCTGTTTGCAGAGGCTCCTATAATACTCGATTTGAAGAATTATGCAACTGCCTCACTTTGCAGAAGATGTCAAAAACTGATGGAGAAAAGGAGAATAATGTAAAAGGTGGGAATAGCTCACTCATGTTATGTGGGTATTCAAAGGTGCTTCATAGTCATCAGAAGGCCACTTCCTGACCCTTGTCTTCAACTCCAGGGAGGAGGGAAACATCGCATGTTTCATCAAGGGAAAGCTCTTACTTTCCTCTTCTCCCTTTCCAGTGTATTTCTTAATCCCTGGCTCATTTTCTTTGCAAAAAGTCACTTAATCATCTTAATACATGACATTGACCAGCAAACCCTGCCAAGACCCTACAATGGGCATCATTTATGACTGTAGTTAGGGAGACCATAAGAAAAATAAGAGACCAACATATCCCTCTGGAGCAGGCCACTTGTTCTCTTCTTCGTTAGCGTGTCTTAAAATCTATTTTTGGGGGGGATTGCCATACCCTTTTTTCTTTTCCTCCTTTCTCCAGGGAGCTTATTTGCTCCAGGGCTCCTCCCAGCTAATTTGTCCCATGTGTATGCCACCCCATGTGCCAAACCTTCCTGCCAGCGTGCCTCGTAGGCACTTCCTAAGCTTTGCAATTATATCTCTCAACTTTTTCAATCCTTCACATGCACTTCTGCTAATAACTCATCTGTACAGCTGCTTTCCTCCTCCCTTTAAGCTTTCCCACGGCGATCCCACCAGCGCTGCTGCTCCCATCTCCACTCTGCTGAAAAGCCCATTATCATTTCTGCCTTCCTCACTGCAGCTGGGCATTAAACTAATAGCTTAAATTATTTTTCCACAGTAACAGCCTAATCCTTTCTCTTATCAGTATAGCAGATTAATTTTCCCAAGCATGGTTAGTACCTTGTCTTCTCCCTAATTATACAGAGACAAATTTTGCTCCCAAATGAATGCAGCTTCAGAATTACTGTCCAGCAAAGCCCCAAAGCAAACTCATGACTTGAAGAGCATCTTCCTACTATCCCGCCTGGTTAAGCCAAGGCAGACGCAGAGTATATTGTGTGTCAACTATAAATACACTTCAGTCTCTCCAGCTGTGATTTACTGAATGCTTCCCCATCATTTGTCAGTAGCAAGGGGCTCTACTAATTGGAACAAATTGGTGTAAATGCCTTCCTTCAACCAAGGGCCAGCCTGCTTGGCCATGAATGTTTCTGAGGCAGGACAAGTAGAAATAACTTCCCAAATAATTACAGCGGAGTGTGAGAGCTGTCATATTTCTGCCTGACAGTTCACAGTTGGATTGGGAGCTTGCAGCGTCTTCACAGCTTAATTACAAGCAAAAGATGTTGTTTGTTACAGCAGTGCAAAGCACAGTTGTCCTTACATTTCTTTCTCTAATTTATCTTAATAGCTCCTATTTTCATTAGCAGGTAAATGGTTCATTATGTTCCTTCAGCCCCAGAGGATGGGACCAGCAGCTGTGGTAAATTCTGTGCCAAACCAGCCCCAGGACCTCAAAGCACATTACAAAAGCAAACCCACCACTTGTATTTCACTGGGTTAATATCCCACCGTATAAAAGCATAAACACTGAAATATTACTCCATGGGTCCTTAAGGAACTTACTTTAAAGCATCATTCACCTGAAAGACCAGACCAGTCCCTCCGGACTTGTTCTATTTTACTGAACCTATAATAGGAATTTCATTTAATTTTTAAACGCCTGCCTTCATGTGAGACCAGAAACTATTCTGAGATCTCTGGTAAATATTTACCATCATCCTCCTGTGTAAAGACTAAGCATCTTAAAAGCTCTGCAGGCCAAATTCACTCTTAGTTTATTCCTGAGTACACAGAGCTGTCCCGGCGCAGGCAGCTGCCACATTACAAGAGCCAGGCGCCGATGCTGGCTGCCTCAGAAAATCCTCAGCTTACATCTGCGCTCCCCACAGGATCTGTTTCAGATCAGAGGAATGATTTCATGTCATGGAAGAGTTCACCTTCTGGGAGGAGGTCTTGGTTTCTCTGGGTGATAAGTGACCAGTTGGTGTGGTGAGCTAGCCAAGTGCATCATACAACGTGCACAGGAACATACCCCACCAATTAAGATCCCAATTAGCACTGTCCTTATTTTTAATGAGTACTCAAGAAACAATAAATCCGTTTTTTTCCACTTTAAAATGACCCTATGGATCGTGTACATCTTGCAACTGCAATCAGAAAAGCCTGTGCCAATGCAGAGAAATGAATACACTAATCTCGTAAAGATTTTGAAATACTAACTTAAGCTGCTGAGAGTGGATTATGCTCTCAGAAACTAATCACCATTTTTCTTTAACTAACTATTAAGGTAGGAGCAATATATCTAGGTGGTGGGGAGGAGGAGGGGGAAGAGGGGGAATCGATGTTTCATTACTAAAAGGCTTTACTGCCATGAGAATATTTTTTGGCTTCTGACACCTTGTTAAGTTTATTTAACAACAGCACAATTCATTTACCTGCACAGTGTCCAGAGAAATTCTTAAAGTTAAGTAGAGAGAGAAAAAAAACAAAATTAGGCTTTTAACATCAACCTCCCAACAGAAAAAGGCACACCACGGAAATGTGAAATATGGAATAACATAGGGGGTTACATCATTTCATATGAAATCTGCATGTAAGTTCCACAGTGTATAAGTATGCCATTAACCACCCATTCATAATGGGCGCAGAAAGTACACTGTGCCCCAGTATGACTTCTTCACACTTTTTTTCAGGAAAACAATTCTTCAATAGTTTAGCTTGTGCAGGTGACAAATGTCTGCTTTCTCCAGTATGAAAAACAGTTACTGTGACATGCTCACCCTGAACATTTCTTGTTCTGCGGAAAATAAAAACAAAGGGAGAAGAAAATCTAATTACTTAAACTTTAATCTTCTGGTAGAAATGGTACCAGTCTTTGGAAGTATGCCATTTCATGGCAATATACATATCTACAAATGCTGATCCACCTAATGCACAGGCATCCCACCTGAAACTGGTTCCTCCATTGGACACTTGTTTCCCAATGGAAACCTCTGAGTAGCAGCGCTATTGAAGCCGCAGATCACTCTTAGCTCTTACTACAAAATAATTGAATTTAAAGCCTCTGGGTTTGAAGGCATTTGTGCTGCTACCCATATGTTGGGGGACTCTTTAGCATTTATATCCTTCCTTGTCTGCTCTCTGCTGCTGCCAGGAAACACGAAAGGACAGATCTGTTTCCATCTCCAAAACGGGCAGGAATTTCTTAGCTTGATGGTTTTCCAAGAACCAATTATGAAACATCCCTAAATTTTGCACTGCTGACCAATGCTTGAAGTAAACAAAAGGCTTTGCTGTAACTGCTCATAGTGTTTTTTTTTCATAGGGATGCCCATTCCCAGCATAGGGTGCAGAGTTGGGGCCATCTTCTGCGCTGCTGGTCTGCCACTGCAGCCCATCACCAGCCAGCTCCCTCCTGACCTCATGGGGTTCCTGCTACCCATCTCTGGCCTTGCAGGGCAGCCCCTGCCCATCCCAGCTCTGCAGGGTACCCTCTGCCCATCCCTGCAATAATTCCTCGGCACGAAATGCAGGCAAGTTTTGTGTGGACATTGTATAGCCTATGTCCATGCCGAAATTTCAAATGGAGAAAACCCTCTCAAAATCAAAAAAAACATGACTTCTATTTGCACCAAATGTCAGCAGCTGCCCCTCCACCTCCACACCTATGATTATAAACAGCTCAAACAACCCACCAAATTTCTATTTATTATTTACACTTATCACAGGGAAATGGGGTTAGGGTTAATGCTGAATAGAATGTTCCAAATGAAATGTGTTATATGCTGAAAGGAGAAGTGGCAGATGCGACTTGGTCTTGGGTTGTTCTGGGCCCCACAGTGAGCCCCAGTGCCAGCGCAGCAGTGGAGTGCAGGACAAGAGCCATTAGGCTGCAATTTCTGTGCAAGTAATAAAAGAGTTTTATAGGTAAGGGTCTGTACAGTGCAAAGCCAAATTATCGCTGGGCAGCTTTGAAGCCTGATAAGGTTATTTCTAAAAACAAACCATTAACATATGCACAATTAGGCTGGCTGTATTGTTATGCCACAAGCAAAATGCAATCAGTTCTTGAAATACATAATAGCCTTTTAGTTCAAGAAAGCTAATGAGGAAAAACGTGTTAGCATTGCAGAACTGTTTTTTTTTAATCACATCTAAAAATAACATTTATATAACCACCTACCCCGACATTTCACATCTGTAAGTGGCCAGAACCGCCTCGCTCAGCTGTATTAAAATATGCAAACACAATGGGACTGTAGCAGATTTTGTTTCCTGAAAAGAATTGCATAACTCAACCTTTAGAGGCAACGGGCAAGCCAAAGTGGTTTTCTGCTCTGGTTAAAATATATTGTACACAATGCATCCCTTGGCAGTTCGGTTATAGCTTTTGCCTATTATAATTAAATATGTTACTCCTGTATGTCCAATGTCACACATGCAGCACTTGGCAAGGCAATTGTGACTAACCTCTGGCAAACTGAGAAACCACTTAAAGGCAGCAAAATGAGTTGATTGTTGTCTGCACACACAGCGAGTGTCTAAGGAAGAATACATTTTTCTTTCCTTTTCTTTTGAAACCCTCTCCCTCATGGACTCTGCGCTTCTCTCATAAATGTTTATTTCCTAATGAGAAACACTTTTTATCTAACCACAGTGCAATACAACGCAAATACCACAGGCAATAGCCAACAAGTTTAAAATTAAGACAATATTATTTATTCCAAAGATAACCCTGGTGTTGGGGTGCAGAGATGCTTCATTAGCTGTGAAACACACCTCACCCTGTTTGTAGGTAGATGATCTCATGGTTTCATCACAGCAGATAAGCTCTATTTTCCATGGCTTTGTGCTGTTACAGGATTTGAGGTGTCCTTTTGCTTCTGCTTTCTGGGCCTTTGGCACCAATATCTGAATTCTCTTCGCTGTCTGCATGCAGAGTGCTTCCAGGAAAAAAAAACAAAACAAAACACCCATGGGGATCTGTGAGGAAGACTTCAGAGCAGACTGAAAACAAAGGCCATGTTCCAGTGTCCAGACATTGTACCCCGGTAGGGCAATGTAGCTGCATTTTGGACAGGGGTGTAATTCTGGTCCTATCTTTGGACCTTCTGCTCCAGCTGAGAAAGTGCAGGATGTTCTGCTCCAAGAATATCTACAGATGTTCTTCTCTGAGAAGAGATGCTTCTCTGAGAACATCTACATACAGGAAACCTGAATAGCAAATTCAGTGGTGTTTAAAAACACCCAGAAATCCAGTTCCCATTTCAGTTTTCCTGTATGTGGATGTTCTCAGAGAAGCAGCTGAGCTGGGTTTGCTCAATTATATTGAGTTCAGACAGAGAGGATTAGACCCAAGTCCAGGCATAAGGGGCAGTGCATGGCAGGTGGGCTTTCAAACTTGCACTGCTTGAAGGCCCTCTTGGTGCAATGCTGCTGCCTCTGAGGAGTGTTTCTCAGCTCTCTGCAGCCAGCCTCTGCCGACTTTCTACAAATCATTTGTTACCAAGATTGATATTACAGTTATGTAAACATGCATTATTTATCTGTTATGACCTTTTGAACAGGATGAGTGCTCCTGGCTTTCCATTATTCTATGTCTAAATTAATCATGGACCATAAAATCAGTCACCATTTAGGCCATATATAAATAAAAAAAAGATGTAAAAATAGCCCTCATGATACAGAGATTTCATGCTGTGTTCCCTGGATAGTAGCTATCCAGGCACCATGCTGCTTCCTCCAGAGCTGTGAAATATTTATTGCCTTTTTAAAAGGAAAAAAAATAATCTTAAAATTATCTGTCTCCTCAGAAGTAAGTTGCTCCTTGATCTAGTCATCTACTCCCCTGCACTGGAGAGCGTGGATCCAGGTCCCCATGCGGCATCTTCTGCTGACTTCACTTGCCAGGACCCTCTGACTGTTGGTTTGCATCATGCAGCAGGCTGGGGATGGTGATCTCTTGCTGGATACACCTAGGAGACTCTGACACCCAGTATCTCTTCTGGAGATGTTTGCACAGGAATAATACCAGTGCTCCCACTGGGAGTGCAAAGAGACAACAGGAAACTGCAATTTGGGAAGCTCCAGGAAGGCTTTGGCACCCTCATCCATGAAGTGAAGGGGGTGGCAGCTCCCTTCTACTTTTCAACATGAATCATAACCTCTTCAGACACAAACGGTCCATGCTATCCACTTGATCATCCCTGTGAGACAGACGATGGTACCCTGCACTCGCCGCTGCTTCCTCCTCTTTGATGTACATCGTAGAATCATCATAGAACCATAGAATACCAGGTTGGAAGGGACCCCAAGGATCATGGCTGGAGCCCTGGTCCAACCTTTCTAAGCAAAGCATGACCTAGACTTGATGTCTCAACACCCTTTCCAGATGAGTCTTTAAAGTGTCCAACGCTGGGGTGTTTACTGCTTCCCTGGGGAGATTATTCCAATGGCTGATTGTTTGCCAAAAAATTTTCTTCTTGTGTCCATTCGGAATCCCCCCAGGAGTAATTTGAGTGCGCCCTCAGCAAGTTTGCCGATGACACCAAGCTGTGTGGTTTGGTTGATACCCTGGAGGGAAGGAATGCCATCCAGAGGGACCTTGACATGCTTGTGAGTTGGGCTGATGCCAACCTTATGAAGTTTAATCATGCCAAGTGCAAGGTCCTACACCTGGGTCGGAGCAATCCCAGGCACAGCTACAGGTTGGGCAAAGAAGAGATTCAGAGCAGCCCTGTGGAGAAAGACTTGGGGGTGCTGGGCAATGAGAAAATGAACATGAGCCGGCTTCAGTGTGTGCTTATAGCCCAGAAAGCCAACCGTATCCTGGGCTGCATCAAAAGGAGCGTGACCTGCAGGTCGAAGGAGGTGATCCTGCCCCTTTACTCTGCTCTTGTGAGACCTCACTTGGAGTATTGTGTGCAGTTCTGGTGTCCTCAACATAAAAAGGACATGGAACTGTTGGAACAAGTCCAGAAGAGGGCCATGAGGATGATCAGGGGACTGGAGCACCTCCCATATGAAGACAGGCTGAGGAAGTAGGGGCTGTTCAGCCTGGAGAAGAGAAGGCTGCGTGGAGACCTCATAGCAGCCTTCCAGTATCTGAAGGGGGCCTATAGGGATGCTGGGGATGGACTCTTCATTAGGGACTGTAGTGATAGGACAAGGGGTAAGAGGTTCAAACTTAAAGAGGGGAAGTTTAGATTGGATATAAGGAAGAAGTTCTTTACTGTAAGGGTGGTGAGGCACTGGAATGGGTTGTCCAGGGAATCTGTGAATGCTCCATCTCTGGCAGTGTTCAAGGCCAGGTTGGACAGAGCCTTGGGTGACATGGTTTAGTGTGAGGTGTCCCTGCCCATGGCAGGGGGGTTGGAACTAGATGATCTTAAGGTCCTTTCCATTCTGTGATTTCCCCTCATCTTTTCCGTGTGACTGCTTGTGAAAAAGGAGTCTCCATCTTCTTTGTAGCCACCCTTTAATTACTGGAACATGGTGATAAGGTCTCCCCTCCCCTGAGCCTTCTTTTCTCAAGGCTGAACAAACCCAGCTCTCTCAGCCTTTCCTCATATGGCAGGTTCCCAGTCCTTTGAGCATCAGCAGAATTGGTTGTTTCTGCTTCAGCTGTTTACGATGCTGGAGTTTAGTGTTGGAAGTGTGTCAACCCCCTGCCCTCATCACAAGAGCAGCACCTGCCGGGCCTGGGTTTCTTGCACTTTTGCTGTTAACAAAAACCAGGGAGCTGGTTCTGTGCTGGACACAGTTTCAGGCACTTCTATTCAGTTCATCCCAGGGCATCCCCAGGGCATTTTAAAGTATGCCAGCCTTCACACACCTGCGTGCCTGCTGGAGGCAGCCCCAAGCTCCAATCAGACCAGCATTCAGTGCATCATCAATAACCCCATGACCTACTCTGAGACAGCATCACGATTTGAGAGACTTGCTGCATCTTGCTAACTTACAGGACGAAGGAAGGTAGGATTAAGAAAATGAGATATTTGTAAAAATTCTTCTTTTTACCCTTCTTTTTCAAAGCTGTTAGGATGCATCCCGTCAGTTAACGGTGTGTAGTCTGCAGAATTAATAAAGATACTGCTCAGAAGCCCTATTTAACAATGCCATGGAAAAAATTATCTGCACATAGAAAGCTGCTGTTAGGGGTGGAGTTTTTTCTGAGGTGGCCAAAAACCACTACCAAACCCTCAGTAAGATACTGATGATGCTCCTCAAACTTCAGCAACAGCTGTATACAACTTGATTCAAGTCTGGGCCAGAGCAGAAGCCAAAGCCACCCACCACCTCCATGACACCAGCATGGAGCCTCCTCGCTCTCTTCTAAATGAAGGAGCAGCCGCCCTTGCAGAAATATCTTGATGATATCCTGCAATATCCCAGCTCTTTTGACTGCAGCTAATAATAACTGGCCTTGTAGCAACTCCTTTCCTTGCCATCCACACGCTGCTTCTCCTTGAACAAGCGATGTGGCTGAAAGAAGGAACTTCTCAAAGCTTTAAATAACCTTCTGGATTCCCCCCCCCGGACTTGCGCTCTCCAGCTGGGAGCAGCTTTCCTGTTTGATTGTTTGTTTGTTCTTCTTTCCTTGCCATGACTGCAGAGAGGAAGGAATCTAGCTTCTACCTCCCTGAAGAACTTGGAGGCAAAAGGCCTGGACTAGGAGTGCGGTTACTCAGCACCACAGGCTTTGCTTGAGAATTAAAGGTCAGGGCAATTTTACTGGTGGCTTTTTATTCCAGGCTTCCACACGGTCACGTGTGGTGATGATGCTGAAAGGCACATTTCAAAAGAAGTATGCAGTCCCAAATGTGGCCATGAGTAAGCAAGGGCATGAAAAGCAGTATTAACCCTCTCTTTTCTCCTGATTTTATTTTCCTTTTAGATGGAATGGACTGATCAAAACTTGGGCTGACATTTAACCTGCTTGGCCTGGGGTTTTGTCATGGGTGACGGCTGCTTCTCCAATTAGCAGCCGGACAGATCTGTGCCCAGGAGGGCACCGTTGGCAGGGGTGGGGCGGGAGGATGCTCTGATCAAAAGCTAGGATTTACTAACGCAAGGCATTTCGGAGGGGCTGGTGGCTTTGAAGTGTTTCAAATATTGACCACCTTTGGGCAAAAGGCTGTGAGCAGCAATCAGACACGACCACCTCATGTTGCAGATCAAAGAGGAATGTCCAAAAGTATCGGGTTGCCACAGCCACGCTGCCTGCTGCATGCCTGCCTGCTGCCTGCTCCCCACTGCGGCTGCATGGGGATTTTAATGGCCAGAAGCTCCTTTAGAAACTCAGGCTTTCTGGGAACAGGAATACATAGGAAAGAATCCAAATAAATTTATTTCCAGGAAAATATTCAAACACTGAAAGAGTTAAATCCTTCTGTAAAATGTCTTCTGTTCCGTTAGCTGACTGTTCACGAATACCCTCATCATCCTGCAGCTCTCTGGGCTGCACATGTCTTGGCTACGACAGGTAAAAGTCTAGAAATTATGTTCTTGCTGTGACAAGAACAGTGTGACAAGGAATCACAGTGCTCAGCACTGTGCTGATGGACTAAAAAGCCTTCGGATCCAAATTTATTCAAAAAGACAGGTGGAGGATGGTGATATTGGAACCTCTGCATCATCAAACTCTTCCTCAGAAGCTGTGCTTTTGGGGTTTTAACAAAAAATACCCTTGGACCACCTCTCTCCTGGTGGTGACGACTCCTCCTTCATCCAAGTCAGTGTCTGGGGGATTCAGTGTGTTCCTCAGATGTTTCTGAAAAGCAGCTCGGTCATTAGCTTGGCACAGGTTGGAAATGTGGATGCTGAAGCCTCCAGCTGGAAAGATGTTTTGATAAATAATCAGATAACAATTAGCCCAGGGGTGGGACTGCCTGCCATCCCAGTGTCCTGGGGCATCACCTGCTTGAGGTCAGTCCCATTTCATGTCCCCCACAACCCTCACTGCTCACCGCCCCTGCCCAAAGTCAGCAGAGGTTTTTCTTTCCACCCCCTGCTGAAATCATACTGCAGGTGAAATTCCTGGCTTTACTGTGTTGGCAACAAGGTGTTGCGGGCAAGGGTGGCAAGCAGCACTCCCAGTTCTCAGGCTCCGGCAGCCCCCTTGCAGGCAGCCACTTCCTCTCCTGCCTCCACAATGCTGTGCTTCCAGTGCTGATGGATGATCTAGTCTGAAAAAGCCTCACTGTGAGCTCCACCAGATGCAAGATTAATTTATTGCACCTGTCCAAACATAATGTATTTCTGTTTTATCTGCATTACTGCCTGTCCCACAGTGTGATGGAAAGGTTTGGCTATGCCCAAGCTCAGATGACCTTGGCACAGCCTGTCAGGTCTGTCCTCCCCAGGGGTGAGGGACACATGGACACCAAGAATCACTCTGTTAGTCCAAAGATAAGACACAACAGAAAATCCAGCTCTTTGGACCAAAAGAGTGATGTAGGGGCATGCAGGGAAAAGGATCTGACCTTCTGTTTCTGCTGAATAGTGAGCACCAGCAGAACAGCTCACGAGTTATTAATAACAAAATAATTTGTCATGGAGTATGCTAATGCAACTGATTATTTATACACTGCAGTGCTTGAAGGGATGCATCCTTCAACCTAGGAGCAGCACAACTTTCTTTCCAGGAGCGGACAAGAGGGTAGGAGGGACATGCATCCACCAGAAAGTACTGTTTTGCCTTCCTTCCCAGTTCAAGGGCCAAAGCTGAGACCTCAAATTCCTAGCGAGTTCAGTGGGATTTTTGCCTGTTTAAAGCTTCAGCTTCAGCTTCAGTCCAGGAATTCCTGCCTCTGCTTCAATCCAGACAGGCTTTGCGCAGGAGCTTGTAAGCAATCTGTTACCCTTCATGGAGGCTTTGGTTTTTGGAAAGAATTCAAGTTTATTCCATTAGAAAGGGGCTTAGTCTTCCCTTTTCATAGCTGTGGGAAAGAAAAACTACTCAGCTCCCCTGAGCCAGGACGGCAGGCTCTGATCTCCCTTGATTTTAACCTTCTCTCTGGAAAACTTACGGAAGGACTTTGAAAGTGCTTGCTCCATCTACCAAGGGCCGAATGATCTTTGGAAAGTGAAACAGGATCACAATTAGGTGAGCACCTTCCTTTTGCCAGGTCAAGAAATTACAAATTTCAGCTGGAATTTCAAAGGTGCAATTAGAAGAAGACGAACTTCTGACCCCATAATTACAAATAACAGCTCTGCGGAAGTATAAATGTGCTCCTCTGAGCCAGACAACCAGGTGGGTCGTATTCTGCCCAAAATGGCACTAGCAAAATGAATAGCAAAACAATTACGAGGGCTAGCATCTACCAAATGTAGCCTGGAACAGCTTACTCTGGAGGAATTAAAAAGACAAAAAGGAAGATTTTCCTTTGGAGAGATGGGGACCATCTGTCGTGGTTTAAACCCAGTCAGGTAATTCGTTCGCTCACTTCCCCCCTTTCTTGCCCTCCCCCTGCTCCCAGAGGGACAGAGAGGAGAATCGAAAAGAATGCAACTCCCATGGGTTGAGATAAGAACAGTTTAAGGTATAACACAAATCACTACTGCTACCACCAATGATAATAATGATAAAGGAAATAACAAGGGAAGAGAATACAACACCTCAGCACCAGCTGACCGATAACTCGCCCCCCAAGCCCGACCAAGCTCTGACCCATACCTCCTCCAACCCTGCAGTCTCCCAGCCCTTCCGGCTAACTCCCAGTTACATCCTGGGCATGCCGTGCTGTGGTATGGAATACCTCTTTAGCTAGCTTGGGTCAGGTGTCCTGTCTCTGCCTCCTCCTGGCTTCCCCTCCTCCCTGGCAGAGCATGAGGCTCACAAAGTCCTTGGCCAAACCAAAATATCCTTGTTATCAGCTCTGTTCCCAGGCCGAAAGTCAAAACACTGCACTGCACCAGCTACCAAGAAGGGGAAAAATGACTGCTACTGCTGAACCCAGGACACCATCATAAGGAGAAGTGAAAACCACCTGCAAAGAGAAGGGGAATAAAAGCTTCTTGATATCTGGGGGGCTGAGGATATCCAGGGATTTGGCTCCTCTCCAACACAAAAATCCCCCCTTTATACCCTGAACCTATTTTAACATGTATCTATTGCAAATGCTGCTTCAGCCCAGGATGCAGTGATAACTCCAAACATGAGTTTGGAAGCCTGAATAATTTTACATATATTAGAAAGGCTCAAATGCAGCTTTGCAAATTGCACAGAAGCAGATTGTTCTCAGAATTTTTAAGCAAAGCCTTCTGAGCTTTCAAGAGGGGAATGAGAGGAGATCCACAGCATTCCACTTGCTAGAAAATGACAGCAAACATGATGTCTCAAAGATATCTACTCATTGGTTTTGGTGCTTTATTGGTGCTGGGGACAGGACTGGTTCCGGTGGATGAGCTTGGGTGATGCTGTGCAGGTACCCACAAGGGACCCTCATCTCTGAAGGCATGGAGAGATCCTATCTCATGTCCCTGCTGACTGCTCGTGCAGCATATTGACTGTAAGGAAAACTAGAACCTGAAAGGAAGAAATTGTCTCAAACCAAAAAGTGAAGGACCTGCCTTTGCCATCATGATGGATCAAATCTCTTCTTGCACGAAGCTTATATTTCATTTGGCATTCAGGTCTTTAACTAAAGAAAATACAGCACTACAGAAAAACATGACATTCAGAGGCATTTCTTTTCTTTAGTTTGTTTATCAGCAAGATTAAGATTCCTGGCTGCAGAATAAAGGAATGTCTCCATTTATTTGTTTCAGGGCATGTGGAGTGCATTTGTTTCCTAGGATGCAAATTCATTGTTCATGCTCTGAATAAAAATCCCAGTGCCAAGAGACTGCCGGCAGATTCAGATCTCTTGGCATCATTTTTGCCATAACTTCATACACGAGCATGGATTTAATTTTTCATAATATTCTGCCATTATGTTTTGTCTCTAAAAAGCTTTCATAATTTCTTTCTTAAACTTTGTGTCAGCTACTTTCTTTCTTTGTAAGGAAATCAGCTGTGAGGCTGCTGGGCCGGCTTTTGGGATGTAGGTCACATCGCCATCCCTTGTGTGATGCACGCTGCCTGCCTGCCTGCCTGACCCCCTGCCAAAGCCCAGGCAGCTGTTTGGTGGATGGTGCACACCAGAGGTCATGGGTCCCTCACTGCCAAAGCCTGAGGCAAAAAAGGGAAAGATGCACATTTTGGATCTGGCGACAGGAGCACGCCAGCTCCTACGCCCAAAGCAGGCAAAATTTGGTGTTAAAATGCAACTGGTTGCAGTTTCTAATGTTATTTATTTATCTAGCTATCTATTTATATTTTCATTTCTATGTATGCGCACATACGCATGTCTCAAAGCTCAGCTACAGCTGTGCAGTGGCTCAGAATTGCACATGTACCAGGAAAGCTGTCGTGTCCAGGTGACACAGCTGGGCCATTTTCATTTCCTCTCTATAAGCACCATGGTCATGAACCCTCCTCCAAAGGCTCGACAGCAGCCAAGCTCCCCATTCGTCCCCTGGGTGGTCAGGACCTGCTCCCCCAACCTGGTCCAGGGGCTGCCACCTTGCATTAGCTGCATCTGGGTAAGGCATGTTGTGACATGACTGTGCCTGACATGATATGTCACTTTGGGAGATAATGAGTTGGAAATTTGTGCTAATAATTGTTTTGACTGCTCCCCAGGAATGGGGGGTGGGGGGTGGGGGGGTGTTTCCAGCAGAATGTCTTGCAATCAAAATGCTTTTATTAGGGGTTTATTTTTTATTTTTTTGGATAAAAGAAATATCAGTCGTGCCAGCTGGAGTCTGTGAGTCAGTACCTGGTATCCCTGCATCTCCTTGGGCTGGCCCTGTATGCCTTGCAGTGCTCTGAGGAGACTTCTTCCCAGATCCCAGCTCCTCCCCTAAAAAAAAAGGTGCTTCAGCCACCATAACCTTCCCCACAATCAGGACGCTGATGCCATTGCTGCTAAGCAAAGGACTTGTATCATAAGCACCTGTGGATGGTCTTAGGGTTGCATCCTATCTTAAGGTATAAGGATGCTTCATGGAGCAAACCCCTGGAGACCTAGTACTTGCACAGGGCAGGGGGTATATGGGGAATTATCGACACCAAATCACAGCATTCCTTTTTGCATCACAAGTTGTTTAAATCTTTAATTGACACCAAGCACGTCTGCTTTCTCTCTACTTGCTGTGGGAGCCCTGGAGATTTTTCTAATGAGCAAAGCAAGGAACCACTGGTGGATTTTTCAAGTTCTCATAGCTTTACAAATTACATTTGCTGTAGGCAGCCGTTCATAATAATCAACTTGAAACCACTGCTAGCGCAAAAAAAATCTTTGCGTTGTCAGCAATACACCTCTTAAATACCGTACTGCCATCCGTCACAGCTCACTGTAACTTGTAATTTGATTAAACACACTCCAAAACACGGGGTTGGAAGTGCACTTGTCCACAGTAAGTGGATTTGTGTTCCCCTCTATTAGAAGGCTATGTGATGTGACTTAACGATGGAAAACACTCATTATGGCAGTCACTTGTCAAACACACTGTATCGGGGGAGTCTATTTCTGCCCAGCACCAGTGTAAAAATGCAGTTTCTCTCCATTTGGCTCACACAGACTCCCACCAGCCAAGCTGCTTCTCTTCCCAAAGTGGCACAGCTCCTTCTCACAAAGGAACACAGTTAGTTCAGCAGCCTTAGTCCCACATAGATTTGGGGGTAGGTGTTTAGAGGTGAGTAGTGCAAGGCAGAACAACCTCTCTCCAGGACTGGGCTGGAAGGAAGATGCTCACAGAAGCTGGGGAAAAAGGAAAAACCGTTTTTCAGCATCACCAACTTGGGAAATACAGGAGGTACCTATATTGTTCCAAAATACATTGAGCAAGAAAATGCCAATTTTGTACTCAAAATAGCTGAATGCATTTTCTGTAGTTCCCTTGACAGGGTTGTGCATGTGGGACTAAGAATCCATGCCTTCCTCCAGCTGTTCTGATCCTGGGGGATCTAGAGGATGACCTCACATGGACAGACCCCATCCCCAAAACACAGCAGATCTGGTTACATCCCAGTTTGGCCAGGCTCTCACAGCAAGGCAGGAAATCTTTCCCCAGGTCTAGAAAGACACTATCACAGAAACTATGAACATAGATAGAAACTATGAAACTAGAAACATAGTATCATAAAATCATAGAATCATAGATTCATAGAATCCTAGAATGGTTTGGGTTGGAAAGGACCATAAAGCTCATCCAGTTCCAACCCCACTGCCATGGGCACAGACACTTTCCACTAGACCAGGTTGCTCAAAGCCCTGTCCAACCTGACCTTGAACACTGTCAGGGATGGGGCAGCCACAGCTTCTCTGGGCAGCCTGTGCCAGGGCCTCACAACTCTCAGGTCCCTTCAGTAGCAGCCAAAACATCAATATTAAGTCACTCATTCATTCCCTACTATGTACTACAGTTTTACTCCTTCCACAGGGGCTGGGCAGCTTCACCCTTGGAGGCAGCACTGGGCTCACCTTCGCTATCCCATTGACAGCATCTGGTTTTGAAAGATGTGAAATTCACCCATGCAAATTGAAGCTACCAGTGTGGCTCAGGGTACAGATATGTCTAACATGTGTGAAGGGAACTTACAGCAGCACCTCCAGGTAAAGGCCATCAAGGATGCAGGAACAGTCCCGTAAATGACAAATATGAAGCATCAAAAGAAGTGCTCCCATCTTCCCAGCACAGCTTGTTTGCTGGGCCTTGCAGCTCCAGAGAATGATGCACTCCCATCCTCAGCTCCCCTGCGTCTCCACTGAGGGCTTTTACAGGCATTAGACTCATAAATGTTAAATAAAACACTAATGAAAGCAATAAAATAACACACAGAGGACAAGCAGCATCTTTTCAGCAGAAGAATGAAGCAATGATGGCATTGTAAGAGGCTTACTTATCCCTTCTGGGTGCTGCATGTCTCTTAGTGGGAGCTCATAGACCCTCTCTGCATCCAGCCCACCCAGCCTTCCCACCAACAACATCCACATCCAGCTTTGGGTTCAGGAGGGAAAAAAAGAAAAACAAAAAAGAGCACAATTACTTGGAAAAGGTTGCAGCAAAGGCAAGCCAGCAAGATAAACAGCTTGGTTTTCTTCTTCAGACAGAGCCTAGGAGGAATTTCTGACCACACACACCTTGGCAAAGCTGCATCACCTTCTGAATATCCAGAGGTTGCCAGTATCAGGGTGGCACTGCATCCTCCCTCTTCGGGGGACCACACTGCAGATATGCATTGTCAGGTTTTCCTGGGAATATCAATCCTTCCTTCCCAAAAAACCTCAGGGAAAAATCAGTTTACTACAGTGAAATATATTATTTTTGCAGCAGTGAAGCCCATCTCAGTTTGACTTCTGAATTTACTTTTGTATAGACTTTTATATTGTTAAGTAGAACACATACGTCTTAATTAAACTATAGCTCTTGCAGCAACATTTTATCAGGGAAACCCAAACAATTTGCTCTGACATCATTTAACTATTTTTCTTTCTTTCACTATTCCTTGTCAAAATATTCATCCAAACTGGCACGTTCTCACCAAGTATTTAGATTTTTGCAGACATTTTTACAACCTATTTGCATTTCTGTGGAAAACTCTTCCATCTGTTTATTTCCCTTTTGCAACCGGCTGGGATGACTCGCAGCAGAGAGATCAGCAAAGCCCGATGGCGCCGGAAAAGAGCCCAGCCGACGGCAGTGTGGCTTTCTTAGGCTCAGTCCTTGTGCTTTCACCTCGAAGTTATTTTCTTATCTGCTCAGAGATCCCGCCTGTGAAAATAAATCCTCCAGGATGTCCCTTCTCTTCAGGCTTCAGCAACTAAAACTTGGCAAATTCTTCGCACAGCTCAAGACAAAACCCTCGCTGACAAAGGCGCTTTTCAAAACCTGAGCTACAGAAGCAGCCCAATGTAAACAGCACATTTTTCAGGATCATAGTGAATATTTTCGTATCATATGGGTTATTTTGACAAGCAGAGACACCGGTTTCCCTCTTAAATGAAATAAAGAAATAAAATAAAAATAATAAAAATAAAAATAGGTCTTTGGTACCCCAGTCCCCACTTGTGACTTGTTCAGGTTTCTTGGGGAAGGTAAACTTCTTGAGGCTATTTCTGCCTTTTTCTGTATATTTATGTAGTGCCAAGCAGGGAGTAATTCAGTCCCCATGGTGTGGCGGGTGCTACTTTAATGCATAAACACTACAGTGATGTAGATACGCTCCACTGTGTTATTTGCAATGTAAGAGCTGTGGCAGGGGACATATCCCCCAGAAGAGTTTATCTCCCCAGGCCTGCCATGTTTATTATGTCTTCCAAAGGTATGAACTTTTACATCTGTTGCACTTTAAAATGCCTTTTTAGAGGCAGCATGTGATAAATTTCTTCTCTGGGCAGTTCCTTGTCCAAATGAAATATTTGTTGGAATTGTTGCACACTGCCAGTGATTCACAGCCCAGGTCTTGGGTTTCGCTTGGAAGGGTTGCTTGTCCTCAGATCAGGGAAAATCTACAACAATTAATGCTAGTAACATTTTAAAAGACACATTATTTAGTTTAAGAGGTAGATTACAACCAGTGTGCTGAATGAAACACTCTGCAATTAAATCTGATGCAAAGATTTACGTTTAGGTTAGGACTAAGGAAGAAGTTCTTCCCTGTGAGGGTGGTGAGACCCTGGCACACGTTGCCCAGAGAAGCTGTGGCTGCCCCATCCCTGGCAGTGTTCACGGCCAGGTTGGACAGGGCTTTGAGCAACCTGGTCTTAACAGAAGGTGTCCCTGCCTGGGGCAGTGAGGTTGTATCTGGATGATCTTTATGGTCCCTCCCAACCCAAACAATCCTGTGGCTCTAGGATTCTACGAAAGCTCCAGCACCCACTCAGTTCCCTCCCGTGCCTTTTGTGTTGGTTTTGGTAGCAGCAGCGCCAGTCTGGACACGGTCTGGCACTGACTTTGCGCCTGCAAGTGCCTTAACACCCCTGCTTCAAACTCCTCCCCCTGCCTCAAGTGCCCCCTGCTCCCGGGAAGGAAATCAGATTGCTTGGACAGAGGCAGAGAAAGATAAGAAATTAAGTGATGTAAAGCCTGATATATGTACACAGAAGATGCTGAGAGTGAGGCTGAGGAAGGGCTTCCCCTGGTCCCCACAGCTGCCAGGATCAGGCTTTGGTGCAGTGGGACTGGTTCCCCAGGGAGTGCAAACTTCCTCAGCACTGCCATGTGCCTGCAGGGCAATTGCAAGTTAATAGTTTTTTTCCTGAAACCACTTTATACTTCAAATTTTTTTTTCCTCTGGCATTGTTCCTTTTTTCCCCAAGGAAATATCCTGGCCCTTATTGCTTGTACATACCCAAAAAGGTCAGCACGGACAATGTTATCACTGCAGTTCTCAGCCCTAACTAACCACAGATGAAAGGAACAACACATCTCTGTGATTACTTTAACGTCGATATCTGCATTTAAATTACATGTGAGGCAAATAGAAGTACTGAAAAACCATTTGCAAGAGCAAACCCAGAAAAAAAGTACATAAAAACATAGATAGGTGCATCTCTCTTCTCCGGGCTTCACAGAACAACTCGGACAAAGACCAGAATCATGCTGGAGACCAACCATTGCATGGTCCATACCTGCTGTTGGCCAGGATATGGTTATTTACAAACCTGTTTTCTTCATCTGGGAGTTTTCAGCTACTCTACTGCAGTAAAAAGCTACTGTTTACACATTAAAAGATTAAATAAATCCAGCAGCACCATAGTTTGTTCACAGTTATCTTTTCACAGCAAGCATTTCTATATCCACGAGTTCATCCTTTCCATTTGCTCATCCCTCCAGCCTGGCCGCATCTGCTGAAAAGGAGGTGTTGGCTTACTACAATTCAGTTTTTGGGCATTCGACCTCGTATAACCCCTGTTTTTCACCTTTGTCTCACAGAGAGGCTGGCATGCCTGGCTGCTTCCCCCCAGGGACATCTCAATGTCCCATTCATGGCCTTCAGTCCTCACCAGCTTGCAACCCACCCCAGGCTGGTTTCAAACACAGGATTTTTACTTCAGTAGCCACTTCCCGGCTGTGAAAAAGCACTGGGCACCCCAGTAAAGGAGGTTGTACAAAAAAGGTAGGCAGGGATGGCCCCTGCAGCATCCTCAGGGCTTGGCAGGGCTTGGGAGCTCCTGGGGAGGACTGTGGGCAGTGCCAGGCACACACAGCCCCAGTGCCATCCTGAGCTGTGTTCACACACCTCTCCCCCCACACCACGGAGGGGACAGCTCAGTGGCTTGTATTCCTTCTGCATGGGATGTCCCATGCCTGAGAAGGCTCTACTGGAAGCAGTGGGAAATGGCTCAGCCACAAACAGCCCTTAGCACTGTTTGCACCCACAGCATCCTTTAACACGGCTTAATACAAATGGATGCTGAAAGGGTGCTTAAAGACGACACCCTTTTACATGAAGAAAATCACCTTTGCAATGTATTTCATGTCTGGGCTTTGGCTGGAGCTGGACAATGAGATTTGGTATTACCCATTGCTGTGGTCCATGCCCACACACTGAACCTGCCAGGCAGGGGCTCACCCCACATACGATGCAGGACACACTCCGATCTCAATCTGGAGCTACAGGTGGTATTTGGCAGAAAGACTTAGGCTTACAAGCAGAGATCAAAGATATGTAAAAGCCTTCATTTTCCTGGATACAACACCCATAGTTGAGCTGTACGGCTGCAATGCATTGACAGCCATAATCGCTGCTCTTGGTTTGGCTCCCTTGCATAGCCAGGTATTCTCCTACATGATGAAATAACCTGAAAGAACCTTGAGTACTTTTTCATTTCCAGTTTTATCCATTTGCATGATGACAGTCATCAGATAATAAAGACTGTGTCCCAAACTCTGCTCTCAGAAAAGGCACCGCAGCTCCCTCTGAGAGTAATTCAAACCACAGGTTTGTCTTCATGCACGCCAAGGCAAGTAAGAGTCATTTGGAAAAGATAATCAAAAATCACCGTATAAAATCATGGGTGTAATTTGTAGGAATGAATCCGTTTTGGCTTACCCATAATTTCACATGATCAGGTGAAAGTAGACATACATCCTATTTATGGCTTCTAGAAAATTTCTACTTGCCCAATTCATGTTAAACATATGGATTTCATTTTCTCTCACACCTGGCCATATATATTTCTTATGAAAGGTTCATGACTCTCCGGGTTATGTGACCTGTTCCCAAGATGATTAGAGTTAAATGTGTTTCCTGCTCTCCCAAATTCCATATAAACCGACTTAACCAATCCATAGATCCCCAGTGTAATATCCTGAGCCTACAAATACACACACACAATAAGTCAGGGAGGAGGGAAAATCCTATCACTGCTTTCCATTAACTAGCAGCTGCAAGGAGAAGGCAATGAGAAAAAGAAAACCCCTGGTAATTCAGGGAACAATACAGACAGATATTTTAATTTTGTCTCACTTAGCTGCACTCCATGAAAGCAATGAAATATATTTACACATTTCTGTGCATTGCACAGGTAGTGCTCAGTTCATCCTCATGCTTGGAGCAAGCTCTGCTGTGCCAACCAGTCAGACACCTTCAGATCCATGCCAATGTCACTGCCCATCAACTCTTGGGCTATGACAGTGAAAGGTCACGCTCAAGCCCTGAAACTGGCTTTCGAGCCCTGGCAGGGACACTTCTCTGGACTCAGAGCTGATGTGATTGCACTATGAGGAAGAGGGAGATGTTTTTAGAGCCTCAGGAAATGCTGACAATGCTCTCAAGCATGCTTAAATGCATTGGGATGTCTGGGCATAATTTAATTGCATACATAATAACATATGCAATGAGATGATAATAGAAGAAATAATTATCCAGATAGATAGACAGACAGACAGATATACAGCTATTGTGACAATTCCAGTGGCATAAAGGGCCCAAGCAGGGCTGGTGACCACAGTCACTGGAATTCCTGGTCCAGGGATGCAGTGGTCTGTGCAGACAAGGCTTCATCGTAGCCATCTCTGCCCTGGGGTGAGCCCACAGCTTTGACTTCTGCCTTGCTCTGAGCAGAAACCTGGTGGGGGTTGACAAAACCTTTTTGCTCAGCCAGGTTTCACTATGTATGTTTGAAATGGTTTATTCATCCACACATGCAGTGTTTGAGAGTGACTTTGGGCATTCAGAAATCAAATAAAAACTCTTTTTGAGATTGCTTCAGCGTGGGACATCATCCTGCACACAGCCCCATGCAGAGGGCGTCTGTCAAGGAACGTCAGGGTGAACCCTTGGGGCAGAAATCCCCCAGTCTAGGTTATTATCACAGTGGTACCACAGGCTCGGGAAGCACTGCTTGATGCTATGGATAACTGTACCACCCATGCTGTGTGCATCCTGCAGTTCAGAGTCAAGACAGTTTATGCAGCAGCAAACATCAGCATCCAAGTCGCCCTGACCTTTCCAGGCATTGGGAAGCAAAGCAAGATCCTCTTACAAGCAGCGGTTGACATTTATGGCTGAGGTCTATACACCCCATAAATACAGCGCTCTGCATTTTTTTGATGGCCACTATCCCCAGCCTACCATACACCAATCTCCTGAGAGCACACTGCCCCTCGTCTGCTGATGCCAAGTCAGTACAGGACAAAAGTTAACCTTAATAAAGAAAATGTGGCCTTATGGAGGGATCAAAGAACAGGGATCAGCTCTGCACTGTAAAACACACCCTTCTTTTCCTTTGAGAGATTTTTTCCTTAGAGGAACTGAAACGAGAGCTGGAAGTTGTGCAACAACTCAGTGCTGATGTAGTGGTAAAAAAAATACCAAGTGAATCGCTTCCAAAAGAGTTTAGTTGGATGTCATTATTTCCTGTCGGTAGACAGAAGGAGAGTGGGAAAAACTCCTGTTTTGGGAGCCAAGCGCTGTAGAGGAGAGCGATTAGCAGATGGCATGGAAATTAGCTCATTATTATTAATTTGCCAGGACTTTACCAGTTCATGAATTGCCCTTTGAAAGTTGAAAAGCAGCGTGTGCATATGTACAAAAGAGGGCTTCTTTTGGCAAATCATCTAATTAATAGCTGTGCCACCCACTGCATGAATGGAAGCAATCCCCACCTGCCTCAGCACAGCCCTGTGTCCAGATTTGGGGGTGAGCCGGTGCTGGCTCCAGCTGGGATAATGCAGCCCCTATTGCAGGATGTTGCTCAAGAGAAAACCTCCATGACTTGTGCTTATTAGTGTGCTAATGTTTTGTGTGAAGAAGTTAATGCTGCAAAAGGCCTTTTTTTCTTTTTTTTTTTTTGGGGGGGGGGTTGTCTGAGAAGGCAGTTGAATCAATTGTTTAACAGCATTGCATATATATATCTAATGAAAAATTCATTTGAGGCAAACCATACTTCAGTACACTAAAGCTTCTCCTCCACCCTTTTAAGAATTAGATGTAGTTTTGCCTAGACCATGCTTCCCAACAGGATATCCGCATCCTTTTATTTCTTTCCAGAACTTCACTGCCCAATGGAACCAAGAGGAGAATTTGGGCCGGTAAAGTAGTTCAAAGTCCAAAACTTTAATTTATAGTGAATTCACTACCTTGAGTTGGAGATGCAATTTGACTTTTCTCACAGCTCCTCTGTATAAAAGCTGCTGCAAATCACAGATATATTTATTATTATTATTATTATTATTATTATTATTATTATTATTATTATTATAAGGAGAAGATTAAAAAGAAATAATAATGCTTCATGAAGTAATTGATAACACAAATTACATTGAAATGTTGGTTGGTTTCTGCATGGGACATGGTCATGTAAAAACTATGCCCCTGCAGCTCTACAAATGGAGGCAGAGAGGCCACAGTGTTCGGTACATTTTTCCACCCTTACCAGGAGCCTTAAGCAGAAAGACACCACCATCTGAAAATTAACAACCCCTCCCGGCCATGCATACCACGTACACGGGCCTGATTGCTGCCAATTAAAGCTGTCTGCAGAGGAGATCCCACATATGGCTGCTTTCCAGAGGGAGGAAAGCAATAGTTGTAATCAGCAAGAGTGGCAGCGCTGCGAGCCACTGGGAGGGCTGTGACACAGTCCCTGGCGTTGTCACGTTAAAACGGCAGCCTCATAGCTAGAGACAGGGCTAATTGCCTGAGCGCATTGCCGCGTGTCAAAACTCCTAATTGATTTCCTCCTCATTAACGCTGCGATGCTCCTCCAGGGCTGTATTTCAGCACACGCGTGCGCGCTGAGCTCCAGCTCTGCCTGGGGTAAAACACTCGGAAGTATCTGCATGTAAACCCAGCGAAATGAGTCATGGAAAGCTAATTAGGAATCTCGTGTAAATACACTGTCGAAGCACAGCACACGTTGGAGCTCAACTTATCTGTTACACTGGATGTAGCAGCAGGTGTATTTAATGCTGCTCTGTGCAATGGTATGCCTCCATCTGGGGGTAGATGACACTCCACAGAGTTACGATATGCCCATTTTTGCTGCTGAAGCATCTTGGATGCGGACCAGCATCACTCCTCCACACTCGCCAGGGAGCGGAGACATTTTTGGTCCAGGTCACAGCAGGCGGCATGCTCGCTTCCATACCCAGCAAAGAATGCGCAGGAAAAGTCTCCAGCTTTAAGGATTTATACATACAGATGAACTGGCATCCTCTGTTTAGCACAGCCGTTTGGTACCTTCTGGTTATCCAGTGTGGAATTTGATTCGGAAATGTGCGTGGAGTCCTTAGGAAAAACTTCTTTGAAGTATCACTGTAGTGTGATGGGGATGAGGGGCCGAATGGTTACATGTCATTCTCCAGACAGAAATCCTCAGAGAAGCTACAATGCACTTTGTAATTACAGTTAATTAACACTTTGGCAAATTGGTCTTTATTTAAGACCAGCTGCTGAGGAAAAAATGTCTATAAGCCCATAAAATATTAATTAGCACAAGTGTCTTGTCTGCTACCACCAGTTTCTGCTCAGATGGGTGTTTGGCAAAAGGCAGGTTTGTGTCCTTGGATAAAAAGTTAAAGAGCAAGCCTGCAATAAATAAATGCCAGATTTCAACCCTTCTTTACAGATCCCCCTCGTGCACATGTCACAGGTACAGGGAAAAAGTCTTGCACCCTGCAAACATAAGCCAGCACTCTGGAAAAGCAGTATAATAAACTTGTAAGTACTAGAGATACTGGTAGAAGACAGACAGAGATATTCCTACCAATAAAGATATTGGTAGAAATAAAAGGAAAGGTTTAATGCACATACATTAACCTGTGCTGTGAGAGAGCGCAATGCTCAAATGACGTTAACTCTGGTCCCATTCCAGGGGACTGTTTTCCTTCTAGGTTTCCCACAAGGTGTGACTTACATGGGACCTTGGATGTTGAGGCAGAAGGGTAAATATAGACTATGAGGCAGCTTTTTTGTTAAGGTGCCCTGTCTATGCATTGTGTGAAGGCTGGAGGATGCCTAGGTTAGGTCCTTTTCTCCATCTATAAATTCAGGTTGTTCACAAATTTGTAGAATAATGCAATGCAGCAATTGTGGAGATTTCTGCAGCAAAGCCCCTCTTTCCCTGCAGCAACCCCCTTGCCCTGCAAGTTTCCCCATGCATTTCTCTCTGTTGTGTTGTCTATGTAAACTTACCCAAGAACTTCACTACAAATATTATTTAAAACAAAGATTTTTGCCCAAACTCTCTGCTTTCATGATTATGATTGTGGGATTTTGTGCTGAGCCTGCATGAGGGCTGGTTCCTGTGTGGCTCCGCTCTGCTCTGACTGAATGAGGTCATGGGCTTCTCCAGGCTATAATGATCTTAAAATTATGTGACAGAAACAAATAGGAAATATTTAAAGTAAAGGCTCTGAAAGTACTTTTATTCAACATAGACATAGGATTGCTTGGAGTTTATATCTGCTCGCTAAAAATCCCTTTAAGAAGCTTGGCTAAGGATAAGAAAACCTGCCAAAGCAGTTTTTTCTCTTTTGTGTGGAGTCTGTCTCTGGTGCATGCTTGCTGCTGTTGCCCTCAGAAAATTTTGTTTAGAGGAAGGTACAAAACCAGCCTTGCAGAAGAAAAAAAGCTGCAGAAACAAATAGCTGCAGGGAAGACAAAATGAAACGTGAAGAAATCCACAATTTCAATGGAAATTTTCAAACCAGCTTTACTTGAGTTCCCTTGAAAATACGTCAATTCCTTAACTGCATGGAGGCCATCAACCATTCCAGATGGATTCAGTAAACAGTTTCAGTGATGAAAAAAATTCTTTGCAAAAGGAAAAACATTTAATTGCAGGATGCCTTGAAGGATGGAGGTTGCTTGTGTTGTAGTCATATTTGGTTTTCAGCGTAAATTCAGAAATGGCTTTAGAGGTTTAAAACCATGCTAAGCTGAACAAACCATTCCAGAACAGCACCACACCACCAACATGGTTTTTTTTTCTTACCTTTTTCCTTGCCTGACAGTTTCACAAACACTGAGCCATTATCTTTCATTCTGCCTCAAACAAATTAGCATGAAATATGAAATGTAATATACAAGATGGGCAGCTGTTTGCAGTGATGTTAACCCACAGGTCTGCCATATCCCAGCATTGCTATGCTGGGATTCTGCTTTCCAATATGAGATGCACAACCAAGACCTTTGTGTCCCATGTTCCTAATTTACCATCCCATTAAAAATTCGCCTTCTGCAGAATATTTCATTTCAGCGGCCCAAGGTGTTGCTCAGCAGAAGTCAGGGCTGAAGATACTCCAGGGAAGTGGGGACCTCCCAAACACCTATGTAGAGCTGGATGCACCCATGGGTCAATGCACTCCGCTGAGGATGATAATTTATCACCGTGAAAAAGAAAATGAAGCGCAAGGAGTTTAAGGCATGCACTGATATATTTGGGAATGTGTTTGAAAATGGTAAATGGGAGAATGTGGTGTCTCACAGAGCAGGAAACCTCTCATGGTCAGCAGTGGCTGAACCAGAGGAGACACCAGCTGCAATGTGCTTTGAACACCTCTGGAAGCCCAAACACCCTAAAGAGCTGCTTGGTCCCAGGAGGAAGAGCTGACGTGATCTGAAGAGACGGCTGTAGTAACGTGTGCTCTTCCAGGGAGGTTCATGCCAGGTGAAACAAAAGAGGAGATGCTGCCACATTCCCCAAGAAGGTGTTGGTCTTGGCGGGAATGGCACTTGCGTTTCTACAAGCCACAGCAGAATGTCAGAATGGCTCCCACACAAATTAATGTGATGGGAAAAGTGCATTACAGGTCCATGACTGCTACCCACGAACACAGAGAGAACACTGGGTAAACTGAATGGCAGCTGGAAAGACCAATATCTGCATTTTCAGGGGGTGAAATTCAAACCTGAGCTACAGCAGTACCCCATTGAGACAGAAATGGCATGTATCCCATTCCTATTTGTATAGCCAGGGGGTTAGCTCTATAATCTCAAGGAAGAAAAGACTCCCAAAGATTCAAAGAGGCTTTGGACCAGGCTTTGAATGCCTTTTCATTTACTCTATTCATATATCAAATAGAGCTCTCTGGTCAGAATAATTGCATTTTACCTGCTGAAAACATGGTCTGAACACATAACAGTACTTTATTTCTCCTGATGGCTCATAAAGCATAAACATTAGGTTTTCTAAAAATAAAAAATAAGCCTCATTTTTCTCTTTAAATATAATTTACAATAGGAAACATTAAATCATAAATCATAGGCACAAATTCAGATAGAACTGAAACACTATACTCAGCAGCAGGCAAATTACACCCAGACCACTCCATCACCAAGTGCTCCTTCCAAGGGCATTATTGGAAATATGTTCCTCATAAAGTTAGTTAATAAAAAATAAAAGCAAAGCAAAGCAAAGCAAAGCAAAGAAAGACTCCCAGAACCATGAGGAAGGAGACCCCCAGCACCCCCAGGCAAAGTCCCTGCAATGTAGGTAGGGCTGGATTCAGGTCTCCCCATCTTGCCGGGACTCTGCCTTGGGCTGATGTTCCATATGCACAAGCTCAGGTAGCAGAGGCCCACTTCACTGGCTGCCAGTGTGGCTGCTTGCCTCTTTTCTCTCCCCGGCTTCGTTTGAAAGCTGATGGCACCATTAGTGTTCATGAACACTGATTTAACAATTTCCTATTGCTTGCTTTTCAAGTGTTGCAATCCCATGGGTAGGTGTCTGTACCACTTTTCACTTTCACCTCATGGATGAGGTCTCAGACCTGCTCAAGGGTGTGGGTGGCTCTGCAATCCTCAGAGGAATCCATCGCAGCTGCACCCATCCACCAAACGCATTTCCTTGTAGCTCAGTGCAAAACCAGTGACAAATGACCTGGGATTTTCCTTCTAGTTCAGTGGTTTGTGAGAGAATCATCAAAACACGGTTTTGAGAAGAAAGAGGAAAGCATCAGTGTTTAGCACATCTAAAATAACTATTGGCACTTACGAGACATGCAGTCTAGTATCCCGTGCAACTTGGTGCTGCATGGAAAAGGCAGTGGCTCTGCAGTGGCAGCCTCCAGCTCCCTTTGGGTTCAGAAAAGGAGATTTAACGATTTAACAGCTTTACTATGCACTTGATTCCTCTCAAATGTGATATTTCCAGGTAGGTCCTCATCTCCCAGCAAGTATTTAATAGCTGGTCTTTATCAGGCAAAGGAATCACTGAAATCTGGCTTGCGCTCCAACCGTTCAGCTCCTTTCTGCTGTAAACCTACTGTTTTCAGATACAGAATAATTATATGCATGAGAGGTTTTTTTCCCTTTAAATCTTGCAGTGTGACTAATCCAGCAAAGAAGGATGCCTCTCCGAGGATGTGTCAGCTGCAGAAATGAAAACCAGATGTGGTTCAAAGAGGGTGAAGAGGAGCACTGAAATACTTCCTGCTTGTTCAACACCCAGCTGCACCCTGCCACCCAACCACATCACCCAAAGCTGAGGGTGGGTGAAAGTTGACAGGTCTGGGGAATATCTTTGCAGCCCAAAGACTGGTATGTGCCTCATAGCTGGCAGTGTGAGATACCCAAGGTTTTGCCAAACAAGGCATATAAATTGCATTGCATATTCCCCATTTCCTTTTCTTTGCATTTTCCGCAGTATTTAGGGTCCCCAGGACAGGGGTTCCCCTTTCCAGTGCAGGCTGCAGTTCTGCACTAGGGAAGGAAGATATTTCTGGGTATTCCTAATTTTTGTATGTTCGTGTTGCTAGGATATAGGGCGTTGCTGGCGCTTGGTGCAGGAAGCTGGGCATCCCTTGCCCAGCCTGGCACAGGAAAAAGGCTGCTGCAAAACACAGCCCTGGCACAGCCTCACTCCTATGAATGACACAAAAATAAAGCTTGATTAAAGCCAGGAAAACTGCAAGAACAGAAAGGAGGAATGTCCCCAATAACAATGTTTTCCTTCTGGCTGGCAGGAGACACGTGCTACATTTAATTTGGGGCTGTAAAACAATGCTTGCCATGACTGGTGGGGAGGGGAGATTTACAGCACGAGTGCTCTTCCTACCACACTTACAGCAAATAACAACCACAGCACTAATATTTTTTTTAATGCTTTTCTCAGATACACCTACACAGAGGCATGAATAATGTACCTGTGCAATGCACGCAGAGCATGCTCGCAGATACTGTGTATTGCTCAGAGACCAAACACTATAGATTGCTTATACACCAGCCACGGTTGGCTTTGAACCCCACCTAGATGAATAAATAAGAGTTTTTCTGAGGCTTGACCACCCAGAGCTCATCTGGGCTTGGAAACATCAGCCCATCACTGTCCCTTTGCCAACTATGAAAAGCCCAAGGCGTTTGACACGAGTGTGGAGGTTAAGGGTTTTTCTTCCCAAAATAAAGGTGATATGAGGTTGTTAAGTGGAAAGAGTGTATGTTTATGCCTGTGCTGCACTGGCATCATGGAGAGTTAGGTCAGGTGAAGTCTGCTGGAAGAGAAATGGCGTGCAATGCTGCTTGGAGGGTGGCTGCAGTGTGCAGGTGCTGCTCTCCTCCACTTTTGAATTGCAGAAGAAACACATGACCCTGAGTACAGCCACCCGCCAAGATGGGTGCATAGCTCACGAGATACCAGCCAAATCCGATGGCAGTTTATATGAGTGCTTGACAGCATCATAACCAGGAAGGCTTTAAATGGAGATTTCATCAAAGGCAGAGCTACAAGATCAAGCAGCCACAGCTGATAGGGCAGCAGGTGTGCGCAGTGTGATGAACTTGGTCTGTTTGCCACAGGGAAACACAATTCACTGAGTTTGAGAAAGAAGCAGACAAGGAAAGGGGAGAAGAAAGAAGATGGGGGGAGAGATGAACAAATAAATGAGTGACCTTTGCTCAGGGGATGCTCCAAGCAGGTGACCAAAGCTACTGCAGAGGTGTTCATTGGCACTAGAAGACCCTGGATCTGCTTCACCGTAATGTGGCTAGTTTGGTTTTAGTCACTGCACATGCAGAGGTCCAAAGCTTGTTAATAACCTTGTCTGGACCACATGCACAGCCATCTCCATCCCCTAGAGGGTCATGAGATGTTGGTCCCTACCTCTGGAGACTGTAGGCAGCCAGTGGGCAGTCCATGGGCACATTTATTAGACCGGAGAAAAAACCTGCTCATCCAGCTTTTATTGTGATGATTGATGATAATGGGGGCAAAACTGTCACCCAAAAATAAAAACAGCTCCTGAGGCAGACTCCAGGAAGGCTGTGCACATCTTTAGGATCAGCCAAAATCACATTATAACATTAAACATTGCATTAGACAAGAGATAAATTAGATCAGACTAAACAAAAAGGATCTTAGGAGAGTTTCTCCTCCAGGTCTTCCAGCACGGCTTCTTTCCTGTTTGATGGGTGTTGTAGGCCCCAGTCCTTTACACTTGCACATGTAGCTGGACTTTGAATATCCACTGCAAGAATATGGCACAGAGATGAAAAAGCTCCCAGTAGTTCTTATGCAAAGACTGAAGCCTTTCACAAACCTTTGCTTCAGTGCCCAGTGGGAACTTTTGCAGAAGCCTGGGGGGAATTACATCACAGTGGTGATGATTACATCATTACCACCCCTGCAACAGCAGCTGTCCTGTGTGCTTGCAGCTAGCAGTTTCAAATCCTTCCTCTCAAACATTGATGACTTTATCTCTCCCTCACTTAGCAAAATTACCAGTAACGGGCACTGGGATTATTTATTGTGCAGCTGCTAAAATTGGCTCACAAGCTCAATAATGAGCAAAAGGGCTGAATCATTTGCTGTTGCACTGGACAGAAGAGGTGGCACTACAGGAATAAGCTGTATTTGTACTGTTTTGTCTCACCAAAGACACACACCAATCTGTATTTGGCTAGGTGCCTGGGGTTGCCGTCTTTGCTGTCACCACCATCTGTCCAGACTTGATTAATCCCATTTTCCCAACACTGCTGGGCTGAGGCTCATGCAGACTCTGCAACAAGGGACGAGGATGCAGGGCCTGAGGTGGCTTTTCCTCTCCCATCCCAATCCATTTGCCCAGCTCCCTGCCACATGATGCTCCAAAAGCAGCAGAAGAAGGTGTGAAAAACAACATTACAGAAAGCTGTGGTGGCATCTAACCCCTGTTCACCTCCTCTCCATCAGTTCACTCCCTAATTTAACACATTTCCATTGCTTGTTTATGTTTTAGCTTATTTTAAAAATACCAAGGATATCTTCAGATGGAGGAGCGTGGGACATGATCTGGTGTTTCCTGCAACATGAGGAAGCTTCCTGACCATCAAACTGCTCGTTTGCAGGAGCCTCCTCTGCCCCAGGAACAGTGCTTCTTTCTTCCTGGTGCTCTCTTCCCCCAAATAACCCACTGGGCCTCCTCCAAAGAGCATACAAGACTTTCACAGCCTGCAAAAGCTCTTTGCAGCTGCAGACAAGAGCAAGCATTGCTGCTAGCTGGCAGAAAACAGAACCAGAAAGAGCTGATGCTGTTTGCCAGGCTGGTGAGCACAGGCCCACCTCCTGCCCAGGCTGGACTTGTCTCTCCATCAGCTTGTCCACACCATTTGTCATTTGGATGAAATAAATGTAGTAATGACAAATGCTCGGGCTTTTCCAGTAGCTAACTTACAGCCAGCCTGGGGTTCTCCCTGCAACCATTGTGTGACATGGGGCTTTAGCATGTTGGGAGCAGGCGTTGCCCTGGGCATAAGAGGCATTTATTTTCTCTTCACCTGTCCCTTCAGTGCCTTCGTCCTCATGCTCTTGTTGCTCTCCATCAGCCCCTCCATCTCCACCCTCTTCTCCAATCCTTTCTCCTATCCTCTGAGCCTGCCAAAACACTGCACCTTACCACATGCAGAGAAGACCTGCTGCTGGTGGGTGAGTGGGAATTTGGTCTTGCTGTTGCCTTAAAAACATCTCTGTAGCATCACTTTCCCCCGCTCCTTGGTTGCTACAAAAAAAATCACAGTCTCAAAATCCTTATGAGCCAATACTTCTAGCCATGTTTTGCTCAAGGCCACAGAGACATCACGTCTCAAGAGTCTCAGATACTTTGATTTAAACTTTAACCATTGTGTGTGAATGAGAGACCTCAAAATGCTGCAGTTTTCACTGATGCCCCTAATCGCCAAGGGCTGTGAGGACTTACTGATGCAGACCAGACATATTTATTTTGATAAATGCAATTCCAGACCACAGCAGTGGCAGCTAGATGAAGACAAGGAGGAATTCCCCCAGGGATAACAGTAATGCACACGTGTGTGCCACGTGGATGCTGCCCCTTCTGTGGCAGGATGCAGCCCAGGCTGCCGCAGAGGACAGGCTGGTGGGGTAGGTGGTCTGGACTTTGTATGAGCCTTGCACAAACTTTTTAATCCTCATGTCTTTGTGGTGAGTACCAGACGTCTCTCCACAGTAATTGCATGCATTTCCGGAATTTATCTCTGTTGGATTGACTTTGGCATCTAGTCCTATAAAAATTGCCTACTCGGTGAATGGATGTCATATGTCTTGAGGCGCTGGAGGGGTTAATGTAATGTGTAACCAATGTAAGGTATATTTAATGATCTCTGAAATTGCTTCTGTGAAGCATCCATATAACTGCTACAACTCAATTTACTACAGATCCTGCAAATAACAAATGTAATTACTTTGGAATCAACATAATACTAGGTCAGACAGGCTTATATTCCCCCAGTTTGCTGAAAACTTAATATAAATCTGAATCAAGCATCTATCTCTAGTCATATGCGCTGGCTGTGCTCTCAGAAACAATAGGGTTAGACTTCTCTGAAACAATGCTTAAAAGCCACAATGCTGTAATATTCATTTCTGCCTTATTATGAGCCTGTCTCTAAGCCAGGAAATTGCACATTTGCATCATTAGGTTGAAGGCTTAAACTCTTGATGCTGGTTTTGCTGTGTTAGTCATGTTTAGCAACACAGTCAAAGGCTATTCTCAGTCACTGATGTCCCTCACTGCGCCTCCTGAAGGATAACCAGGTGGTGAAGATAAAAAATACTGTATGACAGGAATGCTGTTGCCCACAGCATCTCAATTAGCTCCAGTGCTCTATGCAAAGGCTCTTTCATGTTGTTTTGACTCCTGTTTAATTCAAGCAAGGTTTGGGTCATCAGTGGTCATCATTGCCACAGAGTTGGCTAGGGAAGCCTGGACTATAGAGGCAGCTCTCCTTCCGATTTCTCTTGGCAAACCAAGGTTTGAATACCCCATCTCAGAGGCTGGCAGTGAAGGTCTGTTTAACTGGGGACAGTCATCTCCTGCATGTTGGTGGTGATGGCAGCAGATAGACCCCAGAGGGAGAAGGTCTTGTTAACACTGGAAAGATGGATCTGTCTGGTGGCTAGAGATAAAATTGTTAGATAATGTATGTACCTTTAATCTTCATGAGGAGATTCACCTTGCCATAAGGTAAAACAGTTCTGACAATCAGGTGCTTCTATGCGCTTGGCTGGCTCTTACGTCACACATTGCCCTCCTTTTGAAGGTTGCTGTCATGTGTTCAGCAGCAGCAGTCATTTTTCTTCTTCTTAGTAGCTGCTGCAGTGCTGTGGTTTTGACTTTCTGCCTGGGAACAGCACTGTTAACACCGATGTTTTTAGTTACTGCTCAAATATTTACTCTGACCAATGACTTTCTGAGTCTCATGCTCTGCCAGGGAGGAGGGGAAGCCAGGAGGAAGCAGAGACAGGACACCTGACCCAAACTGACCAAAGAGGTATTCCATACCACAGCACGTCATGGCCAGGATGTAGAACTGGGGGCAGTTACCCAGAAGGGCTAGCTCACTGATGGGTCAGGCTGTGTATCAGTTGGCGGGTGGTATTGTATTCTCTTCCCTTGTTATTTCCTTTATCATTATTATTAGTGGTGGTAGCAGCAGTGGTTTGTGTTATACCCTAGTTACTGGACTGTTGTTATCTCAGCCCGTGGGAGTTACATTCTTTTGATTCTCCTCCCTATCCCTCAGGGAGTGGGGGAAGGAAAATGCGGGGGAGTGAGAGAGCGACTGCGTGATTTACGGCTGAGCTTAAACCATGACAGTTGTGCAGGAAAAACTCACTTTTATACACCCAAGAAGAGAGCTGCTGAGCTGCTTCATATACCTGGGTTGCCTCTGAAACATAAGGTTTTATGATGAGCCTCACATGCACAGCAGTAGGTGATGAGCTGTCCTGCTCCACTGGTGCTAACGGTGCTAAATATGGTCCTTCTGCCTGAAGAGATGCTTTCACCCTACATGTGACACCACAGTTCCACAGTGGCCAGCGAGTACATCCCTGCTGCCAGCATCACCCCCATCTTCCTCCATAAACAGCAACTCCCTAAAGACACTCCTCTCCCAGGCTAATGTGCACAAGTGACATCTCATTTTCAGCTAGAAACAACGGCTTTGTGCCTAAATTATAAACCTTCCAAAATAAAGGCACAGAGTCAAAACCACACATGCAGCCGCACAGAGACAAGTGAGTTAACGCAGACAAAGGCACAGGGATGCGCTTGTGTTGCAGTGCTAATAAATAAGGCTCTCCACAGTCTCTCAAGTGGAGAAACATGCTGGTTGGTTCAATAAAACAGGCTGTAACAAGAGGTTCATACAGAATATATTGGATTTATTCATTGAGAATTGCATATCCCTTCATGTGGTGACATTTTTTTCTGCACCAGGTCCTTCCCCACTAGCAGTTGCTTATCACTTGGTGCATTTGTATAGCAGGTGGGGGCTCAGGCTTTCAGATCATGCTCACAGCCGTATTGATTTCGTGCACATCACTGGCATACAGATGTGTGTGCCTTTTCTGCCTCCAGCAATGTAGCTCCAAAATCCCCAAGACAGATAGTCTTTAAATACATTGAAAAAACAAATGGCAAAATAGCCATTCTTGACAGTAAACACACAGCTGAATGCAGCTGGCAGCCTTTCCCACCCTGGCCACCACCTTCAGGGGCCTCTTTCACTCAAGAGCTACACTTCCTACAGTAGGCCAAAATGCAGGTTTAAATTGCTCAGAATATTATTTAGACTAAAAGTGGGTAAATATATAATTTTAGGACACGTGCTATAACCTGGAATGGAATACAGACCATGTGGAGATCATTCGGTTGCACAGACGGTCCACATGCAGGTGTGAACAGCCCTCACACAAAGGCTGAGACACATATGTATAGCTATGGCTATGTGGATACATAATGTGTACATATATATATATGGCTGGGCCAGGTCAGGAGCCTCCTGTGCCCATCCCACAGCCCTAGCTCTCCTGTCTCCTCTCTTTCATGCAGCACAGCTAGTCCTAATAATGACTCAAATTAGTCTAACTTTAGTGAGTTCTCATTATAAACGTGTAAAGTTATTTGTTTTCTTTTCTTCTATAACTGACAAGAAAATACTTTGCAAATACTGCAATCATACAGCCCAAAATTTCATTTTGTAACATATCTTTCTGAATTCTATCATTCTTACTTACCCAAAATAATTTGAGCAGAATACTAAACCCATCCGCAATGAGTGCCTCACTGTCTGTATCAAAGGCATGGGTTTAGGTATAATCCACTTCAACCAAAGGTGCTTTTCACAGTAATCCAGTAACTATGCGTCAAAGTAGTTATCGGTGAAATTTGGCTTTGCTTGGTTTCTCCTCCTCTTTATCATCAGATTACGTTTAGTGAAACCTAAAAGATTTCAGATGACCAAAATCTCATAAAGAAAAAGGAGATTGGGTCAGGAGCGCAAAAGGACAGTATTTGTGTGTCATGCGAGGATTTGGAAAAGGAGATGTATCACTGGATTGTTCTGCATAAATAGAAGGATGCAGTGGCATCATAATGTAAAATGCATTAAGCTGTCAAAATGAAGATCCTGTCTTCAATCATGCCAAGTCCCCCAGGCCTCCATGTTAAATATTACATCAAGATATTTCCTGTCTGGAATTAAAAAAAAAAATAAGGGGAAAAGGTACCTTTGCCTGAGAGCACAGGGCTCTCCCCGACATGAGCGTCACCTCCTGGGGTGACCTGGACTCCACTTAGCAAAAGATTTCTATCCTTTCTCTCACATAAACACAGTTGGTCAGTGAGAAGTCTTCCCAGGAAAACCTGCCATTCTGCTCAGGGCAGGTTTTGGCTTTAAGGAGGCCCCCCATGCCTTCAGGTAGCCCCTGCTTTGCATCTAACTTGCCACCCAACCCTCTCACCCTAAGTAAGCCCATTACTGAACCACCTTCTCCTCTTTTCCTTCAAGCCTGCCTACCCGAGTATGCTCAGAGAACTTAATCTGAATTAATTTCTCAAGTGGATTAGTTAAACCTCATTAAGTCCCTGTGTGGACAGCCTTTTTCAGAATTAAGATGGCCTTAATTTAATTTACTCAGGAGCTTAATTTACTTCTGTCAGCTCCTTGCGCACCTTGCAGGGACAGCCCCAAGCAGCACTGGTGAGAAAGGCACCTCTGAGATGTAAGTATGAACAGGATGCATGAGGACAGCCACCCCCAGCTTTAGCACCCCACTCATCCCAGTGGAACCGCAGCTGTCCCACCCTAGAAAGGGGGCAAGGCATGACAGAAAGCATTGGAGCACCAAGTACTTATTAGGCTTGAAAGGTTTCTGCCAATGGCTTTGCCTTCCTTTAGCCTGCAGCCCCTGTCTGAGCTCAGGTGTTGAGAGGAAGAACCTCGAAACCCATTTTCTACTAGGCTGTTAGCAAGCAGCATTAGTAACTGAACCACCTCTTTTTAAAAACTTTACAGTTTCTTCTATAAAAAATGCCAATAAATACCCCCGAAGAAGCAATTTCAAATTCTGGATTGCAGTCTTTCTTCTTCTGCTTTGATGACTGCCTGTGAACTCACATTACATTGCTTCCAGCCCAGCTGGTTTGGTAAAAGAGCCTTAAATCTCAGCTTCTGTGGTTCCAGCATGCATACAAACCTGTACAGCAGTGTATGACCATGCTGGCGCTTCTCTCTAACTCATGCGTGCACAGATGCAACAATGGTTGCCATGAATAACATACATACTGAGACTGCCAAAACCCCAGCAGTGATCACCAGTTTCAGAATGCAGGAGAGAAGTCTCTGCAAGCTGTGAGCAGAAGGAGATTTCATGCCAAGGACTTAGATAAATTTGGCTCCTAGAATAAACCTGGCTTCTATGTTTGGGAGGATCCCGTCATCCTCAACATCTCATGACAGTAGCAGCTCTGAAGTCTGTTTCCCTGGGACAGGCACCCTCTGAAGCAAAAAGCTCAGTTTTGGGGTTGTTGCGTTGCTGGCCATGGTTAAATGTGATCCAAACCTTGCGTGGGCAGAGCTGGCAGCCAGCAGAACCACATGCATCGGATCTGGACGTCTGTTTGGGAAGAGATCATGATCCTTCTCAACTGACAGCCATCTCCAGAGAGATGGCAACCTGCAACAAGAAGAAAAAGGGCAAAAGGGCCCAAGTGTTAAAGAAATCCTATTGCTTCTAGAAAGCAATAAAACTGTTGCACCACTCTCCTGGAGGCTGTAATTTAACTTAGCAACAAAAGCTGGAAGAAAGACAGATGCTTCTCACAAATCTAGACCATCAAGAATCCCTTCTCTCCTGATACAATATTTGTATGAAGTTTTAAAGCCCCTGATTAAGGTATCCAGAAGCTATGACACCACCAGAGATGTGTTTAGTGCACTAAACAGTTCATACAGAAATACCGTGGAAAAGCAGTCACAGGGAAATGCCCAAGCAGCTGGGATTAGTGGCAGCGTTTTGAGCAGCTTTACCTCGTTGTCACTGGGTTCATTTTTAATGAAAGCTGGAGCTGTGAAGATTAAAGAATAATGTCACAGAAGGGGCTGATAAAATTGAAAAGATCCATCAGATTAATTACCAGGCTTAAAGGAGCTTGTCCATTTATTAGAAACAAAAACCTTGGGCCACTTACTATTGAAATTATGATATCTTCCCTTCTCCTGTTTTTCCGCTTGATCTTGTAAAACCAATTCATAAGGATGTTATAAAGTCAAAAAGAAGTTTGCACAGAGCCCTCTCCAGCTGCCCACTGGGATGCTCACCAGATGCTTGCCAGCCTGTGTTTTCAGAGCCCGGCAAGCTTGTTAGCATCATCATTCGTCTTCACCCTTTGTAGAGCTCTCTTTGCCTTTTATTGAAGTCTTGCAAGCCAGTCCTGGCTGCTTTCCAGCCCTCACAGAGACTTGCCTGTGCATGTCCTATTTGAAATGCTGCATCAATATTTATCATAAATTTTGAGAATAAGGAATGTTTTAATCTTAAAACACCTACCTTGGTGGCGCGAGATTAAATAAATGCATAAATAAAAGATCTAGGCAATGAACCTTTTAATCCCATGGTGCCATGATTCAGTAAAGGTGAAGAAAGGGAGGCAGTACTGGGACTCCAGACCCTTAACCAGTGATTCTGAATTAAAATTATCTGTCAGCTCACCTGAAGCTTTTGAACTCACACATTACAATTTCTTTTTCAAACATAATAATGTTCAAACTTCAATGGCTAAACTTTATCATCTCATCACCTAAGCTTCCCAACAAACCAAAGGAGTTTAACTCTCAGTGTTTCCAGGGCATTTTCCACTCTCTGGCTGACTCCTGTGCTCCGGTAGGCTCCCTGCACCAGGTCCCTGGAAAAAAGGCACATCTTACAGCAGCCTCTGGGTTGCCCTAAGTTATCCCTGATCCAGAGAAGGCTCTGAAAGCTCTGGGCTCTTGCAGCAAGGGAAGTCAAAGCTCCCTCCCACCCAGCTGCCTAAACCCAGCACAGAGGAACTGAGACTTGGTGAGAGAGGTGGCACTGGCAATGCACACAAAGGTGGAAACAAGCTGCAAAGAACACCAACTCCCCCAAAATACAGTTTTAATAGCAATTCAGATATAATTTCTGCAGTGGTATTTATTCACACTCATCAGAATGGTGGCATTAACTAGGGATGTTATATAAATAGCCATGTCAATGATAACATTCATGGGCCACCTGATGTTGCTCTGCAACTCCAGACAGTTATAAATCATGGAAGCAATCAATGACCCTCAAGCTCTTACCTCAGCCTGCGGCCACGGAGTATTATAGATATCCATACGAGCTCTTTGCTGTATGGGGTATTTCTATCTTTAGTACTTAACACTGGCAGAAATGATTTGCTGTGTATTACTCCTGGGACACAGAGGAGCAGGAGAGCAGAGGGCTCTGCCTTGCACCATTCCCCAGCCCAGCCCAAGCACTTCTCCTTGGTAGGAAGGAATTCACCATCAGCATTTGAGGTTCATATTGCTCAAGGAATTAAAAGAGACTCTGGATTTCCTGCGGCTCTCCTGGCTGAGCACAAAGCCATTGCAGTGATACCGTGCTTGCCAGTGCTCAAACCCAGTCAGCTCCAGCTTTTCATTGGAACCCTCCCAAGCAATTCATAGCTTCATCCTTATTACTTACTCTGGGCTTTGCAGAGCCCAGAGTCTGAAAATGAATTTGACCAGGCAGTGTCCCAGGAGCCTGAGCTTCATGAGGGAGAAGATTCATAAAGCCATCAATAAGAGATGGTGGCTTCTTTGCAGGAGAAACAATTCACCTGCCTCAACATTGCTTTTGTTCAGCATCACCCCTGAATTTTAACTCCCACTGATATTGAACCAACCCAGTCTGGATGCTGCCAGCAGGGACACCATCCCTGTCCCCATACCTGACATATGCGAGGCAGCCTGTGGCAGCCTCGGGACAGTGTGCCAAGTTAAGACTTCACTGGTTCTCATTTCCTCCCATCTCTGGCCCTTTTACAATGCAGTAATTGTTTCAGAAGTATTGATAAAATGACATCTTACAGTTTAAAAACTTGAGCTAATATAACCACATGAGTACGTTTTCTTCAATTTCCTGTAAAACTACCATTCCTCTCTCTGCAGCAGATACCCAGGGAACTGTGTCTATGCCGCTCACTTCCTAATGAGCTCATCATCCAGAGCAGTGCTTAGAATCAATTACTACCATATATGCAAGAGATGCTCTGAAACTGTACCCTTTTCTCCACTACCTGTCCTTCAAGATAATTATTTCTCCTTGTAGATCATGGGTCAGGGAAAATAACATTATTTTATTGGGAAGAAAGTGTTTCCCCTTTCAGACAGCATAAATGTGATTTAAAACATCAGTAAGTTTTCAGCATGCTTTCCCTATGCAAGATTTCAGCGAGGACCAGTTACAAGGTTTGTAATTGCTTTGGGCTTCATGCCTCACTGAAACAATCTGCAAAATGCAGGGCACTGATGAGCCTGGATAGGTGCTTTTACCTGCAGCTCCCAGACCCTGACTGAACTCACCAGCTGCAAATTCAGCTTCTCTACATTCGCTGCTTCCTAGTATCCTTCAGACCTGGAGTCTGGAGCCCCTCCAATGTGCAGAGGTGCAGAGGAGAGGTACCAAGCCCCTATACCCCAATTATTTCCCTAAAGCTGAGTGAGGCTAGGGCTACCCACTGCAATAAATAGTATAGATGCTTCCTGGGACTGTTCATGCTTACAGCAATGCAAGTAGTAATCATATTTTTAAGCTTCCACTAAGCAAAGCTTCCATGTAATTTACTAAATTTATACCAAACACAATAGTGTGTGTGCAAGGGAGGATCTAAGTCTGGAAGTGACTGGTTTAATATAATTGGCCTTTTAGATTAAATGGCTCTTGTAATAACCTTTTTTCTAAGAAGCAGAAAAAGTCATAATTACAGAGCAGTTGCACTGACAGATACTGTTCCAAATTTTGAAAATTAACTCTTTCCTGTGTTACCAGTGGAGCAATCCTTGCCTGGCTGCAGTGCCAGGATCAGGCCACCAATACTGAAAAAAGAAAAGGCACTATGAAGAGCAAAACAGTTGAGGTTACTCAGGGCTCCTTTCCACTGTGGGGTCCTCAGAGAAGGACAGAGGCCGGGCAACAGCATGATGTCCCTGATGCCATGTCCTTGATGGCATCTCAGAAAACCCAGCCATTCACAAATGGGGCTTACGGGGTTTACTGGTCTTGGGCATCATTTGGTAGATCTCTTATTGCTAATTCAAATTCATCCAAGGGAATGAGTGAGAAAATATAGCACAAGTTTAAAGACAGTGTTTTCACAAATACTTGTTAAATCACTAAGAAGGTACTCATCTTCTGGGTGTATAGGAAACATTTCATAGCTCCAGGGTAGGGATGTATCACCTAGCAAAGCCAAGCTCATAATTAACTGTAACACAAACAAAATCAAGAAGCTTAATGCTCCAGTGCAGTGGTTCAAGGGATTTCCCCTTGAATACTGAGGTGCTACCCAGTGACCCCTGAGACTCGCAATCCTAATTTAAGGGACAAATTTCAGGGGAAGGCAAAGGACAAAACCCCTCACTAGCCTACAGCTCATTTTTAGTAAGTTAGGGTTTTTCCCCACTTTGCCTTGAAATCAATACTTTTTTTCTGTTGGATTAAGTAGAATATCAACATGGTTGTGTAAGCATTTATTTTTAATATCCTGCTTATTGCAATACATATATAATACACTACAGTAATCACCATGCTTTAAAGGTGAAACCAGCTCAGCAAAGCTCTGAGGAGGTCTGGGGCTCCCAGCAGAGCTGGGACAGGGCAGACCCGTGCACTGCCACGCTATGTCCTACAGCAGATGACTGTGGCGGAAAGATGTGCAGCACACAGCAAGGAATATAAGGGGCTACTGCAAAGGAAATGGTGCAGAGTGGTATTCCTCACTGCTCTCCCACTGTGGCTTTTATTGTAAAACAAATATCACAAGATCTCAGATCTGAACAGAGACAGAAACATTTGCTAGCGCTTTAAGAAAAGATCAGGATGAAAAGCTGGCACTGCAGAGAGGTTCTGTGTTTCATTATCCTCTTGTGGCAGTGGGTGTCACACCAGTCAGGCAGCCAGCGCAGCCAGCTGTGAATTTGCACCTCAGGGAGCCCCAGGCAGCACCAGCAAAAAAGCACCCATCTCCTGCCAAAATGTCCTCAGACCAGGTTGTTTGCAAGGACCAACAGACACATGGCGGCATGTTTCTGCTGTGACCCCTGTTTCACCACCCAAATAAATGTCCCAAAGGCACATCCTTCGCCCTTGGTCTTTTGTCTGTCTTTGAGATATCTGGGATGACTTTCCTGAATACCAGTCACTGATACTGTGCCAGATGCTCTCACTCCATCATGGTTTTAGAGCTGTTTTTTCACCATGGCCTAAAACCTTTTCTGGCTGATTAGAAGGAGAATTTTAACATGAGTTGACTGGCTAACATCGGTGAACCGCATCCCTCAAATATTTAACACTGAGCTTGTCCGCATCAGACAGGCAGCGCTCACAATTCTGTTCACCACCACACAGAAATGAATCAGAATGTTAATATTTAAAATTTATCCATAACAATATCATTTTTTTCTACTTAGCAGTATGATGAAGGCATTTGAGATAACCATTTCCTCTACACTCCATTTAATTTTTGTACATCAGATTCAGCATCAAAAAAAAATGGAACCAGTAAATCAGACAATTAATCACTTCAGCCTAGGAAAGGTCCAGTAAATCACCCAGGTTTTATATCTTTATTTTTTTGAACTTATGCCCAAGAGCCTAGTGATTGGCTCCATGTGCTATTAATTTGAAAATAGGCAGTTCACATATTTGTGTAATGACCTCAGCAGCAATCTCAGCCGTGCAGACCCAGGTGTGCTGTGTAAAGAGCAAAAGCCATGACTGCACCGCTCAGACACACAAGGAGATGATGTGTCAAAACAAATGTCAAGATTTGGGATTCATTTTGCCTGGCCCCTGCAATGCCTAGGTTTGATTTATCAGCAGCCTGCTGCAGTGCATGCTTGCATGATTTGTAGGAGACTAAACCAAGGACAGTGCTTCCACAGGATTATATTATATTTCTACTAATTAAACTGAGAAAACACCTTGTCACACATCCACAGCACCAGCATTGCTTGTATCTATCTCTGGTTTTCTGTGTACAGCACACATAGGAGCTGGTAGCCTGCTGGGTGCCTTAGGGTGACATTTTAGGGGCAGGAGCTAGCCTGATGTTAAAGCAGGACAAGCCAAAGCCCTCAGTAATGTAACCATTGACTCCAGATGAGCCCTGTTTTGCCCTTTTCTCCCCTCCTGCTTAACGACCCACACAGAGAAAATCTAATGAGAGAGGGAACTGAGAAAAGCAATATCCAGGGAATTGGCTTCAGCCTCATCCTTGCACTGACCTCTGAAGGCCCTGGAATAATAAACCGTTCATTTCCAGCACTCACTGCTCCTCAGCCCTGCACACCATTGATTGCAGCTTGCTGCCAGCACTGCACAGACCAGGAGAGGGTAGAAACCTGTATCCTTAGTCTGGAGCATCAGCTAACACAAGCCAGAAGATGTTCATTCGAGCCTGCATGGCCTCTTTACCTTCCCAGGCTGTTGCTAGCTGCCGGGAATGGCTGCGAGCCCAGGGGTTCCAGGCCACTGTGTAAAATCCACATGGCTTTGGCTTCATTTGAAATCCCCAAGTAGCATCTGAAATACTAAAAACAATTAATGGGTAGTGCCTTGCCCTCCTCCTAGCCCCTTTGTTTGTGCATCCTAATTCTCCAACACCACTAAATGTGCTTCTGTATTTGGGCTTCTGTATTTAAAAAGCCTCTCCTGTATTAAAGCACCCTTTTCACTCCAATTTGTCCTTGGATAAAAAATTCAGTGCATCATTAAAGAAGGGCTTTGGACCCTGTGTTTTAAACATAATCTCTGCTCCTCTCCTGGGAGGATGGTGGGGTTGGGTGAGTGCTGCAGGATTTGCTGGGGCTTTGCTGTTTGCCTTCTGGTCTGTGGCACCACAGAGCAGATCTCCAGACACCCTCAAACTGGCCATGGCTTTGGGAGAAGTCAGGCAGACTCCTGCCTGAAATCACGTCTGGCAGCAGAGCTAAAATCAGAAATGCCAGCAGCACCATGTGGTTGGGTCACTGGTGCCATTTGCAGCACGGCTGGGTGGTCAGGGCTGACTCTACCAAAATCACCATCACCGCTGCACCATGGTGCCTGGCAAAGATTAAACCTCCTGGTGGCACAAATGACCTCAAAACAAAATGTAGAGAGACTGAAGGCCTCATTAGTCATAGGCAGACAGATGCCAGGACCTCAAATGAGGTAGGTAGTCCACAGAAAGCAGACTTGTCCAAGCATTTGGAGGGTTTCCAATCCCCATCACCCAATCAACCTGTGTCCCCTGCATCCCTTCATCACCGATTGCTCTGACAACCAAGAGTGTGGTCTCCAGCCAAGAAGTATAAGGCTGAATCCTGGGTTCATACTGGGCTGAAGGAGGGGAAGCCTGCAGCACTGTTGGGTACTGGCAGCAGCACACCCAGCACCCTTTGCAAAGATTTTTTGAGCCCTCTTTCAAAGTACACCCCAGCCCATAGGTTCAGGGACCAGCTAGCACAACAGCCACAGGTCTCAGAAGATAATTAAAATGTATTTTCTGCTATAGATTTTCATCATTTCCCCAGCATGAATTTGGTGCAAAACAAGGGAGATGAGATATACAGAAGTGAGGATAAAGGAGATATAAGTTGTCTGGGTTTATTTTAAAAATGCTATTTTTCATATCATTCCACAGTGTCCTCATGCAATTGCAAAGAGGTTTTCAAAGGTGTGCCTTGGGAGATCTTCTAAAGAGAAAAGAACAAATTATTTATCACATATATGTACATTGCATATTGCCATGCCAACTGGGTCAGGCTTGGGCCAGGAGATAAAGGCTCCAATCTTTTGACCCGCAAACAAGACAGCACCATCACAAGGCACAAACCCAATTTGATCTTGCACATCTACAAAACAAGGCCTCTCGTCCCTTTTTTCCCCTGAGCTGAGCATCTCGATATGGGATGAATGATAAATTGGGGCTGAAACTCAGGAGGAATGATCTGACAAATAGTCCATGTGTTCAGCAGAGAGACCGTAACTGCTGAATAGCACCAAAGCAAACCAACAAAATAAAATAAGGCTCCTGCTCCTGCAGCTGCATGTGGCAGCTTCCTTTTGGCAGCAGGAAGTAGGTTACCCAGGGATTGCACCCAATTATGCACAGGGATGGGAATGGATGGGGTTTGAAAAGGAATGCCTAAAAATGAAGCAACAGTCGCAGCTTTCCAGATAAGGTAATTGAAAGCAATGTGCTGAGAAGCAGGGTGGTGTGTCTCAAAGGGCACATCTCGAGGATGGTGGTGGCAGGGCAGGAAGAGGGCACTAACAGGCAGGGCTGCCCACAGCAACGCGGCTGGTCAGCCCAGCTGTAGTTCTCTTCTGGCTGAAAAAAACCTTTTGCTAGCTGAATTTCAAGCTGCACTAAGGGGCAGTGAGGGAAATGGTTTGCTTTGCAGTGACAGGCAGGAAAGCACCGCTCCCAAAGCCTGACAGGGAGCAGGAGCAATTAAGTCAGACAGCCCAAGAAACTATGTGATGAGCAATAGACTGCGAAATACATTCTTCTCACCCCAGCCCAAGGGTGAAGCACTGTTTTATAGCCATGGCAGCAACCAACAAAGCGAGGCATTGGGTGTTGTCCTGATTCCCTGTGCAGTGGTGCACACTGGATCAAGGTTTTTTGGCTATAAAGGCATGTGCTGATACCAGGACCCCATACCTGGGTGCTGTACACCTTCTTTTCTGGGTAGGACACCTGGAGGGGTGACCCAGCATCCTGGAAGCAGTCCCGGCATGCCCCAGCCCTCATGGAGGAGTCCCCACTATATCTCCCCAGGGCACACCGAGGCTCAGGCAGCAGGATAAGAAACAGCAATGTGAAAACCTGCATGGAAAGAACCCAGCAATTACAGCACATGGTGAAGACCTTCAGCACGCTGTGCTTTCCCCTTCATCTGCTTGATGTCATCTTTGACAACATGCTCTTGATCACCTGCTCATGCTGAGTTTCCCAGACATAGCTCAGGAATGTGAAACGGCATGTAAAATCCAGCCTGCATTTTGAAGTCTCTTGCAAAGCTCCGGGGATGTAATATAGGAAAAGGTGCATCCAAAGCTGTAAAAAGGGAACAGGCACTTGTGCTAGGGAACTAACAGTTATTACAGAGCATGAGCCGGAGCTGAAAAAGCCAAGACAACAGTAATTTTGCTCTGCCTATGCATTCCTGTCCATGGCAGAGGTAATTGCTATTAAAAAAAATTGCATTTACTTGATAGGCTTTCGCAGCAGGAGGAGCTGGAGGGCAGTTTGTTAGGAGAGGGGCTGAGCGTTGGGCCTGGCATGCCCAGGGCTGGCATGGCACAAAGGTCCACCCGTGGTCCAGGTGGGCACCTACTGTCCCCAGAACTGCTGGATGAATATTGCTGCAATATAGGACAAAAGCAGGATTTGGAGGGTTATTTAGATAGAGATTTATTGTGTTGTGCTGTAGTGGTGAGAGCCTGTCACTTTTCCCAGGAGCTGAAGGCTCTGGCATGGGGACAGCTCTGCCACCCTAGTTACACCCTGACCTAGACCTGGGTGATGCATAGGGTCCAGGCTGGCTCCCAAAGCTGGGTTTGTTTTACCCAGAGAGCCTGCAGAGTCCTAGCCAGACTCTGGGAGATGTCATTTGCGCACCTGCAGGAGCTGCTGCATCTCTGAAAGATTAAATATGTGGAGAGCAGCTCAGAACAGAGAGCAGATCAGTTTGGAGATGTAAATTATTTATATACTTAGCAGCCATCACTGGGAAGCACAAAAGGGCCTGGCCATTGCACATAGGAAACCTCCCCTAAAAGCATTTACCCTCTCAGCACAAAGGCTGTACTCTGCTGGGAATATTGCTGTTATTGCTACGCTGATGTTATAAACGCCATGTTACAGCCCTACTGAAGAAGCAGGTCCTGATCTACAGGGTAGTTCTGGTTTCTGCAGCCAGCCATCATCACCGTTGCCTGCAAATGGCTGGGTTAAGCAGGGCTGGATCAGGGACCTTCCCACGCACTTATCCGACCCCTCTCAGGGCTCACTTGGTGGCTGCTCCAGTCCTGAGAAGTTTCTTCTCCAGGTTCAAAGCCAGGTCTCCAGGACACGTCTACTGCTGAAAGGATGAGTTTATGGGACTTGACAGAATTGGCTTTTACCCCTGCAAAGGAAGGAAGTTACTTTAAGCTTAAAAAACCAGAGCCATCTGGCAGTGCACAGCTGTGGAAATATTATTATGTCTAATTATTTATAGAGGTACCTGCGCAGGGACAAGTTCAGTTCTTCAGTGGTCTGTAGCTGAATCAGAAAAAAAAAAAAAGCTCATTTGATATAAAAGCCCTTCAGTTCTTTGCAAAAATACACATGTTGAAAGCTTGGAGTAGGGGAAGGAGCATCGTTTTATTTGCTATTTGCAACCTCAAAGCAGCAACAAGTTTGTTTTCTGCTGGTGGTCTCTGTATGGGGCATGGGTTTATAATATGACCTCTGGCATCTGAAAGACATTAAGGTGTACAGTCACAACAGCCCCAGTCATTAGCAGAGACAAAACAAAGCTAAGCACAGCCACAGATAATTAACCAACTCTTGTTTCTCCTTAAATCAATAGCAAGAACATTACAAGAACAAACTTCCTTGAATGTCCCTGGGGACACAGCTTTGCCAGCCAGCTGCCCCCAAGAGCTGATTTCCAATGGAAATTACACTCTCAGGTACTGGGCTTTAAGATCAGATTTTTCTTATTTACTTCTTGGAGTTATTTTAATCCATGGGGAAGACCTCAAATGGAGCTGGTTGTGTATTGGAGCTGCTGGCTCCAAAATTTTGGGATAGGGAGGGATGGCCAAGCACTGTGAGGTCTGATCAGGGCTTCCCCATGCTGAGTGCAAGTACTGTGCACAGGAGCGAGAGGAAACCTCCAGGTCTTTGATGGAGAGACGGTAGGCAATTTCTGCAGAAATCCTGCTGGAACATAGAAGTGTCTTCTTTGGGGAAAACATTGGTGAGGGAGTTTTCTGCTAGCACTGAACATCGTGTCCAAAAAAGTTAAAACAATAACTTCAACCTGAAGTAGCTCAGCACGTAGCAGGAAGTGTTGGTGTTCCTCCTGTCTGATAACAGAGCTATCCCACTCTCTGCACCTTACAGCTGCAAAACTCCTTATGGATCCTGGTTTGGGATGCCAGCCCTGCCTGCAGCAGATGGCTTCCCCCGCACTCCTATCCCCTCGACCACGGCATCCATCCCTGGAGCTCACTGGCACAGGGCATCACACACAGGTTCAAAGGAAGTAAAAAAGGCAAGGAGGGCAGATGAAGTGGTACCCCACAGCCCAGCCACACCAAGATGGCAATGAGGGGCTGAACCAGAGCCCCCACTCCACTGTGCGGCTGCTCTGCCCTGGGGAAACTTGTACCATGAGGCCAAATTTCTCCATCACCCAGAGACACACAACCAGGCAGGAGGAGAGACCTCAGGGAGGGGCCATACATTTAGTAAAAGCTTGATAAATGCTCCCACTACCTTGATTATCCCAGGAGCAGTGATTTAGTGCCTACAAGGGAACTGTCCATTTCTGGGTTTTGGCAAGAAGTACTTTTGCATCCCAAATTACCCATTATAAATTAATAAAGGAGACGGAAGTTAAATGCTAATCATCCCTGCTATGTATCTTTTCTTCCTGAGAAGAAAACAATACCAGTAGGTTTGGTGAGTTGACTCTGGCTGGGCACTCAGTGCCCACCAAAGCCACTCTATCACTTCCCTCCTCAGCTGAGCACAGGAGACAAAACATAACAAAAGGCTCCTGGGTCAAGATAAGGACAGATCACTCACCAATTGCCTTCATGGGCAAAACAGACTTGATGTGGTGAAATTAATTTATTATCAATCAAAGCAGAGTAGGACAGTAAGAAATAAAACTAAATCTTAAAAACAACTTTCCCTCCATGCTTCCCTTCTTCTCGGGCTTCACTCCCAAATTCCCAACCTCCTCGCCACCAGCAGTGCAGGGGGACAGGGAATGAGGCTTGTGGTCAGTTCATCACAGTTCAGCAGCAGTCTCTGCTGCTCCTTTCTCCTCAGGGGAAAACTCTTCACGTTCTTCCCTGCTGTAGCGTGGAGTCCCCCATGTAAGAGACACTCCTGTACTAACTTCTCCAGCGTGGGAGAAGACCTTCCCACTGGCTGCAGTTCTTCACAAGTTGCTCCCGTGTGGGCCCCTTCCACAGGGTGCAGTTCTTCAGGAACAGCTGCTCCATTGTGGGTCCCTCAGGGGGTAACAAGTCCTGCCAGCAAATCTGATCCAGCATGGGCTCCTCTCTCCATGGGGCCACAGGTCCTGCCAGGAGCCTCCTCTAGCACAGGCTTCTTATGGGATCATGCCTCATTTGGGCATTCCCCTACTCCAGTGTGGGGTCCTCCATGGGCTGCAAGTATATATCTGCTCCACCACGGACCTCCATGGGCTGCAGGTGCACAGCCTGCCTCACCATGGGCTGCCCCATGGGCTGCAGGGAAATCTCTGCCCCAGTGCCTGGAGCACTTCCTGCCTTCCTTCTCCACTGACCTTCGTGTCTGCAGAGCTGTTTCTCTCATGTTCTCACTCCTTCCTCTTGCTGCCATTGCAGTTTATTTCCTCTTTCTTAACTGTATTATTCCAGAGGCACCACCAACATCGCTGATGGGTCTGGCACTAGCCAGTGGCAGGTCCATCTTGGAACCAGCTGGCATTGGCTCCACTGGACATGGGGGAAGCTTCTAGCAGCTTTTCACCATTCCTTCCCCTCTACCAAAATCTTGCCATGCAAACCCAATACAGTAGGAATGTTAATGTAGGAATGTACAGTATATGTACGCAGTAGCAAACTTTCAAAGGGTTCCCCTACCAGTACCACCTAAACTGCATTTTCTTGCAAAGCCCAAGATTTCAGAATGGGGTTAGTGTGGGCCTGAGGACCGGACTGAGAGTCTGGGGGTTCAGCAGCCCCAGGGAAGAAAGACATGCTATTGCAATACTTGTCTGTGCTCCCCATCTCTGGATCTGAGCCCAGGGGGCAGGGACGGTGGCACTGGTGGCACACACAGCACAGAGACTGTTTGCTGGAGAGTTTTATGGGTAACCCTCCATTTAAAACTAGCATTTGCAGATTATGGGAGTGCAGAGATGATGAATTCATCAGCTGAAGCAATGTAGGAAGAAATATCCCCATGTTTTATCGGAAAATGTCTAAGAAATGAAAACAGCCACTTTTACCCCTTTTCTTCTCTCATTTTGTACAAAGAAGTCTTACAGACTTACAGCCAAGAATATTTTTTAAGAATGAATGTTGTCTCATTTTTTAAATTGGAAATTCAAGTCTTGTCAGCCCTGGGAGACTGTGAAGGAAAGCTATATTATTATATCACAGGAGACTGAACGCTGGGAAGAGAAGAGGGTTTAGTCAAATGGTTTAAAAGGCAGTTTTAGGTACTGACAATCTCTTGCAAACAGTGGGCAAATCCGACGTCTCATAAAAATCCAGCACAACAGTTTCTTGGGCTAATGAATTGCAACCAGCAGCATGGATGTATTAGACCCCAACCAGTCTTTTGGCAACTGGTTAAAAGTTGAAATCAAAACAGGAAAGACACCTCTGTTCCCTTTCAACACCCAAGTTCATTTTATCCTGTGCACTGGGGCATGGAAGAGAGCTCAGTCACAAAATAGCCTTTTTATCATTAATTGTGACCCAGTGCTGCTACTTGATGTAGTTTTCTCGTGATTCTTGTGGACCATGACCCATGGCCTTTGCTCCTTTAATACATTCAGTACCCAGAAAAGTTCTGCAGTCCCTAATTTCATGCCTGCACTACCTCTTCTGCTTCAGCATTGCCTTGCCGCAAAGGTATGAGTACAGCAGATGGAGGTTTCTGCTCTGACACTGCGTCCTACCTGTCACCAGTCCAACAGTTTAAAGGCATTAAATTACTCCATCTGCTCTTGCAGCTTGCACCAAGCCTGGGCTTTATAGACTAACAGGGATTATTTTTTTAATAAATGAATGAAAAGTTGCTTTGTAAATTCGAGGCCAGAGCTGACTCATAATCTCTGCTGACAAATTTCTGTCAATATTTACTGACATATCCAGAGATCTGCAATGTTTAAAGTATCAGTTTTTATGAGAAAGCTGGTTTCAGGAAGTGTCTGGAAAAGTGTAACGCACTTTCTCACATTCTCTCATTCATTTCAGCTTTATCTAGCTAACATAAATGTGGAACATATATGCTAGTAAAAAGGAGAAGTGAGAGGTGCTTGAGTTTCAGCTATGAAAAACCTTTCTATGTCTGTAAACACAGAAGTAGGGCAATTTTTAAGGAGTGATTCCAGTGAACCCTTCCTCCTGCGAAATGCTTCTTTTCTTGATGGTGTGAAACAGGAACCCTCCTTCTTTTTTTGCAGGTCTCATTGGCACTTCACCTTTCCACTTTGTAACCCACATTCACTTTGCAAGCCTATAAAAACATAATTTTCAGTGAGATTTCCACCTGTCCTCTGCAGTTTGCAAGCATCTGCGTGCATATAGGATGCAAATGTGTGAGATTTCCCTGGATTTATCACCGTCAAATACACCAGAATTTAGCATACATTAACAGCATGGGCTTTAAATCAAAGGAGCATTTCTTAATACATTATTTATAATGAATTAATTATTAATAGAGATAGCTTTTTTCTCCCCTAATAAATTATTATAAGCTCTGCTATAACATGCTGTACCAATATGTACTATATAAATAATGTTACATGTTTCAGTTTATGAGGACTTTTAAGCAGCTCACTAAGACCTTATCTATCACAGATTTTGAAGTGTTGCATTCACTTCAAGCTCAAGCAATCAAACCTCCTTACTGCAGGTACTTGGTGACAGGTACTTCAGTAAATCACTTGATAAATACCTGTGCCGTTTACACTGGAATGTGAATAAATGTATTTTTTATATTACTGAAAATAGGAAACCTTTCTCTTCACGCTTTTTCTGCTTTCTCTTCTTCAACGACAAATTTTCTCGTTTATTTGCGGTTCTGGGTTTATCTTATGTTTTAATTTTTCTCTCTATTTTTAGATCCAGCAACACAGGCCTGACTTTACTCTCTTTTCCCCTAATGCAACCTTGTGGCTGCTCCTCGTGGTGGCTTCATTGTGGCTTTGATTTTGGGGTCCTCCCCAGAGCCCTGCAGTAACTGGGGGACTCCTTGTGAGGAGAAGAAATACCTATAGAGCCATAATGCAGGAGGATAAATAAATACCCAATCTTCCATGGAGCGACATGAGGTCTGGGATCTCTTCTCCCTTTACTTCTTTGCTTCCCATTAATTTTCCTTTTCCAAGGTGTTTCTGCTCTGTTTAAAAGGAGGCAGGCATGCTTATTTTACTGCTAATGATGTGTTACACAAGTCCTGCAAAACAGTGCATGCTCTCCAGAATTTCTTTCAGCCACCAGGAAAATCCCAGTGCAGTGACAGTGCTGGCCAGCATGCGCTCGTGCCATCTGCATCGGATCTCTTGGAAAAGAAGACTTTCAATGTCAGCTTTTCAGCCACCTCTCCATTTTCTCCCTTGACCCCTCTGCCCAGTGCACCTGGTTATTTCCCAGCCAAACTGGCTTGTGAATTAGCTCCAGGTTTCACCTTTTCTTTCTGTTTTGCATTTAGGATGTTGAGTCCCTGGAGAATGCCATAGAATCATAGAACAGAATGATAGAATGTCCTCTTTTCTGCTGAGTACTTCAGATAACCAAATTATAATGATAGACAAATACACACAAAACATGCAATGATTCCCAGGTGGGGTCTGCCACCATCTCTAGTTCAGCACACAAGGGCAGAAATTGTTGAGGTTTTTTTTTCCCTGCCATCTATTACTTTAAATGGCTTAACCCACTAAAGCTCATGTCTTCAGATGGAGATTTTAGGACTGATGACAGATGAAAATACACCATCCCATATTTAATTATTTTCCACTTATGTTCCCCTTGGCCAGCAGATGCTGTAAAATGTATGTCTTTATTTGAGGGAGAGGCTCTTGTAAAATCTAGCACTAGCATCTGCTATTCCCAAAAAACTCAGTATTGGTTAGCACCAGGATAGGGGAACAGGATGTCTAATAACCAGCACCTAAAATCCAAGGTGTCTACAACTGAATACAACCGGGTTAAACCTGCTCTGCTTCTGCAGAAGGAGTGGGGTTTGCTGCATCCCTCCCACAGCCACCCAAGCAGCCCTGTGACACCCCAAATGCCAGAGGAAAACCCACGTGGAAACTCCCCAAGCAGGTCTGCAGGCTGCAAAATTTACCCCCTCAAACTTTCCAATTAATTTACCTGCATAAACATGAAGGCCCGGCCTGATCTCTATTTGGCCTAAATCCACATAGTCCCAGCATGCTCCAGAACCGCACCAAAGGCTCCAAAATCCCCCGTGTTTCTCCATGTCAGTGGCAATTACCGCTGGGATACAAGAATGGCAATCAATATTCAACTTGTATCATCATATCAAAGCAAATTTGAGAGACTTTGTTTTCATTTTAATGCCTCTCTTTCCTTACTTTTTATCACTTCTGGTTTTAATAGCACCATCTGCATTTTAAATTACAAGAGAATTCCCTGCTTTCAGCTTTCCTCCTGCATGAACCAAAGGAACTCAATGCGCCGTTGCAATCCGTGGTGTGCATTATATACCTATTTCCCTATGGCCCCTTGAGAGACCTGCAGTTACGGGGTCTCTATGACAACATGTACAAGCCTGGCTCTGGCTGATGTTGCGTTTCCTCCTTGCACACCACAGCATATCACATCAGAGAGGAGTGTTTCCCCTTGACTAATTTAGAAATCAATCTCTCCCTGATGTAAATGTGCATGACCTGGAAGGTGTGACTTGTACAAGCGTGGTGGGCCTTGGGGCAAAGCCTCGTCTTTTCCTGGTAATAACAACCCCAGGACTGGAGAGCTGCACAGGGCTGTGCACACTGCAGGGGCTGACTCTGTGGTGGCATGGGTGACAGGGATGGTTTTAGCAGGTGGATGTGGCACGGCTGTCACCAGGCAAGCTGCACATGGGGTTGGATGCACACTGTGGTGATTAATCAACCTTCTGATGGCCCTACCCAGATGATGGGTGGTTTTTCTTTTTGGTCTTATTTTTAACCAAACTGAGTGCCGTTAAGAGAGCTCCAAGCCTTTCTCCCCTTGCTTGTTTCCCCAGACCACCAACACCCCTGGGACACTGCCATTCCCCTGTCATTCTGCACAGGCAATGATTTGAAGGCCCATCACCATGCCAAGGGACACCAGACCAGTGCTGCACCAGTAGCAGCAGCCTTTTGGTCTTTGGACAAAGCAGCATTCATCAATTTAATCCATACAGATTTTGCAACACGGTCCTACTTTTCCTTGATGTACAACCACTGTGACTTTTCATGCTGGCTACGGCACCCCCAATGCACAGCAGGTTGTTCCTTGCTCATACATGCTGCACTGGCTTTCAGCTTTTATATTTCACGGGGGGGGGGGGGGGGGGGCACAATACAGGATTCAGAGTCAATTAAATGGGAAATTTCCCAGGAACTTTGGTGGACAACTCCAGGTTATTCCCACAAGGTAACACCCCCCAAGGAACAGCATCCATCCCATGCCACAGCTCAGGGGTTCAACCAAGGGCGCCCCTGCTCAACTGCAGCCCCCTGCATCTCTCACTGTGTGGTCCAAGGGTCTCTGATCGGGATATTCACAGGCACACGTGCAAACCATGCGTTTGCTGAAGCCACTGCTCCCGTCCAGACATATAGCAAAATTTGCCAGGCTGACACAAAAAGCATCTCACAGTAAGAAACATTCTACTTCTTTGTTTTCAATGGGAATTACTCTGAACTGATCGTTCCATAGCCAGGACCCCCTGGCTACAGTAGGTGGAAAGCAATGTCCACCAGCCATGATGGAAATTGTTAAATTGGAGTAGTTTCAGAGGAGAGCCACGGGGATGGTGGAGGAGCTTGTCTGATAATGAAAGACACTGGGAACTCAATTTGCTTTCCTTAACGAAAAGAAGGTTAAGAGAGGATCCACTTGCAGCCTCTAATTACTTCTGGAATTTAAATGTGATAATAGAGGGCTCCCTGGTCAGGCAGATGAAAGTACACACAACCCAGTGCCTACAAGATTAAAATTAAGGTTTGAATTAAAAGCACATTTTTAGCGGTGTAGGTTATTAACCACTGAAACAACCGTTGAGAAATCTTCTGATTTGAAGGGGTATTTTTTTCATTCTAAACCTAAAGCTTTAGTTCAAATAGAAAAGTCCCCAGGCATGTTTTACACAGGAGTTCAGACTAGATAATCATTATGGCTTTTTCTAACCTTATAAAATATTAATATGCTGTCACCCTTCTGCCCTCCTTCTACGCTTTACTCATCCACCAATATTTTTTTTCAGTAAACACACAAAATTTCTTGACTGTGGTGTTACCTAGGAATAATTATTAACAATAATGAGTTGAGGACTTGTGTCCATATAACACCCTGGCTGCAGCTGAGAGTAACCATCCACTGCTGCTGCATATTGCCCAGCCCGTCAGCAAATCCCCGCTGACACTGGAGTTATTTTCCACCTGGGTATTGAAAGGAGATGCTATCATCAGCATGCCAGTTTGGTAAGACGGCAAGGGGTTGGTGGCCATGGGTGCACCTTATACTGCCAGGGACGTGCTTGGCCAGAGCCATGAGTGAGAGTCAAACAACCTCCCAGGAGGCTTGATGACTTGACGGCTTGTCAGGCTTCCAGAGAAGGAAGGGACAGAGAAAATCATGTTTATAGCCTTTCCAGCACTATCCTGAAATGCCTACACCCAAAACAGGAAATCCGCATGGAACTCTGACATTTGCAAGTTTAAATTCGTGCTTGGGATCAACTCATGACCCATTCCAGATCGATGCCAGAATTTCACATTAGAACCTGCAAAATCACTGGGATTTATATCATGGTTTCACACCCCTACCTGTACAGTGCTGAAGCAACCCAAGCAGACATGTACTTTCCTTATCCTGTCCTGATGCAGATTGTTTGGTGTGATCAAGGTGTGATTACAGCCCTGCAGGGCAGACTGACCATGCCCCTGTGCACCTGCTAGCAGCCAGAAACTAAAGACATTTTTGCTCCCGTCCTCATGCAAAAAACATGAACATGATGACCAGGGTTTCCATCTTTAGATTTTCCTAATATACACCCAAAATATGACCTGGCTGCACAGGCAAACTCCGCCAGGGGTTTTAACCTTATGTGGGGCTTTTTGTCTTGTTTTCTTGTAGTTATTTTGTTGTACTGCTCAAAAGTGGTAAAACATGGATAACATGTCAGTGTGATATTTCTTGCTGCAAATTCTCGAGGCTGTTGTGGTAGATATGACACCACTGACATGTGCACCAGAAAACATTACCAAAGCTTGCCCTTCAAAGGAGCAAAAAAATATCAATAAAAAAAAAACATAACGTGACAGGAAACTAGAGAGGTAAAATAAATTTCAGTTATGGATGTTGTATGTTTCCTGCCTCTGAGTGGGAAAAGCATATGGCCTCTGAAATTTGCCCCTTTGTGCTGCTTAATTCAGCAGTTTGAAACACAAACCTCCTTCCTCTGAGCTGGCTGTGCTGGAAAGATGGCACTTTTTATCTGCTTTTATCTGCAAAGGCATGATCCATTAAGCTGAAGCAAGATGATTGAAATTTATAATACAGAGGCAATTCTACCCAGAAAACACCACTGGAGCATCTTATTTGTGGGTGCATCATCCCAGTGAGGCCAGTGCCTTCCTGAGAGAGATGGGAGAGCCCAGCCAGCCTCTGAGCTGCATGTTCCTTGCAACCCCAACTCAATGATGCTGGGCAGGACACTCCCCAGGTGGGTTACACAGAGGTGCCAGGGATCACACACCCATTGCAGGAATGCATTAAAGCAAGCATGCAATCCTAACTGATTGATTTCAAATGGCTATTTCCAATGTAATAAACTGCAGCTTTCTCATGATACACAAACAATGAGCCAGCCCATTTTCTCAGTGGTTTTCAATGCTCTGCCCTGTGTTCTAAGCTATATAGGATCATAGAATCATAGAATGGTTTGGGTTGGAAAGGGCCTTAAAGATCATCCAGTTCTAACCCTCCTGTCACAGGCAGGGACACCTTCTACTAGACCAGGTTGCTCAAAGCCCCATCCAAACTGACCTTGAACACTGCCAGGGATGGGATCGCCACAGCTCTTCTGTGCAACCTGCACCAGGGCCTCACTATCCTCACAGTGAAGAATATATATATGTAAATATACATATTTTGTATATATAAAGAATATATATCAGCAAAGAATATATGGCTGTTCCTGATAGCTTACACTGACATGCTTTTAGCAGGTCATGTTAAGCCCATTGGGTGGATAATAAAACAACAGCACATTTGTGGAAGATACTTGGACATCCAGTGATATATAGATATACACACACAGATATATAGGGATACAGGTATATACACTCTGAAGCATGGAACATATCCATTTTCAGCTGCTTTACCAATGTATATGATACTCTAGTTAGTCACATAAGTGCCAGCTGAAGACTTCATCTTCATAACATCAGAAGGCATGATAGTCCTCAGGTTACTAGAGTTTACTCTAAAAACACTCCTTTTTCTGCCTATTTTAATTACTTTGCATCCCAGTTCACCTAATTTTTTTTGATTTTAGCACATGAAAGGAAAAAAAAACCCTGAGATTTTCCTTATTTGTTTTATCCCTTCCTGATATCTAAAATATCATGCTTTATCAAACATGAAATAAAACTAGCCCTATCTAGTTCAAATGCATGTCATAAACCAATTCTTTTAACAAGGTGACAGAAAAAATACCCCAAATCATGTTTCTCACTTTGTCTTCCCCTTCCCCAAATGTCTGGGGACAGAGACATTACAGCAATCTCTGAAAATCGAATCGACATCTTCTATGTTATTCATTGTATTTTTTTACACACACACTTTATTTTGCCTCTTGTCCTTACCTTCTAGCTTATTCCCTCAAGGTCAGCATAGGCAGTATATGTAGAGAAACAATTTTCAGGCTGAATAAATTCTTTTTAAAGTAAAACCCATGTATGAGAGCTTAACTCAGAGCAACTTCTGTTGCTCTCTCAACCTTACCTTGCCTCCTGCTGATAAGCATTTTATTAATGGCCTTGCCTTTGCCCACATTGCTTGGTGAGGCTGTGCCACCACCATGCAAGGTGCTACCATGATGGAAGATGCCACCACCATGCAAGGTGCTACCATGATGGAAGGTGCCACCACCATGCAAGGTGCTACCATGATGGACAGTGTTACCACGACTCAAGGTGCTTGGTGAGCAGCGATATGGTACTGCACTGGGAAAGCAGTGCCTGGGGATCACCCTGTCAAGCGGAGGAATAGACCATCACCACTGGTCACAGTAACATCTAGTGCTGCCTTCAGGCCTTCACCCCACCGGGATGCTTGTATTATTTTCTGCGCAGGAACTCTGACGTGGGGCAGGCAATAAGCTTGGCTCTGTTATAAAAACTCCTCTCTCATACACCTGCAGTCCTGGCTCTGAATCATGCCGTTTCTCAGCAGAACACTGTTCCCATATGGCTATTTTAAAAATATGTTGAACATAAATCAACTGCAATTTCAAGAACTCGGGTTGTGTCTTATGTTTTTCACACAATGGAGCAGGTGGGATGGAATGGCAGGGATGCTCCGAGGCTGTACTCCCCAACAGTACATGCCATTTACCAGAGGCATAGGGATTTTTCACTAGTGAAGGATGTGGCTGAGGAACTCTTCTGCCTTTCAAAAAATTGTATTAAAATGACACCTCTGTGCACAGACTCACTCCCCTCTCCAATAAAACACTGCTACTCCTTTTCATGTCCAGAAGCCCTCAGAGGCAATACAGCTATGTGAATCCAAAAGCAGACCTGGCTCCTCTTCCCATAGCCAAGTGATGGGAAATTTTATTTTTCTATTCTGCTGATGCATAGAATCATCACTCCCTTTTCAGTATATCAGATGGCTTTGACACAGGCTGTGCAGCATTTGCACCAGTGGCATTTACCTGTATTACTAAAAGCAGTAGAAATAACAGCCCTGTAGCTAGGACCGATCTTACCCAAAGCTACTCTACCCATGAAGCAGGTCCAGGCTCCTGGAGCCAGCCAGGGAGGATGAAAGAGGCTGAAAAGCTTATTAAACATCAGATGGTCTAGCTAAAGAAGTGCTGTGAACAGCAATCCATCCTGACAAACAGATTGCTGCACTATATGCAGGTTTTGGTATCCGTAATTCACATTTTTACTTTCTAGAGTTCTACTTTATTCATTTTCTAGACATTTCTTTTCCCTTTATGTATATTTAATTACAATATTAATCAAAGAACTCAAAAGAAGTTCCCATGCAAATGAAGATAGGAATTTGCAATTTGGGAAAATTTTGAAACCTATTCATTCTATTTTTATTAAAATATTTTAATGTATTTTTAATGCCTTTGCCCTGACAAAAGCATTTTCATTCAAGCAAATAATATATTGAGCAAATATTATTCTCCTACATTTATTTCTTTGTCAAATAATTGATTTTTAAGGGAAAAAAAAAAACAGACCTTCCATATTATAGATAACATTACAGAAATTGCAAAGGGCAGATTTGTGCAGTTAACAGGCTTTCTACACAAAGGCCCCATCACTGTTATAAGCCTCATTTCTATGAAGCGTATTTCTGCTGCCACTTCATTTCTTCAATGCTCTTTTCAGAGGATTTACCACAAGTCCATGTAAACCACACTCTTTTAACTGGAGTGGCATTACCTGCAATGAGGCCAGAACTCTGGTGGTGCTTGGTGCCTTGCGTCTGCACAAGAAAAATCTTCCCCTTGCCTCTCCCAGCACATTAATAGCTTCAGCCCAGTGAATGCGTCAGCAGGACACGTTATAAATGTTTTACTGGACACAGTGTAAGTACTAGCCAAGGACCAATGCTGCTGTGTACTGATGAGAACACTTGAGAGCTCAAGAAAATGTTCTGCATTTCTGAGAGAGGGCCATGCAGGTTAAGCACGATGTACTTGCAGAGCAGCTATTAACCTTTTTAGAAGTAATAGTGAAGGTCGGGGACCAGCTATTTTTAACCTTAACAAAGACTGCAGGCAGGTATAGAAACATTGCTAAATCATGTTTAAAAAGCCCTCTCCCTATACATGCACAGGTGCCAGTATCTCACCATTTCCAGCTAATTACTGCCTGCTCCAAAGAAAAATCTCAATTATTCAAAAAAAGCAAAGCACAGCTGCCCCCATAACATATTCCTGAATGGCCATATGCAGGGTCAGAGGTTGTCAAACATGGAAAAATAAATCTTTAAAAAGAACAAGAGCAACCTGTGTGTGGACAGCTGCTTACTACTGAGTCTAGTCAGAGTCTAGGCTCAATCACAAGACTAAATGGTGAAAGCCATCTATGCACAAATTCCATGTCATTTTGGGGAAGTGCTGCACACTGAGGAATAAAGCAACCAGCACATCCCCAGCCAAGCTCTGCAAATGGGTATTCATCTCAGGAAAGGAACCTGCACTGAACAAGCCCTGTTCTCAGACGATGTCACTTCAATGATGGGAAAAATAACAAATGAGTTGTTAGGAAGTGGTTGGGACAAATCTGGGAATGATGGCAAGGAGCTTCTGGTGGTCTTGGTGCACCCACAGGCAGGGCCAGGAAAGGGTGAGGCAAATTCATGAAGAGTAACTTGTCCAAGGGCTCGTCTAGGTACAGCTCACAGTGAAAGGCTTGCTGCTAGAAGCTGCGACAGACTGCAAAGGGAAGGAACATTTATTTTTTGCCCCAACCAGCAGGAACCTGAGCGAGTGTCCTTGGTGTGTTCCAGTATCTCTCCTCCGATCCTGCCTCTCTATGCAGTTTCACAGCTGAGTTAGCTAAAAATACTCCTTTGTCTTGTACTTTCTAACTTCCTGTGCAGTTTCTCTTTAGACAAAAGTGGAGATTGCTGCCAAAATCAGATACTCCAGGAACTCTATTACTTACAAAATCAACTGTTACCACGTGACAGCTGCAAACATCTGGAATCCATCTCTCCCTGGTATGCTCTCATTCCATGTGGGACTAGAGCATGCTCAAATATCAGCCTCAAGCAGAGATTATGCAGCTTTCTCAAAACTGAAACAACTCCTGCAGAAAGTGTTTTGCAGATAATTAAAATTTCAGGAAAAAAATGGAAAAAATTGACATTGTTGAAACAAACAGGGTACAGAAAGATTTTTAAATGCTGTCATGATTTTTCTTTTAACCTAAGGAAAGCATTTTCCTCCCTTTTCCCACAAAGTCAGATGTGAAGTGTTTCTCATCTGTGCATTTGAAGCAAAATGCTGTTCTCCCAGCACACCATGAGTTAAGACACACTTAGAGCTGCTCCCCTGGGCCATGCACAAGCTGAGCAGGAAACCCTCTCAGCAGGATATCTTGTGTCTCATGTCCAGAGCACACCTGGGTCCCATCGAGGTGTATGGCCCCCACTCTCTCCTGGCAGGAGAGGTCCTTGGGGCAGGACAGGCATCAGTGTGTGCCTGAGCTGGGGGGCAAGGGGCTCATGCATCATCCTCATAGTTACTCAAATCCTATGCCACAAAGGGATGCTTATTCCCCCTGAAGTGTGGGTTTTGGGCTGATGGTGATCTTGGCTGGCAGTAACATGGGGTGCTGAAGCACAGTGCAGAAAGCTGGTGCAGGTGGGATAGGAAATATTTCTGCAGAGGTGCACAGGCTCTTCTGGTCTGCAGTGCTGTCCCACTCAGGCAGTGCTAACAATTTATGGGTGGATATACTGATATTCAGTATAGGGTATCAGAAATACCAACATGTAACCCATACATTCGTGTCAGATTAATACATTATTTTCATTCAGTATTATGGAAAAAAGTTCCTGCTTCACTACCACCCACACACAGAGCATTACCTGGATGGATTAGTCCTAAAAAATCCCTGCACAATCTTACTGTGCAAGACATGGGGGTGGGACCCATCCAGGGGGATTGGCAAGGATCCTCTGCTTTGATGAAAAGGGTGTAAAACAACACTTTTACCTGCTGGGAGCAAACCTTCATGCACAGTACTCAGATTACACTGGTGGGCAGTGCAATCCCTGTCGTTTCTGTTGTGCTGATCCCAGTTCCTAAAATTTCCATTCCTGGGATTAGTCCTCTGTGGTCAGAAGAAGCAGAATTACACAACTATTGTTGTTCAATCTCTCTCTCCAACTAGTGTAATTATAATTACTTTATATAGACAATCAACTCTATCAGATTCAACTGCAACACTTCTCTATTCCCTGTGGTCACCAAGAGCATCTCCAGGTCACAGCTGAAAGCACTCACCCCTCTGCAGAGGGCTCAAGAGCCAAACAGGACTTAGGACCAAGGTCTTCCCTTTCCCTAACTTTGCGGTTTTACTTCATGCTCAGGCACATCTCCGGCAGCCCTCCCAGCTGACTGTGCACAGCTGAATCACTATGCATGAAATATTCACAAAGTCAGAGGAGGAAAGCACAGAACAGCCAAGCAACCTCATGAGAGGCATGGGAAGAGAGAGGAGGAAGACACCTGCATTGCCGGCTGTATCCCAGTTAATATTTAAACATGTTCTACAGAGCTGGGACCCTCTTAGAAGACTGCGTTGGAAAAACTCAGCAGTGTTTTAATTCGGAGCCTCCCAAGCTCCCTGAGCAAGTTTCACGTAAACAGCGGCTTGTACCCAGCTCTGCTCCCCTCCCCTGGCACAGCAATGAATTCCTCCACTTCAGTTTATTCTCATACTAATTAGTCTATGGTAAATTAAGAGAAGGATCAATGCACAGCCCCAGCCTCAGATGTCTGCAGCTGCTTAAGATGGAAGGAGAAGCAGCTCAGAAGGATAGCTCTCAGGAGGCCGTACGTACAAGGTTTGCAAGGCTTGAGCACAGGAAGTGTTTACAAGCTCCATGCAGCACAAGAGAAATTCCAAAACCAAAAGGTTTTAGACACATGCAAATTGCACAGAAAACCGCATAAGAACTATGGCTTTCTTTTTTCCCCCAAGTCTTCCACCTGTAGAAGATCAGTAGACAGCTGTCTACTGATATGATAGCTGCTTGATCTGCTGGCAATGCAAACTTTTCTGCATTCAAGCCCTTTAAGAGGGCCTACATCTCTGAGGCTTTTTTCCTTCTTCCATGTGCTCTGCTCCCCAAGCAATTCTTGCACCATGGCTATGGACACATCACCCCATCCAAGACACTCTGTGGCATTTCCCTGGGAGAGGTCACTGCTCTGACCTACTGCTTGCTATGGCACCTCCTAATAAAAAAATCCAGCAACACTAAAAAAAAATCCCAAACCATTTGCACAATATACAGAAACCCTGTGCCTGCACCACTTCATTTGCCAATCCCCAAATCTTCAACCCCAAACACAGCAAAAATGGTGCCCATGCAAACAGCGCTCCCAGATATTCAGGACAAGAGTTCCTATTTCTATAGCAAAAAAGCTTTCTTATTTTATAGCAGTTTGTTTAATCTTTCTTCTTATCATATCGTTAGCTTGTTGCCAGAGCAGAACCACTCTTCTCATTGTATCACGTTCCCAGGAAGCAACAATCTTGGAGCAAGCCATGCTCTCAGCACTCCAAAGCTTCAGTTTTGCTCTGGTTTATATCCCCAGAAGCTATTTAATAGTTTGTAAATTCCTTCCCATCAAGTTTACCCTTTCAGTAATTCACAGCTCGGTGGGAACAAGGGCATTCAAAGCACCAGAGCTGAACTCATCACCAAGCGGAGCAGCAGATGGGAGCACACACCGACCTTACCTGCGTGGCATGTGCACAAGCAGCAGGTGCCACCAGCTGAACGGACAGCATCACTGCTTCTTCTTGGGAACAGGAAACTAGGACCTAATCCACATTCAAGGGATATAATCGCAGAAGGGATTGGGAAGAATTTTGGTAAACCCTGGGTTGGACTCCCCAGCATCGACCCATGTTATAACCTCCCCCCCATACACGCTATGCAGCAGGGCAGGTAATTATCTACCTTTCTAAAGCTATCTCTGTTTCACACAAATCACAGATTACGTGCCAAAATCGTGCTGTAGGGAGGTTGCCTGGTTGCTCAGCAACTGCATTTGTACTGAGCAAAGCTTGGGTTGGGGGCAGCTGCTTGCAAGCCCCTGACAGAAAGAGAACAAGGTGAAGATTTGGAGAAAGCTGTTTAAATTGAAGAGTAAGCACTGCTTATTGAGAGTAGGTAAACTCCAGTTTATTTTATTTAATCAAAATCAGCAGTGAAGCATTGCATGGCAAGGAAAATGCATTGAAGTTTACCAGCAGCAAAGCTCTGGGTAGAAAAGTGTCATTTCTGTTTCTGTGTTCTTTCTTGCTCCAATCAGCTGTGAAAAGGAAGGGAATAAATAGCATGGGACGTACACAGACTGCTGTGATAGCACAAGTGGTTGTTGTGCTAGTGCTTGGCCCATGCCAGCCAGGGAAGTGTGAAAAGTGGCACAGTCCGTGCTTCCCCCCTAAGAGCTGGGGACACCACAAGCCAATATTCTGCTTCATCCTACAAGTGGCACGTTCAAGGGAAACTGGTGTTTCAGATTTGGGGAGTCAGCCTGACTTTGCATGTTAAATAGATAAAAAATCCTTTGAGTGCAGGAGGATCTTGCCGGAATTTGTTGGTTTGCTTTCACTTTGCAAGCCCTGCTGCTGGTGGCCCCTGTAACCCACCTGCTCACCAAGTTTACCCCTCCAGATTACTGCTCTCGAGTGGCAATTAGGTTGATCCTGGCATCACTTCACAGTTTACAGAATGTTCCCCTTAATGATTACACATTTACAACTCATCACTCCAGATTCCTTTTTAAAGTATTCGATGATCTTTGAGCCCCTTCTGCAGGTGCCTGATCTCAGTCCAACCGCCTGCACCCATCAGATCACAGCTAAATTCCTGTCTTTCTCACCTATTCTTAGCTTTCCAACTCAACCTTGGTCATTTTACGGTTCCCATTTCTTGCTTTTCAGTAGAATTTGCTTGCAGTGACTGCTGCTATTAGTTATGCAGTGATAGATATGCAAAAACATGAAGGAAGTTCTCCTGTTACTGTGGGATTTTTACTCTAAAAATGCACTTTTTGAAGTCATAATATTTCAAAGCACATTTATAATATGTTTGCAATATGGGTAAAAAGATTACTTTAGTCTCTTGGAAAATGTAATTTTCTAGTAATTGGTGTTCTCCTACAGTACCTCATATACATGCACTAATCCTTCTCCTCCAGCCTTTCACATATTTTTATCCTATGTTATACTAAAGTGGGCTGATGAACTTCCCCAGTACCTCTTGCAAAATCAGATTTCCACAAGGGCAGAGAGTTTCTAATTATCTATTCAATGCTCTGAGACAAAGGGATCAAGTGCACTGTCAGTAAGTTTGCAGGTGGCACCAAGTTGGGCAGGACTGTTGGTCTGCTGGAGGGTAGGAAAGCTCTGCAGAGGGATCTGGGCAGGCTGATCCAATGAGCCAAAGCCAATGGTATGAGGTTCAATGAGGCTCAGTGCTGGGTCCTGCACTTGAGTTACAACCCCATACAATGCTCCAGGTTTGGGGAAGAGTGGCTGGAAAGCTGCTCGGTGGAAAAGGACCTGGGGGTGTTGGTTGGCAACTGACTATGAGCTGGCAGTGTGCCCAGGTGGCCAGGAAGACCAAGGGTTTCCTGGCTTGTATCAGAAATAGCATGGCCAGCCAGACTAGGGCAGTGATTGTCCCCCTGTACTCAGCAGGTGTGGTTTAGATTGGGTATTAGGAAAAAGTCTTCACTGAAAGGGTTGTCAAGCACTGGAACAAGCTGCCAGGGAAGTTATGGAGTCACAACTCCTGTAGGTATTGACCTGTAGATGTGTCACTGAGGGATATGGTTTAGTGCTGGACTTGGAAGTGATGGGTTAACAGTTGGACCTAATGATCTTAAAGAACTTTTCTAACCTAACCGATTCTGTGATTCGGCTCTATGCCCATACCACCATTTTCAGCTTTTCTATGACTTGCAAAACTGCAAGCTCCCCACTCCTCCACTGCAGCAGATTTTCTGAAAACAAGCTAATATTTTCCTAAAAGGCTTCACATTCAGGATAACAGTGGTTTTGGTGGTATCACATGCATATTCCTGAAAGTGAATTGATTTGCATTGTAATTGCTATACATCTAGTATCTGCAAGGGCAGAAAATCACAGATTCACAGGAGAGTATACCAGAGTAACATTCTGTGACATGATGAGACTTTGCTTGTACTTTGTGTAGACACTTGTGACCAATGCATCTCTGCCCTCTCTGCACCAAGAAAGTGCTTTTCCTACTTGGATAAATAGATGAAGTTTTGGTGGTGTTTGTGTGACTCTATCCAAACTTCAGTCCTGCCAGGGACACTTTCCTCCAGTCCTACACCCTTCAAGTCTGTGGCAGGAAATGGCAAGTATCTGCTGAATATTTAATTGGTTTATCAAAACCTTTTGGGCACTGGATTAGTAACTGATTCAGCATAAGTCAAATTAACTCAATGTAGTCATGTTTCATGGAATGATAAAATACAAACATGCTAAAAATCTATTAGCCTACTTGTATCTTCCTGCTGTCTGTGAAGGATATATACAGGGTATATTTTTCTCCACTGCACATTTAATATGCATTTTCCAGTACAATGGCTAATTATTATTCTTTGCATGCTATTTCTTATGTAAATGAGCAGTGTAATTTCTCTTACATAAACAAATCTCAGACTGTCTGCATTGAAATGCCCATGTTTTTCCCAATAGTAAAAACTTTAACATTAAGAGGAGTTTATTCTCCTCTCCACATGGAGCTGGCATATAGCACCCTCACCTCCATGGCACATCACAACAAGTACAGCAACATGCTAACCGGCTCTGTCAAATAACTTGAGGACAAAAGAAAAAAAAAAAAAAAAGGAAAAAAGACAACCCACTATTATCATGATGGCAAATTGTATCAGAAAATATTCCAAAACTCACTGGTGCATCTTTGCCCACAGATGAGCTGCCCATCCACCTCAATACTTTAATTTCATACACCACCAGGTTCTAAGTGAACAAATACAAGGATGCTCTTGAGCTGAAACATCCAAGTGTATTTTCCTCTACTCACTTCATCCCAGCATCACTATAATACACTGCTGGGCTAAGAGCCAGGACTGAAAGAATTTTCCTTTTGTTTAAAGGCCAGGTTGGACAGGGCTTTGAGCAACCTGGCCTAGTGGAAGGTGTCCCTGCCCATGGCAGGGGGTTGGAACTGGATGAGCTTTAAGGTCCCTTCCAACCCAAACCAGTCTGTGATTTTATGACTAAAGGAAATTTTAACTCGCCTGTGCTTCTCACTGCTTGCTGCCCCTCTTGGCGTGCTGGGAAGGCAGCAGAGGTGGGAATGAGGTGGGAATCCTACCCTTAAACATCATCCAGCTATTGCTCCAAAGCAAAGTCTTCAAAAGCAATTATCTTCTGCTTTGAAATCCAACAATCTCAGTTCAAAGGTCAGTGCCCAGTAAATGAGATTTCTGCTCAATTGTCTAATCACCATTAATCTTGTTAGAGTGACCCTCAGCTCCATCTGTTCTTCAGCATCTCTTACTTACACTTTTGCCATTCCTTCTATCTTAATCCTTTTAATTTCTTGGGAATTCTTCAAGCACATTTGTTATCTTTTCCTTTTGCTATATTTGGAATTCTCAACACTTTTTTGAAAAAACAAAGCCACATAGCAAATGTTTCCAGTTTCTTAATCTCTCTAACAAAATTGTATTGAAAAAACTTCGTTTTTTTTTCCAAGTTGGCTTCCCATATGTCCTAAATCTCTGATAAATTTGCAAGAGTTATCTTTTCCTGTATTCTCTGAATAACTCATTCTTTAAACTGTAACCCAGCAGGGCTTAGACACAGGAACTTTTCCACCCTCTTAGAATCATAGACTCATAGAACAGTTAGGGTGGGAAAGGACCCTAAGATCATCCAGTTCCAACCCCCCTGCCATGGGCAGGGACACCTCACACTAAACCATATCACCCAAGGCTCTGTCCAACCTGGACTTGAACACAGCCAGAGATGGAGCATTCACAACTTCCCTGGGCAACCCATTCCAGTGCCTCACCACCCTCACAGTTAAGAACTTCTTCCTTATAGCCAATCTAAACTTCCCCTGTTTAAGTTTTAACTCATTATCCCCTGTTCTATCACTACAGTCCCTAATGAAGAGTCCCTCCCCAGCATCCCTATAGGCCCCCTTCAGATACTGGAAGGCTGCTATGAGGTCTCCACGCAGCCTTCTCTTCTCCAGGCTGAACAGCCCCAGCCTTCTCAGCCTGTCTTCATACAGGAGGTGCTCCAGTCCCCTGATCATCCTCGTGGTCCTCCTCTGGACTTGTTCCAACAGTTCCATGTCCTTTTTATGTTGAGGACACCAGAACTGCACACAATACTCTTAAGACTTTTCCTCTCCACTATGTTTCTCTCACATGTTTTTTTCTCATGTTCTGGTTATTGGTTTTGCTCTTTTTTGGTTTTGGTTTGTTTATTAGGTTTTTTTTTAACCTCTCCTGATTTTATGCTGCTTAAAGGTATTTGTGAACTTCTTAACAAAAAATAAGAAACTCTTCTCAAATTAAAAAAAAAGGGGGAGCATTATTAATGTTGTGCATATTCTTTGTGTTTCATCAGGGTTGATTCAATCATTTACTGGGATTTTCCCAACTGCAGGAGAGAGATGCTTAAAAGGTAAAAAAAAAGAAACCTTTAGAGCAGCGTGTAGAACAAAACTGGAAGTTTTGAATCCTCATATATGTCATTTTTATGTCAAATCGTAAAAATCCCAGGCATTATCCATCTGACAGTATACCTTCCTATGTTTCTATATTTAGTGTAATATATATAGCTTAATAGCTAGCTTGCATTTGCCATCAATAGGTCACGTGGCAGGCTTATGCATGGGACAATGCTGTTTCTACACCATCAACTTCTGTTCTGTTCTTCATTTCTTTAAAAAAAGAAAAAGAAACAAACCAATCATAACACAGATTTTAAATAATTTCTTTTAATGTCTACCTGCAAGTGTTCAAATTAAAGATATCTGGGATTTCCTACTGGCAGATTTAGGGTTATTCTGTAGGAAAGAGGTGGGAGAAGCAATCATAGTTACCCTGAAACAATGTATAAAATATTAACAACTAGCAATATCCTTCTATCACAAAGACACTAGTACCCAGTTCCTTATTATTACATTCAGTTCAAACAATTTCTGGTGAGATCAAAATTGAAATCCCTGTATTGCCTTTTTCCCCCACCTTTCACAGGATTGGAAGCCTCAATCCCTGATTGTAAGCCTCTTCCCTTGAGGTCAGACCTTTCTGAGTGGCTCTTCCACTACCTGCTCCATCACTTACTGGAGAGACTTCATTAGATATAAGGAGTAATAAGCATGAGCCTAGAAACATTTTCTTTCCCATCCTCTCCTTTCCCTTTTTATTTTCCTTCTTGAATACTTATTTTTCTCAAAATTTCAAAGATATGTTGTATGTATCTTTCCAGTCTTCTTACAGAATGATTTTCTTGAAGGAAAAAAATTATTAGTGAAGCCTCAAATGAGCACTCCTGAGACACATTGATCTGATGTCCAGGCAAAGAGCACAGGTACACTTTCTGCACTATTAGTTTATAACCCAAGCTGTTTCCATACAATGCAATGACTAGATGTACCATCCAGACGGGCAGGCTTGGGCAGTGGGTGGCTCAGTAGTGTACTGGGAAGATGAGGAGTGGGTTTTGCTGTTTAAAGCCTTTGTCTTGCAAAGAACTGAGCAGGAGCTGTTGGAGTAGAGTACTCAGGAGGGCTTAGAGATGAGAGGCCTGGTCACTTCTCAGCAGGGAAGAGGCATGACCTGTATGTTAACAGAAACCGGAAGAGTGCCAAGCCCCTGTCTTTTGATTTTGCGCAAGGAGAATACCAACCACAACTAGATAAAAGCCCTGGGGAGATGCTGAGGCTTCTGCATACATTTGCCCTGACCTGCACCCATGTCAGGGTTTATGCCTACAGGCCAGGAGACTGCTCTGCTCTGTTCATCTTCCATTCTCTTTCCCTTTTCCCAATCCTTATTAAAGGGAGAAGAAAAGCTGCTCACATTCACATTATCAAAATAGCACTGCATCCTTCAGATATACTGCACTGTACTACACAGATGTGCTGGCTGGCTCATTGTTTTCATTAGGAAGAGCACATTGTTAATACCCCCAGAGCTTCCCAGAGCTGACAGGGACAGAATTTCACCCATAATGCTTCTTGCATTGAGTTCAAGCTGTTCAGCAGTAATATATAATATTTTACAATACTAACTATTATTAACTAGAAAGTGGAAGAAAGCCTTAATTAGCATTTCAGATTTCAGGAAAAAGCAGTAAAGGCCATTCAGCCTTGAGTTTTGGGTCTCTATATACACAAATACTGATGGCACAAACTTGATATGCCAGGCATGGTATGCTATGGATAGCAGATGTGATGGGCTGCAACTGTCGCACCCTTTATGAACCAAAGCACAATTACAGAGGGGTCTTTGGGCAATCAGCTGTAGGCAAGAGGTTGCCCTTCCAAGGCAGTGTAAGATGGTTTCTTTCAAAAGAATCTTACATTTTCCCCCCTTTCCTTCAGGGAGGAACAGCAAGGCCTCAAGCCCTCACCCTTCCCACAAGTCCCATCCTGTCCTCTCCCCAGCAACCAATAAAGCCCACAAGTGTTTCTCTGTCCTGGAACACACCCACAGCTAAACCTCACCCACCTTATCTTCATGATGAGAAAGTCATAGATTTTAGTCACAAGGTTATAAAAATGAAATAATCTTAGTTCAGCAGGTCTTGGTTGGCTCTTTGGATATAAACCATAGCTGAAGTGGAGCAGGTTACGGTCTTGGTTTCTGCAGCTTGTTACTATGTCAAGAACTGGAAGCCAACAGCAATGAAGAGCAGAAGAGACAGCAAAACAGAAGGTAAAGAAAGACAGCTAGCTATTGCACAGCTGAGATACCTGTATAAAACAATCACCAGGAGATCCATGCTTGCCTAGCAAGGAATGGTTGCCCCACAGGAAGGCATGTGCCCAGTTCGTTCTTGTTGTGATGGTTGGAGGGAAGAGCTTGCCCTTAGCAGAAAGGCTTCCACACAGTTTTCCTGTCTCCTGCAAATACTTTCTGTCTCCTGCAAATGTCTCTTGAAAATACCAGATTTAACAAAACCTTATCAAATGTACCTCTGCTTTTCTTGCAAAGTCCCTTTCAGCAAGAAAACTAAAGCCATCGGGGTCCTTCGTGCACTTAGAACTGAAAGCACACCAGAGTCATCAGATGGCAGAAAATAAGGATAACTGGTGTCAGTGAGAAAAGCCAAGTTAGCACACCTGGGTACAGTTATGAGCTCCTTGCACCAAGCTGTACAGGAAAACACTGCTGTGATTCAGTTTTTTCTCTTTTTCTTCTGTCTCCAAACTATATGTCAGAGCATACCCAGATTTTTACTTTCTTGCCTAAACATTGCATTTTGAAGTATTTCCTCCTTTACCTTTTTGTTCAGAGGCCTCATAGAGGAACAACTTGCGGCATTGGGGTAGGACCTTTTCTGCAATGGGGAAAAAGGCCTGAGTTTGTGGGTTTTTTTCACTCTGCTCTCTCGCTTTTAAAATGCATACCACTAATGTTTACAAGTATTGAGAGAAAAAATACTCCCTTTGCCCTAAGAGCTGGTTATGGGCTTGTAATGATGAAATAAAAAGCAGAATGATTTCATCCTGGCTATTGGTGATGGGCTCAGCCAGGCAGTAAAAAGGTCCCTGTAGTATACATGGATTGTGCTGAGCTGTAAGCCCATAACGCGTCTGCTGCAGGAGTGGAGGCAACAGTTAAGGCAGCCCTAGAAGACAAAAAAAAAAACATTTAAATAAGGAATAGGTGTGGCAGCTTTTGGCGAAGGGGGACGTGAGAGTCCCTCCTCCAGACCCTGGATCAGGCCAAGGGTTTAGAAACTGCGGGTGAAATCTGGGCCTAAGCAGAGGAGCAGCACCCGAGTGCTCTCCCAGGCAGCTGAGAAAGGACAATCCCCATCACTGCCAGTCCTACTGTGAGGGCAAGGAGCACGGCAGGGAAAAATGAGATATAATTTGATGAAAGATGTGATTTCATAAGATTGTTGAGTTCCCTGATAAACTGGGAAAACCACACAGCCTGATTATTGTTTGGAAAAAGAAAATTAATGAGTGTGAGCATCAATGCTTTGGAAGGAATTAGAAGATATGTAGATGAGTGTATCATCATATCTTAAGCAAATACTTAGCTCATTGGAGCAATAAATCAGTGTCACAATCAAGCTGGAATATAAGTTCTTGGGACATAACCATGGCAGAAACCTTCGACAACAGCCAAGCAGAGAATCGTAGAATCCCAGATTGGACAAGACCTCAAGGATCCTCTGGTCTAACCTTTCTAAGCAAAGCAAGACCTAGACTAGATGTCCTAACACCCTGTCCAGCTGAATCTTTGAAGTCTCTACCACTGGAGAGTCCACCACATCCCAGGAGAGATCATTCCAGTGGCTGATGGTTCTCAGTGTGAAAAATTCTCCTCTTCCTTCCAGTCGGAATCTCATATAGCAGGGACCAAGACTGAATACAGTATTCCAGGTGTGGCTTGACAAGCACTGATTAGAGTGGGATCAGAGGGATCAGCCAGCTCTGGAAAGCTGCAAGGCACAAAGTGGCCTGCAAGGTGCTATGTCCTGACTTCTCACCTTGATAGATCCCATGGGCTACACACTGCCCAAACATGCTTACTGAGGTTTCAGCCCTCGAAGGAGTGGCTGTCCCTTCTCCCCAAGGCTCCCTCATGGACAACACGTGCATTATTTACCTGTTAAATCCACAGCCTCCAGACACGCTATGTCACACTATGGGGTGGTTTCTCATAGCATCTAAGTTACTGACACACTGGGAAGGGCACCTGGGCACATGCATCACCCCCAGAACAAATGCAAGGACCCCCTAGACTGTCCATCACCCTTTTCCTCCTCCTCCATTCCCTGGCTCAGCTTGTGCTACCAAGCCAATGTTGAGGAGAGGAGGGAGCCTTGCTCCAAACCTCCTGCAAGGCTTTGGGGTTCAAGAGCTGTCCTTGGCCCCTCCTGCCTTGCCATCCCCAGCATTTTACCAGCTCTCCCCACTGCTTGCCTCCAGCCCCATATCTCAGTCCCCTCCAAGACTCTGGGACCAGGCAAGCCAAATGCAGGTTCTCAGGAGGCAAAACTACTCAAAAAAATAAGTTTTGCCTCATCCCTTCTTTAAAAGAGACAGACATTTGGAGATGATGAAACATCTATCACCCTGTTCTAAATTAAATCTGGGTCTCAGAGAGACCCTTGCACAGCCTGACACGTTCAACAGTGGATTTTAAAAGACCATTGCTTCTCAAAAAGCCACTCCCCTGCTAAAGAAAGGCCTTTCTGAAGGCCACAATAGCGACTGAATGGCTCCCAGAGTAGCTGATCACCTGGTTTAAAAGCCAAACATGATAAAGTCCCAATCCAAAGTACATTGGGTTTAGCACCTGTTTTGTCAGGGCTGAGTAAGCCTTACATACTCAACTGCAGCCCCTTAATATGGAAATGACATTGTTCTGTTATCCTAAACTGAGCACTAATAACTTTTTCCCATGCCTGACTCTGCAAGCCATAACAATGATGCTTTGAAAGCACTGCCATTGATGTTTTCTTTTATTCTTTTCTTCTGTAGAGCCCTTCCTCCACAAACCCACTGAGGTGTGCCTTGGGGCATTGAGGGATTACGGCACAGGTGCTCCTTGATAACTCCTTTGCCTTCCAAAGGCAGCTCTGGGAGTGCCCCATGCCACTCATTTGGGACCATTTCAGGCAGGGATTTCATCTCCTTGCTGTCACGCGTTTGCAGGAAAAATCCAAAGAGATATCTTTTAGCATTGAACATAATTTATCAGTTTCAGCATGCCCCAAGCAGCCTCAGCTCTCAGCCCCACATATTCAGACCTGTCTTAAATCTACCCCAGTCTGAACCTGGGGGACCATCTCCAGCAGCATACAGCTAAGGATGACCAGACAAATACCTTCTCAGCAAGATGTCAAGCTTTGCCTTTCTTCTGCATGCAAAGAAATTACATCAGAAATGACTTCCCTCAATCTCAGTAAAAGCACATTAGGAAAAACTTCAATTTCTAGGAAAAAGACTTGACAGCTGTGTTGAAATTACCTCTGGTAATTTTAACTGAGTGGAAGCTTTTATATTCGATTGCACAAAAAATGTAAAGCATATCACTTATTAAGCTTTTATGTCTGACATTCAGTCTGGTACCTGATGACATCTTTCTAGCAATCTGGAGATCACACAGCTAATGTACTCGGAAATGGTAGAATTAGGGATGGTGGAAAGTCATTAAATTTAAAATTAAATAGGCTCTCTTGTTCTTGAAGGTAATCTTTAAAAAAAAAAGAAAAAAAAAAAGGAAAAAGGTGCCCCTGCAGAAGTCAAAAAGCATCTCCATATTCACTGTCTGAGCTTTCTTGTTTTTCCTTTAATAGTAACAATTAGCTGACTTGAGTATCACACCAGCTTCGCTGTGATTCGGGGAGGAACCTGCAGGCTCCCACAAAAATGAAGCATCAAGTCCTCCTCTCTGTTGGTGCCAGCCAGGGCCCCTGTCTTAGTCTAAGCTTTTTTAGCCCAATTTCAAAGGTTGAAAAAAAGAAATGCAATGCAAGTGGTCTGACACTGCAGCAAGCCAACCCATTTTCTACCCAAGGCTTTTTAGCAAGAAATGTCTAACAGTGCATCATAAGGCTGCCTTAAAGGGGCAATTGCAGGGAGGGACAAAGATCTCATTTAGACTAGTCTATTAAAACCCACATAAAAATACAAATATAGCTGAAGGAAAAATGCCTGTAAAGTGTTTAGGCCAAATTAAACAGCCCAGAAATACTTAAAACAGTGTTGCCATCATTTTGTACACCAGAAGGATGCTAAGCTATCCATAGTCTGCATTTCTTCCCTGGGATTTGGGAACCCCAGCCCCATAATGGGTGTAACATGGTGGGGCTGCCTTCTCACCCCATGCTCAGCAGAGCTTCCTTAGCACTCCCAGTCATGTTTCTGTGCATTGACCACATCAAGTTACTTGTGCAAAACAACACAGCATCCACTCCTTTGCAGGAGTCTGATGGGTGACCATAGGCCATTATAGGTGCAACAAGCTACAACCCCTCAACTGCTGCCACTTGCCATGTACTTTGAGATCAGCCATGCTCTGGCATTAGCTGGCAATGCCAGTGACTTGTAGAGCTTTTTGGGAAATCTTGGTTCCTAACTTATGGCTGAGCTGAGGCTGTGCTTACAGCATCCTGTGATTCATTAACCTGGTAACGATCTCAGAGTGAACATTAATGGCCTTTGTGAGAGTATAAAATGATGCATCACTGCCAAATATCTGGCTGTGGTTAACAGCTTCAACTCGAAAGGTAAGCCCCACAGAGGAAAGTATAAACACATTATTTAAAAAAACCCTCTCAAAATAAACCTTAAAGGACAATAAAAACAAAACAGTTACAATATAAACACACCCTTTTGTGCCTCTCTGTTGTAGTGCATACTACAGAACATATGGTGTATAAGATCACCCACGGACCAGTGTTTCCTGTACAGGCTAACAGTAACTCGAGACGGCGAATAGCAAGACATGCTTTCTTTTACTCCTGCTACCAGGGACCCGTTCTGCATTTCACGTGGCTCTCAGCCCACTAAGAAGGGCTCTTGCAATTCACTAACTGCTCCTGTTAGCAGTGCAGGCAATCAAAACAGATATATCCTGACAAATAGAGGCAAAACGAGCAAGTTGGCTGTACCTGCGCATAACCACGAGACTTGCTGGAAGCCCCGCTCCTAAAGTTACTCAGCAGAAGTGCATATTCACAGGCACAAAGTGTGCAGTCACATTCTCTGTGCCAGCCCTGCTGTGTGCAGGGTGTCAGCAGCGCTTTGGTGGTGACATGCCATGTACACATCTGGGTGAAGTGCACCTGACAGGATGAGGGCAGTCCCATAAAACCCACTTTGATTTGCTTAATGAGCTGCTTATGGCCAAGAATGAAAGAAAGGAGCATGGCAGATACCAAATCTAGTAAGTGCTGTTAATGTTGTTTGCTAGCACGTCTTTATGGAATGATACCCAGAGGACATGATGTCCCAGGGGTATCTATACATGCTCCTGCTTCCTACCTGCAAAGTCCTAAAGCACCACCAGAGGGGAAGGGGCCAAGAGAAAGAGCCTGTTGGTCACATCATTAGGTGCCATCTAATTAATCAAAATAATAGTTTTAAAAATTACTTTCTAGAGCTGAGATGGGCCACCCCCAATTTCCCCTCTATTGCTACAGACCCTGAGATGCAGGTCAAACATAAATATTCAGATGTTCAACAACTCCACCCCTGCCAGTGCCAGGTCACATTTACAATCTCCATGTCACATTCACTCCCATTCACAACACAAACAATGGCTGAAATCCAACTTAAAAAAGGGCCTGTACCAGAGTCGTGATGCTCTGGGACCACAGGGCTCCAGCTGCTCACCCCAAAAATGCCAGGGGGGCTCATTAGCGCATAGTCCAGTCTTTTTCTATGCTGTTTGGAAGATGAACAAATCTCCTGGATTTACTGGTCTGAGTGGCTGATGTAACGAGCTCTGCGCAGCTTCTATGGGCCTGAGGCGCCGTGAAACTGCCGACAGCTACAAAGGTAATTTAACTGGTGTAAGTTTGAAGTGCAGTTCACATTAAGTACCAGTGGGTAGTAAAATACTTCTAATTATTCCCATGTCCCTAAGTTTTCACACCTCAATTTTTTTTAATATTCAATCCCTCTGTTTTCCTTTTTGGAGTTAATTTTTTTTTCCAGGCAAAAAGGAGCACAAATACAGTACGATACACAAACCGACACTATCTGCGATTTGGTTTACAAAATAGGCGGGTTTTGGGAATGGCATATACAACATACATTTTTATAAGGGACCATGTCAGACACAGCAGTTCTTTTCCCTCAACAAAAATAAGCATTGTTTGCTAAGTCTGTTTTTTCTTTGGCTAGAGAGAAGTTTTCAAAATTCTTCCTTTTTTTTCAGTTTATGCCATTTTCACAAAGTATTTTCTAGCTCCATGAACTGCCCAAAGCACAAGCCGCAAAAGCACAGAGCTGATGGATAGAGGACCAGGAGAAGTCTGAATGTGAACATGCAAGTTCAGTATCTGGTGAATTTGTCCCCAGGTGTCCCTGCTCACACTCAGCCAGCTTTAACACCAGCATAACAGCACTTTATGTCTATCACAACATTGTCATGAACCACAATATAGGCTCTACTCCTTTTCTTAAAGCACCAACTTCAATTCTTGCATATACATGAGATTCTCAGCATCTGTTATTTTTTTCCAGTTTCCAATTATTTTAATGTTCAGGCTTTTTAGTCTGCTTTTCAGTTAAACAGCTGGAAATACGCCCTCTAAAGGCATAGAGTTTGACATGGAGGGCTTTAGGAACGTAAAACGTGGCATGGGGTCTCATGGCCCATGCTTCCCAAATGCTTGAGGCTGACAAAGTGTTAATATTTTCCTGGCCTTACCTTAGTGTGTTATTGTGTTATTGTCAATTTTTATTCTGCTATTGAATATATGGCCTCAGGCAAGCATTTGCCCTCTTTGCCTCAAATTTTGAATCCATGAAATAACAAAGGAATTACAATAGTTTGACAGTTATGAAAACACATGACATTTATACTCATTTTACATAATGCTTACTTCTCAAAAAATGGATGCACTACCTCAAATTTCATGTTAATGTGCTGGACTATCATGGAAAACATCTCCAGAGGCAAACAGAAATAGTGTACAATTCATGGCAGGTGAAAACTTCACAGCATGAGGCTGTAGCAAACCCCTTGCATCTGAGGAAAACCAAATCATATTATACCAGGAGGCCAAATGAGCAAAAGAACGTTATCGCTTCATCTACTGAAAATTTCCTAAGCCTAAGGTGCCCCAAACACATTTATATGAATGATTTTAGACTAGATAGATGTCTTAATATTTAAGATGTCAGATGGAGTAATATGTAAGTAATTATGTTTTGCCTTTCATTCAGTCTTTGTCAGGGGTACAGACTGATGGCCCTGGAGATTGAAGGCTTCTGCCTAGATAGTGGAACTACCTGTTTTTAACACTATAAGTGCAAGCTTTCCCTGTCACACTTTCCCAAAGGGGCCAAAAAGCAGGACGGGTCTATTCAGTAGTTGAATCCTGTCTGGAAGAAGAGAGTCCTTGCTTTGGTAGTCTATGGAAATAAATTAATGTATGGAGTATTTACAGCTGGTTTCCAGGGCAGCAGTGAACTGGCATTGGTACAGAGCACAGCTTCAGTGAGTCTTATGAGTGCTGCCCATACTATGACTAGCTAATGCAAAAACTGTCACCACTGTGTGCCCCTACCTTTGCAGATCTACCCTGAACAGGCAGTCTGGGGTTATATCTACCCTGGGACAGGCAGGGCAGCAAATCTGAGACTGTCCCAAACCTCCTCTCAGCAGCAGATTTGTCTGAACTGAAGGTTTTGGCTCCTGCAGTGTGAAGGCAGTGGGAAAGCAGAGGGTGGAAAACTACTGATAAATGGACCAAGACACAGTGGTGACAAAGATGATTTGCCATTGGGAGCAAGGGAGGTACTGGTGGAGGCAGCAAGTCCTGGCTCAACATGACCTGGCAGTGTGCACTTGTGGCTCAGAGAGCTGCGTCCTGGGCTGCATCTCCAGCACCATGACTTGTTAGTCAAAAGGGGTGATTCTGCCCCCTCTTCTCCAACCTTGTGAGACCCCCATTGCAGTGCTGTATCCAGCTCTGGGGCACCCAGCATCAGAAAGATGTGGACCTCCTGGAGCACATCCAGAGAAGGCCACAGAGATGCCCCAAAGGCTGGAGTACCTCTCCTGTGAAGACAGGCTGAGAGAGCTGGGCTTGTTCAGCCTGGAGATGAGAAGGCTCTGGAGAGACCTTAGAGCAGCTTCCAGTATGTAAAAGGGTCAACAAGAAAGCTGGAGAGGGGCTTTTGACAGGGGCCTGTAGGGATAGGACAAGGAGGAATGGCTTTGAACTGACAGAGGGGAGATTTAGATTAGATATTAAAAGTTCTTCATTATGAGGGTTGAGAAGTTCTTCATTATGGTGCAGGTTGCCCAGAGAAACTGTGGCTGCCCCATCCCTGGCAGTGTTCAAGGCCGGGTTGGATGGACCTAGTGGAAGGTATTCCTGGAGACGAGGTGATCTTTAAAGTCCCTTCCAACCCAAACCATTCTGTGATTCTATTCTATGAAGTCAATCCACACCAAAGAAAAATGTAAGCATGAGAGTTTTCCTGCTTATCTGAACACAACTGAGCCCTGAGGATTCCCATAAGACTTTGCTTTCAGGAAGCCAGCTGCTTCCCTGGCAATCTCCACCCTCCTGGAAGGTGCACCCCATCATCGCACAGCATGGACTGGCAGAAGCCAGCAGCAAGCTTCTGGCCCATGAGACAGGGAGACCTTTGTCAAATCCATCTATGAGTTTTCCCAGTGTTTAATACAGGCCTGGATGGCTTTATGTGCTGCCCAGGGTGCCCACCAAAGCCAAAACAGGAATGAAGTCCTAATTCTTTTTGAGGTGATGGGATACTCAGGCTGACCTCAGCAGCAGTCTGGAGTCAGGAAGGAGAGACTTTTGCTCCTAATCTACCACTGTAACCATGCTCCAGCGACGCCTGTACTTACTGCCTATTCATACAACAGCACACATTTAAGTTTAAATTCAGTGCAGAACACAATTCACCAGCTAGCCATTAACAGTGCTACATATGGATGTTCAAATCAGGTTTACGTAACCAATAGCAAGGCTACTACTATCTACTCACTGGAGCAACCATTAAGATGAACGAACATCACAATTTTATCTGTTCACTTTCAGCTGTTGCCAGCCTTGTATGGTTGTGAAGAGCCTGCAAAGGCCACTCAGCAGTAATACTTGACAATTCTGCTTTAATTTACCCAGCCTCCATCCTCCCTATTAAAGAATGCCAGTTATTTGCAGTCATTTGTGAAAATGTGAATATGCCACATGAAGGGAATGAAACCATTTCTCAAACTCCTGCTCCAGCCTTGCAAAAATTAATTAATCCTGTAAAAAAAAGAAAAGTGTTTCATTGAACTGCACGATATGAAAATGCATTTCTTCCATAAAATCAGAAACACGCTGCCCCATGCTTTCCCTGCCCATACCCTGGTTAGTTTGCCCTCTCCTGACAGATCCCATTCCATATGTCACTATTACCTAATTGAATTAGCAACAGCTCACAGTAAGTAATAGAAAGGAAAAACTTCACAGTGTGATGAGCAGACTTTTACAAGTTGGCATCATAACAGTAGAAAAAACCAGAAACCTCTGAGAAATACCATTAAGAATTATCAAAATATCTTTGGGTCTCACATGCCAGAGCTGCAGCTACAACCGCGCACATGCATCGCATTTTGCTGATCTTGAGGCTTGTTAGTGGGAGCACAGCTGTTTTCTCCGGGAAACTGTCAGCCTCTTGATGTAATACTGACTTGGTGGGGAGAAGCTGCTTTAATTACCACCTGGAAATAAACAGCAAGTGTTTACAAGCGGCAATAGGCTCTCCCCTGGGGAAGAATACAAAGCTTTCTTAACTCTTTAGTTCTGTGACCCTGGTATTTATTTACTTCTGTTTCTATTTGCACAAAGCCTGGGAGTGGCAATGGATGTGGCTTAGGACTGGCCAATACAGAAGCAGCCTAAATGTCAGTTGACATGAAGAGTTGATAACCTCGGGCTGAGGTACAAAGCAAACCAAGTGCAGCTTCTGCATGATCAGTTTTAATGTTCTAACTTGGTGGCACTCTCAGCATGCAGCATATTCATCCCTGAACAAAACAGGTCAGGAGCACAAGCATCTGATTGGAAAGATCTATATCAGATACCAGTGCAATTACAGGCTCCAAGCACCTGAAATGCAAAGGAAACCAAATCACACCTCACTTACAGTTGCACATCCGAGATATTTCTCCAAGAGCTGAAGGATACCTACCAGACACGTGAGGGTTTTGCTTTATCTCCAAGTACTGGGGAACTTGAAAGACTGCTAAGCAAGAGCATGTTAACCAGTCCATAATCGCAGCAAACTCACCATATGGTAACTGGAAATATAAGGACACATCAACCTCAGTGATGCTGGATACACATTGCAAATTCTTTTGTGCCTTCCTCTGCATTCCCAACAGGACAACAAAGCTGGCAGTTAAGTAGAGGCAAAAGAGTCAACTAGAAATGCGTAGCAAGAATCCAGAACTACCTAAGATTTTTCATCTGCACAGTAAGGAAGGATGTGTGTGCTATCTGTGGAGACCACCACATACCACCTATTCCAAAGCAGAATAAATTATCCTTCAGAGGAGGCTTGCTATCCTCAACAACTAGATTGTTACTTCAGACAACTAATTTACTACAAGGCATCGTAGTTCTGGTAAGTTAAATAGCATTCTCAAGAATGTCTTATATGATTAGGTATTCAATATGTGATTCCTATGGCAGCACTGCAAGTTTAGAGGCTCTTCAGGGTTACCCATATTAGAAAACTGAGAATATAACACCAAAAGCTAAAAACATAACACAGGCCCTAAACCAGCAAGACTTTAAATACCTTCTGAGGCCAATGACATTGCAGACTGAGTTTGCCATTGTGAATTTCTGATACCCAAACAGCTACAGCTCACAAAGAAAAGGGTTAGTGTGAAAGTTGGCCCTGTTTCTGCAGCAGCATCACTGCTACACTCTCTAGAAAGCCAAATACACTGCTGGGGCAGTGTGTGTGCTTTAATAGGAATGCAAAGTGGTGTGGGAAGAAAGGGAGAGAGCCAAGCAGCTGGCTTCAATTAATCACCAGCTCTTGTGGAGGCTGAGAGGATGACTCTGGGGTTGTGAAGACAATACTTCATAGGCTGAGGAGAGAGACTGGGAGGAGGTGGGTGGTGTGGGTAGGCTGTAATGGTGTGGGGCAACCTCAGGGCATGTTTGTGAGGCATATTGGGGAGCAGCAGTGGGGGAGCAGGAGAATAGCTCTGCAAATAGTATCAAGCCAACAACTAGATAAATACGGCTATTGTGGTTTAGACTTCAGGAGAGTTTGGAGGGGGTGGGGGTTGATAACTGTAGTTATTATAAATGCTGTTATTTTGTGGGTTTTCTTTATTTTCCCATCTTCAAGTTCTCTTTTTTTTTCCTTTGTAGCTGATTCACCCTTGTTTGTTCTCAGGGGCTCTGCTAGCAGTGGGATAGCTGATGTAGCTGAACTCTTAACAGTTCCACATGTGGGAGAAATACTCCAGCTGCTACTAAAAGCAGCATTTATGACTGTGCTTTTAAGTGTGGTTTTGGAAGCACAGGTAAAACCGTATCTGTCTAAGACTGTGCTTCCCATTCCTGTCTCTTTTGCAACCAAATGAGACCCCTACCTCAGAAAGAACATATTTTCTCTGTGTAAATAACACTGCACTTCCCTAAAGGCCTGTCTCTACCCTATGTAAATAAAATCACAGCCCCTCCAGGCCTGTCAGTGCTAGGCATTAATGAGCCTGCAAAATTGTTCCTCCTGTCATTTGATTTGGCAGTGCAGATGCTTAAGTCTCTCAATGTGTTACTCAGAAAGTTTGGAAAATGTAAAGTATGCCTGAGAGAAATGCCAAATCCCTTAACTCATGGGGGAAGCGTTCATATAACTTAGAGCAGAAAAAGCGCTCTCAGTGGTGTTTACTGTGTGCATTAAAACTTTCCAGTTGTTAAGAACTGGCTATATCTGTACAAAAGCTGTCTGCTAATACATAGAAGCACCCAGACAATAGTAAAAATGGTGAGTTTCTGCAAAGTCCCTGTGTGCAGGCCAGGCAGAGCACATCTATATGCAACACCAAGGCAAGATGTTGCTTTTATTATAAAACTAGTAAAAATTTGTCACAATCTATGCCAAAATGGAAGCGAAGATTTTCAAAAATCTTTGTTAAGGGTATCTTAACTGAAAATCAAACCCATGGCTGTATACCAGCACTGCCCACTGACTTCCGTCCCAGCCATGCCAAGAAGAGATGGGATGGATTATTCGTACATGTGGGAAGAGTTAAATTGCTCAGTGCAGTGGTGGCTGAGGGCTGGTGGTGTCCCTCCTCCAAGGCCTTTGCACTTGGAAGAGATCTGGAGACCGAGAACAGTACAGGTAAACTGGGATCCAGGTCCTCAAGTCTGAGGGATGGGGCTTAGCTGGAAACATCTCCCCCAGCTAGCAGAACAGCTGGCTTGCATCTGCTTTTTCCTTCATCTAACTCCCTTCTGTCTCAGGATAGTGGTAACAGGGTGGTCATCCCCCACAGCTTGTGTGGACACCAAGGTGATCTGCCTGCATCGTGCCACATTGCGCTTGTCTGGTACAAGGCCCTACATGCTGAAGCAATGATGTTTAAGAAGGAGCTAACTACAGCAGTGCTCGGGCTGCTGGTCAATTTACTCGTCTGTGATTTCAGTGTGAAATTGGGAAGTACTCAATTTCCTTACCCGTTTTTGTACAAGCTTGAAAGAAAGTGATGCAAGTGTGAGCAATGAAAGGCTGGAAGGGATCTCTCCCAGATTCTGCTCCAGGCAAACAGACCTGAGTTCTGTTTCCACCAGCTAAGGGACAGAGCAGCACCTGATTCTGGCGTCTCATTCACCAGGTGCCGTTGGGCAGGACCCCAGCGGAGACTTTGGGATTTCAGCTCCAAAGCATCTGGCTCCCTCTTGTGCTTCCCGTGTTTATGGCAAGAGAGGTTGCACGGGATGAAGTCCACGCCGTGGAACGCACTGGCGGAGATGGCCCTTGCTCATCTCTTTGTGTCCAGTTGGAGAAGCGGATCACATCAGTAGCTGTTACTTAAGACCTGACCCGATATGGACCCTCTCTGTATTCTGGTACCCTTGAGTGTGCAGGAAATACGAAGCTATTCCAGGATCAAGCTAGGGACTAGGGTATGAAGAACCATAGGCATTACACACAGCCAGCTGCTTACATCTTGATCATGGATGAGTTGTGACTGTCAACCATAGCTTCTGCCTTGGAGAAAATCCACCCTTCCTCTGCATGATTCAGTCCAAGTGACAGCACTGCCATCTGTACGTGCAACGCTCAGCATGCAATGTGCTTCCTCCTTCACAGTGTTAGGAATTTACAGAGTATGAAGTTATTTCATCTGTTTTTTCCAGTATTTTATACAGCTTTTTTTTGGTAAAGTACTCTGTGTAGCAGGTCCTGATCTATACTATTCCTTTTACAAAGGTGGTAGTAGTAACAAGAGGTGAAATCCACCTGAGAAATGGCTTTAATGCAGTGCTCCAGCAGCAGTGGCTGCCTGCATTAGAAGTAGTGCTTCTTCTTAACTGAGTTACTTTTACAAGGTTTCTTTAAAGGTCATTAATGGGTGTCAGGAGACAAAGCAAAGCTGTGTTAGCTGAAGCAGAAAAAGGACTTGCTTTCCAGCAGATGTTCTGCAATCCTCTGTAGCTAAGGAAAAAGTAACTACAACCAGATTAGGTGCTGTTGATTCTGAATGTCTGTGCAGTTTTGACTTATTTTTCCTTGTGTGTTTTTTGTTATTTTTTGTTGAGTTTATTTGTTTAAATCATAATTAAAATGAATATTTTTGTTATTCTCTTAGATAAGTTGTATGGGCAGCCTGCTGCAGAAATCAGGGAAGACTCCCATCCTCTAATGGTAGGTGACAAAGGTAATGTATCTACATGTGATATTACTATGCTCTTAGTTTAAAAGAGAAGGATGGAAAAGGTCTTTTCATTAGGAACTGTAGCTGATTAAGGGGTAGAAGCCCAGAAGACAAAAACCGAGTTATTTTTAATTAAATTGGATAGAAGCCACATATTCCATAAACAGCCACCAGCTGTTTAAATGCAAGCTAAATGCAAGGGAAGAAGTCACCACAGAAATGTTGTGCAACGGAGAAGGAATTTCCCCAGTGCTCACTTGGCTCTGATCTACAGCTGCTCTTCTCTTGCACAAGATGTGCAACACAAGACGACTGTGTGTATTTGTTTATGGGAGGCCCCTGAGAGCCAAACCGGAGCTAAGTGAGCACCTCTGCTCCTCCGGATACACAGCCTGCTAAATTCATCTCCTCTCTCCTGGTGGGAGCACGTCCCCATTCGACCCCAGCTGGCTGCAGGTACTCTCACCCTCTGGTTGATGACCTCATCACCCTGATGGCTGATGACTATTGTCTGTTTTCATCTGAAGTTTATGCGTTTGAATCTCCAGTGTGTCCAGATGAAGATTTAAGCCTAAAAGTTGTCTTAAAGAATGAGTTATTTGCTAGTAATGCTGTTTGGTTTTGTGTTTTTCTTTGTAAAATAAGACACATGGCTTCCAAAAGCAGCAAGTGCTTCTTCCTTAAGAAAATGTCATGAGGGCATTGCAGTCTTTCAGATGTGACAGGTCTTTTGTAGTCTGCTTTTTTAACAGATGCACAGAGAAAGTTTCAATGCAACCCAAAGGTGGCAGAGGCAGTTCTGATGACAACAATTAAACCTGCAGGAAGGGATTTTTTTTCCTGATGGAACAACCTCCTTCCTGCAGGAATTGAATAATTTTTTACATTGCATAATTAGATGCACAGGTACAATGGAGAGTAAAGGTGGCTTTGTCCTCCCTGTGCTTTCTGTCGGTGATGGTGAAAGGACTCCAGTCAATCATTCCCCCTCCATCCACCTCCCCCATCCCCTCCGGTCAATCTCGGAGATTGCTTTTGCCTCCAAATTGTGTATTTCGCTGCTAAGGGATGTCAAATTTTCCCTCAAAGCCTCAGCTTTTCAGGTGACAGAAAATGGTGTTTACCCCACTAACCATAGCAGGGTGCTGCCAGGAAGTGGGCTCAGGTTCTGCTGCTATTTGTGACCTTTTCAAATTATTCTTTATTTTTTACGCTGTGTCAGTAGGACTTGTATCTTAAGTCAAAATTAGGCTTTGTATTTTTACAACATGAACTGTTATGTAACCTCCTCCGGCGAAGGGCAGCGAGCATTGGAGCAGCAATAAGGACAAATACCTTGTTGAGGTCCCACGAGCAAATTCTCTCTTCAAATTAAAAGGCAAACTTGATGCTGAGAATACAATAGCTTAGATCTAAGAATAACATCTGATATGGTTTCCCGGGTATTTTCCAATATACACAAATACAAAATGCCTTTCCCAAGTGGAGTTTAATAGATACAGCAATGCTTTGTTTGCCATAAAAATTACCAGGACAATGAGAGCTGGCCATGTCTCTTACCAGACCTACTACTGATTTGTTTTGTTGTATTTGGTTAATATTCATGGTAATGACAAAATCGGACTTTCATTTTTTTTTTTCTAAACATTTATTGTTTTCCATGGTATCTACATTGTGAAGGAAGGAACGAATACATGTTTTATTTATGATGTTATTCTGCTAAAATGCTGTTTATATTTTTACTGCAAATATTTGTTTATCCTGGTAGATCACAGCTTTTTTTTCTGTTACAGAAAGCAGGTTCCTCTGTGGGCTTAAATCTTAGAGTAACTCAGTCACTGGCCATACATGCCACAGACTTTCTACCACCACTAGTGTAAAGACCCTGTCCTGCCTTGTCCTTGCATAGCTACAAGGAACCATCAAAGGTGACAAAGTTGAGGTGTTTGTGGCCGATATCATTGCAAATATGACATGGAAAAGTAGCCCCAGAAAGCCTGGAGCATGACAATAGCTACTACTTGCTAATTCACCCTGGATCCAGTCCCTATTTACTAGGCACTCCATAGAAATCAAAAACAAAAAAAAACACAACAAAAAACCCCAAACCACCAATGCAAAGCTCTTTTTGTCTAAAGAAATTACATCCTCGGTATGAGACCAGAGACACCGGATAGGAGAGCACTTGGAAACAATGAGTCAATGCTGGCTGGTGGGTGCAAGGGAAAGACCCCAGCACTCAGCAGCTGGGCACTGCCAAGGACGCAGTGGCAAAGGGGTACTTGACAAATGGATCTGAAGAGGAGCTGTTGCAGCTAAACCAGGATTCAGCAACAAAATTGTATTCATCTGTGATGTTTTCATGATTTTAAGACACTAAGATTCTGACTGAAAATCGCTCAGGAAAAATGAGTTGCTTGCTAGGCAGTAAGATCTGAATGACACCTGTGCCCATGCTGCAAACTGTTATGTTGTCAAACTTGACTCAAAAAGTGATGCTCAGCCAGTAGTTATCAGTCAGGATTCAAACTAACACCAATGCCACTGTTTTACCAGTCCAGCTCTAAACATTTATAGTAGTGAATAGGAAGTACTAATGCTGTGAATCAGAAAAAGAGAACAGAAGCCTCAAGGGACACCTTATCACCGTGTTCCAGTAAAGAGTGGCTACAAAGAAGATGGAGATTCCCTTTCAACAAGGAGCCACATAGAAAAGATGAGGGGCAATAAGTACACAGTACTTCTGGGGGAGATTCTGGAAAAAAAAAAACATGCTATTGCTTTTATGAAAATAAACATACTTATTTTTTACTGTCAAGAACTTCCACTACCATCTTCTAAGGTCTTTTTCAAGACATGACAAGCCTGTATATTTAATAAGCATTTCATCCCCTCAAGCATCAAAGCTGTATCTTCTTCTTGCATCCCAATGACAAGAACTTGCTTTTGCAGATAAAGCCAACAGAAACAGGCCACTACTCCTGTTTTCAGTGGTCATCTCCCTATGCACAGAAACATGACTTCAGTGCAGTATTTTGTACCAGGTTGGCTTACCCAGCTTTGTCAGTCAGACTTCTTATGATAATGAGAACTCTTAAAAAAAATTGCCTTTTCTCATCCTGTGCTCTCTGATGACAAGAGAATGAAAGTGCATACGCCCAGAACACATCTAACAAAGGAAAAAGGAGCTGTATCTGGACAGAAGAGGCCTAACTTCTTCAGTCTCTTAAGCTCAGAAGAGATACAGAGATAATTTACTTCCTGTTCCAAACTTCATCAGGAGGAACAGGCTTGTTCACCCTCAGATGCAGACTGTCCAACCTGTGAGTGGGAGCAATGTGACAGATCTTTAGTGACACAGATGTGCACAGGTATAGTCTGTACAAGTACAGCATGTAAGCAACATAAACACTAGCTTTCTACCTGCTGCGAAACAGGCTCTGAATCTCATTCCTCGCTTTCTTTATAAACTCAAATACCTCAGAAGGATTTCCTATAACATCAATGTGAGTATCATAAAAGATGATCAAAACATGAGGGTAATGGGGTTTCACACTTTCACACGCCCTCCTATATCTCTGCTTTTCATCTCTGGTGTGTTCCTTGAAGTCAATCCTCTCCTTACGCAGAGTTTTATGGAGTTTTATAGACCAATTTTCAATTTTCTCTTTGACTTGTAATGCCTGTCCAGCATCAGACCTACTTCCAGCATTCTCAATATATAGTGTAGTTACATCACCATCAGTGATGTCAAAAATCACAGTGTCATCACTTACTATGAATGTCCTGGGAAAAAAGGACTTCATGTAGCGATATATATCTGTGTCAAGAACAACCACCTGTTTTTCCACACCATGAACAAAATTACTCATCTCCGTGGTAAGTCCATGCTGCTGTTGCCTCCTTCTTGGTCTCTGGTGGGATGTACCTTTTTCTCTTTTGTCCTTCTCTGAAATGGATTTTGCTTTTAATAAGAGAAAGTCTCTTAGCAATTTGATATCTGGAAATGACCCTTGAACAGAAATATGCCCACTGGATTGCAAAGGACCAAAGCTCAAATCTGTACTCTTTTTCATTTCTTGTATCAGATCTTCTAAAATGAATTGTTCTTTGAAAATAGACATATCGAGGACACATGTGACAGAGCTGAAGACCTAGAATTTTGAATTGGATAAGTTAAGTAACGGTTAAGATAGCAATGGAAGTACAACTAGATAAATTATGAAAGAGCTTACATTTTCAGAGAAGCGGGTTACTTCCAGCGGGTAGTATCTGGAGAACCTCTTGTCCTCTAGTCGATGTTCATCCTTTTTTAGAACACTCTCTACAACTGAAGAGAAAGCCAGATTCATGCAGTAGGATAATGCATTAATGCAGGTCTGATGGCAGAACATTTCATGGGTATTTTTCTCTTGATGCTTTCCCTCACAATGTTGCAAACGTACACATAGGTAATTCACTATTTTTGCCTAATACTTTATGATTAGCCAGTACTGTTCAGAGAGAGAGGCAGAAGCCTGTCTTCTTAGAACATTAATTAGCAGAGATTTATTCTCAAATGCCTGATGACAAAAATTCTATCTGTTATGCATGGTATAAATTTATTCCTAAAAGCAAACATAACAAACACTTTGCAAGAAGCCTGTTTAGAGGAAAAAAAAAAAAAAGAAGAAAAAGGAGAGAAAGAATTAATTCTATCCCAGTCAAAACTAGGAGAGCCATGACTCCAAAGAAGAGAAATACAATCCTAAAACTTTGGCTGACTAAAAGAGAGGTGTTAGTCTCTCAGTTCTATAAAATCCTAGTACCAGCAAACAATTTAAAACAATTTCTTTTAGGATTAACATTCTAGGGCTAATTCTTTAGGGGGCATCTGTATTTTCTATAGTACATTCATCTAACTACCTTTTTGGTCTTCAAAAGTTACATATGCAACTCCTTTTTTGTCTGTGGGATACATTACGTCCTCCACATCTCCACCGTTGTTCTTTGACATTTGGAAATGAATTGTCAGTATGTCGGTCATGACATCATTGTGCAGAAGGCCATCTGGAACACCAGCGATGACAACTGTCCTTGCTGATTTAGCAGCTTGTCCTGTCGCCTGCACACAAGAGACACGGCACACCATAAATGCACGGAGTCCCGGTGACCTCCCACAGAGGTTACCCAGATTCACACCCATTGCTGAAGGGACTCCCCTTCCCTTTGCATAAGCAACCTGTTCATTTACTGAGCAGTTTAGAAGACTGATGAATCAGATTTCAGTGGATACCAGCCTCCCTTAGGCACCTTTACAGTACAGCGCAGTACGAAGTAGCCTGACTCTTAATTGTAATTTACGCCTTCTCAGTATCTTCTTAAAGCAGTAAAAATTAGAACTAAATGTACCAGTTTTTCAAATGAAAGGTCCAGTGTCACACTGACGACGTAGTTTCTTCTTGATTCTTCTACTATTCAAAATCTGAAGAGAATGAAAAATTTTAACTGCACTTACTGTTCAGTAAAGATTGTCTTTTCAGAGGGGAAGGGTCAGATTCAGACTGTACTTGTTAAATTCATGAGAGCTGGGATCTAGGGTTGTGTTCTGACTCCTCTCTCTCCACTTATTAAATGGATAATTGTTAAATTGGAAGAACATAATCCCAGTCATCTGAGACTTGCAGTGCATAAAACAACTAGCACCACACATGATTTTCATCAGAGCCAAACCTCCTAATGCTGCAAACATGAAACCCATCCTAAATAGGATTTGCATTCATGTCTTGTTAAGAAAAGCATATTTTCTTTCCATTCTCATTACGCAGACATAAACAGTAATACTTCACTGGGAATATCATGGCACAATTACTGTAAATAGTGGAACACTGAGTAAATTTTGTAACAGTTCATTGACTTTTTGGAAGAAAGAAAATAATTTAGTATATCTGCATGGCAGCATTCACAGGAATGAACTGTCAATAACTTCAAAGTGACTGCACTCATGGTCAGCCACTCCCGCTAAATTCTTTGGACTTCTCTTACAAAGCTTCTTCTAGACTCTGGGCTGCATAAAATATTAGAGCCAGCACAGCAATTACAAAGCCTGCAGAATGCGCTGCCAGGGGCGAATGCTCTATTGACATGCGTCAAAAGCCTTGTGGACCACCACCACAGTGTTTCTGAAGAGACAGACTCAATGAGACTGCGCAACCAGGGGAGCTTTTAATTCATAAAGACATGGGGCCTTTTTTTGTCACCATCAAACTTAAAGAGCCAGAAGCTTTAATTATATTAGGCAATTATTTTGGTGGTAATGTTCGTGTGAAAGCAAGTTTCTGCACTAACGAGACAACATGAAGAGAATATAAACAGGGTGCTCCCAAGATTGATGGAGCTATAGGCAGGATTTTCTCACGCTTCACACAGCCGATGCAGCCTAAGCATGAGAGGGAGCACTCAGCTGCCAGACAGCATCTTGCACCTTGCCAGCTGGTATTTTGGAGCAGCACTCATGCCTACTATTGGGGTTAGAAAAAAATCCACATGAACACACAGTTTGTTTGTGTTGAATCACTTCCAAGACAAGTCTGTACGCAGTGGCTGTTGCTAGATAGAGCTGCACAGCTGCGGGGGGTGCCTCAGGGACACAGGCAGGCGGGTAAGGGAGAAGAGCCCTGCAATGCTGGTCACTGGTGACCACAGTGCCTTGTGCATGGCCAGTTCTTCCCTGTGAGGGTAGTGAGATGCTGGCAGAGGCTGCCCAGAGAAGCTGTGGCTGCCACATCCCTGGCAGTGTTCAAGGCCAGGTTGGACGGGGTTTTGAGAAACCTGGTCTAGTGGAAGATGTGCCGGCTCAGGGCACACGGTTTGGAACTGGATGAGCTTTAAGATCCTTTCCAATTCAAACCATTCCGTGATTCTATGACTTGCCATTTCTTGGCATATCTGCTACACGTATCAACACTGACAAGAGATAACATGAAGACTTACCTATAGACCTCATAGGTTCTCACTGTTATTAAAAAACATAAATAGTAATACTAATGACAGGGAAATCGGACCTGATGCTACCATTAAATAACTTGAGGGTCAGGGCACCAGGCCATGGCAGACAAGACATTTCTTCCTGTGCGGGAACTGAGCGAGGGACAGACAGGGTTCACTCGCCTCCCCAGCGCTGCCATTACTTTTAACCCTCTGAGGCTTTTAACAAGCGAAGCAGAAGGCTGCTCTCTGCGCCCTGGCTGGCGGGTCCAAGCCGTGCGGGGGTGGCGGGGACTGGAGAGGACAGCGGGAAGGCCAGCGCCCTCCTCATAGCCCTTCTCCGAAGCCTCCCGGAGCGCGCCGGCCCTTCCTCCCGGAGGGCCCGGGCCCGGCCCCGGCCAGGACGATGACGTTCCTCTGGAGGCCTGCCCGCGCCCTCTCCCGCCGCCAATCCCAGCACTTGCCATGGCTGTCCCTCCGCCGAGCTGAGGCTTCCGCTGATGTCCGGGGCGGCGGAGAGCGGCTGCCTCTGAGCACCGCCCGTCCCGGCGCCTCCCGGGCATCGGGCTCTCGACCTGCCCCGGCCGAGCCGAGAAATCGAAACTACGGGCCCCGAGTCCCGGAGCCCCGCTGCGGGAAGGCCTCCCCCGCGCCGCCTCGCGGCCGCCGCTGGAAAGCCCGTGCAGGAGCGGTGTCCTGATTCTCACCATTGGCGGCTGGAAGCCCCGGTATCCAGCGACGCTTCCTCGCAAGGCAGCGCACCCTGACCGGCCTGCGTTATCTGCTCCTGCTGGTCCTTATCCCACTGCCTCCATGCTCCCTGCTGCGCTCCCACACAGAAGGCTCATACGCCAGGTGCCCCCTCACGGCGAGGCACGGGTAGGCACAGGTAGGCACACAGGCACGGCGACACAAAGCCCTTGTACACCTGGACCGGTATACCCACGGCGGCATCCGAACAGTCCCACACCAGGGCTGACCGGCTGACGCCAGCGACACGTAGGTCTGGCTCATGGTGGAAGCTGCAGCTATGAAAATATCAAGGGTTTGTATGTAATACGGGTATAAAAAAGTCACAGTTCTTCAAACTTCCAGTCAAAGGTTAATTCACTCCAAGTAGGTAGAAGAAAGGATATCACCATTTCTAGAAAATCACCTAAACTCTGTACTCTCGTTTCTCATAATTAAAACTAGCCTTTTTGTGGCACCACCGCTGCTTTGAAATTTAAACAGTATAACCAATTCATCAGAGAGAAAAACAACACGTTTACAAAGCCTGATTGTCTTAAAATGTTACTTGATTTTATGTACTTAAAACGTGTAGCTTCTCACTACTCCCCCATAATGTGATACCTTATAAGAATTTTAAACTTCTTCCCTTTTTAAGGATTTATTACTCAACATTTTTCAGTGAGGTACAGTTAAAATGCATGACATTTTTTACTTTCATCAGTTTCCTCTCCTCTCTTTTTAAGTCATCTGAACTTACCAACATTTTTAAGGCTGTGTCATGCAAAAGTATGCAATCTCCGCAAATACTTCAGTACTACTACCATTTTTATTGTTATTTCATAAATGTCAGATATCAATCCCTGATTTTGCATGCACTAAACAGTAAGAGGTGCTACAGCCACATGTATCTCACCCAACACTAAACTCAGAATCGGCTGTGGTACTAGCAGCCTTGGATTTTCCCATACGCAACGTATTTATTGCCTACTAATAATTTCTCTAGAATAATGATACCTAAGGTGTGTTTGTAGTGCTCTTTCTGCACTACTTCGGCATTGTGCTTTTCCTGCACACTAAAATGTCAAATACTTTGAAAATAAGATATTTTCAATGTTAGACCCAGGCTACTTTGAAGTTAACATTATTGTTGCCAAACCGTTTCAGCTGCCAAGGGTAGCAAATAAAAACGGCAACAGCATTAAAAGAAAAACATTCCTCTTTGGAAAAGAAATCTTCCTCTGACTTTGCACTTTCATTTTATTTCAAAGATCTTTCAGAATGATAACTGAAAGGAAGAACTGGAAACGAAAGGAGGGGCTTTATACACTCAAAAATTAATTTGTCCTAAACTCTGTGTGCTTTTTTCCATCTGATCTCCCTCGACACCCGCCCGCGCCAGTGGCCTGGCCAGCTGCCCACACCAAAACACATACCGCAGACGGAGTGTTCACTGCTTCCACATCATTTTTTGCAAAGCAATCTGGTTTTGATAAAGAATCATCTCAATTTTTAACTCTAAAGTAAGCAAAGCCATGAATAAAAGTAAGGAAAGATTTAATTGCAGAAACAAATGTTAAAAACAAACAATAAACCAGGCTATTAACATACGGAAGCTCAGCACAATTTGCATCAGATGCTAGGAGAAGTAACAGTGTTTCAGCAGCTAAAAGCAATTACTGCTACAGCATTTCTTATAAGGTGCAATTTCTTGAGTGAATCTGTGGTTATTTTACACTCTACATTTCCCTTTTTCTAGTTTAATTCTATCACTCATTTGGCAATGGAGATTTTATGTAATTACAAGGTAACTGTTTTCAGGTATTTCAGTTATGGTGGCACACAGCAATCTAAGCAGGACTGGAGTCCTGTTAGAGCTACTATCTGAAGCTATGGCACTTCAGAAAAGCAGTTCTGTGAACAAGCATTTGATTGGGATTGCATATGGCTTTTATAACAAAAATGTAAGATTAAATAGATTTATCCCACTTTGGAGTATGGGAACTATCTAAAATTTGCAAGATGCAAAACCTGCAAATTTACAGCACAAGTTTCAAGTGCTGTAAAGGCTTTTTCTGTGACTTTGATAAGGAAACTCTAGAACACAAAGCAGTGAGTTTTACTGAATTTCTATGCTGAGTCTGTGCTGTTACACAAATCAGGTAGTTCCTTTTTTTTCAAGTATACATATCAGAACTTTAAAGCACAATGTCTGCATAACTTCCTATGCCTCTGATGAAACAAAACAACAGAACTTTCTGAGATCAATTACATCTTCCTATATGGCATTCTAAGTGTCCTCCTCAAAACAAACCCATGTTGCTCCTTTTGATGCATATTTGATTTTCTCTATTTCCCCACCATTATTACTAGGCTTTTGAAAATGGATTTTAATCATGTCCTGCACACTTTCCTCATCATCTTCCATCTCTTTAATTCCTTCCAACAGAATGGTCTTCTTAGAAATCCCACAATAGAGCTATTGAGGAAAGAAAAACATGTATTACACATCAGCTGTTGCACATACATCGAAAGGAGCTGAGAGATACTGGAAATAAACATATCTGTGGTCAGGTATGGCTAGGATTATTTATTACATTTTAAGACTTTGAACAGCGGGTTATATTTCTGTCACTTAAAAGAGCAGGAGGACTCTTTGGTATGATGCTGAGTTCAACAGGCAATGCACCTGTCTCCTTAACTGGTGTGTCCTACACTCCTTAGTGCATGCACACATTGGATTTGAAGATCTCTAGATTTGAAGATTACTCTAGACAGCATTGCTCCATAAAAATCCATGCCAATACATGATACACACCTGCAAAGAATTCTGTTGCATCTCCTAAATGTGCACACCCTAGTCAATGCTTTAATTATAAAGGCCTGGTTACATACAAAATACTGACTTGATTACAATGAATGAATGAATGAATAAATGAAAGAAAAATGAATGAGCAAATGCTTTCTAGAATAACAAGGGTGTCTGCTGAGACTTTCATCAAGGCATTCTCACTAGGGATGAACATGACAGTGCTTTGTGACTGAAAAAACATTGTTGTGTCTACTATTAACCTACTTCACAAACAATTCAGTATCTGCCTCCTGTCTAGCACAGACATTATGGTAAGTAATACAATTTGATTGAGGAAAGACATGCACATCCTTTTAAAATTATAGCTTTCACACTGCAAAACATAAGATTATAACCAGAGCATCATATTGCAGACTCAGACTTGCTACTAAGTTTCACAAATTGCATGACACAAAAGCTTCTGCAGTCCTCAGAACTGAAAATTCTGCTTATATCTTGCATTTCCCATGCATCTGTTCTATTTAGGACTCAATTCTTTTACCTGAAAGTTCTCCAATTTTACATAGGTGTCTGGGGAAACAGGAAGCCTATATGACGTTCCATTTACAACAAAAGGATATTCAGTACATCTCACAAAGCTGTTAGCTGCTGTAATGAAGAATCAGAAAAAGAGAAACAAGAGTAATATAATTTAAAATGCATTTTATAAGAGTATCAACAGACTAATCCTTCTTATGTGGATTTAGAAACTAATATATCATAGCACACTTGCAGATTCTTCATATGCATTTTGCAGAAAGTTTACATGGCATTTCCAAAAAAGCAAAATCATTAAATACCCACAGAATCTAAAGCAGCTGTTCTAAATGGATGTGGCTCCACTAATCTTCAAAGAATTTAATACAGTTGGGCAATCTGAATGCCTGTGTAACTTCATTGTCATGAAACAAGCTAAAATCAAACACATTTTCATCGTTTTCTTTTTTGCAATGTGCTTAGCAATGCAAGGAAAAAAGAGGGGTTTGACAAAGTTAAGAAAGAAATAAAGCTCACAAACTATGTATCAGGTCATAAAATCTTGGAATCAACTAGGTTAGAAAAGACCTTTAAGATTACCAAGTGCAACCTTTACCCCAAGACTGCCAAGTCCACTACTTAACCACATCGCTAAGGGCCCCATCTATATGGGTTTCTGAACACTTCCAGGGAGGGTGACTGCACCACTTGCCTGGGAAGCCTTTCCGTGAATAGATTTTTCCTAATATCCAGCCTTCCCTTGCACAGCTTGAGGCCATTACCTCTTGCCCTATCACTCATTACTTAGGAGAAGAGATCAGCCACCTCCTCACACCGTCCTCCTTTCAGGTAGTTGTAAAGAGCAATAAAGTCCCCACCGAACCTTTTCTTCTCCAGACTAAACAACCCCAGTCCTCTCAGCCATTCCTCTTAAGACTTGTGCTGCAGACCCTTCACCAGCTTAGTCGTTCTTCTCTGGCCCTGCTCCAGCACCTCAATGTCATTCTTAAGTGATAAAACACTGCTTTTACAGATGTGTGAGTGAACCCACATGTTTTTCCTGATCTGCTTAACTCTCCATGGGAAGAATTTGCTACATTCAGTGGTTAAGTTAACACAGAATATAATACAGAATAGAATGCAATGCAGAATGGACAGTATGGCCTCTACATCTGGCCAACAACATATTACGTACTATACCTCCAGGTCTGAGGAACGTAATAACAGCTGTTCTAGACTGCTTGTCATAGTTCACGTTTTCAACTTTTCCTCCTCCCTGTTCAGATTTGTAGAAATTCAGTTCTAATTTGTCTCTCATCCAGTCTTCAGGAATGGATAGTTCAGGTACTTCTGAAACATTAAACTTCTTTCCAGAAATAGTGACATGGAGCTAAAAGAATATTTGTTTTTGTGCACTTTGTGACTGAAAACATCTGAACCCATAAACATAAAGCTTTTTAACTACTGCAAATTCCTATCTTTATAGTTTCATATTTCAGTCGATTACCTTAAATTTGATTCCCATTTCAAGTGTAAAAGGCATCACTCTCATATCTGCTGTTTTATTGTCCAGGTTCACAGTATGTTTACCGATTTCTATCAGTCTCTGGGCAACTAAAGAAAATCACAAGTTTTCAGATATTTAAAGCCTTGTTTAATCATGATAAACCCAAGAGTATTCCCCCATGTCTTAAGCAAAATCTCTTTTTGCATCAATAACAGAGGAATCCCAATATCCATGTATTCAGAATTATCTATTTCTGTTAAATCTCACTGGTTATAGGCACCAGGTAAAATATTATACTATCTTTAGAGTGGTATAGAACAGTAAAATCTTTATGCTGTCAAAAGATGCTCTCACTATAACAAATATTAATACTAGACTTCTTGTATTTCATTTAAAATATCCTTGAACAAAAACCACATTGCTACGAGGTACAGAGAATGCTGATTAGAAATGTTAGAGTTTAGTTGTAAGAAAAGAATTGGACCCTAGCTTTTGTATCCGGAATATATTTGCATGCATAACTGAATTACCCACCACTAAAACAGGCCCAGGCAGAGTGCCTGCAGGCTGCCCAAACAAGCACCTCAGCAGGAAGCAGGCAAGTTACAGACTGCACCATCCCTCTGATGTCTCAGATCTACCCATCATCTGCTGTGTTCACTTAAACAACGTAACTGCTGTCAGAATAAGGTACTGCCCAGAGTAAAGAAAAAAAGCAAATTCTGCTGTGAGAACATTCTGAATCATTCTTGACAATACTCTCTGAGGTAAAAACACATTCCCAATTTTAAACATGAAGTATTGTTTGTATTAGCTAAGAGCAGAAATCTGGTAACACAACAAAAACATGCAGAGTACTTGCAAGAATTTTTTTCTACTGATTGGTATCATAATAATGAATGGGTTTCTGTGTATTCTTTCTTTGCCTGTTGTTGATTTTATTTTTTTTTCCAAATGTTTATGTAAATATTTTCCCTTTAGCAACAAAATACATCAGAAACATTAATTTTATATTTAAATATGCATCACACCTTCTTTGTCTTCAAAAGTAAGCAGCACCTGGTTTCCATCCAGTCTGAATGGGATTTTTGTAGTTACACAAAAAACACAGTGAGTATTCATGTCTTGATAATTATCCTTCGTGTCTTCCATGTGAGCTTCATTTTCATTTCTGCTACCTCTTTATTAATCTATGAAGATGCAAAAAAAACCCAATTTCTGTAATTTACTGCAGAGCAGAAAAATGACTGGTAGTCTTCCCTTGAAATGCTACACATACTTCATTTTTAAAGTTTAACAGTCAAGCAGATTGAAGTAATGGCTGATAAAACAGATATTACTCGTCTAACTAAACTGACTAGTTGTACTTCTCTGTTCTTGAGATTTTTGTCAATTAGGTGGGATTTCTTTTTTTCCTTTGATTAACTTTGAGCTTAAAACTGACCTTACAGAATACAAACTCAATTGAAGTCCACAGAGATTTCCAGCTGCAGAAGTAGAATATTTTTGGTATCTGAAATTTGCAAAATGCAAGTATCAGAGTCACTCATGTTGCCATTTATTTTTGCCTAATTGCATCACTGCTCTATAGAAATGGGAACTGCTAATACAGAGCCTTGCATGTTTCCATCTTAGTAAAACAGATAAGAATATCCAAGTATTTCATAACTAGGATAGATTAAAACTGTTCAGGAAAATATTGTTTAGGAAAGGCTGCTTTGATAGGCTTGAGGGAGTTTCAGATAACTCTTTTTTCCCCTTTACATAACTATTTCAAAACAAAACTCTGTATAGAAGAAACATACTGTTTGTGTCAAGATAAAATACCCAGAGCAACTAAAGTATTCCTGCCACCTATCTTCAAAACTAGCATCTTAAGCCTGGAAAAAGAGACACACTTCCTAAAGATAATTCTAACACTGAGTGTAGGCCCCTGTTCACACTGAATCTCCGTGTAGAGGAGCTTTGCCCTGTCCAACGACTGCATAGGAAATTTAGGAGGCTGGTCTTAACTGACTAAACTTAGAAATGCAATTCAGAAAGCTAAAGCTGTTATTGTAATGTTGCTATCATCAAACAAGGTAACGCTTGCCTGGAGTTTCAATCTCTGTATGAACAAAAAATGATCACAGTTTTCATTTTACAGGAAGTTCTACAAAATATTTGGTTTTGTTCCAATTCGGAATTAAAACGGGTTTTTAAAAGATGAAATTTCTACAAGAGAAGTTTCAATTTCTGAACACTTTGGAATCTGCAGCAGTTTCATCAAAAGACACTTTGGATCCTGAATTTATATCTATTTAGTATCACTAATTTTTATCTGGCTGCAAATTGAATTATTTCTCATGTGAAGTAACACAAGAGAGACTGTAACTGAGTCAAGCTCAATATAGGCTAAAATTAGTTCTACATTTGCCATATAATGGACTTAACTCCCTTTCTTCCATCCTCTTGGCCAAGAAATATAACTTGAGAGTACCTGAAAATTGCTGATGTTACGTGTATTTTTTATTCCAGTGTCTTCCATTGAATAATTTTCTGCTTGTCTTCATTCCTCTCATATTTTCAGTATCCCACATACTCGTATTTGTTTCCATATCCTTAGCCTGCTTCACATTATCTTGCCAGGTGAAATAAGAAGATAAAACTTCAAACTATACTGTATACTGAAACCGGTAGAGGTTCAAATGACAAACAACTGGTCCCAACGGTCTAGAAATGACAAAATAAAAATGTGCCCTTCCAAAAGACAAATTATGAAGTATTTCAAACTTTACCTGACTATACCGTGAAAGTATTAAACTACATTCTGCAAGGTCTTCTTCGAGCTTTTCAATTTCTCTCTTCAGCTCAGCGTTTTCTTGGTTTAGTACATAAAGTTCTCTCTGAATCCCAGAAAGTATTAATGCAAAATTAAACACACAAAAGACAAAACTATATTTCAACAAAATCTGTAGACGTTAAAAACTGTTTTAACTTTTCGTTATTCTACATGACAGCCATGCACAATACATTTTTGGCATAGCTTTATTATCTGCAAGGTAAATTTGCTCACCAAGGAACAGTTTCAGTCAAAGCAAATTACCGTAAGAGGGTTTTTGAAAGGAGGCATTTGTGTTTCCAAGCACATATAGTGTACCATAAATTGCACAGTGCTTTCCATAGTTATGTCAGTTCCTTATATGTGCAAGGTCAGAGCCTGTGTCAACACACAAACATTTTTTTTCTTGTACCACCTGAAATCTGAGGAAGCGTTACACCCTTTTTTGAAAAGTTTAGCTGGTGAGGACAGTTTCTGACACACTGCTACTATCCCTTCTTTATACTTCTTCAGTGAGAAAGGGAATACCTCTTCTACCTCATCTGCTACATACTTCCTCCACACCGGTCAGTCCTAAATGAGCATAAAGCCCATATAACTAAATCCGCTATTTCGTGGACAGGGAACACAACAGAATTCGAAGGAAACACAGCAGATGTAGTCAGCTCCAGCCATCCACGATCAGAAGATGGCTCCTTTAAATTAAATAACCACTTGAAACAGTTAGACCAGTTTCCTTCAGCTGAAGTTGAAGTAAAACAAAAAACAGATGGTGATAAGGACTTCTCCTGGGTTTGAAATCCAAACATTTATGACTGGAGAAACAAAACCAACTTTCAGAAAATCTCATGTCAATCTGAATATTCTTAACCTGTTAATTATATTATAATAACTTGTAATGTTGAAGCCATAATTTTTCATCAGTGATTTACAGTGCAAAGCAAGCTTCACTGAAACCACTTCTTTGACAGCCCATGGAAACTCACCCTATTACTGTACCAAAGACTGTACATGGCACATTGAGGCAATGAACCAATCAATTATTTCTAGAACCAATGAGTCTTGAAGAGCCCTCTTCAAACAGGTTCTGGCTCTTGCCCAGCTCACTGTCACTTAAGAAATGTTAATCCCCTGGGCACTGTGACTTCTGGGAGTTGACAAAGACGTGGAATCAACCCATTCAATTTTACCTGCATCACACAAAACTGAAACTCATCTTTGAAGACTGATTTTGTCAGTCTTCATCTTCTATACAAAATAGGTCTCAGTTTTGCCTTACCTCTTCCGACCTTGCCATAAGACTTATTTTATCTCATTGGTTCTTCATTGGCCACCGAAAAACTATATGTAGAACATTCTAGTCAATTTGCAAACCAGTAAAGCAGTTTAAACTGAAAAGGAAGTGTTACTCCTATTTTCTGTAATCAACACCTCCTTCATAACTCCCCAAATATAAACAGCTATGAGTAAGCCTTCTCCATACCTCATGGGTGTCCCTAGACATAATAGATTCCTTATGCTGTTTCTCTTGTAAATTCTTTAATTTTATCAGTCCATCCTCTGCTTTAACATACTCTTCCATTGCACTTGATTTACAGAGAAGGAGGTCAGCTTTTGCTTTTTCAGCTTCTTCAACTCTTTTCTGAATAGTAAAAAGATTTTTAATCTTTTCTTTTTTCTACAGGAACAATCAAAACCTTAAGTAAGCCCTTTATATATTATATATATTTTTATATAACACTCTGGATAAATTTTTTCTTAGACTTACAAGTGTAGCTACCAGTGAGATCAACACAAGCATGTCCCATTGAAGAATAGAGCACAAGTTAGAGAAACATGTCATAATCAGGGGAAACTTGATTTGGTTTTAGAAGGATGAACTAAGGGACTTCCAAGTATCTTTCCGCTAATTTCTACAATTCTCTGTGCTTTATAGAACTTGCCTTCCATATCTTCAGTTCTTCTTCAAGTCTTTCCATCTCATCTTTTGATGAGTCAAAAGGGTCAGTGGGTACCATAGTCTGGAGAAAAAAGAAAAGGCACAAACTGGTTTTCCCCTCCATTAGGCAATAATGGAAACACACAAAAAATTCAAATGAGTGCTCAAAATAAAAATAAAAATAAAAATAAAAATAAAAACCTCTGCTGTTGGATGAAGCATTTTGCCAAGGTAGTTTCCAATGTATGTCCATTAATAAAAGTCCAAGGTATTTTGCCTGTGTGCCTATTTGCTGTTTTTCTCCCATTATGCAGATGAGCTATGTGGTGAGTCAAACATTTAGAGGGACTGATTATATTTTGTAATTAAATCTTCCCACAGTCTGCATGCCACAGGATAGCATATACCACATCATTTTTAAAAAAATGCATTCAGACACTTAGATCAAATCACTGAACTATTTTAATGGCTGGATAGGACAAAAATCTAAGAAAATAAATCCTGGTGAGTAATCATTATTTGCTAAGTACCTAACTGAAAATATTCATGAGCTAATATTTTGATAAATAATACAAGCAAGTTGTCTCTATGCTCTTCCACAGGGAACTAAGCCCCTCAGACCCACAAATGTCTATCCATATGCTTTCTCAGCAGTTCCTCTAAGAGAACATACAAAAAACAGACAGGCCTAATGAGAAAAAAAATTTCAAAACGCGATGCTTCCAAGCTCAGGGAGATTGGACAACAAAAGGTAACACCAAGCAGAAGGAAGGTGATAAAAGAAGCATTTCAAATTTAAGTACTTCAGGGCAGAAGTTCATAAGCACAGGAAAACTACAACTGGATAAAGACCAAAAAGAGAGAAAATCTCTTCTGTTCTGTTTTGTTTCTATGGCTGCAATATTCTGCAGAAAAGAAAAAAATCCAAAGAGACCTGTTGAAACAATTCCTCCCTTTCACTTAAGATTACATAAAACTTGAATGTGAACCATGAAATTTAGGCATGGAAAAGGTCTAAATTAGATAATCTTGTCAATTCTCTTGGTAATGCTTGGTATTTCCTAAACACAATAAAATATAAAGTAATTTTTTCCACTACTTTGTCCAATTTCAAATGCCTATTAAACAACAGGGAAATCCCCATCTGTGTATAACTTAAAACTGGGAAAAAAAAATTCCTTTGCTCAAGGAATTAAGTGCAGGAAAGTAGAAGGATGTACATCTGGAAGCTGATGAGTAAGGATGCCTAGTTTTTACTGAAAAATGGTCTAAGACAACAGTTTTCAGCCCCAAAGAAGGGGGAGGGGGAGGAATAACAAAGACAATGCAAGAAATCCAAGAGAAAGGTCCACTGAAATTACTTGCCACACTGTGGGAACTGAATTAAGTGAGGCTTCAGGAAAAAGGAAATTCCCCTAAGAAGCAGAGGCAGATGAGCAAGGTAGGACAGGAAAATTCTACCAGAATCTCCAATGCAGGCACTTTGAAACTGGACCCTCCATATGGACACAGGAGGTAGAATGAGAAATGTCTGAAGTGGAAGGTGAGACAAGCAGAAGCACTGTCCTAGGGGTGCTAGCACAAACCTTCATTCAAAGATACTATTGTCAAATACAGGTTTTTTTTTTTCCAGGTAACACATCAGGAAATACTTACAAAGCCATTATCTTTTAAAGATAGTGGGAGACTTGTAAAATCCATTGAAACCTGAGGGAACAGGAAAAAAACCTACATCATAGCGTATATTGGCTTTTTCTTATTCCCACCCCCCACTCCCAGCATAATGGAATACCAGAAAGGGATAACCAGAAGCTGTGTTGAGCTAAAAGAATTTTTAAATGTTATATTTGTATCATTTTATAGGCAAAAGTCATATATGTTGGCTATGTGAAGGCTCCTCCCTTAAGTAGCATAAAAGGCAGAGATGTGAGGAATTCTGCATTGCACAACTTATTTCTTCTGTGCTGAAACACGTATGTATCTCTATAGAATCATAAAATCACAGAATGGTTTTGGTTGGAAGGAACCTTAAAGATCACCCAGTTCCAAACCCCCGCCACAGGCTGGGACACCTTCCGCTAGAGCAGGTTGCTCAAAGCCCCGTGCAACCTGGCCTTGAACATTTACCTCCTTACGTACCGGTTTCACCTCAGGAAAGTGAAAGTAGCCTAACTGCAAAACTGGCTTCTCCATGGGCTAGCCCCATCAACAGCTAAGACACCCGTCTCGGCCGCGCCACCCCGCTTTGTCTTGCGGTCCGGGGAACCGAAAATGCGGCTCCCGGCCGCACTTCAAGCTCTCCCAGCCCCGCAGCCCGCGGCAGCCCTCCGCACTCCCCGGCCGACACCACGGCGCGTGTCACGGCCACTCCCTCCGGCGTGGGGAGGCTGCAGGGAAGCCTCACCAGCCCGAGCGCTTCCAAGAGCCCGAGGCTCGCTGCCTCGGGAGGGCGGACACCAACAGGCGCCGGGAGGGAGGCAGAGGGCCTCCCCACGCCGGGCGGAGGACGGGAGCCGTTGCTCACACAAGTTACAGCAGCCGCAAGGCCCAGCGGAGGCAGCCGTCCGCTCTGCGACGCGCACTCCTCGCACGGCAGCCCGCAGCTCAGAGCAGGCCTCCACAACAAGCCCTCCGCTCCCCCGCCGAGACCTTCTCCTCTGCCGCACGCTTTTGCTTTCGCTTTCCCGTTAGCGGAGGAGGGGTTGGCAGGTCCACCCCCAGGCCGTGTCACACTGACGGGACGGCGGTGGGGTGCCCGGCCCCGGGTCCCAGCGGGCGACGCCGCTCCTCTTCCTTGGAATACCATGGCGGAGGGTGATGCCTTCCCCCACCGCCGCCAAAGCGGTGCCTGAATCTCTCCTGTTTAAGTCTTAACCCGTTACCCCTTGTCCTGTCACTACAGTGCCTGATGAAGAGCCCCTCTCCAGCATCCTTGTAGGACCCTTCAGATACTGGAAGGCTGCTATGAGGTCTCCATGCAGCCTTCTCTTCTCCAGGCTGAACAGCCCCAACTTTCTCAGCCTGTCTTCATACAGGAGGTTCTCCAGTCCCCTGATCATCCTCGTGGCCCTCCTCTGGACTTGTTCCAACATTTCCATGTCCTTTTTATGTTGAGGACACCAGGACTGCACACAATGCTCCAAGCAAGGTCTCACAAGAGCAGAGTAAAGGGGCAGGATCACCTCCTTTGACCAGCTGGTCACACTCCTTTTGATGCAGTCCAGGATACAGTTGGCTTTCTGGGCTGTGAGCGCACACTGAAGCCGGCTCAGTTCATTTTCTCATTGACCAACACCCCCAAGTCCTTCTCCGCAGGGCTGCTCTGAATCTCTTCTCCTCCCAGCCTGTAGCTTTGCGTGGGAGGGCCCCAGTCTAGGTGTAGGACCTTGAAAAGGGCATAAGTACAGAAAAAGTAGGGAGCAGGTGGGCTGGGAAAGGCCACTCATGTCTGTCTTCAGGGAGGTCACAAAGGCTCCATGTTGGCAGTCGCTGTCCTTTGGTTTTGTCCCCTTTTCGCCCATGTCTTAACTTGGCTGGAAAATTCTGGTTTGGACTCTGAATTTTTTTCTGTGAAGTGACCAGTAATGGGCATCCTCAATCTAATTCTGGTGAATTTGTTTCATTTACTTATTTGTTTTAAACCATATTCTCTGGGATTATGTGTTTGTATTTTAAGGACTAGGCCTTCCTTCTTTGCTGGGCAGTGACAAAAGGCATAAACCATTCCGTGACAGAAGGACCCTTTGCTGATAGAGATGATGCATTCAAAAAGTAATTTCTGGAAAAACTCTGGAAAACCAAGTGGCAGTGGTGGCCATGGGGCCCCTTCCCTGGGGAAGCAGCAGCCCACCCATGTCTTGGAGTGACCTGCCACCTTGGGTTGGGGGCAGGGGGGCCAGGGCAGTGGGTGGCAGCCATCTCTCATCAAGTAAAGGGCTCTATCCTCCTTCCTAGAGGAGTACGGTTGATTTATAAACCCTTCAGTATTTAGGTTCATAAAAATGATCCATGGTAGATGCACCTAGAATTGGGCAACAAAGTTATTGTTGGGCAGTCTACAGGCAACACCAGCTTTATTCTGTAGTATTTAAGGTCTCTTGAGGTTTTTTCAAGGCTTTTGTCTGACCTAAATGTATGCTCAGTGAGTTGGATTGGAGTACCAGTGTGGCAACTACCTCTTTTACCCTCCTCACAAAAAAAAACCAACATCTTTGAACAGGTCAGGTCAGTTCCCAGATCTGTGGCCACAACTGCTAGTGCCAGCACAGGGAAAGAAGGGCAGGAGAGCTTTATCATGCATGTGAGTCAGTTTAGAGATGTCATGAAATGTGGACTGGTGTGAGGTGATTTATGATTGCAGTGTTAGCCAGCAGGCACTCACTTTCTAAAAAGATTTCAGGAAAGAAGTGCCTTGAGAAAAACAAAAAAACAAAACAGCAAAACAACAACCCCAGACAAAACCACTATGATTTCCATGATGATCAGTTTGAGGAAGAGAAAGCAATGATTCCTCATTGCAGGGGAGGGCAAAAGGCTTTAGTTACTGGATGATTTTGGTTACTAGGGAGAGGAGCTGGAGGTCTGCGGAGCCCCAAGGCTCTGGGCAGTGGGGCTCAGCACTCCCAGGGTGCTGGGGAATGCTGGGGGTGGGTGTGAGCACTGGGCAGTGGGGCTGGGAGTTGCCTGGGTACATGGGGGTGCTGGGAACCCAGCACGTGGTCGGGATTTAGGCTGGATTTTGGCCATGGTGACCCCTAAAGCACCCCTGGGATACCCCTAGAGAATCCCAGAGAATGCCTGGAGCACCTCCAGAGCACCCCATGGACCCAACCAGAGCTCATCCATCACAATGACCATGGGGACATGGGGACCACAGGTGTGGCTGATTCTGGAACACCCTTAGTTCAGGTGTGTGAGGCCACGGAACCCCACGGAACCCTTCACCAGACGCAGCAGGAGACTACAGCTGCCTCACAGAACACAAGTTATCCAACTGAATCCTAGGCTGCATCAAAAGGAGCGTGACCAGCAGGTTGAAGGAGGTGATCCTGCCCCTCTACTCTGCTCTCGTGAAACTTCACTTGGAGTATTGTGTGCAGTTCTGGTGTCCTCAACATAAAAAGGACATGGAACTATTGGAACAAGTCCAGAGAAGGGCCACGAGGATGATCAGGGGACTGGAGCACCTCCTGTATGAAGATAGGCTGAGAAAGTTGGGGCTGTTCAGCCTGGAGAAGAGAAGGCTACGTGGAGACCTCATAGCAGCCTTCCAGTATCTGAAGGGGGCCTATAGGGATGCTGTGGAGGGACTCTTCATTAGGGACTGTAGTAACAGGACAAGGGGTAATGGGTTCAAATTTAAACAGGAAGTTTAGATTGGATATAAGGAGGAAATGCTTTCCTGTTAGGGTGGTGAGGCGCTGGAATGGGTTGCCCAGGGAGGTTGTGAATGCTCCATCCCTGGCGGTGTTCAAGGCCGGGTTGGACAGAGCCTTGGGTGATATGGTTTAGTGTGAGGTGTCCCTGCCCATGGCAGGGGGGTTGGAACTAGATGATCTTAAGGTCCTTTCCAACCCTAACTATTCTATGATTCTATGATCATTCTTCATGTAGGTAGCTAAAGAGTCTCTTAGAAATCCTTTGAGAGCTGGTATGACTCACTTTGTCATGCAGATTATGTTGCTAGGACAGACTGGACTTCTCCCCATGCAAGCTGTCAAATGGCAGGTATAAAGCTGCACTTCAGCATGAGTGCATGAAAGGAAAGTGCCCCACAGCGTCTTCCACTTATAGCTCTTGGATTTAGGAGCACACAATGCACACTGGATTATGGCCAACCATTCAGACACAGCTGACTGAATTCAAGACTCATTATCTGTTTAAATACTCGTAATAGGTGCATTGCAGTTATAAACAAAATTTGGGCAATGTCTATGTCCTAGGCCAAGAATAATAAAGCATATTGCTTTCAGGTTTCCTTTAAAACTAAGCTGACTAATCTCTTAAATGTTACCCTCAAAATTGCGAACAGACTTTTATTCATTGGTTGAAGTATTTTGTATGGTTAGCAGTCAATCAGCACTGAATGTTAAAGAAATTAATCCTCAAATATTCAAAATACGCCAAACAGTTGGAGAAAGAGTACAAGCTGACTTTGTTGCTTTGCAGATGTGGACTCCAGCTTTCAAAGAAAAGCGGGAGGAGCTGTATAGCAGCAAGGCATTGCAGTGAAATTGGTTGGGCTCTGCGTGCAGACTTGAGAAGGCCTGTGCAAAAGCAGCTAGATCAAGGTTTTCAGAACTTTTGCTTTCATTGGCTATACAAAGGGGATCTTGGATTGCTCACTGCTTGGACTACAGTCACCTTGTGCCACAGAATTCAGGGGGAGTTTTACTCATGGAGCAATTATTATGGCAGTTTCAAAGGTCCTTATCTGCTTTTTAAGATAAATGGATGAAACTATTTTTTTATTATTATTTTCTGCCTTGACAATGGATAACTATGTTTACTATTGCTTTATAAACACAAAGTTGGTTACTAATGAGATGAGTAAAAGGGAGAGGTTTAGCTGGAGTAGCCAGGGAGGAGGAGGTGATTATGTTATGACCTAAGCACATTAGATTTTAGATTTAAATGTCAGAGTGGCAGGCTGTCCTCCAGTAACCATGGTCATGTTGGGAAGTCACTGCTGATCTGCAAGAGCCGTATTTCTCCAAACTCCAGGGAATGCAGCAACGCCAATCTGTTTACATGGCCTGCTTTGGGATTTGAGCTGAACAGTGTGTTTGTGCTTGTTTGGTGAAGGAAATTTATTGGAGATGCTGACCTGGGCCAAGTTCCTCAAGTGAAGTGGAGTTGACTTGGAGTTGATACATTAATTGATTTCTGTGCATTGTGATTTATAGTGTTAACTTCATATGAGTAAGAGTAAAGGCAAAAGCATTGATTTCAGAACTCTGAAGAGTCTAGCTAAAGGGGAAAATCAAGGAGTAAAATATAATGTAGAATACAAGAAGCTTTAAAACTCTTTGGATTTTTCTGAGCAGTCTGCTCTGTTACCAAACTTGTTCTTCAGAAGTCTGAAAAACTCTTGATGAGCTTAGAAATCTGAACCAGAAACTTAAAAAGAAAATCATGACGCTTCTGGCAGCATAGAGTTAGGACTCATCTCCAGCAGGAAATACTATGATTAAGCTGGAAGGTTTGCAGCCATAAGCTTCCCTTTTATTGGTACTAAAACAATTTGACCATACCTGAGCTTCTGGACAGTAACTGTTAAGAATTTCATTGGCAGTACCTTCAGAGGTAAAGTATTTTGATTCTTTTATATTTAGAACAGATCTAAAGAAGGAAGTTGATGGAATTTAGGTGCTTATGGATCTGCTTATGTGTTCTGTCCACATATTATCACACAAATGTCTTCCTTATTAAGAAAGGTACAATAATTATTCCTGTTTACCAATGCTTTTTTTTCCTGTGTTCTTTGAGAAGTTTTCACGCATTCTATGAGAGAAAGACCCCAAGTTCCAGAGCAGCCAGTAGCATGTGGTCAGAACACTGTTCCAGCAACTGGGAGAAATGGGTTTTACCTCCCTTCAGTAAACCCAGGTCTCCCAATCCTTTGGACTTTGCCCAGCAGCTAAAGGGAATGATGATCGATGTACCACCTCCCATCTTTAGTGATCCCTACTAAGCTATTAGAAAAAAAAAAAACAACAAACAAACTACAAACCCCAGGAAAACAGAAATTTTACCTCTCTATCCTTGGTGCAATGCCGGGCCCTGGAGAGAAGCAGATCTGAAGCTTACGGTTATTGTATTCTTAGTAACTATAGATGATGGTCAATGCACAGACTTATAAGCAGCATCGAAAATCACCATAATGATAGTTCTGGATCTCACTGCTGGTATACCAAAGTCTGTAGCTCGTGAGACCTTGATGGCAAAGAAATGCCCAGAACACATGGATGGTGGTGTCTCTAAAGAAGCTGTCCTATCTGCCCTTCATTTCCCTGTGTCTCCTGTATCCAGAGTGTTTGTGCAGTCATGTGGCAATCCAGACTGGGAAATGACCCATCTTAAAAACGGACACTGAACAAAGTTGGTTTTAGCTGGCTGCTTTCTCAAATCCAGTCCATCCTGTGGTCAGAGAAGAGTCTGCCATTCCAGGAGGGGGTGGTATGCAGCAGGGTCAGTAGGCTCATCAGGGGTGAATAACAGCTAATATCAGTAGTGCTGCAAGGATGGCATGGCTTAAAGCACTCGTCAAAATACAGCGTCATTGTCTGATGTGTTATAAGGTGCCTCAGCATCATGAGGGGGCTCCATGTGTTGTTTCAAGGAGCCTACATTTTAGGCATCTCAAGACATAGTCCTTTTTTCAGTCTTTTTTCCTTGCAAGGCAGGAGATAAAAATATACCTGATATACTTGATAATAACATTCAGCATATAATAACATATCTACCTCTTATAAATGCACAAATCCACTTTCAACACAAGCAAAATTACAAAAATAAATATACCAATCTACATTATTTACAGGAAGGATCCTGAAATATATCCAGCAGGACTTGGGAATGTTTCAGCTTCCCTAAGACATGTATCCCAGAACACAGTGCTATGAGGCAATGCAGTGGTTTAGTAAATAGTCCCAGCACAACCGCTAGAAAGCAAACAATGAAGAAGAAATCATCCAAGATGCACGTTGTTAGGCTTGAATCACATTCCAGTTCTTCAGCTATAAATCACTGCATGTTAATTAAATACTTCTCCCAAATAGCAGCGTTAGTGTTTCAGTGAGAATTACTGGTTTATATTGGCAGAACAAATTCCAGTGTGGGGGCCATTTTACATGCAGAAGACGTAAATAAGAGGGAAAGGAGAACAGGAGAGGGGCTAGAGGAGATGTGCCTATCAATAGTATTATTCCATGCTTTTATTTTATTTGATGAACAAATAGAAATTGATTGCTTATATTCCTTAGGAATAAAAAAAATGTTGCCTCTGAAAATCCCAGGTGTGTCCCAGGGTAAGCAGTGGCCATAACACAGATTGCAACAGAGGGCAAAATGTTTCTTTGGTCTGTCTCTGCCCTGAATAACAGATTCTGAAATTGTACTTATGAAAAAAAAAATAATTTAAAAAATGGTCTTTTATGTTTCTTGCCAAACTTTGCAGTCAGCAGGATTCTGAATGAACACTCTATCAAGATAATCTTTTGGGGAATGTTTAAATAAGTGCCTTAGTCTCTGGAAATGCTTTTTGAAAGAGATTGTGAGGTTTCTGCCTTTTTTCTTAATTTCCAAATTTTATTTAATACATGCCATTCTTCAGGAAAGCAACACCTCTTGAGCGTAATGCAAATAAGGTCCTGTATTAAATAGAAAGCCATGGTATAGCTGAGATAAATTAAAAAGTAAATGTGTGTAAATTAAAACATGATGATTGCTTATGTAGAGGATATGTCTGTGAAGTAATCCCAGTATTATATAGGTTTGGCCTTGGCATATTACTGGAAAAACTCAGAACTCTAAATAGTGAAGGGGGACCACTTTGCCTGGAAAATAGTTAATGAGAATTGAATCTATTAGGTTTAGTTTATTATCACCACTGTTTTGGTCAACTCAATCCCCAATTCAGACAAACCCTAGCTTTCGTAAATTATGTTTTGACATTCCAAGTTTCACCTTCTGTAAGCTTTAACAAACCTAACAGGGAAAATTGTTGAGAAAGTAAAAATGAAAAGCTCACATTTTTAGAGAATGCAACTTCTCTTCCCAGCTTCTACCTCCATCCTTCAGTCTTTTGGCAGAGCACAAGTTGCAGAATGTTGAATAGACTGCTTGCAGATATTTGCATGTAATTCGATTTCTTTTGCCCTTTTGTTGTTGAAACACCCAATGTGAAGCCAAGGATGGACTCATGGCTGTCTCTTACTCTTCTGTGGAAATCCCACATCCTTCTCCACAGAGACATTTCCACAGACAGGCCCTCCATGATTTCTATATAAGACTTCATGGGTTGGTTTTCTGTATTTCTTTTCCCTTCTTCTTTTTCTTCTTTTTCTCCTTTTTCTTCTTTTTTTTTTCTTTTTTCTTTTTTTCTTTTTCTTTTTCTTCTTTTTTTTTCTTTTTTTTTTCTGATACTCTGGTTTAGCTCTGTCAAGTCATTATGGTTTCATGTTAGATCAACATCTAAAATGTCTAGTGTGATGTTATTAACAGCTAAAGGCAGCCTTAGAATACAGTATTTTTATTATTTCACCAAGAAAATTGACCAACAATTTTAGGGAGGAGAAAACTGTTAACACATTTGGGTAAAAAAACAGTCATGGGAAGTGAGAAGATATATTGAAAGAGCTCTAATATTTTGAAAAACAAACCATTCAATTTTTCATTTCAGACATTTTTGAAATAGCAATTTTTCATAGTTAAATTGTTTGAAAATCTGAAATGAATAATAAGTATTCAAAATAAAAAACTTGATCCAAAGTCAGTCTGATTCACTAAAAAAATCAATTTCTATTTTGAAATAACAGACAACTTTATTCTTTTGTATGTTTTCTTCTTTGTGTTTGGCCAGCAAATAGAAAATTCATGGGTTTTATTTCTTTACTTGGATCTCTGCACAGATATTTCTCAGTAATTACCTTTCCCAGCATGAGTGTGCAGGCACTAATGCTCTTGCATCCAAGTATGGGATATTCAACATTCAGTAGTTTCGGTAAGATTTGTATCATCCCAGCTTTTGGGGAATCATGATTCATTCGCTCTACAGCTGCATTACAGTGCTCTAAATTTGGGATATTGATTTTTTTATTTGATGCATCTGTTAATATTCAGTGAGGACAGTTCCTGGAATGACAGCTGCAGTCCTTCTGCTTAGACTGCCAGCTTGATGGCTTTTCAAATACCCTGCTAAATTTGGACTGAGATTCCTTTAAGATACCTGGAGCTGTTCTGCAAACAACAGAGTATCAGAATGCACACTTATTTTGCCTGTATTGAAGCACGTATGTGGAAAAAAAGAACCACAAACAAAAACCAAAAGCTTGAGTAACAAGAAGTAAACAAAAATTAGCCTAGTTTTCATTGGCATGATCCATTGTGGCAATGCTATCAAGGACAGCCTTTGATTATTTTTCCCCCTTCAGACGGAAATTGCATACTTAAAGATACTGAATTTTTAGACTTCTGATTCATCTTGCTTTTGGCCTAGACACAGATCACAGTTTTGTCACTTGACTCAGCTACACTTTGTGATAGTTCAAAGTTTTTCTGAAGTTGTGTACTCGTGTATCTACACCTTGAAGTGCAGAAATCTCTATTCCAGTAGGCACTTTCTGTAGTACTATTTAAAGATTCCTTTCACTGAGAAAAGAAATCTTTCTGACTTACTTGTTTGTTAGATCTGCAAGAATTCCCTTTTTACCTTTTCATCTTCAAGTGACTAAAAGTTCTAATTTTCCGTTTACAGTCCCACTGTGACATTTTTTTCTCCTGTGTCCAGAGTGGTATTTAGCAATATTTACTGTTGGTTCTCTCTTAACAAGACAAATATGAAATATCAGCTGTAATGCTGCTGAAACCTCAGAATGACTAAGAATGTTTAACAGCAATTAGCTGGATTATTGTTACCCATTTTTACATGTTGTATATGATATAGGTTTAAAAGAACTATCGTTTATAGACGTATTTGTGCAATTGAATTAATCTTTCCTGAAACGGATTGCTTTGCCAATTTGAATCGTTATTTAGGAGGGAATTATTCTAATGGTATGATGGATGGCTCAAAACTGGGAGCTGGCAGACTAAAAGCGTGGAAAACAAGAAAAAAATACTATAAAAATGAAATTTGATCGCAGTCTGCCATATATGTGAAAAAAGTAAAAAGGAATTTTCATAACCATGTAAAGAGGAGTAATTCAAGACCGCAGTCATATAAAAATAACTTAATGGAGAGAGATGTTACTGTAGAATAGGATAGACCTTTTTCTTTCATCATGAGGAAGATGACAAAGAAAATATACCTTAAAAAAGATGTAAAGCAAGGAGAATACCAACTCCATCAAAACACATGTACATCTAAATAATCTGGGAAGGTGACAGTGGCTCACAGCCATAGGAAATAAATAAATATATAAAGCACAGAACAATTAGAAGAGGAAAGTGTGATGTTATCCACAGCAAATACCTGACTCAGCAGTATTGTATGTCAGACTGCAAAAGCTGGGGATTGCTTCTTTTCACAGGTCTAGACTGCGAGCAGGTTATTCCTTTAGTGAACATGCTGATGGTGATTGTCATTGACTACCTAGAGGAAAGACTCCAACTGTTGCTGTTTTGGAAGCAGCAGGTATAATCCATACCATTATAAAAATATTTCCAGTCAACTTGTGCAACTGGGCATTTCCAGGTTTACAAAGCGATGCCAAGAATACTAGCTAGCACCATACAGGATGGTGTAATCATGGTATTGCATGCATTAAGGCAGTGATCAGAGGCACCAGTTTGTTTCTCTTGAGCTCACAGGATATGAGCTGTGCCCACACATATAAGCAAATCCACAGCCTAACTCTTCACAGAAGGTTAGAAAATGGGTGACAGAGATCTAATACATCATGCTAAATGAAATAAGACATAAGAAAAGCTGATAAAATACTGAGTCACCATGGCATTAGGAAAAGACAGAAAATTGATTTCCTCAGAACTTGAAGCAGACAGCAGGAGGGAGGAGAGAAAATGAATGTGCAGTGAAGTAGGAAATGAGTGTTGCAGACATAAAGGGACATCTTGAGCAATGACTGCTGAGACTAATCCTCTGAGTATGCTATCACCATATTCATCAATTTGGGTTTTCAGAAAAAAATTCAGCATAATACTGCAAAGCTGATTAACGTGTAAGGTTAGCTTTTGTGGGACTGGAGGTACTGCCCTTGAGATGACAAGGTGACTGTAAGACCAAGGACAGATTCTGCCACTACCATGGCAGCAGCTAGGATGGTAAGCTAATATTTGGTTTATGAGTGCATCCCCATGGAAGATCCCTGTATTCAATTACAAAATCTGACATACGGCACAAAATGAGGAGTGAGATAATAACAAAGCAAAATAAAAGTAATGGAAAATCACAGAATTGTAGAACAGCAGGTTAGAAGGGACCTCAATAATCCTCTGATCAAACCATTCTAGGCCAAGCATGACCTAGACTACACATCCCAGCACCCTATCCAGCTGAATCTTACCTGTACCAAACACTGGGGAGTCCACCACTTCCCCAGGGAAATTATTCCAATGGCTGAATGTTCTCAGTGTGAAAAATTTTCCTCTTGTGTCCAGTCAGAACCTCTGCAGGAATAACTTGTACCCATTACCCCATATCTTTTCCATGTGGCCACTTGTAAAAAAGAGAGTCTCCATCTTCTTTTTAGCCACTCTTTAAGTACTGGAACACAGTGGTAAGATCTCCCTTGAGCTTTCTTTTCTCAAGGCTGAACAAACCCAGCTCTCTCAGCCTTTCCTCATACAGCAGGAGGAAAGCTCTCCTCAGAGAGGGAGAAACTGAGTGAAGTGGTATATAGTGGCTGATGGCTTTTGAAAATAGAAAAGTGCAGAATGCTGAAGGTGCCCAGATGAGTGGTGTGGTTTGACTCCAGAGCTATCAGAAGGGAGTGCTAGCACCCAGCGAGCCTGGTGACAGGCTTCCTGGGAAACCAGCCTAAAGCACATCATGGGGAGTGCTTTGTCCTGAACTGTAAACATCATTTTCTAGATCTAGGGCATCAATCTGCAGTTCTGAGCAGGGGACCTCCGTCTGCTTGGGATTCACAGTGTGTGTGGACACCTTGACACGGGGGGGGGGGGGGGGGGTTGCAGGGGTGCATGCTTTTGAAGAGGAAAGCAGACCTTAGCCTGGGTTTTTGCAAAATGAGCTGCTGGCAGTGCAGCAGTGCTGCAACCCGAGCTTTGAAGGCCTGTGACTCAAGGGGTCTGGAGGAAATAGTGGAAAAAGAGCCTGAACAGGTAGCCCATGGCGATTCAGGCATTTTCTGTTTGCCCAGGATTGGAGGACCTGCCCCAAATCTGGCATTTCTGTAGCCACTGGATAAAACACGACAAGTTCAGTGGCCTCCAGGTTTTCCAAAGTGTTGAGTTTGGGGATGATTGATACAATGTTGGGCTCCCCACTTCCATTCCACCCTGGGTCTAATAAATTCCTGGTTTAATCCATCTACCAGGAATATCAAACAGAAAAATGCATTAAGAACACAGAGCAGGAGACATTTTGATGACTCCTTATAAGGCAAAATTTCCCAAAGTATTTAGGTACCTGGCAAGATTTTCTCAAGTATTTGTGCACAAACTCATGGGAGTATTTTCCTTCTGAAAATTCCCTACCTGCCTCTCTTGGGGTATGAAAATAATTTTTAAACTCTAAGATGTTATGAGATGGAAAAATGCATGGAATTTAAAGTAAAACAGGTGAAAAACAGTGGGCGTGCTGTGAATGCCCATTGGAGTCTCACTTAATGGAAAGGCTCTTAATTTGCACACTTAAACTACATACTCAAAGTTAAGATAGTGTGAATATCTGCGCTATGTCATATGCCAATGAAATAATTATAATTACAGAAGACTAAAACAAGCCTTTATGAATGCTTAGTTACTTTAATTGTAAGGAAAAATAATTAAAGTGATAAAGATTAGTGTGTACTTTGTACGCAATAGTCTGTCAATTTTGCAACAACTTGTGCAATATCTTACCGAAAATGTAACATGAATTTTTAGTGTGCTCTTTAATTTAGTTATTAGTTCATTCTGTCTACTTGGTGTATTTTAACAGTTGCCAGGACAAGGATCATTCTCGCAGTTCCACAAAACTCACATGTTGTCACATAATTAGTATAGATGCATAAACCGTCAGAGAGGAAAAGCATCTTCTTCCTTTCTGTAGAAGTAATTATTCACTGGAGCTTAATAACTGTCCTTTGTTCGCATAAGTATTTATCTGTACTATTTCAAACATGGCAGGATTTCTTAGAATTACCCATTTTTTTAAAGCATATAAGCTTGCAGGAGTGTTTATTTCCTCAAACTTCTTGAACACAAAGTCTTTCTTGCAAAAATTGTCTCCGTGTGTTTGAATGGTTACTAGTGATTTGAACGGCATGTGCCAGTCAGCAGTCCATAGCTGTTTTGGGGTAACTCTCTCTTGGTGTTTCCCTTTAAAGCTGCTCCACTTTGGCTAGAAAATTAAATACTCCTTCTATCCAAGGGGATGAGAAAAGCATTATTCTATGAGCACTGGAAGAAAAAGGCCTGGGTCATGTTTTTTAATCCACTGGCTGTTTGTTTTCTACTATTCAGAGAACAAAACTCAAGATCCTAAGGACCTAAATTCTGTACATCTGATTCTTTGCATAAATTAATTGTGCAATCGAATTTTAATATTTTTACAAACACCTCCAAAATTCTTGGAGTTTGCTTTGCAATGGCTAAAGTTGCAAGTTATTTTTCCTTTTAGGAGTTTCTTGGCAATCTTTGGAGCCAGTTTGTCTTGGCATCCCCCTACCATATTCCCACTTTTCAGTATCATGTTCTAAAAACTGTGCTTACAACATTTTGTGATGTGTTTAATATATTTTTGTAGTTTAAAAATGTAACCATACAAGAACATCTGTGAGACACTTGTAAATTTTGTATCTCTATGTATTTTTAATTTTGATAGGTTCAACTATTTAGGACTTTATATATTTATTTCAGTAGAGGACTTAAACTGACAAATATTTTAACTTGGCGAATGCCCAGATTTTTTATAAGTGAATCCATTATATTCATCTAACATCTGCTCTTAATAATCCTGAATGGTTTTGGTTTGTTCTACTTTTATATGAAGTTTTCTATTTATTATTTTTTTTACCTAAAGTTCCATTACAGAGATTGGATGATTCTTATCTCATTGATGTTGCTGAGAAAAATGGACCCTGCTTCCAATGCGAATTAGACTATAAGACAAAAGAGAGACAGTTTTAAAATATTTAATTCTAAGACAAAATGCCTTCTAAAGATTAACTTAACACTGTGACAATAAATAGTATAATCATTGGCCAAATAAGTTCTCACATTATAAAATTCCTCTAAAATTGCATCATCTGGAACACACAGGGGACAGGAAAAGTTAGGAAATTTCATCAGAAATTCCTTCTGCCTTCCCTTCAAGTACAACAAATGTGTGACAATTTAGAAAACCTGTTTCGTAAATTCATCAGGAAATATCTCATTAGTCCAAAGCATAAATGTAAGAGTTTCATCAACTCGTTTCTACATCTCTGTAACACTTTTCAGCTTTCACTGAAACAGAAAGCATACAAGCAAAGACAGATTAGAAAAGAAGGTTCATATACTCAGGCAGGCCTATCAAATCTCATTGGTTTCCTTCATTTTGGATGCATTTTCATACTTAAAGCATCTTCTAGTCAAATGCATTTTAAATGAAATAGGTATTTTAAGATCCTGTCCTGTTATTTTTAAAGGAAATTTCACAAACAGCAAATGCCAAACTAATTTTTTGTAAACCAAAATATCGTCTGGAATATATATGACATAATTCTGAGCTATCTGACACTGTGGAGTCTTTTGCTGGAGTATTGTTTAATTTTGGCATGACACTTCAAGAAGGATGCAGGCCACCTGGAAAGAGTACTGGGGAGAGGAACAAGAATGATCAAGAGTCTAGAAAATGTGACCTACAGGAAAGATGGAAAGAACAGCCTGTTTATTTTTAAGGAGAGACCTGAAGCAAGATACAGTAACAGTTTAACATAACTTTCCTGCTACTAAGAGGCAGTAAAGAAGCCCTTACTTTGGTCTGCTGAAGCAGAAAGAAGAAATAGGCTGAAGGTGCAGCAGGAAAGATTTTAGTTAATGCAAGATGTTTTGGTTAAGGTAGGTAGTTAAAATGTTATAAAGTTAAGCACCAAGAGGCTGTGGAATTGCCATCACTGCAGGTTCATACAGTCTACACAAGTATCTGCCAGAAGTAATTTAGGTGTAATTATTTCTGTCATATGTGATACGTTTGGGATCTGATGGTTCTTAAGCTCTCCATGGAGGTCTCGGGGTGTGGGACAATTCGTCAGCTTGTTCTTTGACAATTCATTTCATTGGGAAAAAACAACCAAATAAACAACAAAAAAAGTTTAAATACAAGGAAAATTGTTTAAAATGAAATAAGAAACAAGATAGCACTGGAAGTGGCCTTCTTTCAAAGAACACCCATTCCAAGCTTCTCCTCAAAGGTCATCTCAAAATAAGTTTGGTGTTCTGTCTGTTTGGCTGTTCTAAAACATTCCTGGAATTCTGGTTTAAAAATGCCTTCTGCTTTACAGCCTAAATGTAACTCTGTACAGGATGGGATGGGATGGGATGGGATAACATGGGATGGGATAAGATAGGATGGGATGATGTTGTTGGGCTAGCTTTTTCCTTTCTGTAGGTTGAACAGCCCTTCTATTCTCTGGTTTCCCACAGTGTAAATTCAGCCAGTGATGTCAGATTAGAATCATAGAATCATAGAACAGTTAGGGTTGGAAAGGACCTTAAGATCATCCCGTTCCAACCCCCCTGCCATGGGCAGGGACACCTCACACTAAACCATGTCACCCAAGGCTCTGTCCAGCCTGGCCTTGAACACCACCAGGGATGGAGCATTCACAGCTTCCCTGGGCAGCCCATTCCAGTGCATCACCACCCTCACATTAAAGAACTTCCTCCTTATATCTAATCTGAACTTCCTGTGTCTAAGTTTGAAACCACCACACCATGTTCTACCACTACAGTCTCTGATGAAGAGTCCCACCATGGCATCCTTATAGGCCCCTTTCCCCCGTTTCACATTGGCTATTTTAGTTTTTTCTCATTAGAAAAACTTAGACATTCTTTGTTACACTTCCCACCAAGTAATTTTTTGAAGGAGATTACAGCTTCTTGCAAAAAAACTCCAAATGAAAGGCCTTCTCCTGCATGCTTTTACATTTAAATACACCATTCTTGGTATCGTTCTCAAAGCTATAAACAATATGATTGTAATATAGTCTATATCATGGATAGTAATACATGAATCTTAGACTATGAAAACGATAATATTTTCACTGGTTTCATTCACTTATAAATAGAAGAATAATGAAAATTTAGGTGCTTAATGTTTAAATTGATGCAAAGGAGATTCGTGACCCACATACATTACTGTTGTTATCATCCTTGGCTTATCCATTAAGCTCCTGGACTGTTTTTTCTCTCTGCCATCGAAATTAGTGTTACATCACTGTGGGTTTCACACCATGGTTTGGGAACTACTAACATAGGTGTTCATTTTGAATGCTGGTCAAAGCCACAGGACAACTTTCAAACAGCATTTCTTACATAGGTAAGTATGGAAAGAGTTAAGGAAAGCCCTTCCCTCCAGTTTATGTAAGATTTTTCTGGATTATATTTAAATGTGGAAAAACTTGGAAGAAACTTCAGAAAATACTGTCAGATGAATGTCTTGAAGTGCCCGTGTACAGCTGTGGAATACCTTCTTGTTGGTGAGAGGTTCTGCCTGGATTTGCAGATGAAAACTTTCCTTTCCAGCTCACTTGGGAGGCAGATGTGTAGGTCTGAATGTTACTTTATTGTCGCTTCAAGTTCCACAGGCTTACCCATAGGCTCAGTCTGGAGCATTCGTCTAATGTTAATGCTACACAACAGCAAACATTTTGTTGTTTCCTGAAGTATCAAAATTGACCATATCCAATTACTCTTCACTATAAAACATGTGCTGAACACAGCAGAGCTTTTGTTACTGTCCAACAAAGATGAAGTTAATTAATTTGAGGAATTGTTTAGAGGAGATGATGATAGACATCTGAATCCTGAGTTCAAGACTGGATGATGACCTGTGATGCCTTACAGCCTCAGTTATTCTGTGCTTCATAAGCCATTGTATGTCTTTGGACATACTAACAGCCAACCTTCTTCCTCCAAGGAGGTATGCATTTGTTCAAACAGTAGCCCTTGTATATATTAACAGATGTTCTCAGATACTGCCATGATTAGAACTGTTTGCTATTTTATGTCCTTTACTTATCAAGGTGCCTTTTCTAACAGAGGCCTTTCACCATTAACAGTTAACTTCAGTAAAATAATATTTTTTATTCGTTGTTGCATGAGTGTCTTTCTCAAGAATGCTTTCTCAAGTATGCTTTTCTATTACAAATTATCTCCAAGTTGGTAAACACTCCTTGCTCTTTATGAGTTAGTCACTATAAAGACATTTTTGTGATCTTGTGGGATTGGCACCCTCCTACCAGAGAATGGAACAATTCCCTTTGGCATAGACACCTCTCTCTGATGTTAAGATCATTACAATATCAACTCATGTTGCAATATCATCCAGTGGGATTTGCATGGAATGTCAGAGAGGAAAGTTGCCCTGTGCAGAGAAGGGCATTCACATCAGACTTCTTTCAGAAGAAGAAATTTTAGCATCAGTCTAAGAGGATTCTGATTCTACTGATTCATCTGAATCAGTAATTTGTCTTTGTAGTTTACCAGTCAATAATATTGCTGTTGAAACTTTCCTTTGGTTTCCATTCCTTTTCTCATGCCTCTGTATTGTTTCTAGGTTCCCAAAAGATATGAATGTGTCACAGCTCCAAAGCAGCAAAGGCTGAGTGCCAATCTCCTTCAGCTAACAGAAAATGAATGTTCCAGAGCAACACACTCACCACTGTCTCCTCCGTTCACCACTACCCCAAAAGTTTATACTGCCATCTTCACAACTCATCCCAGATAACCTCAGATACATGTCTTGGATGTCAGTGTTTAGAAAGCAACAGACTGTGACCAATATGCTGTCAGAGGATGAAGCTGAATTAACTTGGACTTGTATCTATTGGGTATTAAAGGAGAAAACAAGTATGGATATAGCACCAACCCTCAAATCTAGAAAGAATAATCAGAGTAGGGCTCCTGCCTCTGTGCAATGAGATACCTCTCTGCAGTGCTTTCTTGTTTTGCTGACAGAGAAGCTGTAAAGTGTTGTGGGACAAGCAGTATGGTGGGGCGATCAGTGTGGTGGAGACTGGTAGACAAACCGGCAGGCAGTATTCCTGGTCCCAGCGTCCTGCTCTGTTATAGCTCACTTGAACAGCAGGAAAGAGGACAATTGCCCACAGTGCCCTGAATGTCCCAGGGTGGGCAGAGGAAGCCAGGAGGCTGTCATCGGCTTCCTGTGGGGGATACCTGAGCAGAAAGTCTCAGTGCCAGGCCTTGACATCAGAGTGCGCATGAGCTTTGTCAGGACCAAGAAGACATGTATATGTTGTACATCTACCAATGCACACTAAAGGTTCAAACTCAAACGGTTAAGGCGTGGGTGTGCACAACAGGAATGCACACACAGGGGAACTTTATTAGAAGAATGGGTTCGATCTCATCAGTGAGTGCTGAAGAGGGACAGGTCAAGACATTGGTGTTTTGGTGGAAGGTGCCTTGCTACTCTGGTGCAGGGAAAGGGCTCGCCCTCAGCTCTGTTTCTCAACAGCTCTCCCCTTCAACATCTGCCTGAGTGGTAGTTGGGAGGAATACGTGCGTGTGTCTGTGTACGCACTATAGCCAGGCATTCATCTTTTTACATTAAGACCTGAGTGATGAAAAATATCTTCCTCATTGGTACAAGTCATCAATGTAAAATATTCTTGAGTAGGCACAGAGTCCTCCACCCTTTCCTTTCATCTACTTTCATATGGTTGTTCATGCTCATGAGCACATCTTTTTCTATAACTCCTGACTCACAAGTTACCAGTGTTATCAGAACTGGAGAGCAGAGTCTTCCAATGGCTGCTCAGGAGTGTGGAGCACCAGACCATTTTCCATCCTCTCATCTTTCCCCCTTTCTACTCTCCCACTCATCTGCAAGGAGCAGCTGCACTATTCACTTTCAGCCAGAAGGGAAGACAAGAAGACAGCTGTCACGCTATGAATCAGATTTTAAACTGTGGTTTCAAGGGGAAGATTTTAGCTTTATTTCCCACTTGCAGAACAAAGAGCATCTGTTTTTGACACTTGCAGTTTTATGCTGATTACAGATCCAATTACAGATTCTGTGTAGGGAAACTGACTTCAAATAGCCAATACAAAATACTCTCCTTACATTTTTTCATTGATCAGGTCACTGTGAAATTAAATTCAAGTTATGTATGAAAGAACAGAATGTTTAAATGAGCATGAGAGGTAGTATGTGTGATTCCCTTCAGTCCTGTAAATGGTGTGACTTGAAACACTATAAGCAGATAGACTGGTTATTGGTTTTATTGTTTTATGGAATTTGAAGACAGCAAGAGCTGAAGAATGAACAGACTTTGGCTTGAAAAGTGTTCATGTGTGCTGCCGTAGTGAGGGCTAAAACAGTTTCTTGGACACACTGGGAATCAAGAAAGCCAAAAGTGAGTCACATGGACGACTGCAGACATCTCATTTAATTGTGTAATAATACTACAGCAAGCACAATTGGAGCAGCCTTGCTGACCTCACAGCTGAAAGCACTATTTAAGATCTGGCTACCAGATGTTCCAATAGGATCTAGCCAGCTGCTAGCAGAGTTTACCCTGAGTATTTTAACAGGAAATATTTACAGCCTAATAGTTCAGAAGAGATGATTGCACTAATTTTCTTTTCTGCCCTGCTGTGGGACAAGGCTCAAGCATGGGGATTCAAGGACGGAGTGCTGCATAACTCCATTTGGTTAGGTAAGAAATAATTTAATCATGAGTGTTTTGCTGCAAAAGTCACTGTTTGTCTAACAGTATAGAGATGAGCACCTAGCAATACAAACTTGAGACACACATTAATATTAGCAAAATCCTGCACTGAAACGTGATCGTTTTATCAGAGTAGTGACTGTGAGTTTTGTCCTTTTGAGCTTACTATTTGTATTATTTCTCTGAAGTGCAGGAAAAAGTAGGTATGGAATATTTCATCTGAACGCATTTCCTTACAGCATGAGGTAAAGTGAAAACAGTGTTAAATAACAGTTGTTTTTAATGAAGGAAAACGAGTATGAAAAGAAACATTTGGCAAAGGAATTAATTACTTTCTGCATGAACATACTTCAAATGCCTGGGGTCCTACATATGAAACTAAATGGTCTGGAAATAATAGTGCTAATATTTCTTAGGTTTCTAGAAAAGTACAGCAATGTATGTGCTTTGGCAGTTGGTTTGTTCACATCATTAAACAGTGGAGAAGATTTCAAAAGTGCTACAGAAAATGCTGGGGGAACAGTTTCTTTTACCTGAGGTGGGTTTAAATAGCTCTTAGAGGTTTTTTTATAGATCCTTATAATTATCCAATACAACAGAAAAACACATTCAGAATATGGCCACATAAAGAATGCCAAAACACAAGCACACACTGAGCGCTCTGTTTTATAGACAAATGCATAAGAACTCCTTTATCCTCTCCAGAATGTTGTGTGTTTCTTTAAGGGCTTTGAGGAATTCCTGTAGCCGGTACCCATTTCTGTTGTGCTCAGATGTTTCATGGGGGATTGGGGCCATGCTTTATTAGCTGGTGCAGCAGCCACATGACTCTGGTCCCTTCTCGGAGGACCATGTAAACCAGATGATTAGGAGATGTGATCTATATTTTTTTTCCATTTGACTGCACAGTTTTAATGACTTCTCTTTCTTTCTGAACTTGGAACATGCCTGCTGTTTCATGTAGTTGCTAAAGGTGCTCAGTCTGGGGAGAGCTCCAAGGCAGGACAGCTTCATGCATCACCTCAAGTGGCTGCCATTCAAAGAAAGAGTGACAGAAAAGAGGCTTGTGTGAGAAACAAGCAAAGCTTGTATTCTTGGCTGGACTTAACAGGAAGGAGACACAGCAGATAGGTAGGACTGAGGCTGTGTTAGGCCCCGATGGTAGTGGCAGAGAAGGTGAATTTTATACAAGCTGTGATGGGTATTCCCATACCAAAGGACTGTGGTCAGAGTGAAGAGCAAAGGAGCTTGCTGAGTCAGTCCCCTTGTTTACCTGTACCCTTGCAAAGACTGTCTCTGCACAAGAGAACGGCATGTGGCCATGCACAAGTCCTGTCAGTGGTTTAACTATTCTCCCATTCTCTGGCACAGTTTTTATCTCAGCCAGACAGTGGTCTTCTAAGGCGTACTCCAGCATAGTGCCAGCCACCCTGTATGCGGCGCTTAGGGACTGCTACAACATACACAAGAATTTGTGATAACAGTGAACATTTAAGCAGTTTCATGATCTGAAGTCAATTTGAAGGAAAAAAAAAACTCATTCTTTAACATGAAGAAACAGAGTGTTAACTGGAATACAAAATAAAATTCTGGTTTGCTAGGCCTTCAGCATTTACCATGTGAGTAAATAAAAATAAACCATGGAGTAAAATTAGTGATATTCTCTAAATAAACAAACACATGCAAAATCTGGACCTTGAAATAACCACTCTTGTCTCCAGGACTCTGTTGAAGCTCCTTTAGGAATGCACCATCTAGTGTAACTACAGCAATAAAGTCATTGAAACAAACCTCAAAATCCATTTAATTAAATTACATGTGGCATTCAGTGACATTGTATATAAGTGAAGAAAAATTAGGCAAAATCCCAGACATCCAATATATGCATCTTTGTATTTTAAAAAAGCCAGTGTAACTTGAACTGTAAAACAAGTAACTGCAGTCTCATGATGCACAGGCATTAAAGCAAGAACCCCTGTTCCCTTGAATAAAACCTAGGAATGTGCAGTGACATCTGAGCTTTGCTTATCTCCTCTTCTTCTGATAAAGCACTATCAAAGACCAAACTGAAAATGAAGGGAGTTTTCCATTTTTCCTTTATTCCTCAACAAATCATCAGCACAAATAAAAAATCTTGAATTACTGGCAGTCTAGAAATGCTCATGTCTTTTTCCTTCTCTCATTACAAAACATCTTTTGTTTTCTCGGTAAGCATGCAGGCCTGCTGCAGCTGACTGGATCACCTTCTTGTTAATGTTGTTCTTATGTGAATGGAATTTTATAGTTGCTCGCTTTTTGAGACAAGCACATTATAACCAAGGGTTTATTGTGAACTGATGAGAGGATTGCCCAAATATGCTCATACGCTTCTCTGAGTGCCAGTTCTCAGAACCACAAAGTAGGCTTCCCAGGAGAGCCACTGCTCTCTTTGTGTCCTGAATTTCCTCAGTGTTGGCACACCATATGTTAGAGTGGTTTAGGGGCCATACCTACCCCATTTGGCATAGTACTCTAAGTATGACTGTGCACGTCAGCGGGGGCCCATGCCTACACAGCCCTCCTCTGCTTAGAAGTAAAATATTTATTTTTATTTAGCATTTAGTGTTTGTGTCATGCATATTCAGGGTACTTTACTAGGCCAAATTTTATGCTTGTTGTGTTTGTGCAGAAAAGATTGGCTATGTTTTATCATCTCCTACTGCTGTGGGTGAGTAGAGGGTCACTGGCCTTGCAGGATCCCACTGTCTCTGGGCTTCAAGGAGAGATCTTAAGAAACCTGAGTTGGAAGAAACGTCCTGTCAGCCATGGAGCCTGTGACCTTTTGAGTAAGAACCAAAGAAGAAAAGTGAGTGGAGAAAGCTCTGACAGAACAGGGGTTTCAGGCAAAGAGGAAAAGAACTTTGCTGGAAGTTCCCACTGTTGTCCAGGAAGAGGAGATTTCAGGCAGGTCAGGTAAAGAGAGCACTCTTCAAGCAGAATCCTCCGTCAGAGCAGATGCCCAGCTCTGTAGTGCTGGCACGTCCAGCTCTGTAGTGCTGGCCCCATGGTATTTGAACAGGACACAGTTACAAGTGTAGGCATGTGCTTGGACTTTCAAGTAAAAACAAAACTTCATGGAGTTTTTAACCCATAGCCATGGTATTGTCTTCATAAAGACCATCAGTCATTTGCGTGTTTGTGTGTGTTTGTGTTCAAATTTGACTGTGAATATGTGTACAGATTTATATATATATACAGATAGATAGATACGTACATATATATTAAAAGTTAACACATAAAACGCTTTGACCTAGGTCTGGTTTTGCTGGTGCAGTTTATCTTTCAGCATATCCCCTAATGTAATTAAAAAGGAGGGGAAAATGCTGGTGAAAGATCTAATCAGTTAATTACAGTATACTGTCAGGGAATACCATATCATTAAACTGCGACACACTGAGCCATCACCAAATCACCAAGCTTGGTAGCATACATGTGTGTTGTCCATCTTCCCAAAGGCTGCTTTTGTCATGTTACAAAGGAGTAACAAGGATACAGATTGGTGATTGCTCTCAGCAGGACAACACAACCCACCAAGGTGTTGTGTGAAGACTCAGTGGTGCTGCTGTTGTTAGAGCAGCCCTTGAAGAAACTGTGAAGAGCAGATCTTTCCAGCAATATTCCAGAAAACGTGATACCTGTCTGTAGTGACCTATTACTGTCAGTAAGTGGGGGTAAACACCTTTTGAGGGATAAGATTTAAAAACAACATTGCCAGGTGAAAAGTCAGTAGAACTGAAGATAGTAAGGTTTTAATGTCATCTCCAAGAGCAACAAGTCCAAGGAGGGGTGATTTCCCCCAAATCCCTGGAGGTAGCTCCAGCAGCAGTTCCAGGGAAGGAACAGGATGAGTCTTGAAAAGGTGCGAGAGATGGGGGCTTTTATCAGCGAGCATCACTGACAATAAGCTGGAAGACAGGTCTTGGTTTGGCTGTGACTGGTCACCTTTGCAAAGGTGGTGAATCTTAGAATTCAGCTGCCCCTTCCTTTTGACTCAGTGTAGTGGGGCAGCTCAGCTAATTCCAAGGACTTCTGTGTGCTGCAGTGATCAATAATGTCAATGCCAGGCTGTCTCCTGAATGTGCAGTGAGACTAAAAGCTGTGCTATTTCCTGCAATACTGAGATTTCCAATTCATGCATACTGAACCCAATATAATCATCGTGTAAAGAAACATTGTATGAATTTATCAGGTTATACATGATAGACTACTGAGTGAATGAAAAATAGTACTTCCTCTTAATAAATTTTTAATTAAAATAGATTTTTTTTTTTAATATAGCATGGCTTTAAACTGAAAGAAAGTAAATTTAGATTAGATATTAGGAAAAAATTCTTCCCTGTGAGGGTGCTGAGGCCCTGGCACAGGTTGCCCAGAGAAGCTGTGGCTGCCCCATCCCTGGCAGTGTTCAAGGTCAGGTTGGATGGGGCTTTGAGCAACCTGCTGTAGTGGAAGGTGTCCCTGCCTGTGGCAGGGGGCTTGGAACTGGGTGATCTTTAAAGTCCCTTCCAGCAAACATTCTGTGATTCTACGAACCTGTGACTTTTCTTTGCAATGGAACTGGCTTCTTTGGGAAGATTTTTCCATGGAATTAATATGTGTTATCTCATGCCCATGCCAGTAACATTCCCAGTGATGTTATAGAAAGCGGCTCTTTTCTTCTCACAGTCTTCTGAGACTATAGTCAGCGATATCATTTGCTTCCCTGGGCACCAGGCCAGTGACTGCGGGTCCAAAAACTACACTGGCAAACATCATTCTGTATCTAATAAAGGATCTCACCATTGCTAACCACAATTCAGTGGTGACCATGTTTTTGCAAAAAATACCCTAACCTAGCCAAAACTACTGACTACGCATGTCCTACAAAAGGCTTTCTCCCCCCCCCCCCCCCCCCCCCCCCGGTACAAATAACTACTGTAACAAATGCTTCCTGCTTTGAGTCTTTTTTCAGTCACGTTGGCTAGTGGCAGCTACAGCCAGCCATTTCTCAGATTATACTAAATATAAGAAAGATTTAAACAAAACTGATGTTCAGATCAGATGTGCAGATTGGCTCCAAGACAGATTTCTGTACATATGGCATCAGACAAGCGCAACGTAAAAAGATTATAAAACTTGTATATTTGTACTGACAGTTTCTAGGTTTCCCTGGAAAGCTGCTTTATATTGTACTTGCAACAGCAAAGAAAAAGATAATGAAGAAAGTCCATTAATTTTCTGCACAGCAAAAATGTCAGCCAGCAATTGTTCTGGTACTGCCCTTTGTGACACAAGCTCAGATATTTTTACTTCACATTTTTATTCCCTTTAATTTCTGCCTCTCCTCTATCCAAGTAGCTCTGATTTAACTTCTCTGGAGATTCAAAACAAAGCTCTGATTCATCTTACAAAGACACTAAAAGTTACATCCAAAAGTATGCTGTGATAGCAATCCAGAAGGAGCTTCCCCTGAGCCAGATTTGATACACAGACCTAGTGATGCTGACACCAGCTGATTGTTCCCATAACTACTGCTTTCTGCATACTCCTAGGGGAGTCCTTCACTGCTTTTGTTGATTTTTTGTTGTTCAAAAACTTGCCAACCTCTGACTAGCTCTGTTGTTCAAAACTTCTCCCAAACAAAACCGTACCTTTGGGTTTGTAACATGCCTTTGGGCTGGGAGGGTCATATTTTCCTGACATTTTCTAAGTGGCACAGCTACTAGCTGAACATTTTGTTTCTCTTCTCATCTGGACAGTTGCCCAAAACACAGGTCTTGGGGACACTGCCATAGGTGGTGAGAGCACACTAGAAGGTGGGTCAGCTGAGATACAATACTGAAATCATAGAATCATAGAATCATAGAATCAGGAAATGGTGTGGGTTGGAAAGGACCTTAAAGATCAGCTAGTTCCAAGCCCTCTGCCACAGACAGGGACACCTTCCACTAAACCAGATTGCTCAAAGCCCTGTCCAACCTGGCCTTGAACGCTGCTAGGGATGGGGCAGCCACAGCTTCTCTGGGCAGCCTCTGTCAGTGCCTCACCACCCTCACAGTAAAGAACTTCTTCCTAATATCTAACCTAAATCTCCCCTCTGACAGTTGAAAACCATCCCCCCTTGTCCTATCACAACCTGCTCTTTTTAAAAGTCCCTCTCCAGCTTTCTTGCTGGCCCTTTAGATACTGGGGGACTGCTCTAAGGTCTTGTTAATCTAAATATCATGTCTCGCTTTGATCACACAGAACGAGCTGCCGGAGTGTATCACAGGGAGTCACGCTCTGGGAAGTACCAGCTTACCTATGCAGAAGCAAAAGCAGTCTGTGAATACGAGGGTGGACATCTAGCCACGTATCAGCAGCTGGAGGCGGCAAGAAAAATAGGTTTGAAAAAAACCCATAGCTGTTTGCTTTCCACATTGTGCTCATTCATAATGTTGCCAGTCTTGTAATTTCATGAATGTTATGAACTTTGGGACTGAGAGACTTGTGAACTCCCTGGATTTTGTCTCAAGTTGCATACAGTTTCCTCCCTCAGTAACAAAGCACGACTGCGCCACCCACAGAGCTGTCAGGTCTAACATCTGCATGAGATGCTACACATCCCCCCAAGCACAGGGTGCAGCATGGCCCCAGAACCAGTAGCACCCAGCAGAGACCTGTCTAGCTGAGCTGGGAAGCCATGGCAGCTCCGCAGCTACAGCTCCTAGGTGCTGCTGGGACTACAGAGGAAGGTGTCTATCCCCAGGGAGCTTTTGTAGCAAATGTGCATTGCTACTTTTCATATCAGTCAAGACGTTTTCACAATATTTCTTCCAGCCATATTTGCTCTGAGAGAGGGTGAGTAGTGTGCTTGTAGTGAAAAGTGAAGCATACCCTACTCTATTTCTATTTGATTCCTAATAAGAAACTATCCATTCAGAGCACTGGGAAAACAATGGAAAACATAATCCACTCTAAAAGTTTGCAGGGTATGTTGTTGAGTCAGAAGCTGGCTCTCAGCACTAGCACACATGTAGAAAGGGTGCTTTTGTCTCTTCTGAGCAGCTCATAGTACTAGGACGCCACAAATATGTTCCAGTTGATCTTGGTGAAAACATTGAATTGGTCTCTACCAGACAGTGAATAACATTGCATTCTTTGGCTATTGTTTTTAAGTTCTCAGCCACAAAATGTATTAACAGGATCTTTTTGTTTAGCGAGAAATACATGAGGCATTTCAGGTTAACTTGGAAGGATTTTAAGTAAATTCTTTGTTTTCTTAAGTGTCTCTTGTACGTAGTATTTTAATCATTCTCAGAACTTACTGCTCAAAACTCTTGCAATATGATTACATTTGTATGACTTGAAAAGAGAAACAACAAACATATTGGATATTGCTCATCCAAAATGTAATCTGATTACAAATTCTGATACGGAACTTAAAACTCAGTACCCAGGAAACAATATAGTCCATCTGCATTTGATTTTTGTTTTCACATGAAGACCCAATAATCATATTGTGGAGAACACAATGAAATTTTATATTCTGTATTTAAAATTACCTTCTCAATGTTCTTTCCTGTAGTTCAATTTCTTTTAGGCCAGTTACACAGAAGTAATTTATGAGTGTTTTTTATTCCAGTGTTTCTTGCCTAGGATCAGTGTACCACACCCATGTCTCATTTTCTCCCCATTGCAGGATTCCATGTATGTGCTGCTGGCTGGATGGCAAAGGGCAGAGTTGGTTATCCCATAGTAAAAGCTGGAGCCAACTGTGGCTTTGGAAGAACTGGTATTGTTGATTACGGGATCCGCCTCAACAGAAGTGAGAGATGGGATGCCTACTGCTACAACCCAAATGGTGTGTTTAAAAAAAACCCATTGCTCATCAGGTCTGGAGTTATGTCTACATGCCATGCTACCTGGCTGCACAAAGGCACCCAGGCTCTGAATTAATTAGCTTCAATGCCATAGACCTGCTGTCTGAGAAGGGGGCCATGTTGAGACAAACTTATTCGGAGCCTTGCACCAGGCCCTCTCTGTCACTACCTATAGCTGACCTGGTTTGCACGGAGCTCAGTGTCTCTGCACCACATTGTTCCGTATATGACAGGGTCTAATCAAAGACCTTTCAGAAACTAAAAATGTAATGATATGCTGCTGTTGGCAGAAAAGGTAAGTAATGTTTCCAATGAGATGTGCAAATGTCTTGTTTTCGTTTTTTATTCAAATAACTAATAGGAGGTGTTTAACATTGGAACCATTTCCAGATGCTTTGCCTGTAAACAGACTAAATTTACTGTTAATCCTTATTCCTCCTTTCTTGAGCCTGAGATAGTACAACTTTTAAAAATGAATGCTGACAGATCCGGCTCCCAGCAGTGCTGTGTGTGTGTTTGCGTGTGTGTGCACATGTGTAACAAGATGGAGAAAAGCTAATCTCCAAAGCAGAGCTGAAGACATAGCTTGAACATGACTGACAAGGCTTCACTAGATATGGGACACCTCTCCATTCCCCTCCCTTCACTACACTACAGATGACTGAAATATTGGCATAGCCACTGTTTCAGTTTAGCTTGATGTTGTTTTGTATAGGACAGAAAAAGTATGCACTGAGAAGAAAAGCGAAGCTTAACTGTTCACTGCTTGGCTCTCCATCTACTCCGAGTGTACTACCCTGCCTGGCAGAGCCAAAACATGGAGTTGTCCATGACGTCTGTACAGCTGTGCATATTCTGTTTGTGCTCACAGGGCTTGATCTTGTTTATGTGAGCTGGGTAGTTGTAAATCAAATAGCTCTCTGGGGTGGGGGACACTCCCAGATGTTCAGCATACAAAGAGAACTGCAAGAAAAACTACTTCATTCATTGTTAATGCATGTAAAGCCTGGCTTTCTCTTTGTCAGCCTTCTCCAATGGGCTGAGAGGCAGTTGCTTTCAAAGTGCACTGGTTAGAGGACAAAAGGAAACCAGTACTGCCAACAGTCACAGACCAGGCAGTCTCTCCCATTACAAGGACATGTATTCACAAAGCCTGACTTACTACAAAGCCTCTCAGAGTTGTCTGCAGGTTAGGGACAAGTAGCCTGGGGGTACAAAGACAAATCTCTGATTGAACAGAGCCTATGCTTTTCTCTAGGATGCTAAAGATGTCAAGAGGAACTTATGGAACTGTTTGAAATGTACATCTCACCTAGAAGTGATCTGGAGCAGGAATCCTAGACAAATAGAAAGGCTTAATCACACTCTCCAGCTTAAAGCTTCCAAGTCGTGTGCCCTAAATCACCCTTAAAGAGTACCCCTCTGTTCTCTGGGTCTGAACTTGGGGAACAATAGCAAATCCTAAAGTCAGGCAGGGTGAGGTCCGCATATTGGTTGGTCCCATTGTCAGGGAGCTGGTAAAGGCCAAATGGCCACTGAATCAAACTGTACTGAGGGTTTTTCCTCCAAAAGGAGACATCCTGAAGGGACTGAAGAGTGCAGAAATAACAGAAACATGGTGCAGTGTATGTGATCATTAGCCTTTATAACTTTTTTTTTTGTAGAAGACACACTTTCAAGAGGTTTTTGAGGAAAAAAAAAGGATGGAACTGAATGTCAGGGTGACTTGCAAGTGCAGCTGAAAAGCTTACAGTTTGACATAACTAGAAATCCCTAATGCCTCTTACATAAAACACTTGGCTCTGGCCCAAAGTCTACTGAAATCAATGAAAACTTTTCCTGGGAATTCAGTGAGTTTTGGGTCATTCCTCTTGTTTCCAAAATATCTGCTCCCAGAAGCTAGGAATGACTAACATTTCTTGTGACTGCTGAGCGCTTAAATATATGAAAAGTGCTATCACACTGGGTGTTCCTCTGTGTTTTTCTACTGATCTGCTGGGTCAAAGTGGCCAAAGATTTAAACCACAGCCATACCCACAATGGATACTTAAACTTTGATGTTTTTATTGTTCTCTCTTTTTTTTTTTTTCTCTTAGGAAAAGAGTGTGGTGGAGTTTTCACAGATTCCAAGCATGTTTTTAAGTCACCAGGCTACCCAAATGAGTATGAAAATGAGCAAATTTGCTACTGGCATATTAGAGTAAAGTATGGACAACGTATTCATCTACAGTTTCTTGAGTTTGATGTTGAAGACGACACTGCTTGTATGGCTGATTTCTTGGAAATCTATGATAGCTATGATGATATCAATGGCTTTGTGGGCAGGTAAAGCAAACCCAGCTTTAATATGCAAATAATCAAGTGATTTGTTTTTTCCCCCAGAACATTACTTCACAAGAACACTGTACTACCTCATACTATTAGCACCTCTATTATGCCTGTAATACTTCAAGCAAAAGTACCTGACCTATCTTTACTGTCATTATTTTTATTGTCATTAACACAAGCCTACAAAAGGTTTCAGAGAATTGCACTTTGAAGCTTTCTGCTTTGTTAGATTACATGAAAATAGGTGCAAGACTTCTTAGCCTCTTACCTTAATTCTCATGTTATTTTATAGGAAGAACCCCTAACAATGTCAATTAGTATTTTGTGTTTGCTTTAACTGAAAGGAGGGAGATGGGGTGTTAAACTCTTAGCAAAAATGTAGTTGAGGTAAAATATTTTCTAACGATACTAGATCAGAACAAGTGCTATATATCTTCTCTCTTGATACATTTAGTTTTCCTCTTTGCATAGTTCTCACTTGCTTTTCTTCCATGTCATATTTTTGCTTGTCTTCTAGCAGTCAGATTTTGGTATGAAGTCCAGAACAAAAAGTGATAAAATCCACTTCCAAATTCCTGCCACTTTTCACATCCTCTCTATAAATCCTGTGTAGCAAAGCAAGGATATAGTCCATTTACTTTGCTTTTACAGATAATTTTAATGTTTTTTCTTGACAATGTTTCTTAGCATCAAGCCACTGTTCTTTTCCTTAATGTCTTGTTAAAATGCTCTTTTTTCTTCTTCTGCATCATTTACTTGCTGTGTAAATTAGAGTGTTTGCTGCATTTCTCCCTTTCCTAAACCTGACATGACAAAAATTCTTCAGGCAATTGCATTAACCTGTAGTGAAGAATTACATATACTGAATACCTATAGCAAAGTTAGCCCCATGAGCTACAGCTCCAAAGGAAAGTGCAGCCTGAAAGCTACTGTTCCGTGTGGGTCTCCATGTAGAGGGAATATGGCATATTTGCTATGTTGTTTAGTTGTGACCATTTGTATTCTTTTCCAGATTTTGTGGAGATGAGTTGCCAGATGATATCATTAGCACAGGTAATATATATTTGCACTCTTTATGGTAAATAAAAAAAAAAAAAAAATCAGCCAAAATCACCTTTTGTCCCTTCTTTCTAATAATATATGGTAAAGAGGTCCAAAGACAAAATCTCTGCTTCTTGGCTGGCAAGTCATAAACTGCTGTTCAAAACTGCCATCATGCTTGTTTGTCAGTGCAATTACTTCTGAATAAATGCAAAAGAAAAACAGCCTGGTTAGAAAATAATCAGGGTGCATCCTGCTGGATTTACAGAGGTAGTACACCAATGAACGTTAAGGAGTTTTCATGCAGGCGTCTTTATGCAGCAGGTCTGTAATCAGTGACTGAGACCCACCTCTGTGCACAGTCTTCATGCAGTGATGGTTTCCTATTTCAAGGACAAGGACTGCAAAGACACTTCCAAAGCCAGTTTTAGACATTGTTCTACCTGTATGTTTAAACAGCAGGTCAAGGTCTGATCACACAGAAATCAAAGCCACTTTTACCTTTGTTTGCTTAAGCATCACAAAGTTGCTGTAGCACAGAAGTCATGAGGACTACCTGTGCAAGCCATCTACAAATAGTCTCGTGCAGAAACTCATGTTACTGCACTCCAGCCCACAGCTGTAATCAGCACAAAGAGAACAGAAAAGCTGAACTGTGCCACCCTGATCTCCCAGTTTACACAGGCTTGGTACAGATGAGTAGGTAACGCTCAGGGGAGAGTGATATAGAAACCTCACCTCTGTGTCACCTAGGGATTCGTGAGGCACCAGACGTGTCTCACACACACAGTGTGACATTTCACAGGTAGAGTGAAGCAGAGCAGTATTCTAAAGAACAGGAGATGCTTTGCAAAAAGAACTGGGTACAGCAAAATTTTATCAACATCTGGGCTCTGCAGACAAAGAAAACTGATGAAAATCTGCCAGGTTTTCCATGGGGCTAATGGAACTGCAATAATCCTGGGTCACAGCTTGGAAGTAGACAAACCATGTGAATTGCTCTAAGGATCTCAGAAGGAAGCAAGAAAGAGCACTTTAAAATTACCTCTGAAATACCACATTTTCATGCCACCCAAAAAAGTAACCTTTGTTTTAACTTTGTCTTCTCACAGGCAATGTGATGACCTTGAAGTTTTTGACAGATGCTTCAGTGACTGCTGGTGGTTTTCAAATTAGATATATTACTATGGACATGCCTTCTAAGTCAAATGATGGAAAAAATACAACATCTCAAGGAAAAACAAACTTCTTATCTGGGAAATTTGGTATTATGTGAGCAGAATAATGAGATACACTCATTAAGAAACATGTTTTAGAGCCCAATTCAGATATCTGTTTCTTCAGATAAGACATTTTCTTCATATCTTTCTTTTGATTTCTGCTTTATGTAAGTTTTGTTAAGTACAGTAGGAAATAAATTATAAAATATACTTATATGAATAATAGAAGACTTTTTAGATTACAAGTACTGTAAAGATCTGAAGAATCCATTGTTACCAAAGATTTAAGAATTATTTTTCTATATAAACTATTTCTTCTCCTCATTTCTCACACCATTTGAAAAAACTTTGTGTGTGACTGTTTCTATTAATTTTAAATGTTCTCTCCTTGGTTTCCACCTATTTATTTTTTTAGATTGTTGCTTTGTTTTTTCCTGTTCTCTACATGTTATTATTTCTTAAATTAACTCATTTCCATGATCTCAAAAGGCCTTTGGAGTGAGTTTATTTTTAATATACATAAATTCATCTTGTGAATGACCTAGCAGCCACACATGTCATTGCCTAAAGTCAGAAGATTGGGAAGCAACATGAACAGCACAGAATCAATTATATCACCGTCATAATTTTGCTGTGAGATGAATCAAAAACTACTCAATTAATTTTGCAGGGTTTCCTCACTCAGAGGAGAGATGTTTAAATCCTTTCACGACTCTGATTTCACTTAGTGAAGAATCAAATGAAAGATGTGGTAATGTTAACAGAACTGGTGAAATGAAGCATCAGAAGAAATGCTGAGTCCAGCAAATACGTTCAAAAGATCCTGTCAAGATGCTGTATGGTGTTTACACGGGTTTTAAAAAGACTGTACTGTTTTAAATTGATGAACATACACCAATCTCCATATGTTTTTAACTTCAGTTTAAATTCTTCATTCTGAAGCAGCATTAAAGCTACCTCTGTTTTAATCATGTCCTGAGTTTCCAATGAATTATTTTTATGTCTTGAGAACTTTTCAGGCTTTGAAATTATTTTTCTTGATTTAAAACAGTAAATAAGTCTTCAGAGTTTCTTTCTTTCCCTCTGAATGTTTTCTTGACCCCATATCTGCTGAAATCTTAATGCCCACTAAGAATCTTCCTGTGACTTTTTTTTTTTTATTTGGAGCATTGTGAATTCCTCAGAAAGAGTTTTGCACAAGAGGAAGAGGAGGATATTAATCTAAACAGACCCATTAATTCCCTAATTATTTATTCAAATCCTTGGTTCTTGAATTTTATTTAATCTTTGAGCTTTTATTGTTGTAATTTCACTGGGAATATAATCCTGCTGCCCAGCTGTATTGGAGAATGATGTTGCAGCTAGTGCTGCAGCGTCTGTCCCTGTCCTCTCCAACACTTTATTCTGCTATCACTGCATTTAATGGGATTAAGCTGCTCCTAAATTCTGTTGGTACTTTTTAATCCTGCCACCTGGTGGGCTGAATAAACTTATTCACATCCTCTTAGAAAATGTCATTCCAGTTCTTCAAGATCAGCAAAAGTGTTTGTTAAGAAGGAAAATGCATGAAGAGAACTGTTAACATTTTATTTGTGACCTAGGTGGGGTTTTATTTGGTTTAGGTTTTTCTTTGTTGTTTCTTTAATTGAGAAGGAAGAGATCTTGAACTGATATGGATCAGAACCAAGGGGTGTAGAGGAAATATCTGCCTGTCTGAAAACCCCATGGAGTCAAGGGGATGTTGTGTCTGGGGAAGAGTTTCCTTCCAGAACAGGCATTCTTGTTAAGCATCTCCAATGCCACTATGACACCCTGTGGGCAATTAAGACAGACTTGGCCATTTGCCTTACTGCTCAGGCCTGTCTCTACCCCTGAGAAGCAGGGTTTCTCTGCACTTCACATTTGCCACCACTGCTCTTATTTCATATTTCCTGATGCCCTGATGTAATTCACACATCGTCACTTGTCTCCTCTTTGTGGCTTCACCACAAGGTGGGATATACTGTGCACGGCTAAGTGCTAAGGTCTCCTGCACACAGACAATGGCGGTGGTTGCTGGGCAGCATTTGGTGCTGCAGCTAAAGTGGGGAGCGAACAAAAAGTGGAGTCTGTTGCACTGACTTCTCCCTACTGTTTGGAAACCCCACACCTACTTGGTCCCCTGTGCCTCTCTTCTCCATCCCCATTAGATGGCTGTAAAAAAAAAAAAACCCAACTGGAAACATTCCAAAGCACAGACCGACATATTTGAGTCTTAAGGAATGAAGCTGCTGTCTTGAGACCCCATCTGCAGTCCTGTGTCCAGCTCTGGGGCCCCCCAACATAAGGACATGGAGCTGTTGGAGTAATGTCCAGAAGAGGCCATGAAGATGCTCTGAGGCCTGGAGCACCTATGCTGTGGAGACCGTCTGAGGGAGCTGGGCTTGTTCAGCCTGGAAAAGAGAAGGGTCCAGGGAGACCTTAGATCAAGTGCCTAAAGGTGCCAATGAGAAAGCTGGAGAGGGGCTTTTTACAAGGGCAGGCAGGGACAGGACAAGGGGGAATGGGTTTAAACTGACAAGAGTGCCAATTTAGGTTAAATATTAGGAAGTTCTTCCCTGTCAGGGAGTAAGTACACAAGAAGCTTGAACAGGAAATCCCAGTCATCCAGGAATTCTAGGGGGGAGAGTGAGCGAGCAGCTGCTTGGTTCTGAGTTATTGGCTGGGCTTAAACCACGACAGTGCAGCTCTTTCTAGGAATGAGTTGATCCTTTCCTGCTGCTCATAAAAATTTCTTCCCCAGCAGAGTCTGGAGAATTTCCTTGTACAGAACAAAGTGGTACAGACAGTTTTGTCTGCACCTTTAGTGAGGCCCTGGCACAGGCTGCCCAGAGAAGCTGTGGCTGCCTCATCCCTGGCAGTGTTCAAGGCCAGGCTGGATGGGGCTTGGAACAACCTGCTCTAGTGGACGGTGTCCCTGCCCGTGGCAAGGGGCTGGAACTGGATGAGCTTCAAGGTCCCTTCCAACCCAAACCATTCTAGGTTCTAATTTCGTGTTTATTCAGCTCAGTTACGCGGGAACAGACGCTCGGCGGTAACCGCTGAGCAGATCTGGGAGATCTAGAGGTTATTTTACACTCACAAATAAACGACCTCCAGGCTTAAGAACCTCCGCGCATCCCCCTCAGCTCCGCTGGCGCCTGAGCTCGAAGTCGCCCCCTGACACCTCCCTCCTCTGGGCCGCAGCCACCAATCAGCGGCGGAGGGCGGTGTCGGCGCGCGGAATAAACGCGTATCGCTGTTCGATATCCTCCTGCTCGTCCCCGCCCCGCCTCCCCGTGCTCCTCATTGGCGCAGTCCCGGCCCGCGCTCCGCCATCTTAACCCGGGAGACGGGCTTAATCGCTTCGCGGCACCATGAGTGCTCCCGCCGTCGGCTCCAGCCTGCGGCCGCTGCTGGAAACCCTGGAGGACCCCGCCGCCCCGCCGGGGGAGCTCACCGACGCGCACCTCACGATCGTCAAGTGAGTGCGGGCCGAGGATGCCGCCTCACGGCCGCGGGGACAGCGTGAGGGGGGCGGGGAGGCCCGCGCCGCGTGAGAGCACCGCGGCCGCCCCTGTGGAAGCGCGCTCGGGGGCATGCGGGTCTGGCCCGGCGAGTTCTCTCCGCCTGGGTCGGGGCAAGGGGAGGGGTGTGCCCCCGGTAGCCGCTGCGGAGCGGATATAGGGGTGCGAGCTCTGCCTGGATGTGCGTTCGGAGGGCTGAGGCGTGCTGTGGGGCCGCTGGGTGAGATCTCGGGCATCGTGCGGGCCTAGAGAGGGAAAAGGCGCGGGAGAGAGGGAGGAAGGGACGGACGGAGTCCTTTTGGAGGCTGCACATCCTAGAGTCTCCCCTCAGGTTTCCTGTAGTAACTGCTGAGGTTGGGAAACGGTAACTTTTTTTCTAACTGGAAAAACTCTTGTATCTCATTTTCGTGATTGGAAAGGTTAGAGGGCTTGGGTTTTTGGGTTTTGTGTGGGTTTTTTTTGTGGGTTTTTGTGTTTTTTTTTTAATTATAGTGGTTTTTTTTTAACTGCATTTCTTTTTGGAAGATACTGCTTAACCGTGAGGTTCTGCTTTTACCTGGATTTCTCAGATGTGTTAGTGTTTGCAGAGGCATTATCTCTTTCCCTCAGTGTCACCTTTGAGGTTATATCTTTCAGCCTTGTGATGCTTAAAGCTGTAAACGCTTAGATCTATCAGTGATGCTGATGAAGCTACAAGATTTTACAGGTTTCTAGTAATAACTGACCAAAAAAAGTTCCGACTTAAAGACAGTATTAGGCAATGGCAGATTTCTCATGTTACGTTCTGGATGATTGCACTTAATACAGGTGTTTTGTTGTATGACACTGATTGCTAACCTTTTGTAGGGTAAGTATAGCATTTCTGTATGGATGTTCTTCAAATACATGGGAAGTCATCACTGTAAGTTGTCAAGCCATAATTTTCCTGGAGTGGGGAGCTTGCATTCTAGAACTGCATTTGAGGAACATGCTTTTGAAGCTCATCTGTTTCTGCGGAAAGTTTATCTAATTTTCAGCAGTCATGTCAAGTTTACATATTTTTAATGTTTTCTGTAGAAGTTGCCAGAAAAATGAAAGCCCTCAGTGTTTTGGTTTTCTTTTTGTTTTTGTTTTTTTTTTTCTGCATACTTTATAAGCACAAAATGCGTCGTTAGTCGCTAGGACACGTACTTTATAAAAACGCAGTATTTTACTGATATGTCAGAGTAACCTGCGAGGTGACTGGCATTCTTGCTCTTTAACTTCTTTGGTGTTGTGTTTTAGTTTTCTGAAGAAAGAAATTATTCTATATTGGCTAATGAATTGTGTGCTAGAAATGTAAAGTTATGTCAATTATAACATGCTTAACCTGTGGATATCACTTGTTTTCCCTTCTGCTCCTTCAAGTCGCTTGACTGGTGTGGAAGGCAAAGGATTCACTGCAGATGTCAGAAAACACTTCCCTCAACTCTGCAAAGTGTTTAAGGTATGTCTTTTCCATTTCATTTTCTGTGTTTCAGTGTAGAACTGAAGATATGTTTAGGTGGTCAAGGTCAGTGGCCATTGTAGGACTTGAGGTTGAGTTAGTTTAATAATTCAAGCTAGTGACATAGCAGTAAGGGTTTGTCAGCAAAATGTATCTTCCATTACTGTAGAAGAAGGTAAAATATAGGGTCTTTGGTATATTTGGGCAGTGTTAAGCAATGAAGTCTGATCATCTAGCCAGAAAAGACACAACGTATTCTGTTTGTCTTTAGAAACACTGGGAATTTAGAATATGCAGTAAATGTCAGATTCTTTTTGAAGCTTCATGTAAAGACTGTTCTTGGCCATCTTTTTTTTTTTTCCCCCTTCTGTTTTAGATGTTTACAGGCAATTAGAGTGTCAAGTGATAATACACAACAAGCACAAAAGAACTTTGTTTAGAACTTGCTTCAGTAAAGATGTTTAAATTACAGAGAGCAAAAGTGTCTTCAGCAACTCAAAATAGTTTTATTGATCTGAAGTATATGTGATCAGGAAGGGGTTCCTGCATGGGTGCGTTTTTCAAGTGTTTGCTTTTCATAGCTCTCATTTTACTAAGCAGAAGTGTTGTAATACCATACCATATTTCACAGTTACTTCTATAAACTGAGACTTTATGTTTTGTTTTTCAGGCACACATTTCTAGTCAAAATGTAGAGTTAAGTAATGCAGCATTGCAGGCATTAGGATTCTGCGTTTTTAATTCAAGTATTACATCTGAATTATCTGGTAAGCAAATGAACTTCAGTGTGGGTGCCGGTAATGTGTGTCTGTGTGTGTGTAGGTGTATGTATATATCAGGAGTTCTTTCTTTGTTAGCATGTACTTTAACTTTGACAAAGTTCACAGTTCCCATGTGATGCAGTGGTTTTGTCTCTAATATGAGCAGTGTGGTCAGTTCACTAATCGCACCTTTTACAAAGAAATTGTTTTTTTTTTCATGCTGTTATGCTAATACTGTTTACTGCCTTCTAGTTCCATTAAATACTTTGGTTAGATACTGTAATTTTTGGAATTAGTAATCAAAAATTGTACAGGTGGAAGAACACATTTAGCATTTGGGGATGGCCAGTAGTGTTTTTCAGTGTTTGAGATTTTTACCTGGCAATTCCTGGTTGTTAAATCATAGAATGGTTTTGATTAGAAGGGACCTTTCCTATTATGCAAAATTTAGCCTGATTTCCGATGAGGATGAGACAGCTAAAATAATTTCTCTATGGTCCTTTTCCCATAACTTCTAATATTTTTTAACCAGTTGATAAATTGCAGTCGGTTTTGTTAGAGAAGGTCAGGCTTCAGAATTAAGTTCTGAAACGGGGCTTTCCTCTTGGTTGAGGAAAGGAGTGTATATGAGCTTATGTTTATTTGGTAATGAGATTATTTACCCACAAAGCCCAAATTTGTAAAAAAAATTAGGCTTAATAGTTTTGAGTCTTAAAGGAATACATGATTTTTCCATGTGTCTTCCTAGTTGAATGTAAGGCCTATGTTAAACCTAATTGTTATTTGTGTAATGAGCTCACTGTTACCTCAGTTATAGCTTTACCACCATCTTTATTATTAAAGCCTCTTGTAGACCCTAAAATGAATTTATCTATGTCAGTATAGCAGTGATATTGACCAAAATGCTGCTTAAAGTTACTGGAAGTCCAAGAAGTTTCAAATAATTAAAATACTTAATCCTTAACTCTAGAGGTTTGGGGTGAAATTATCATTGAGTTTTATGTTTTTGTGGTTTATTCTATAGGTAATACAGATGTACTACATTAATGGTATCTGTATATTAATACATCTTTAGCTTTTTCACTACTTTATGTTGGGAGAAACTGCAAAAAAGTAATGTTGTTAAGTAGTGAAATCATGTCCGAAATCATGTCCATTGGGACTTCTAGTTGAATGGATCTTTTAGTAACATTAACTGAGGAAAAAATGAGCTGAAACTTGCTAAGAAGCTGATTGAAATTGCATAAACAGAATCTGAGTGCTGTGCATTCTGCTTTCAGCAACCGAAATACAAGACTTGCTTTCAATAGTGAACAGTGTTGCTCTAAAAACTTCAGACAAGAACACTCGCACTCGGGCACTTTGGGTGATCTCTAAGCAGACATTTCCTTCTGAAATTGTTAAAAATGAGGTAAGTTTATTCAGTTTGGGGTTGGTTTTTGGTTTGGTTCTGGGTTTGTTGTTTTGTTTGGGTTTTGGTTTTGTTTCTTTGGGTTTTTTTTGGTGGTCTGATTTCCTAGGGAGGTGAGGCTTGTGCAGTCTCTTGGTCACTCACTACTAAGTAGCTTTTGAATCTGAAAGTAATTTTCTGTCAAATTTGATGCCAAATGTAGAGCCTAGGTTCTTGGAAAAATCAGGGCAGCTGCAGAGGGAAAAGAACCAAGGAATTATTGCTTCTCCCAAGGGAGAAACTGCAATGTGAGCAATTCTGTTAGATACCAGTGAAGCAGCATGGGGGAAAAATGTTGTGAATACTCCAGTTTTGTGGCAGTTCTAACCTTAAAACTAGACCTAGTATAATCCAAACACAGGGCACAGTCCTGGGAAATGAAATTTCATAATTCCAGCTCCTCATGGAAATCCTAATGTATTTAGGTGCTGACTTTAATGTTCTTATTTCCTCAGGTGTCCAGTATTATTTCTACCCTGGAAACAATACTTACTAAGGGAGATGTACAATCTATGGTGGTTGAATATGAAGCACTTAATGTTGTTATACGGTATGTGCACTGCAATATTAGATTGTTAAAATAGGTTTCAAAAAAACCCTAGGTATCTATCAGTACAAAATCTTAGTGGCACAAGTATACTAAAGGCAGTTGTTTAAAGTGCTCTTGCAATTGCTCAATATGTTTAAGATTCTTCCTACAGTGTTGTCCTGGTTTTGGCTGGGTTAGAGTTAATTTTCTTCTCAGTAGCTGGTACAGTGCTGTGTTTTGGATAGGATGAGAATAATGTTGATGACATTGATGTTTTAGGTGTTGCTGAGCAGTGTTTACACTAAGTCAAGGACTTTTCAGCTTCTTGTGCCACACCACCAGCAAGGAGGCTGGGAAGAGGGGGGAGATCGTGTTTTAACCCCAACCAGCTGCACGGCCATGTGCCCACTCCCCCAGTGGGATGCACAAGAGAACCAGGGGTGTGAAAGAACACTTCTAGCTTGAGACAAAGACAACTTAGTAAGAAAAGAAAAAGCTGCGTGTGCATGTAAACAAACCAAGGAATTCGTTGGCCCCTTCCTATGGTCAGGCAGGTGCTCAGTCATCTTCAGGAGATTAGGGCTACATCACGTGTAATGGTGACTTGCGAAGACAAATGGCATCACTCCAAAAACCTGCCCTTTCTCCTTCCCCCATCTTTACATGCTGGCATTGACATCATCTGGTCTAGACTATCCCTTGCGTCGGTCAAGGTCAGCTGTCCAGGCTGTGTCCCCATCCACCCTGTCCCAACTCCTTGTGAACCCCCAGCCTACTTGCTGGTGGAGTGTTGTCAGAAGCAAAAAGGCCTTATTTCTGTGTAAGCACTGCTTGTAAGGCTTGTCTTCCATTGGATCAGGCTGTAGTAATTCCTGTAACATGCAACTCAGGTCATGGATTATAACAATTTAAAGGTATTTCCATTACAGTTTCCAACCCTGGTCCCTCTGTGCCAGGTTATAGGGTTTAACACTGCAATGAACTTCTCCTCTTGCTCTTCCCCTGGCTAGCAAAGAGGGGTTCCTGCTATAGTAATTCCTGTAACATGCAACTGAAGCCCCAGGTTACAGTAGTGTAAATTTATTTCCATTGCAGTCTCAACCTCTGGTCCCTTTCGGCCTGATCTATGAGCCACAGTCTCTCCAGAGATATACCTGTCGTGGCATACACTTAATCATGGCATAGTTGCTTTGAGGTGCGCCAGCCTCTAGTGGCTTTCTTCATGGGCTGCAATGCTTTCAGAGATACACCTGCTTCAGTGTGGCCTTACCCACAGCAACCATCTCTTCAGGAGTGACCCTGCTCCACCATGGCCTCACCCATGACTGCGCTCCTTCCAGGAGTGTACCTGCTCTGCTGTGGCTTTATCTGTGGCCATACACTTTGAGGTGCTTCAGCAGCAAAACTTTGTGCACAGCCACTGATGCTCGAAGGTGTACCTGTTGCAGCATGGGCTTATCCTTGGGCCACAGCCCCTTCAGAAGTATACCTGCTGAAGATGCGTTAAGATGTCCTGTTCCCCTCTGGACTTGTCCACAGATCACAGTCCCTTTGACTCAAGTTCACACTGCAGTTCCAGCCTGTCCAGTACAGCAGCACAGAAACAGCAGTGATGCCCTTGCCATCTGCCAGCCCACGTGCATTGCCACTGCTGTTACCAAAACATCCCGAGGCACAACAGTCAGATGATCAGTATACTGGAAGTAAAAAACAGCCACTAACAAGCACTAGACTGTTCTATACAGTGAGGCAAGCACAGGCACATGTCAATTAATAGCTAAACAATAATAAAAGCTGTGCATTTGGAATAGCACATTCCAGTCAAAACTTGTTATTGTGAATGATGTCAAAAAGGATTGTTGTGGATTAACCCTTGATACCAAGCACTATGAAGCTGCTCTCTCGCTCTCCCTCAGTGGTGCGGGGAAGAGAATGGGGAAAAAAGTAAAGCCTGTGGGTTGAGCTAAGGACAATAATTGAAATAAATAAAATATTATCATAGTGATGAAAAGGCAGGAGAGAGGAAAAAAAAAAAACAAGAAAAACAAGTGATGCACAACGCGGTTGCTCACTGACCAATGCCCAGCCAGTTCAGAAGCAGTGATCAGTTCCCCCTGACCCACCCCCAGTTGAATATTGAATACCCCTTTGGCTAGTTGGAGTCAGCTATTCTCTGCTTCCTCCTGGCTTCTTGTGCCCCAGCTGCCTGGCAGGGCATGAGAGACTGAAAAGTCCTTGATCACAATAAGTGCTATGTAGCAACAACTAAAACATGGGTGTTATCAGCATTATTTTCAAACAAAAGCCAAAACACATCACTGCACCAGCTACTAGGAAATAAGTTAACTCTGTCCTAGCCAAAATCAGGACAGGAGTGCACAAGAAGTTGGGAGGGGACATAGCTGGGGGCAGCTGACCCCAACTGGCCAAGGGGATATCCTATAGCATAGGTATCCTGCTCACTATACAAACTGGGGGAAAAGCTGGGTGGGGGGGCTGCTGCTCAGGGACAGGCTGGGCATCAGTCAGCAGGTGGTGAGCAATTGCATTGGACATCACTTGTTTTCTATATTCCAGTTATTTTATCATCATCATTATTATTTTCACTTCCTTTTCTGTGCTGTTAAACTGTCTTTATCTCAACCTGCGGATTTTACTGTGGTTTTTTTTCCCCTCTTTCCCCCATCCCACTGGGGGTGGGAAAGTGAACAAGCAGCTGTGTGGTGTTTAACTTCTGTCTGTGTTACTGTCAGTACAACAGGGTGAAACTGGGTGAACTACTGTTTTTGTTCTTTTGCCAGTGGTTCTTCTGAACAGCTTCATTTGCAGAATATTCCAATAATGATAATACAACAGTTGATTCTGATGCAGAAAGTAGTCAATATTCAAATAAACTTGCGTTGTTTTCAACAACTTGTTGAGAATTCTTTCTGAAGTCTCGTGTGTGTTTCACAAGTTATGTTCTTACATTTTAGCTTTCGTTTTCATAACCTAATGAGAAATTCTCATTATATGGGTTCTTATTTTAAAATGTCTCCTTGGTGCTTTACAAATTTTACTGTAGTGTATCTCATAATACTGTTGAGATCACTGTTTAAATTCCATAGGCGACATTTTAGGACCAACACCAAGAGTGCATTATTTTGGTTAGCAGCGCTAGAATAATCAGTTTTGTCCTTGCTTGATATTATTTTATTAATAAATAGCTTGAGCTTATATCCTTACTATTATTTATTTTGCATTGAGTTTGAACTACAAATCCATTTTACAGTAAAATAGTTAAAGCAGTAATTATTTATTTGTTTGCTCACTTTAATGCATTGGTTTTCTGCAGCAGAGAATTTGAATATTATATTTTACATAGTACTTAGCAACTTCTTGCATCTGACTAATTGTACACCAGTACTTCTTTTGCAAACCTGAAATGCAGTAGACAATTGTTTCTGGAAAATTACATGTCTTATTAAATGGTTTATTTTAATTACTGTATATATACATGACTATATGTGGTTATTAAAAAGTATGTAGTTCTATTTGAAAATAAATACTGGGTCTCAGGCTGGTTGACAGCAGTAGCAGGATAGTACTTTTGTTCACAAGTTAGGCTGATGACAGGTACAGTGTGTTTTTTAAGAACTGCTTGTCCTCCAGCTTTAATAAAATCACCCAAAAGACAGCAGTTTTCCTTAGTACAGCTGTAGTGATGGGGATTTGGCATACCTGTGCCAAAGAGAGGACACTTGGCAAAATTTAATGACTTCTGGAGACAGGCTGGTTACTACAGGCTGGTTTGAATATAAGCCGGGTCCTCCTGTTTGAGTCTTGCTGGCATGTGTGGGATAGTGTAAATGTCTGTCAGACTGTGCTCCAACAGCTCCATAATAGAAGGATAAAAAATGAACATTTGACTAGGCTAATGTACATTGAGTCTGTGCAAACCTGTGCTGCCACAGGATTTCAGTTGTTTTTCTAAAGCAGGTACATACTGTTTTCAGCATGCACGGCCTGTGGGAGCTGCTCCGTACTGCTAAGAACATACAAGGGATGGTTAATGTGCAAACTTAGTGCTTGGTCACTGATAAGGAAAGGATAGTATGTTCCTTTCAGGCTCTCAGTTTAGCTTGTTTACCTAAAAAGCTGTGATAGAATAGGTCAGTCTGTTCTGCTTTTAGAGAAGTTTATCTGAAGTAGCACTTCAGCTTTGCAGTTTTAAGTGAGCTGTCAAAATACAATTGTTTAGAAAAATAAAAAAAAATAGAATTGTTTAGCATGGTTTCCTGTAAATTGTATGTTGAATTAGAGCATTTATTGGTGATACCAAGATTATCTTTGCATGTCTGAGCAATATATCTGTTGGAGATTTGTAATACCCATATTTGTTTTTTTGGATCTAGCTTAATGGAGCAGACTCCAGCCCAAATGGGAGAAGAGGCTGTGAGGTGGGCAAAACTGATCATTCCCCTGGTTGTCCATTCAGCTCATAAGGTGCAGTTACGAGGTGCTACTGCCCTGGAGATGGGCATGCCATTGCTCCTCCAGAAACAGCAGGAGGTGGCAGCTGTCACTGAGCATCTCATGACCACAGTAAGTAGGAATGCTCTGCCTTTTTTCCAGGGGCAACAGCAGTAGTCACTGGGGTTGTTGGTTGGTTGCTTAGGGTGTTTTAAATTTTATTAAAAGGTAATGGGAGACAGGCACTGGAGGCCTGAATAAAGATGGAGGCAAGAAAAGGCACCAAGTACATCAGCATTTTCCATGTCCATTAGAAGATTCCCAACCCTGTTTTAACAACAGTGCACTTGGTCTTTTTGATGAAGCTTTTCATGTTCCCCTTCATTTTCAGAACTGTAGCCTTATTTATTTTACCTTATTCACTGTAGAAGTTAAGTATGTTTACAAAAAAACCCAAAAGCCAGGTGCGTTTTAGGGTCGCAGTGTGTTTAGACTTAGAGAGACTACAAGTATTTGAGGAAATGGATTTTGATTTTGCCACTGTAAGAATAATTAAAACCAACTATAAGTTTCAACTGAGAAGGTAATCAGATGGTAGCAACATTTGACTGATTTACCAGCAAATGCTGTGTGGTACAGAATTAAATAGTGATTTAGCAAGAGCATTGTTCCAGGTTGGTTGGGTTTCCAGAAGTTGGTATGAGTATGATTTTTTTTCAAATAATTGAATATATTTCTTACAGAAATTATGTTTCTTTCTGTCTGCAGAAATTAATTTCAGAACTTCATAAACTGTTTTCTACAAAAAATGAGACGTATGTTTTAAAATTATGGCCGCTGTTTGTCAGATTACTTGGAAAGGTAAGCAAAAAAGTAGTAAGTTCTACAGTCATGAGGCATTAGGGAGGGAATTTTTGATGACGCATTATCTTAATTCTGAACATCTTTATCTTCAGACTCTGCATCGTAGTGGCAGTTTTATCAACTCATTGCTGCAATTGGAGGAGCTTGGATTTCGTAGTGGCTCACCAGTGGTAAAGAAAATAGCCTTCATTGCATGGAAGAGTCTAATAGATAATTTTGCTCTCAATCCAGGTAGATTGAAAAAGTTAACCTGAATTGTTTTGACTGCAGTCACTTTACGTAACTGGAAGAAAATATTCTGTCTAGTAGTGGTTGATACCATGGCACGTACCACTGGATATACACATAGTATATGGGTGGTGTATACATAGTGATGTAAATATACATATACATATATACGCACACACACACAGTGTTATGTACTGTGTGTATATGCCTAAATTAAATTTGAGTTGGATTTTTGTTGTTTTGTTCTAAGGAAAAAGGGCAGTTTGATCAGTAGTTCTCTTTTTGTCTTCCATGAGAAATGAATAAAATAAAATTAACAAACATTCCTTTTGTAATTCTTTAATTGGTCCAACCAGCAAAAATAGAGAATAACATGCTGTAGATCTTACTTTGGAGTATGTGGGTTAATTGGAGAAGAGCAATGCTTCAGGATTCTACAGGCGTTAAACAAAGTTCCTCTAAAAGTGTAACTGAGACCTGAACAAGTCTTTAAAAACACACAATATTTATTTTTTGATTGTTTCTCCTTACTGCATGTCCTGAAAAGGCTTAATGTGGACATTTTTTAGTTTAGCTGAATTTAACCAAAATTGTAATTTAAATTTGTTTCTTATCTGTTCATTTATTTTGATCATTGTTTCCCATAAATTAGTTAACAAAGGACTTGATTCTATCAGAAGATAAAAATCGATGGCACAACTGGCGTTCATTATGCTTGTTCCAGTAAGGCTGGTTTTTCTTTTACTGTGTCAGATAGGACTCTGACATAACAAGCACGAGTGAATTTCCTTCTGTTTATGTTGGTATGCAGTAGATTTCATTTCAGTCTCGGTATCGGAGACTTGCTAACTCCAGGGTTGTTCTAGATAACAGAGCAGTAAAATAGTATGAAAGGTTGGTGAATTTACTATTATTTTAGTTTTATAAATTGCCATTAATTGAATTTTAAGCTAAAATATATTAGGAAAAAACTTAATGGTTTAAAAAAATTTCCTCTCCATCTGTGGTTTAATTATTTATGTTGCTTAAAAGTATGTTTTTCTTGCTCTTCAAGATATATTGTGCAGTGCTAAAAGGTTGAAATTGCTAATGCAGCCATTGAGCTCGATCCATGTGAGAACAGAGGCTTTGGCCCTCACAAAGTTGGAGGTCTGGTGGTATTTACTCATGAGGCTGGGAACTCAACTGCCTGCCAACTTTGAACAGGTAATACAACTGAAAATAGTCACAGCTTAATCAGCCTGTGTGGAAGGCGTGAAGCTACATCCCCTCTTTGTTACCGTAACTTACTCTGTGCCTGCTTTCTCCTTCTCTAGTTTATTATTAAAGTAAAACTCTTAAGGAACCAAATCTGACCTTTGAATTGGTGTGTTATGTATAGCACAAGCGCTTGGACTATATGTGAAATCTTTTTAAAGCCCAAAAAGATTTGAGACATATCTGAATGTTGTGTGAGATTCTGGGGGAAAATCTCCAGTGAGTGCAGAATTCTAGTAAATATAAGCACAGTATAGAAGGACTGCTTTGTCCTTTCACTAGGCAAGTGTATGCTTTGAGAAGTCTGCCACAGGAAAACATGCTGAAAATACCACAAAACATTTAGAAAAATGCATATAGAGAGAAAAACAATGCAGGTGTTTCATTGCTACTCACATTATTGCTGGAGTGTACATAATGTTTTTATTAGGTTTCTGAATATCATTAAATTAAACTTCAGGGAGGAAGTAAAGAAAAAAACAGTCTTACCTTTTTAATTATGGTACAGTCAGATCTTTCTAGCATGAGTTTGTATTTCATCCAGCCATTTCTAATTCATGTATCTCTATGCATATCTTACACAACATCTTTAAAATGTTATTATAAGTGCCCAGAAAGTCTGCAACACTGATGCTGTGAGCAGCAGTACTGTCTATGTGATACTTGAAACCTATGGTTATTTGTGGCTTATGGCTTGTATGTGTCATACCTGTTTTCACTGAGGAGGCTTGATGTCTTTGCAGGTTTGTGTACCATTAATCCAAAGTACTTTAAGTCTGGATTCTTCTCCTACATTGCAAGGAACTCCCTCACGTGTACCAGGCAACCAGAGTTTAGTCTCTGCAACCCCTGTACAGAAATCAGGTATTGAAATACAAACCTGCTTCCAACTCTGTTCCAGGTGCTGAAAGCAGTCTGCTCTAGTTAACACCTTTATGCTTTTTCATTTGCAGTGAAACAGTAATTTTTTCTGTGTGCTTGTTGGAGAGCTCAGTGGTAGTGATTTATATTGGTTAAAATTAGGCTGCTGTGGTCAGTATTTCAAGTTTATAAAATTGTGCTAATCAAATCATGTTGAGGACCAGTTTTGATGTCCTGAATTATGTTCTTTTGCAAAGGAGCTTTGGTTTGAAATGTAGCTTTTCATGTATTCATGTGCTGTTTACTGATGCCATTATCATTTCTATAGTATTTTTAGTTTCTGCCTGTTTAGTAACCCAGTACACAATACAATCACAGTGCATCAGTAGTTTGGTCACTTTAAAGACATGTGAAATCACATCTACTTGAGCTTTACATCTTAATGCCTGAGATAAGGAATGGCCTCTTTTCGTCTCTATATGGAAAACCCAGAGTTCACAGCTTGTATACACTGCTGTAGCAGTCTACACATATTCTATACACCGAAGCCTCATTTATGTTGTGAAAGTGTCCTGGATGTGTAGCTCTTCATTTATTCCCTTTCTTAACAAAAAAAAAAAGCTCATCTTAGTTCTGTGAGATTGTAACTGAGGTCATAACCAGACCTGTTAGACTTGGGTTCAGTGTAAAAGTTTCTGCTCTTTCATAGCAGTGGAGTGACTATATAACTTGTGTATAGCGTAGCTTGTGTCTTGCTCTGCAACCACAGCTTCTGTGGAGACTTGTGTCACCAAAATGAAGTTTGGCACCTAGGACTGTGCAATCTTTGGAAGATGGTTGTTCTTCCGAAGTGCATGGTTATGACTGTGGTGTTAAACCTTACTTCATTGGAGCTCATGCTAAGTTTCTGGCTGGCTTTTAGAGGTCCCTTTTAGCCAGTGCTATTCTGTGATTTCATGTTCATTTGGGCTTTTGGTCTACTGGATCTTTCCTTTCACTTGATTGCAGGTGAAACACAAGACATTGTTATTTTTCTTAACCCATATAGGTCCGTACCCGTTCACAAGTCCAGCCACACCAAGAATGAACTTGAACTGTAGCACAGCAGGACTGGTGGTGATTCCTTCCATTCAGCTTTTAGGAATCGAAATGCTGCTTCACTTCCTGATGGGACCAGAAATTTTAGACTTTGCTAAGCAGAACAAACTTGTGCTTAGCTTAGGTATATAAGTTGTATTTCTTTTTGAAGTATTTTCACATGATCTGAAACTGCCGATTTTGCTGCATTTAAAGATACCTACTAGAATTAAATGATTTAAACATTTAAAACTGTCAGTTGTCATCTGTAATACTAGAAGTTGGGTTTATTTTAAATGCTGTAAGTGGACACAGGTCCTTGATTATTTTTAAGGCTTGTCTTACCAGTAGACTGCAAAATAAAAGAGTTACAGAATGTGGTGTTGTTTTTTTTTTTGTTCTCCTAGAGCCTCTCCAGTATCCGCTGATCAGTAGCCCTTCCTTTTTTTGTAAGCATGCCGGCACATTTATCAGTGCAGTTCAGGATGGTTTTATAGCAATTGGAAAAGAAGTTCCTGGTAAGAATTTAGTAGCAAAATTCTCTTTATTTTCTGGAAAATAAAATGGGTGAGGGAAACACAAGGAGAAATAACCACTTGCTGTAATGCTTTGGTGTTACATTAAATAAAACTGCTCAGACTTGCTTTGAAAGCTTGCATCAGTTTTGGGTTATGTTAAAGTCTGCTGTTTTAACACTGTATTTTAACTGCAGTGCTGTTCAATGTTTTTATTACAAACTGAATAAAAATATTATGTTATCTTGTAGATTGTATGCTGAATGTTATATGGAAGGGCATAAATGGATACGTGAAAACAGCCATTGAATCAGGTAAAAAGTGTACTATTTTGTCACTGCTGACCCGTTAAGAGTTGTTCTTTAAGATTAGACCTTAAGTAGTGTTTGCTTCATTGCTGTAAAGCTTGGTTGTAGGCATCATCATCAGTCCTTTCTGAAGCAACAGCTGACAGTTTTTGTGATGCCTACATCTTTGTGTGACAAATACAAAATCACAGTGATCTATTCCAGTGAGGATTATTAGGGAAGGCACGAGAGTGTCTGACTGCACGTGCATTGCATGTAGCAGTAAGGAAGGCATTAAAGCACTTGAACTGCTTTTCTTGCTGAAGAAATCTTTCCAGTTCCAAAAAACAACCAAACTCCTCCTCAAGACCTTGGTGTTGACAAACGGAGACATTCAGTGTATTACTGAAATGAGCATAAAGTCTTTGTTATGTGACTGTTGCTACCTGTTTAAGTAGATTTTCATACTATGATGTCTTTAAGATGTATAGAAGTTGTTCCCTAATTTAAAAATGTGTTCATTGCTCTGTGAAGGCTTTGAAAGTCCAGAATATTCTTAATAATGAAATCCCTTATATTGAAAGATCTAACTGAAAAGCATAAGAGAAACAAAGTGCAGTGCTTGGATGGATGTAAAATTTCATAACTTTTTTTTAGCGTGTTAGTGTTAAGGTTGTTGCCTTAGGTACGTAGGTGTTTCCACTTTACTAATAAAAATTGGGGGCTTTATTTTTATTTAAACCTTGAGGTTTCAGTTACGCTGTTCTTCAGAGCGAGACTTGGTATCCGAATCAAGTATTTGTTATATGTTTATAAATACACACAGAATATTTTTGATCTTATAGTACTTAAAGTTGTAAGTAATTGTCAGAGTGGCCATTGTTTTGGTCTGCTGTAACTGTAAATATGCTTTATTCTAGGAAATAAGAAAGAAAAGCAAGGGTCGGAAATACTGACTATGTTGCTCCAGGCCTTAAAAAACACTGTTAATTCAAATTCTCTTCCTGTGCAGAAAATACTGGTAAGTTGGGTGGGTTTGTCTGTTTTTTGAAAAGACAATTACTGAAATGATGGATTTTTTTTCTTATTTTCACTAAAGGAAAGCAGTTGTTACAGCTTTGTTTTAATTTGTGGTGTTACTTCTATTCTTTGTGTTATTTAAAGTATTCAAGGCCTCAGTAAAAAATATTTACATACATCTCTTTTCTTTTTTTCCCCCTGCTTAGTCCCTCATTGATATTACTGTTAAGGAGTTACCTCCAAAAGTACTGGGATCACCAGCTTATCAGATTGCCGATATGGATCTTTTAAATGTAAGTCTGACTTCGTTCCAGAACTCTGGTCTTTATATCTGCTGAAAGGTATTAGGATGTCATATTTGCACAAATGCACAGAGCACTTCCTAAATGGTGAGATCCAAATCTTTCAGGAAATCACATTCCATGTTCCGGAATGCATACTTTGTCTCCAGCCCTTGTTTCAGATGACTAAACTAACTGTCTGTAACTAAAAACAGTTATGCTGGAAGTACTGTAATATCAAAAGTGGATTGCTCACAGTCGTGTCATGATTTAAAATACAGGTTGCAGATACTTCACAAGGAGACTACGTCGTCAAACGGTGTAGTACTACTTATATACTGAACACTGATATGTTGGGGCAATATTCTTAAGTCAACAGAATGAAGTTTTTAAAGGTAGAATGTGTTACTCCTCAGGAAAAATTTACCTGCACAGAAGCAAAGCAGAGAATGTCATGCTAGACAGCATTATTTCAGAACAAATTCGGAAGTCATGGTGGGCTAAAGCATTCACCATGGTCTACTGCAGGAAAAGTAGGGGTACTCATTAGTAGGTAGAACTACTCTGTCCTACTTTGGTCCTAATGAGCCCTAACGGGAGGGCTGCCATGTGTTCTGTGCACTGTGTAGGAAGGGAAGAGCAGATGACAAGAAATTAGAAAAATTACAAAAATGGAAAGTAACCTGTACGAAAAAGCTGAAGTGACACTTTCGTGTTTGTGTTTGGAGTGGGGCAGGCTAAGAAGGAGCGTGGTACCACTTAGGTTTATTAAATATCTAAAAGGCTGTTTAGAGACTTTTAACATTGGATGATGATGAGCTCTTCTCTTAGTATGTCCACCAGTAGAAGGAAAGCAACTTGTTTATTTTGCCGCAGTGGTAATAAAGCTTTTTAGGCTATGGAAGCAGCTAAATATTAGCATTGTTAGCCAGGGAATGCATGGATTTCATGTGGAAACTTTTAAAAGCAGACAGATATCTCTGAGAGAAGACTTGAGTGTAACAAGAATAAGTGAGTGCCTCAGCTCTTAAGTGAGTAGTATAAAACTTTGTCTACCAGAACTGGCTTAAGAGCTCAACTCTAAATTGCTCCCAGGTTTTCCCCCTCACAAGTGTTTTGTTTGCATTTGGAGACTTTTTCTGACTTACATACAAGTCAGAATTTCATTAAGGGATTGAAACTTTAACTGGTGGGTATTAAATGCGTTTAAATAAATACTTTAACATCAGCGACCCTGAAATACTTGTAATAGATTTTGGGAGCGCTTGTCCAAAGGCTATCTTGCTGAATCCTTGAAATATGCAAATCTCAGGTTGCTCCATCTTGTTCCAGGCCTCATCACACACACTGATAGCCTTATGTGCATCTGCCTTACCATGGTGCCTGTCATTTCAAAGCAGGAATGGCCAAGTACTCTAAAACCCGCAGTCTTTGAAATAGAAAAGTCTTTTGTTTCATTGATAGTGTAATTGGTATTCTGCCAAAGCACCAGGACCTAGCAGAAGCTTCAGGTTTCCAGTTCCATCCCCCCCACCCCCCCTTTTTATTTTGAAGTGTTAGAATTGACAATTTTTGACAACTTTCAATAACTGTAGGTTTCTGGCTTAGAGTTAAATGTAATATATAGATACATGTGTGAGGCAGTTGTTCCATTTTGATGTATATGTTGGTTTGACCTCTTAAATTTCTTTTACAAGGGAACACCAGCTTTATTCTTAATTCAGCTGCCTTTCCATGACAACCTCTTGAAATGCTGCGTAACAGATGAAAGGTATGTGGTGGTGGTTGTGTATAACGAACTTCCAATAGAGCTTGTAGAAGTTTTTCCTAACTTCAGCTAAAAAAAAACTATTTTACCTATTTAACTTCCTTCCCTAGGTTCTTTGTAATTCTGGAAACGCTTGTGGGTTATGTTTTGTCTGGGCCTACGTCTCCCCTGGCTTTCAGTGAATCTGTGATCTGCATTATTAATCAGAGTGCAAAGCAAGTGGAAAATAAGGAGCATCTTTGGAGAATGTGGAGTATTGTTGTTAATCCACTAACTGACTGGATTAATCGGGTATAGTGGCTTTTTGTTCTCTTCCAAAAAAAACTCGGGAAAACTGTGCCTGTCTTCTATTTTAATGTATTTTTAGGAATTGCATGTCTTGAAGTGATAGTAACATTAAATAAGGAGCATTTTTTTAAAACATCCCTAACTAGAGTGCAAACATTTGCAGCAAGGCAGGATGAAGGGCAGTAGTGGTGGTTTAAAGTGGTTTAAAGAGTGATCACTCCTCAGTACAAAATCCAGTGTAGTGCTGGGAAGGTTCTCCTTTTTTAAGATGGTAAATGTGTGCTTCAAGCCTTCACTCCTTGAAATGCTTTTGCTGCTACAAAGGTCAGAAGCCTGTCCTCCAGGGCCTTTTAGCTTCTAAACATTAAGAGGCTTGTTTGCTATATGTGAAAATAGAACAAATACAAAGCCGAGACATTTAGGATGTAATTGGAAGAGTGTCTCTTAGACTTCTTGACTGGAAGTGTCACTGAATGCCATATAAACTAGTATTCAATAGGCTCTGCAGATTACTTAACTAGAAGTAACTGAAATATGGGAGTTGTTGAACTCTAGCCCTCACTTAGTCAATAGACCTTTATGAAGGAAGCCTTAGGTGCTTTAAGTAAGTTGCTGTCATCTTTTACTGCAACTGAAACAAAAACCATGCAAGACATTTTCTGATTTTCTTATTCTTGGAATGAAACTGTTTCGGAATTTAGAAGCAGTGCTTTTTATCTCTCTTATTAAACAGTAGGATCAGCTTCAGCTCTTGAAAGAACTGAGACTAGCTGATTTCAAAATGTCATTGACAGTTGAGCTTGCACAGATCTTATGTACAGAACAAATATATTTAAAACAGCCTTATTTGTCATTAAGTTTTCTCTAATTAGAAAATTGTTTTCTCTTTGCAGACTAATGAAGTAAACCAGGGGGATGCACTGGAGCACAACTTCAGTGCTGTTTACTGTGCATTGTTGTTACCAGTATCACAGATCTTCCCCACTCAGGGATTTCCACAGGTAATAGTGAATGCATAATGTTGATTAGTAACAGTGTGGGTTTTGTAAAATCTCTGAGGTACTACCTGATAGTCTCATAGTAGAGTTTGTAGCCAGTATCTGTATGCATTGGACCAGGGTTGGATTTCTTGAGTTACATCAGTTTTGACAGAAGAAGAAAGCTTAAAGCAAGTTATTTTCTCTTTGCACAGACATTGATATTTATAAACTTTTTCTTTCTGTTAAAGCCAACTATGAAATCCTTGTTGCGTGCTTGGTCAGACCTGTATAGAGCATTTGCTCGTTGTGCTGCTTTAGTTGCAACAGCAGAAGAAAACCTATGCTGTGAAGAACTTTGTGCCAAAATAATATCTGGGCTAGAAGGTGAAACTCCAGTAGTGAGTATAAACCGGTGATATTGAACTATCTAAATACTTTAGCAGTTATATTTTGAATTATATAAAATAACCTATTGTAAACTCTAATGTAGTGCTTTCTGTAACTCAAAGTGGTTTAGGTGAGATTGAGAGAAAGCTGTAACGAAATTCTGTGTTACTAACAGGAGTTGAAATTGATATAAAAGAGTAAAAATAATGATAAAACATAAAAAAAGAGAAGTTAAGCAGCCTTTGGATTTGTATTCTAACTATTTAAGTATAAATGGTTAGTGAATGTCATCATGATAAATATTATTTGTCCAGTTCAAATGTGTGTATTTATAAAGTGACTTCAGGCTGAATTAACAAATGCCACAAAACGAGGCACTTTGATTAGGAAGGAAGGTAGAGTAGCACTGCAGCTTTCAGAGGGCAGAGCTTGCCATATTCCTGGTACCACCAACCTTGTACGCTAAAATTTAAAGACTTTACTTCTGAAGCGTTATCAAGGAGAAAGCTTTTGAAAAAGGAGCCTTTACATTATCTTCTTGCCTGTTTGCAAGCCCACATCATGTGGGGCGATAAAGTGTCCATAGGTGTCAGTGAACATCAGCTTTGCAACATAACATCCTTTGTGCTTCCAAGTTGACCATCTTTTGAAAAGAATACTGTGAAAAGAACAAGTGAGAAACAGTTGAGAAAGAGAAATGGAATTTGCTGGATTACAGCATTCTAACTTACTTTGGATGCTGCTGTGTCCCAAATATAAGCTTCAGTTTTCACAAATTAATAATTAAGCAAGCTCAATTTAAACACCTTAAAGCTTCAGTATGTAAGTTATATTGAAACTAAACTTTATTTGGGCCACATTATCAATATTCCTTTTAAAAGCAAGTTTTGTATTATTTAGAAGATTTTATGATGGAGTGAAGAAAAAAAATACCCTTGGCCCATCTTTTTCCATGTACCACAAGCATTTGTGCTTCCTGAATGCTAGTGACAGTGTCATTGTTATTCCTGCAGTGACTTCTCTGAAAATCAGGTTTTAAGTTCAGTAACTGAACTTAAGTGCACACTGACATCTGGTGATGTGTTTTGCTGGATTCCTGGTGCCTTCAGCTGTAATACTTCTGGTGCACCTTCTTAAATCTAGCCCTTTTTTGTGGCTGAATGTTTACTTTTGCTTCTTCAGATTGTCTGTGTGCTTATGTCTTACTTGTGTATCTTAGGAAGACTCAATCTTCAGCTTGTATAAAAGTGTGTAATTCAAAATGTAACCTTATCTGAGTCTACCTGATAACGTGGACAGATTTCATCCACTTTTAAATTTAAAAGCTGCTTGAATTGCTTTCCTGAATGGCCAGCATGTTTTCTTCTGTCACCATTGCTCTTTTGGGCTTTGCTGATGACTTCTGTTTCCTCCTCAGATGATTTCAGTGATGGAAGGTCTCACTCATATTTTATCAGTCATGGCTGACTGCATCAACTTTGCACCATATGATACTAAATATCAACCAAAAAATAAATGTAAGGAAATACTTGAATATTGGGGTTTTCCGTGTCTTTTATTGCAGAGTTGGTAAAAATTAAGAGTTGTTGTAGATGCGGAAGTGATGACTGTAGGGTATCAGTGGTCTGTATATGCTACCCATGCTATCTAAGCACCGAAGGGACTGACAAATCATAAAAAGGAACTAAAAATATCACCCAGTATGGATATTTGAGTATCAGATCTTTCCTATTTGTTGAGCTGTTGAGCAGTTACTGTACAGCCTGAGAAAATGCATCTGTAATGGATGTAAACGTTGAGGCCACTTCAGTTCTCAGTTCACTGTCAAACAGAGCTGGTTTCTGAAGTTCGATTTGGTATTTTCATTTCTGATTTCATTTTTGCATGTGGAATCTGCAGCTTTTGCTTTGTTCAGTCGTAATCTGAGGCAGTAATGCTTGAACATAATCCACAGTCTAATTATGTAATACCTGCCTAAACCTGACAATGAACTTTGATGTAACATTTGAAGCTGCTTTGCATAAAAGAGTCAAGAATAGGTTTAACAGAAGACAAAAGGTCACTGTATGTGAAGTGTTCTTTGTTTTGTTCCCTACTCCCATTTACAGCTACTAAAGCTGAAGAAATGATTTATAAAATAATATAATTCAGCATAAAACTCAAAGTACTGATAATTTCTCTGCCCCATATGAATTTGTTAAAATAATAAGACATTCTGTTGGACTGCTGAAAGAATTAAATGATTTAATTGGAAGTGCTGATGAGGAAAACCACAATTGAAGCCCACACTTAAAATGAATAAACTACTAAAACTTGTACTTCCATTTCCCTCCTCTTCCGCTGTTCCAGAATTTTTGTACCAGCTAGTATCTGTGGGATGGTTGCTGTCTCTTTGCAAGTAGGCATTAAAGACACTTAAAAGCATTGTCATTTGTGTGACCAAGCAGAAGTATAAATAAGAGGAATAGGAGATATCTGTAGTGGGATTATAAAATGATGCAGTAAAAAATGTATGTCTAATATTAGGTCTGGTTTTAAATTATATGTAGATACAGTTTGGGAAGCAGAGTTCAGTTTCTCACGTAGACTGGAAGTTCAGATGTGCTTTGTTGTAATTCATGTTGTTACATAGAAACCCCTAATTTTTAAAACTCTTTTAATGTTAGCTCCACAGACAACTACAGACTGGTCTAAGAAGAAAAAGGAGCCCCTTGGAAAGCTTGCCTCTCTGTTTAAACTCCTGGTGATGTTACTAAACTCTTTCCATGTGTTCAGTTCCAAAGAAATCTGTTCAGAAACATTGGTCTCTGTTGGTCCTTCAATTATTGCTGTTCTTCACAACATCATCAGCCACGTTTCATTGCCTTCAGTGATTGGGACTATGTTTGCAATTTTTTCAAAACCCCTGGCAGTGTGTTATGAAAGAACAAAGTGAGTATTTTAAGAATGGTTGGAAGTCTGGATTCATTGTGTTGCTGCATATTGGCGAAATTTCGTGTGGTCTGTGGCAAGCCATATATCCGAATAAATATAGCTCAGGGGGTTTCAGGGCATTGGCACTAATTCAGCTCTGGCTGAGCCTCACCTTCGAGAGCACCATGTCTGTCACTAGGTTCAGCCCAGCTGGTAGGTGCAGGTTTCGTATCGCATCCGCACACCACAGAAAGGATGTGTCTGGCAGGTAGCTGCTGAGAGCTCCCCTTTTCCTACAATTGCTGTGTAAACCTAGGGTGCTGGGGCTGAGCAAAGGGGCAGCCTGACCTGCGTGAGGCAGCGTGTCGCATTACAGCCCCCAGCACAACCCTGCCTGCCTCTGAGATTCAGTGGGGTTCAAACCCCCAATGCCTGAGCAGCAGCCTCCTTTGTAATGCTTGTCTTCAGGAACAAACCCAAACCTGCCTAGTTGTATACCAAAGGAAACCTATAGGCTTTCTGGAAATCTGGTTGATAAAACTGCAGTCTCTTCAGAGTGGATCTGTTGTCATCTCTGCATGACCAGAGTGGTTGGTTTCTGCCTGCTGTTTATTTTCACTGCAGTGAAGATACTTAACAGTGATGTATTTTCTAGTGGGCAGGAACTGTGTAATGTTTTGTAGGAAATGTAGAAATCATAATTAGTTGATGCGCGCTAAAATCCTGGAAGTTTTTAAGCAGAGGTATATACTGAGAAATGCTCCTGTGCTCTTTGCTCTACTTATGTGGCTTTGCTTTTTTAATCGTTACAGATGTTTCCTCCCAGGCCATGATGGGGAATTATTGGGGGCTTGGTGGGAAGGGGCTGGCAGAAGGTGGTCTCTGATCTGTTGATGCAAGAGTTGCATACTTTGCTTGGGATAAGGAAAAGAGTGCAGCTTTTGTGGGTTTGGGATGAGAGGATGGAATAGGATAGTCAATCTGTATAAGTTTCATTGAAACTTTTACTGAAACTTGAAGCAGGGCTGCCACCTCTAACCTAAAATTCATCAGGAGTCTCTGTCTCATAGGCAAGACCCTACTTGTTCCTATGTCAGGTTCAGTTGAACACCATCTCTCTCCATCTCCCATCTCTTCTGCTTTGGTTTGAGCATTGTCGTAGAATTATCATTAAAAGGGAGAAGTAAGTGCTGGAGGTATAATGTTGAATGAAAGCATATCCATGCAAATACAGGTTTGGGGACCTCTTCAGGTTTGAGACCACAGGTTAATAAACTGAACTGCTAAATGCAGTTTTCTCACATTTTTCAGGATGGTGTATCCAGGGATTTAGTTATGTGAAATGACTTCGTTTAGGCAGTACTTCAGCTTTTTAATGCAGATATTTATGGGGCCTGGGAAATTGTTTCGATAGAAGGTTCAGAGCAAAAGGCAGTTAGAAGTTACTTCATAAGAAAACCTTTAATTTGAAGTTTGTACCAATTACTGCTGTCTTACCACTAGTTTCTCTTAATGTTAGCATGTAAGTATCAGGAGCATTAAAGGGAGCTTACTTGAAACTGTTCATATCAGGAGATGCTTTAATCACCCAGTGGGAGGGTAGTTTCATAACATTATTTCATTGAGTTGTATACTAAAACCAGTGTGCAGTGCTTGAGTGCATGATGTGTTTAATTCTTTTATCTTGGGATAAGTGAGATGGCAAAATCTAAACTTTATTGTTTCTGTTTTGGCAGGCTTGCTGATGTATCTAAAGTATACAGTAATCTTAACAACAAGGTAAATTTGCTGGAGAAATAGCTGGGGGGGGGGGAATGGCTGACACGAATTTTGCCATTCCTTCTGTATTTTAAGCAAAAATTAAAAATACACTGAAGGCAGAGTTTTTATTTTTTTTTTTTTTCCTAAAAATGTAGCTGAGGGGAGGACCACTAAACTCACCTGTTCAGACTTTGTGTGCTCTGCTGTTTAAACTTTATTCTTCGGGCCATACTGTTCTATGGGATAATAATTTTTAAATAATGTTTTAAACTTTTAAATAGTGAATGTGTGAAAAGCTTGAATAAAATAAAACACCCTATTGTTTCTTCTCTCTCTCAGCTGGAAAAACTCCTGGCCGAGGTTATCCAGTGTTTACAGTCTCACTGCACTGGCTCTTATGATAGCAAACTGCTGGAACAGATTTCACCGTTGCTCTGTGTAGCATTTCAGCATAAGAGCAAACAGATCCGCAACCAGTGTGCCCAATTCTGGAATGCAACATTCGCCAAGACTACAGCATTGGAATACCCTGAAGAGTTAAAGTAAGAGACATAGTTTTTTGTATTTATATATTTTTAAAGGAACAGATCTCAGGTTATGTACAAATGACTTTGTATAGCTCTAGTCACCGTCTGTATTCTGCTTTTCATGCAAGCAGGGATAACTGCTGGTCTTGTTCCCCCATCCCTCTGTAAGTTTAAAGTTCTTTTCTGTTGAACAGATCTGTGTTAAACCAAGCCAAAAAGAAAATTCCACTCCTGCTACCTGGTTTTGAAAGCATTGAGGGAGCCGAAGAATACAGTGGCCCATTCTCTGATGCGGTAAATATTTTGTTGACCCCATTGGTTGCTTCATTGTATATAACTCTAGGGGATCATTCATAAGGTAGTGGCACAGTCGGTTTTGATTTTTTCTGTGATTGGCCTACACTTGCCTCGGGTTTGGAATGAGAAGCTACGCACAGTAAGCACTGTCAGAAGACTGAGCTGGTCCATAATATTTTATGCATTTTAAATTGTGGGCTCTGCTAACTTGCTTGACTTGATTTTTTAAGTTGTCCTCTACGTAATTTAGAGGAAAATGGGAGTGTGGGATGGCTTACTTGAAGAAATTAATACATCTCAGGAGGGGTTTGTGAGCTTGAGGTCTCTCCATACAATGCCTTCAGTGTCTTTTTTTTTGAATAGATGGAAAATTCACAGCTGGATGCAAAGATAAGTGGAATGGAAGCAAATTTGGGTCAAAACCGAGGTTCTGTACTGGCACAGATGAGTGAACAAAAAGATGAAGTACAAGACAAATCTAGTAATGTGCAAGTGACATCTGCAAAGGTGAGGTGTCTGCAGATGGGTGTGAGAGTCAGATCCATTCTGTTCTGTAGCAGAACGTCCTCTGTGTTCCTGCAGATGCTCAGTAGAAACTAATGACTTCTGTGATGCTGAAACATTTTTCTGTCAAACTTATGCTGTATAGCACACTTAAGTATTCCTGCTAAAATTCTCTGCTGAGCTTACAGATTGCTGAGTTTTAAGGAGGTCTCATGGAGGGCTGCTTGAGGGATGGGGAATGGCACCCACATACAAAGTTCACCCCTGGGTCTGGGTGCAATTTGTGACTGAATTCAGGTCCCGAGGTGGGTCTTGGTCCTGGTAGACCTGTGCTTGCATGCTCTGAATTGGTCACACACACTAGGGAGCATAGGTTATTGTATTCCTAAGGAATGGCTGACTTAGTAAACAGTAGTAAATAATATCCCCCAAGGGTATTGAGGTATGTTCCCATCTTAGAGGCTTTGAACTTCAAGATGTCAAAGTGCAGGAGCTTGTGCTTAGAGGCATGGAGGAGAGACTGCAGCATCTCTCCTCAGTAGTAATGTTGGGGGGCAAAAACTCACTCATGAAGAAAATCATCACCTAATGAGGGATTTGTGCCAGTTAATATTTTTTATATTATGTGTATATATATTATATAGCCACTGAAAGAATAGTGGTTATTTAAGAACTGTTCTGTTTAGGATGACTGTACCCGAAGTAGAAAAACACTTCCAGTTCCTCTGCTTTGTTTCTAATTTTTTTTTTTTCTTTTCTGTAGTTGAAATTAGAATTTTCATCTTTGAAGGCTAAAAGTGAGATACTTCTGGAAGAGGAGAAATCCATTGATTTTGTGTATATTCCTCCAGAAACAAAAGAAAGAGTACTGACAGAACATCAAAAAGAAGTGCTTAGGTCAAAAAGGTCTGTGACTTACTCTGTTGTAAACTTAATGTGGAATATCATTGCACTGAGTATGTCAGATTGACAGAATTTCAGTTTTTGTATCAGACTACTATAGGCAATTAAATCTTACTCTTTCATACAGAGTTTAAAGCTAACGAAGTTATTTGCTTTACTATTTTAAAGCAACCAAATTACTCTCTGATCTGTTCCTATTTCGATTAAATATACTCTCTGTTAATAGTTAGGAGTTTGGTAATTTTGAGTTTGCATTTTTATGTCACAACTTCTGCCATGTGAAATGGAAGATGTAATTTTTCTTAAATCATTGAAATTAAAAGTTTTTTACCTTCTCTGAAAGAAAGACTTCTAAAATTGAAAAGATGAACTTATGACAGCAGCATATCTCAAATTAGGATATTCCCAAGACTCATCTTAATTGCAAGGGGATGTTTAGAATTATCCTTTTTTTAATGCAAGAAAATAATACCCAGAGTATTTTCAGGCAGCAAAAAAACAGGGTAAGTAAAACTTACATACAGCGGTGCTTGACAGGAAGTTGGTTAGATTCTGTACGTGGATCAGTTCTTTGCAGAGCGAGATCCCAACCACAGCATTTTTCTCCAAAAGCGTGTTCAAAATGGAAAAAAAAATAATGCAACTGACAAGAGCAGTCTGGAAATAAGGAGATAAATCATGCCCTCATTCCGCTTTGCATTTTGCTGTGCCATTTGGGGTGTGAGGTTGTGTCAGTCAGTTGCAATATTGCATCTTTCCTGCCTGAACCAGAGAGTGGAGTGTGCGGCTTCAGTTCCTCTGAACACTTCACGTACATTCCCTTGCTCTTTGTGCAGCAGCCCCTACTGGGATGCGTGTTGCTGTTCAAGTGGTCTTTAGGGTTTGGACATTCAGTCCACCTCATACAAGCATCTGCTCTCTTGTGATGATGTAATGTGTTACACTAGCCTGCCCTCCTTTTAGTTTTCCAGTAAAAGAGTCTGACTTCCCATTTCTGGTTTTGTTTCAGAGTTGGTATTCCTGCTATGTACAACAATTTGGACGCATCACAAGATACTACCTTATTTTCTCAGTATACTCAAAGCCAGGAAGATTCTTTGTAAGTAAAGGGGACCAGTGTGTACACTGGAGGTGTACCCCTTTCTACAGCACTTCTAATTCAAGTAACTTCTATTTCAGGGAAAAATCATCTTTAATAGAAAATGCAAAAGAAGATACTAAAACCAAGTCTCAGGTAATTTCTCATTGTCTTATAGTAATTAAGATACCAGAATAATAACCATACTGGTGATGTTTTCTTCATATTAGTAGCTCTGTAAGTAATGGCATAAGTCTTTTATTATTGGCCATGATATGGTTTTAAGATTGATTTGGAAACTCTTCAAACAAAAAGAAGTACCCTCAAATGTATTAGCTCACAGGAATCATTTCCTTTCTCTGTATTGATTAACATGTAAGAATATCTTCTCTTTCTTTGGCGTCTGCTATTTTTTCCATGCCCAAATGATATTGACACAGGCTCTGTGACTGCAGAATATACTGATAGTGGTTTGTATTTCATTCTCATCACCAGATGAGAATTCAATACTGTTATCAGGGTTCTTTGAGCTGTGTTCTGATTTGTATAATTTAAATCAGAAGGGGCCAATCATTATGCATTTTGACTTCAATTCAAAATGTGAGGATTTATATAATTAGATTTAGTGTGGATGTATTTAAGTTACACACCTACAGGTACTATGGGAACTTATGGTCAGTCATGTCTATGTGCTACCACTGACTAATGTTTCAGTGGGGTGAAATACTCCAGAGCTGCAGCACAGACTTACTATGACTTGCTCCGGTGCTGTATGTCTTATGATTCAGTAATCACAGCACTGTTGCCTTCTCTTCCATAACACTTTTTTCCCTAGTGGATGGGTTTTGGTATGCATGATGATTTTCTGGAACTGTTTTCACTGTTAAAAATCTTAATGTTAATTTCTGTGTTACTCTAGCAGACCACACTTTGAACAGCTTTGCTAAGTTTCCACATTTTGAACTTCTTTTGCATGAAATTGTAAGGGCCTCAAGGGGATTAAATAGTAGATTTTGGAAATTGTAAGTTGCAGGGGGGTTGGAAATAGATGATCTTAAGGTCCTTTCCAACCCTAGCTATTCTATGATTCTGTTAATCCCCATTAGGAGAGGAGTTGCCTTTAAGCAGCTATTGTTCCGAACACACAGTAGGTGAACTACAGCAGAATTTTCATAAAACCTGTTTGAGTAGTAGGTTTGTTAGTATCTGGCAAAACCTACATAAAACGGTTTTGCGGTTCTTCATGTTTTGGGATTAAATAGCTTTAAAAAAAACCCAACAAACTACAGTCTTTATCTTTCATAACTACTGAAGGACAGATAACCAAAGTATTGGAAAGAAGGGTGGTTTGGAATCCCCTTTGGCTCTGTTGTTTTCTATCCCACCGGGGCAGTTTTTTAAATATTTTATCCATAGCCAAACTACAATATTTGCTGTTTATATTTTTGGGACAGGAAGAAAATGCAAAGAGTGAAGGATGCGCCAATGAATCAGATAATCTTCTTGAGAATGCTGCTTGTGTGAACAAGTCACCTGTTGCTCACCCAGAAGGGAGCTCAACTTTAAACAGTGGGGAAGAATCAAGAAGGGAGACAAGTGGGATGATTTTGGAGGAGCTGTCAGCTGGAGAGGGATCAGAAGGAAGTACTGTGGAAGCAGCTTCAAAGGAGCTCTTATCAGGGAATGAAAACACTTCAAATGTCAGCAACAGTTCAACTTCAAGTGACATAATTTCTGGAACACCACAGCCTGCAAGCCGACGACAGTCTTTTATTACTTTGGAGAAATTTGGTAGTTCAGAGAACAGACCCTTCAGCCTTTCAGCATTGAGTGGTGTATCAGAGACATCCGGAGGTGCTTCTGTGGCAGGTAAACAGGAAAAGACTAGTGCTAAACCAGAAAAATCTGGAGAAGAAAATAAAAGGCCTACAAAAACAGAACAAATATTTACTGCAATACGAAGGCTGACTCGCAGACAGAGTAAAATGGATCAACAAGGGAATCAGCAGTCCAAGTCATTAATCAGGTCAGAACAAGAGAAAAGCATACAAGAGTCTTTTGCTTCAAAAAGTGTAAAAAGTAATCTGTCTTCTGCAGTAGAAGACGTGGAACGCAGTCTTCTTGCTCAGTCCCAAGTTCTCCATTCTACAGAACTAGAAATTAAAAGAGCTGAAGATCTGATAGCAGAAGCAGAAAAGACCCAGACATTAGATACAGATTCTAAAGAAAATACACCCCCAGAGATGACTGTGTCATCCGACCAGGTCACAGGCGATGACAGTCAGGCTCCACATGTGTCTTCTGGTCAGAAAACACTAAGACGTTCTTCAAGACGGCGGTCAGAAACTGTAGAAGGTACAGCAGGTAGTCAAGATAAGGAAGATGGCCACCAAAAGAGAGACAGATGTAAAGACAACGAAAAACCTGGGCAAAAGAAGGTACCACAGGCTAAAGATGCTTTATCCCAAAAGCAGAAAGCAGTTTCTGGGAAGGCTACAGAAAATACGAATAAAGAAAGCAACCTACCTGAGAGAACTGCAGAGGACTGCAGCTCAGAGGAGTCTCCTGCTTCAGCAGGCCCTGATGAGGAAGTGGACAAGAGTGCTATTAGGTCAGAAGAGAACTCGAAGACTGACACAGAAAGTCAAGACTATAGCTCAAGTACAGCAGGTCAGAAGTTGGAACGCCCACGATACCACACAAGAAGTGCTTCACAAGGATTGCTTTCCAGCATAGAAAATTCAGAGGCTGATGGCTCTGAGGCCAAGGAAGAAAGCACAAGGAAGAAAAGATCGGCCAAAGTGAAAAATAGAAGTGATTTTCTTGAAGGTAAATTAAAAGATCTACAGCCAGGAAGCCATAGCCGTGAGGTGTCTTCCCAAAAAAATGAAACAAAGGATCTGTTGGAAGGAAGCAAAGGGGAGCTGAGCTGTGAAGTCAGCACAGATGCTGCACTGACATCTGAACCATGTGACCCGAAGACCCAAGTGACTTCCACAGATGCTAGCAAAGCTGTGGAATCTGCCATCTCGAAAGATTCATCTGGTGTGCAGAACAAGAATGTGGAACAGAACAAGAGGCACACACTGATGGAATCGGTCACCAACCCGTGTGTAGCTGATCCAGATTTGAAAGCAGTAGAAAAAGGTGAAGACGTTGTGAAGCAAACAGTTGTAGAGGACTGTCAAGCAACTGTTCTGTCTGAATGTGTATCCACACCAGATGCTTCAGGTGGTGATCTTTCCTTTTCAGAAATACCCAGGTGTCACCACAAAAGAAGCAAAAGGCTGAAAAAACCAAAGAGCTGTAGCTGCTGTCATAAAAAGTCAAGGCAAGAAGTAACGTCATTGACTGAATTAAAAAATAAGAACACTCCAGAACCAAGTGAGCCCCAAATCACCCCAGTTCAGACGCCTGGCAATACATCAGAGCTGTCCAGTAATTCAGATTTGGACAAGAGGTTGTCCATGGCACCCTGTGCAATGAGCACTCCAGTGCATCTTCCTAAGGAACCTAGTGCCTTTAACTTGGAAAGAGAGGGATCATCTGAGGATAACCTGGAAGGAAAGAGCTCTGTAATGGAGGAGGATCTAGAAAATCGAGTATGTGTAGCAGGTGAAATCACTGACCCCATAGTAGAAACAGAAGAACCTGCTGATAAGGATGGCCAAACTGAACAGTGTCTGTCCAGGTGTGTGCCAGAGGAGCCTGGAGGAAGCAGTCTGGTTGAAGGGAATCAAAATGAAGAACCAGTAGCTACAGAAGAAGAAGAAACCAGTCTGAATGAACAGCTGGAGAAGATACCTGAGGCACTAGTTGTTAGCAAGCCTGAGAAAAAACACATGGATGAGCAAGAAAGCAGTTGGGGCGATAAAGAAGCAGATGAGAATACTGTAGGAGAAATGTGTATTAATCAGGATAAAGAGATAAAGGAGGAATTAGAGGAAACTGAAATTACAGTGCCTGAAAATATGGTCTTGGACAAAGGAGATGAAGTAGAAAATAACATTGTGGATTCACCTCAGAAGCTGGAAGATGATGATTCTTTAGCGGTAGTTAATGAAAGCCCTAATGGTGTGCAAGGCCGCTGCACCTGGTCTCCTTCAGCTTCTCCATCCACAAGTATTTTAAAGAGAGGTGTAAAAAGAAATCAAGATGATGATTCCCTGTCACCCCCTAATAAGGTATTACGATGTGATTCATGATGTGATGCTTGCAGTTCCTTCGGTTCATAATCAGGGCATGTAACAGTACCTGAGTGTAATGAGTTTCAAATACATTGAATTATTGACTGTATTTTTTGTTGTAAATGATGTTACGCTGAAGACGTAGAGAATTCTGTTTTGGAATGTGCAAGCCCTGACAGGCTTGTGTCATCACAGGGCTCAGGGTGAGGAGTTTCATTTTCAAAACAGAGCCCAAGTCTGGGCTGCTGCTTGGGCTGCAGTGTGAGACATCACTGCAGAGCTGCTGTAATAAGGGTCTTGCCACCACGGTTTGAGCAGTTTAGCAAAAGGCATGTGCTGCTCCTTTCAGCAGTGAGAAAGCCACACTTCCTGTCCTCACTGAAACATTATCTGTGTCATTCAAGAACGTTAATGACTTATTTCAAATGGAGCTGTTCTGTCTCCTCAGACTTACTTCCCCAGAGTGTGGTGGTTTGTGTTCACGCTATAAAAACTACTTCTCTTTTCTAAAAACAGATCCGTCGAGTCTCTTTTGCAAATCCAATTTATCAAGAAGGACTGGCAGATGACATAGATAGAAGAAGCCCAGTCATTAGATCCCATTCTTCACCATCTTCCCGAAGTCTTAAAATTTTATCTAATATTCAGGCCAAGGTAAATTGTATTACTCTTGTATATCACAAGTACTCACAGCTCTTGTTTGTCATTGGTAATGTTGCCTTAGTGTGTGTTACAATTGTAAGAGCAGGGAATCAGTATGGGTAAGAAACCTTGCTGATGTAAGGTTTAGCTATAACTGATTTAGCATGATTCTTCCTGTTACTCTCTGAAGACAAGGGCACTCTGAGGTCTAGGTAGCTAGGATCTTACCATTAACTGAATTCCTGCGATCCTGAGAGATACTTTTTCCTCTTTTTCTACCCAGCATATTACCACTCCAACCAAAGGATTTCTGTCCCCAGGATCTCGTAACCCTAAATTTAAGAGCTCAAAGAAGTGTTTAGTAAGATGTGCTTTGGTTCATGTATTCTTCTATTTTTTTCCCATATTCAGTTGTGTGATAGCCAATTTAATATTTTTTCTGTATTATTCAAGATCACAGAAATGACAAAGGAGTCACTGCCTGGCCCCATGGAACGCATGTATCCTGCCTTAGTTGGCTGCAAAGCACCAGTGGATGTAATTTTACCTCAGATTACATCAAACATATGGTAAGTGGATTGTTGGTTTTGAAGATGACAGTTCAGTAGAAACAGAATTCTTACCAAACTTACAAAGCCAAATTTTCTGATGCAAAATGTGATAACTTGGAGACACCTTTTTGCCAGGTTTTTTTTTAAAGGAAAGAGGTTATTTTTGTGAAGGAGAGACTTAACTGTTTTGGAATTATTCAAGTCATCTTATGAAAAGCTGATACCCAGGAACACCGGGAGCTTTCTCCACTTCACATGACAGAGCAGACCGATCTTAGTGATTATCTGCAGCAAAGCAGCTGGAGCTTTCGGTGTCCTGAAGGAGAAGCAAGATTTTGGAAAAACCCTACATTTCAAATGCAGAAAGGCTGGGTGCTCAGCTAGTTTGAGTTACAGTCTGAATTTTGGTAATTTATCATGACAAATTGTAGACATGCAGTGGGAGTTGCTCAGAACGGCTGTGGCTAGTGTGTTCAGCCCCTTTTCATTTCACTCCTGTTAAATGCGAGTCGGCTTTAGAATGCTAGTCACTGATGGATGTAGGATAAGCTGCAGAAGGGTGTGCTTCTGCAGCCAGGACATCATTTGCATCTTGTTTTTTCCTTCACTTATGTGAATGTGAACCAGCATTCATATAAGATTCCTTTCTGCCCACCATGCCAGGCAGAAAGAACTTGAATTCCAGATAATAATCCATTTTTCCTTCTCCCCTGCTGCAGTGCCAGAGGCTTGGGGCAGCTTATTCGAGCAAAGAACATTAAGACAGTGGGTGATCTGAGTACTTTGACAGCATCAGAAATCAAAACTCTTCCCATCCGCTCTCCGAAAATTTCCAATGTTAAAAGAGCTCTGAAAGGCTATCATGAGCAACAGGTAAAGTTTAATTTTAGTACACAAAAAGCAAGTATTGGCCTAATGAACTGCTAACATCCATCATGAGGAATAACAGGCTTTTTTCCCCATTAGAAATAGCACTTTAAAACGTTAACCTCTACCTGTCACAGTCACCTGGGAATTGAAGGTACAGAAGACTTGGCTACAATATTATTAACAGGAATAATGATTGTATTTATTATGAGGTTAAAATATGCCCCACCATGTATTTTTTTTTTCCTTGAAAATGCATTTTCTGTTCTTTCCCAAAAATTCTTCAGGTAAAATCTCGAGGATTTGAGGAAATGGCAGTGCTTGAAGACACAGAAAAGGCCATAAATAACATAGAAGATAAATCTCTTTCTGTAGATGAAGAAAAACTTGCAACAGGTACATATTGCCGGGTTTTGCTTAGGATTGGGGTGTTTCCGCTGTATTGCTGCTTTCATTCTCCTAATGGGACCATTTGATTTTTTTTTAACTATTACAGATATTAGCACCTTAGATGGGTGTTTGAGGTAGCCACTTTATGACATGCTGTGGCAATGGCTTTTTAAAGCCTGCTACATATTTTGAGGGAAGGATGCTGGTTTTCTCTAAATAAGCTTGCATAAGCATGAAAAGAACCAATTAGGCAGGGCTCTAAGTACTTAAGTTTCTGAATCTAGCATGTTCTCTCCTGAGCTGTTTAATGGTGTAGTAACTGCTATGCTTCTGGGCATGCACAAAAACAAGCAAGATGAAGCAGAGGTAGTTCAGTGGTGTCTCATCTGGAGGGAGTGGAAGAGGAGGGGGTTAATTCCCTGGATACCCAGTTTGGATTTGGTTGCCTAGCTTTTCATTTGAATTCTCACATGTATTTTTGGAGTTTGACCTGGTAGCTCAGAGGAAACCGACATTTGTGCTTCCTACAAGATACCTGAACCATTTGTTTACCTAGAAAACAGAACTGATCAGTAACTTCTCAGCTGCCGATTTCAGAGTTGGCCCTTGGGATAACTCGTCTGGCACTGGCAGTATCTGAATCAAATACTTTCATGTCTGTCCTTAGTTTTATTGTACATAGGGTAAAGAAGGGTAGGGTGGAGTCCTGAGGGCTGCATCTGTCAGAAGCTCTTGTGTGGGACAAATACTTTATAGACTGCTTGAATATATTATTTAGTGCAGAAGAAGCTGTAACGTAACTCTGCCTAGGTTTAAATGCAGACTAGCAGACTGCCCTGCCCTGCTGTCCTTCCTTTTCAGATTTGATTGAACCCATTGTCGTGAATACAAATGACCATCCCGCAGCAGATCTGATGAGCCGGATTGATGCACTTGCTGCTCAGCTGAGCACTGAAGACCTTCACAGCTATTCAGGCAGCCAGCTTTTTGAGATGCAAGAAAAACTTGTTGGCATGACAAACTGTATCATGAAGAATTTGCAGTCTCGCTGGAAGTCGCCACCCCATGAAAGTTCAGATTAGGTGCATATCATTCCTAAATAAGGAGGCTTTTGTTACAACAATTTTGCCCAAACCCTTCTCTTACTGGTGAATTATTTCTTAAACTGTGTATTTTGTACTATAAAAGATTTTTTAACGTTTATGTCAGAAAAATATATCATGTTGGGGGATTTCCCCCCCTCCCTTTTTTTTTTTCTTTTTGTGGGTTGTTTTGTTTTGCTTTTAGGGTTTTGGGGTTTTTTTTATTCGTTGTTGTAATTTGTGGGATTGCTTATTCCCTATTAGAGGTATTTGTATTGTATTGCTATGCATATTTCTTTCAGGTAGTGAAAGAAAGCGTGACAAAGTTGTGCAATAGCAAAGACTGTGAAACCAAACCAACAGAGTAGTTACTTTTTTCAAATCTGAAGTGTTCTTACTGCTACAAACTCGTGGTACTCAGTAAGAGGTTGATCTCATGGCTCCACTCGCCTGCTACCCCTCTTGGCTTCCTCTGAAGCTGTTGAAACCCTGACAGAGAGCAGCAATCTCTCAGCACACCATTTTGTATAGAGATAATATGTGCTTAATTCCATACCCCAGCAACAGTCCAGGAGCCTGGTATTTGACAGCCAGGGGACATCTATTTTTGCATGTATTTTTCTAAGAATCACACTAAGAAGCTGATAATGAAATGTGCCCTTACAGGCAAGAGACTTTGCAGAATCTCTCAGGCTTTTCCCCATATTCTTTGTTTGCAGCAGTTCTCCTTTTGTAGAGAAGACTTTCCTTTGGAAATGGATAAATTTGACAAGATCTCTTTGTATATTGTGTACAGACTTACAGCAAATGTTGGTTAATAATTTATGATGTTGAGTTTTAATTGCGTGGAATGCATTGCTGCTTCTCAGAGACCTTCAGAGAGAGTTCTCGGTTTTTACTCTGGAAATCTGATTTGTATATAGTGTTCCGTAGCTATCAAAATGAATGTTTATTGAAAGGAATTGCTGCAACTGGTTTTAGAATTTACACATGGACAAATAAAAGAGCAGATAGTTCCCAAACTTGTTAATGGTATGTTTTTGGTTTGTCGTTTTTTCCCTTCGTTGTGTTTAGCCCTCCCTGAGCATTGCTTTGGATCCACAAGCTGGGAGAGCTGAACTGCTGCGTTAAGGTAGGAGCAGGTCCTTGAGGACCTGGCAGTGTCTTGTCATCAGAACTCTCAATATTCTTTGCCCTGTTCATGCACCTCATGAAGACAGCAAATGGGACAAAGAGGTGCCTTGGGGCTGTGACATGAACAGTGCCAGAGATGAGTTGTCGGCAGGTTCTCTTGGTTTCTTGAAAATGTTATTTTGGTTCCAGCTCTGTCTCCTCAGGCTTGTTCAACTCTAGTGCCTAGTGCTCTGCACAGATAAGGATCTTCCTAACATATCTCGAAAGGGTGTTAACAAACATCTTTGTTTAACTAACAAACTTCCTTCAGCATTGGCAGCAGTCCTGAATCCCACATCGAGGAAGGACGTTTCCCTTTCAAGTTGGCTGTGTATACCATGACATGCCATGAATTCCCTTTGAACTCTGAATTCCTCAGAGTTCATGTTGCAGTTCCTTCCACTGCTGACCTGTTCTTAATCTTTAGTCTATCCTGGACACAGTATACAGTGATTTCTTACTTCCTTCTTTCTTGGCAACCAGCTGGCACCAGCTGCTTCAGTAGAGGAAGCCAATAACCATGGTGTTCAGATACGATACGATACAACTTGTCTGGCTTCATCCAGAGACCCTCAGTTTCTTGTGGCTGTTGTATCCTCCACCGCCTCCTGGGTTCCTTCCTTTAATAGTTTTCTGAACAAAGCCAGTTTGCTGTGAGATTGATTCCCACTCTACAGCATGAGTGAATAAAGCACGCACACTGCAGAAATGTTAGCTTTATTTAGGCACTAATTTACAGGTAATAACAGCTTTTGACCCCAGAACAGTTGCATGAAAATCACATGCACAAGAGCTCAGCAAGCAGAAGGAGAGGCTTTCAGGTTGGGGTTTGGTTATCCCCCAAACCCCAGATAAATGTTGGTTTGAGATACTAAGCTTAAATATTGCTTATATGGAAAAGAAGTGAACAAATTCAAACATTTTAGACTAGCTCAAGAAAATACTCTCTCTATAGAGAATGAATAAAGTAATATTTGGTAATCTTAGTCATAAGTACGTGTGGAAAAATTTGGAGACACTGAGCTGGATTGTGTTCTGGCATAGTTAAATGCATGATGGTGTGTGGTGCTTGAAAGATCCAGGCAATATTTTAGAAATGTAGTTGTGGGGTTTTTTGGCATTGGAAGAAATACTGTTCTGAGCAGTGCCTGGTAGTGTGCTTACAGGTAATTTTCAAATACGTTTTGGAAGGATGTTTCAAGAGTATTTTGCGCTGCAGTTACTTTTTCCCCCCCCACAGTTCATAAGGCGCTATCAACATGGAAGACATTAAGGCACTTTGGAGAAAGCTTTACAAACCCTTTCCTAAGGCTCTTGACTTGAGCAGAGCCGGTGAGTCCATACCATGCTGATGCGCTTTATGGGAAGATACGGTTGGGTTTAGACAGCTTCTACGTAGTTGGCTGGCAGCATGCCAGTCTTGCCTGTTCTCTGGACGGTGCCATACATCCAGCCTTCATCAATGGATTGTACATTTACAATTGTGTCACCATCTTTGAAGGAAACTTCATCAGAATCAGCTGCCATATAGTCATACATGGCCCGGTAGGTCTTCTGTCAGGTGTAAGAAAGGGGGCAGAAAAGAGGGCAAAAAAAGGAGACATGTTTATAGTCCTGCTGTCAGCACTGATGGACATTGTTGGTGAGAAAAATGTAAAAGCAGGCTAAGGGCAAGTTATGCTTCAACTTATTTCAGTACTCTTAACAGTATTTCTGATGGCAGCATCTGCCTGGCCAAAATCTCCTGTCTTCAGATCACAAAACATTTCTTCTTAATAGCTAAATAAATACCTTAATTACCCAGGTCTCACAGTACCTTGGGTTACAGCCTTTGTGTTTTGGCAACACTGAGGCTGAACATGTCTGTAGTGTATTTGAGCAGCTATTGGCTTCAGGTAGCTCCAGCCATAACTTTTAAGTTATTGCCTCCCAGCAGATCTTGTGGGGAGACAATGCTATACCTATCTTCATGTAGCTTCTCCAAGACTCAATCTCAAGTGTAGGAAGAAGTGTTAAAGTTTTCAAGAACAGGGGAGGGTCTATCCCACTCCAATGACTTCACACCTTCACTGGGGTTTGTACCAAGCTTCAGCCCAGTGAGTAGGCTGTGGCCAACTTGGTCTTGGAAGCATGGTCTGAGGCATGATGTGGAGAATACGCCATCAGCTCTTGAAGACCTCCGGGGCTGTGCGCTTTTGGCAGGTACTTGTATGAACTTCTGCAGTAAGCCGGGAATGTGTGTCTTAATACAACCGAACGGTGTTACTTACCCCAGCAGTAGATGGGTGAGAGGGAACGGATGATACTGTCGTTTGCTGGGTAGCAACTGACGATGACCGTTGTTGCGGCAACTCTATGGTTTTAGTGTGCTTGTAGCCCACTACAAAAGGAAAATACAGTTTGTATTGTTTATTACACAGTTGGCAATAAGGTCAGAGTTGCTCTGAATAAAGACCATGGGTGGGTCATTAGGTGGGTCAAATCTGAAACACAGTTTTGCAGCTGTTGGTTGTTTCCATAGCTCCACATTTTGCATGTGTACTTAGGTGCTATTTCCTGGCTAAAGGGATTACTCAACATGAGCCAATGTCCAGCATTTCCCCACCAGATGGCCTGGATACTATGTGTCCCCATAGGGCAGTAAGTACGTAGCAAGTTTGTTCTCCTCCTACCTGTTGTAGTGGCAAAGAGGCCCCCACTGCTGTAGTAGGATAAATGTTGATCCACACCATCTGAGGGTTCAGACTTCTCATCGCCACCACTGAGGCTCAAGGCACTGGCAGAGCGGGAGTGCTCCCGGCTTCGGCGCTGGGCTTGGACTGCAAGGAGGAAGCAGGGGGAACCAATTTACATCTTCGTTTTGTAAGGAGATGCACATGTAAAAATACATGTGGATATAAATATGTACATGCATGCACACACAAACATATACATAGGTTACTTTGTATATACACACACGCATATTCTGTAAAAATACCTAAAGCTCTCCACTGTTGCTGCCAAAGTTGTGCTTAGAGTAGAAAACTGACACAGGCCCACACGCTAAGCAGGATTGGTTAGTGTATTGTACAAAGTTCATGGAAAAGAGCATGTGAGTTAATCACAGTATTTTTATGGTTACTCAGTGGTATTTGCCATTCTAAAAGTCTATGGGCAACATGCTGAAGTTCTACTCAGAAAAGCACAGTTATGTCCTTGTTAATATTCAGGTTTTTTTTTCCTTTCTCCCACTTCCTTCCCTTTAGTGGTAGCTGCTTCCAGAATTATTTCAATTATCCCATGCTTTCCTTATCAGTTGACAGAGCTGAGCCATGTCGAAGACTGTGGTTTCTATCATTCAGGATGCACTTCAAATAATTAGCAAGAAAGGAGCTTAAACAAACCAAAAAGGTAACTGAGGAACAGTATTTTTAGTTTTTTAAAAAGGAAGCGCACGTTACAGGTAAGCCACTGCATCATGCTATCTGTGGATCGAACACCCCTCTCCATGCCTGTGTTAGATCACTTATATATAAGATTAACATAGTTTTTGAGAAATGAGCTATAATTAAACAGCTAGCTGCATTCATGGAGCTAGCACAAATATATGTATACTGGTGAGGAGGAGCCATAGACAATTTTTCCTCTAGTTAACATTAATTCTCACAAGAACTGTGTCCCTCTATAACATTTGAAATCTTGTCTCTGTTTAAGTCAGCACACAACACTACACTTGCATTCTTGCACAGGTGGAGCGTGAACCTGTACTTTAGTGTCCCCAAGCTGTCGGCTTTACTTGGTTGGATTTGCACAAGTACAAAACCTATTTTGCACAAACAGTACTACAGCCTATGGAACAAACCAGAGATCATATGTAAGCTTCTGGACTGAATATTGTCTTCTGCTGGGTCATAGTCAAAGACTGACCCGGGATTAGTGCGCCACACACGAAGACCTGCAAGAAAAAGGGCATCTTCTGAGGAGATGCTGTAGCTCAAGCAGCTTTCAGAACTTGAGCAGCACATCTGTCCCGAAAAGGAGTAAAAGCATATCAGAAAAGGGCAAGCAGTATATGTCATCATAAGTCTCAAACCTATAGCACAGATTATTCTTAATTTATTTATTACATAATCTACATCAGTGAGGTATTTCTCTAGTATGCATGGTGATGGAAACTAAAAACGTAAGAGATGTAAATCCAGCATTATGTTAATAAATTTGGGCAGAATGGGACAGGCAGATGACAGACGATTTACAGTTGCTATTTTTGCAATGGACTGATAATGATAAGCTTGATTTGGTGCGGCTAATCTTAAATGCTACAACTCATCCCGGTCAGCTTGTGTTTTGTGTAAATGAAGTACCTGAATTGTTATAAAACCTAGGTTCTGCTTACCTGTGAGAGTCTCTTGATCCTGGTCCACGCGCTTTCGCTCCATTTCCACTACTCGCCGTTGGATGCCCCTGTAGCTAATGTCACTGAAGTCCTGCATGTTCTTCTTCACGCGTTCTGTAATGGGGTCAGTAACTACAGGTGTGAAACTACCTTTGCTTTTCTCAAACTCTTCATGGTATTTCACCTGCAATTTAAAATGAAGTGTCTGTTCTCTGTAGCTTAGATGAGTAGTTTTTATTCCTGCTCACCTCAGGTAAATTTCTAGTAGAGAGGTGCACTGCTATTTAGAACTTCTGTTTTCTCCAATCCAGGAACAATGAGAGAGCCTAACCCCAAACACCCCTCTCCTGCAGTCACTCTTTAGCACTTAATCTACTTGGGTAACTAGGCTTGGTATATGTACATTGTGCTCAGGCTGCCAACCCCAGAATGTCTCAGCAACAAGGTTATGTTCTTATTTACATCACCTGCCAAGTTAGAAATACATCTATAAATGGTCTTACTGTAGAGATGTTTTTCTGGGTCTCTCGCACCCGCCGCATCTCAGGTGTATCCAGTACATATGCAGCTTTGCCTTGTACTTGTTTTCGGAAACTGTCTGAATAAAGAACCTGCCAAATGAGAAAAAGGAAGTGAGAACAAGGCACCAAACTACTGCGTCATGAGGAATGAGCTGTACTGAAGCAACCTCACAAAGAAGGGGCAGGGGAAAGCAGCAGGATCTATACTGGTGAATAACATTAGAATGCAAAACAAAATTATTCTTCATAACTATATGAGATATGGACAGCTCTGGCCTTGATGCCAAACATTCCTGTTTTTTTTTATTAAAAGAGCCTTGTCTTTTTAACCTTGTAAGAACAGGTAGAGGTAATAATGCAGTAATAGTGGTCCAGGTACTATTTTCATATATTTGACCTGCACCTCACTGGCAGTTACCAGTGTGGAACATACAACGTAATTAGACCTGCATTTTTCACTGATATGCCATAATTTTTACTGGGTTTGTAGGGTTTCTTTTTTTTTGTTACAACAGTCACATCATACTTCTTTACACATCTGCAGATACTTTATTACTGGATTTATCAAGCCATGACAAAATTAAAGGCCAGGCTGGATGGAGCTTTGAGCAACCAGGTCTAGTGAAAGGTGTCCCTGCCCATGGCAGGGGATTGGAACTATATGGTCTTTAAGGTTCTTTCCAACCCAAACCTAAGATCCTATGATCTTATGTATATAAACATTTACAATGGGGTATTTCAGGATTTGCCTCTGGAGTAACAGGTTAGTAAAACAGGGCCTAAAGGCCATTTCCAGATTGATCATGTGTTAATACAGAACATCAGCAATCTAACATAGCATACTGTTACTGAAGAGCAATCGTTTTATATGCCATGCAGTGTAAGACAGTAAAACCAGAACATACTTGCAAGACTTGAAGCTAATATATGTTATTTGAAATTCAACTGTTGTTTAAAAATACCCTCCAAACTAAAGCAGCTAATCACACAGAAAGACTTGCTCAGCTGCTGTGGAAGGTAAAAAGCAAGCATTAAATGATTTTATTTTAGTATGGTTACTTCATACTTCCAAACTAGGTAGCTAGGTAGTCACGTTAACATCTGCATTGTTCATCTGAGTAAGGATTTCAAGGATTGAAATGTTACTTTTAAAAATATTGTCATGTATTGACTGAATAGAACGTACCGAGCTGATGTTTTCCTGATTGCGTTTAGCTCTCTCCATCTCTGGAGTCATCGGTGTTGGAGTTCCTTTTGCCAGATGTTCCTTGTACAAAACCTACAGTGTGCAAAAAGGTGTCCACAAATCAGACTGGAGTAAGTCATAGCTCATTCTGTAAATGGTGTTATTGATTAAGCATACTCATCACTGCAGGGATAGAAAAGATCTTGGGAAATAAAGCATCTAAAAAAGTTATTTGCTAGAGCAAAAGGTAAAAACCAAAGGGAAAAATAGGCGAAAGTAAGGAAAACTGAGAAAATAAGGCTAAGTTAGAAGTGGAGGTTTTGTTCAGAGTGGTTATTTTTAATATAAGGTGCTTGTCTATCTTCTTTCAATACCGAGCTAATCTGTTCTTGATTGCGTTTGACTCTCTCCATCTCTGGAGTAACCGGAGTGGGGGTTGCCTTCCCTAAGCCTTCTTTGTATACAACCTACAGAGCACAAAGTAACTCAAAGTCACAAATGTACAAATTAAAAGCTGTAACATTATTGGGTTTAGAGTAAACACCATTCATTGTGACAGAAAAAAATAAAAGGGTCATAGGGAAAATAGTATTAAAAAGTTAATTCACAAAAAAATTGCTTAAATACTATACTTTTAAGAAATTACTTTCTATGTTTGAGGGAAGAAAACTAGAGGGTTGGTTAAAACCAGGCAGACTTAAGTTATTTAGAAAAAAAATGCTCTATCATATCCTTTTTTACATCTTTCAGACAATACCGAGCTAATGTGTTCTTGATTGCGTTTGACTCTCTCCATCTCTGGAGTCAGAGGGGTGGGGGTTGCTCTCCCCAGGTTTTCTTTGTACAACACCTGTGGGATACAGAAGATGTATCCAGTATCTTAACCCTGCACACACACACCCCCCCAATCAAAAGGATTTGAACACAAATTATTACTTTGTTATCAAATTTCAAAAGAAGTCACAACTGATTATGATACACAGCACTGCACAAAAGGCAAACATCTACTGCTGTAAAGAAGGGTAAGAAAAATAAACTGTAAAAGGAAAGCTTGTTATTTTTTTGGTTAACAAAGACAGGCTCTATCCAGCTATAACTTTGACAACGGCCTGGGGAAGCTGCCCATGGACCTAGAGAACTAGTGAAGAAATGCTTTATCTGATGTTTTGCCTGTGTGTGAAGCAATCTGTGACCTTTTGGGAGGGAGTTGTGGTCACACTTACATTGGGCAGCCAAATACAGAAGGGTGTTGAGGATGGGTGTCTGGTATTGCTGCACAATTACACTTACCTATCTCCCCCAGCCACGAGGCCACCTAAAAGCCCTTGCTGATACACCACCCAGAACAGTTAACAGCCTTGTTCCTTTTGTGTCATTCTGGTCAAGGCATCCCAAGTCACATGTCAGAGCAATGCAGTCTCACATGGCTCCGAGACATGGGGGTTTTAGGGTGGAGTATTGGTTTCCTGTTAGTCTGTATTTGCTGAAGTCAAATATCCGTGAGAAGCCAATGAAAGCTCAAACACTGTGCATAGACAGATCAACCTGAGTATCTTCAACAAAGGCTGCTAAGCTTCTAATATTGTCTGGATAGAGCCCACAGGTACATAAACTGTGTTGCAGAAAAGGCCTAAATTTATGGATCAAACTGTTAACACTAAAGTAATTTTGTTTTAGGAGAGGAGCAATTAAATGGCAGAAAGAACTATACCTATCTTTTAAATTAGAATCAATCTTCAGTAGAAAGTTAGCGTGTTACTTTATTAAGATATAAGCATGAAGATAAAAAAAGAAATATATCTATTTTTAAGGTACCGAGCTAATGATTTCTTGGTTCCGTTTCACTCTCTCCATCTCTGGAGTGATTGGTGTTGGGGTCACTTTCCCCACATTTTCTTTGTACAAAACCTACAGGATACAAGGGAGTATCCAAATGTGATTTAAAAGGTACCATCACAAAAAAAAACAAACCACCACCCAAACCCAAAAACTAAAACAAGACCAAACCAACATACAACATGGCTTTTGAATCATTACACTTAGAAAGGGTTAGGCTTGGGGCATAATGCTTCTCCCAAAAGAAGCAATGGGAGCTTTGCCATCAATCCACTTGAATGCAGAAGTGGACCCTGCACGGAGTCAACACTGCCTACTTGTAGTAAGAAAGGGTTAAAAAAATTTGCACATAGATTATATCCATAAAAAAAAAAAAGGCAAACGTAGTTCTAGTAAAATCCTGCTTCAGACAGTGTTAAATAGAAGACATGATTAAAAAGAAGGTATCACTTGTTTGTAAGCACAGAAGGTAGGAGGTTTATGCTACACGACAGATTTGTCTTCTGAAGTTAGAAAGCACAGCTTACTAAATGCTGCAGTTACAATATTAAACACGTCATTCACATCCTAAGGAACTGGTTTCCTGTTAAAAATACCGAGCTAATGATTTCTTGATTGCGTTTAACTCTTTCCATCTCGGGAGTGACAGGTGTTGGGGTTGCTTTCCCTATGTTCTCTTTATACAACACCTATGAGACATAAGAAAGGAGCCAAAGAAAGCAACAATAAATAAAAAGCTATGCATAGAAAAAAATTCAAGCCCAAGGCATATTTTTCTTGTATTTATTTTCTCAGGACCTACGCAGTGCATATATTTTTAAAGAAGGTACTTAGCAGTATTTTGCTAGAGAAGTAGGGTTTGGCATACTGGCTTTTTAACATAAGATCACTCATATACGTATGTAAGTATATATATACACACACTTGTATAAGTACTGCATAAATGAGACCACAAAAATACCATATGGACGTGTTGAGGATTCCATGAACATGTAAATTACAATTTTTCTTTTTAAAAGAATGTCAGCACTGCAGAGAAAATGAGTGGAGTTTGTTAAGTGATTTTAGGATTAGAACAGGATATTAAAACCACTCTTGGAAAACAATAAAAACTCTTACCAAGTTAAAGTCACCACTGTAAACCACACAAGATGTGAGTAAGAAGTAAGCACTTCTGTAAGCTGCTTTAGAGCTATGGCTGACATTATTTTGGAACTAGCGTTACAGCGTCCATTTATTAAAACTGTTAAAATGTTCTTTTAAATAGAGTTAAAGGGAACTTCTTTTTTCTTAGCAAAGTACCGAGCTACAGATTTCTTGATTGCGTTTGACCCTCTCCATCTCTGGAGTGATAGGAGTGGGGGTCCCAGTCCCCACGCTCTCTTTGTACAACACCTGTGTAGCAACAAGAAGCATCCAAGAACATAATCACAACTCAATAATAATTACATCCAACATGAAGTCAAATATTTGAATCTGTGGTAGCTCAGTCTGCTCTAATGCGCTCCAAAGCTACCCCTGAAAGCAATGAAGGCTGGATTGCACCTTGAGGGTCTGGAGGCAAAAAGATCTATGGTTTTATCCTAGCAGATGCCATAAATCCAACACAAAAGCCTCTAACATCAAACACATTTTCATGGCGGAGGACGGCTTTTAGCCACCACTGAAACCTGCCAGAAAGTCAGACACACACCACCACCCCCTTCCATCTATAACAGCATTAAAAAAGGAAAATTATGGGATTTAAGAAAACAAACAAACAAACAAAAAAACACATATAAAAGAAAAAGTTGGAAGAGGGAGCAAAATGGTTAAAAATACTTAGGATAATGTAAATAATCACATATATGATGAAGTGGTAAGTCAGTAACATTGGAAAATATAGGGAAGAAGAAAGGATGTTTTATGAGTTGATTAAATGGAAGTAAGGAGTGGAATTGTTCATTTTTAATAAATGTTAAGAAGTTCCATTTAAGTGGAGTTAAAGGGAATCTATTTTTCCTCCACAAAATACCGAGCTAATGTGTTCTTGATTGCGTTTGACTCTCTCAAGCTCAGGAGTGACAGGTATTGGGGTTCCTGTCCCAAGATCCTCTTTGTACAACACCTGTGGAGTAACACGGCTGTATTAAAAAACAAAAAGAGGAACAAGCAAACGACAATAACACGCAGCTTGTGAGAAAACCAACTGAATGTTTTTCAAAGTTGCTCCTAGCCAAAGCTCGGAATAAAAGAGAAAAATTAAAATGCTTTCCAACACTATACAGCTAAATGCTAACACTCCACAATGCCTTTTGGGCGGAACCTAGAATACCTTCTCTCTTTGCTTCTCAGGAGCTATACAGAAAAACTGTCTGTGTAACAGTAGACCAGTAAAGACCTCCTAAAGGAAGAAGTTATCAAATGCAACACAAAAGGAACAAAGAAATCAATTCTCTTTCATTTACTCATTCCATAAACATCACAGCAGGTGACGCTACGTGTGTATTAGAGCACTGTTATACTGAGGTCACAGCCATGGATTTGTATCGGGCACAGAACTATTTAGTTCTCATATAGAAAGTAAGTAAAATCAGGGAAAAAGAACCAAAACAGCATCACACGAAACAAAAGTAAGGATTGTTGTGATTAAGAAAAGGAAAACCGTGTATTTTTAAGAAGAAAAAAAATTATAATCAAGCTGAAAGGAAAGGTAGAATTAAAAGTTATTAAGAGGATGTCATAAAAAAGAGGAACAAGAAAGATGTAAGTAACAATTACGGAGGAAAAAAAGATCTCAAAGGGACCAGATATTATTTTTGGTGTAAGTTGATTATAGGAGAAAGAAAAAAAATTTTTTGGTGTGTTAAAATTATTTTTAAATAGATTAAAAGGGAATTTTCTGCTTTTCAAATTGAAAAATACCGAGCTAATGTGTTCTTGATTGCGTTTGACTCTTTCAATCTCAGGAGTGACAGGTGTTGGGGTTCCTGTCCCCAGATCCTCTTTGTACAACACCTGCAGGGCAACATGGCTGCATTAAAGAAAAGAAAAAGGAACAAGCAAACCACAGTACCACTCTGTTTGCTGAGAGAACACGCAGAACATGAGAGATGCTTTTCTGAGATGCCCAGAATAAATACAGGGATTAAAAAGATCCATAAAAATAATAAACTAGTTTAAAACTCTGAAGACAGAGTTACACACTGATAAATCAGTATGACTTCTAGAATGCTAGAATACCTTCCTGACTGAAGTGCTTCTCAAGGTGGACATTTAAAACTGGTGAATAATTAGAAGACTGAAGTCTTATATAAATGATAATGAAGTATATTATCATCTCTTCCCCAGCAGTGAGGCAAAACTTTTCCTGACTGTACTTGAGCCATTGGAAAACTAGGTCGTAGTCCACCTTCCTAGAAGCTTTTCTGTACACACATGCACCCACCCTTCAACAAAAAGTCATCCATTCCCTGAGTGAAACAGTACTCGTCATCCAGAGTTTATCATCACAGAATCTAGCTTGCATATTACAGGAAGGATACAGAGACATGATCATAATAAAGGTATACGTGTGAAAATAGTACCTTAGAAATCGTAATTGCTACTGCTCTCCTATCACACATGACACTTTTGTCACCCAGACAAACAGGCTAATGTTACTAACTCATTTTTTTTACCCTGCAAACCTGTGGTCCCAACAAATCTAGAGCGGTTTACAGCAGCTGCAGATTTGGGCCACTCTCTCTGTGCAACAACATGAAAGACTCAAGAAAAGGCGGCATCAAATACAATGCAGAAGGAATAAAGACATCAATTTCATTTCATTTACCAGTTCCATAAACATCAGCGCAGGTTACACTGTCATGTGTCAGAGCACTGTTATCCCGAGGTCATGTCCACTGATTTGTATCAGGCAATAAATAGTTTAGTTTTTATATGCAGTAAAACCAGGGTGGGGAAAAACCCAACAACCAAGGATTGAAGTGATTAACAAAAGCAAAAGCAGATATTAAAGAGAAATAAATATGTTCAGAGTAAAAAGGAAGATGGGGAAATGGAATCTAAAAGTTATTAGTAAGATGATCCAATCAAAACAAAGTAACAACTACAGAGGAAAAAAAATGTCAAAACACAGGGAACAGGGTATTCTTTCTTGTGTAAATTGATTACAGGGAAATACAAGAGGGTTTTTTTGTGTGTGTGTGTGTTAAAATTATTTGCAAATAGATTAAAAGGGAAAATGCTGCTTTTCAAATTAAAAAAAATATCGAGCTAAAGTTCTCTTGATTGCGTTTGGCTCTCTCAATCTCAGGAGTGACAGGTGTTGGGGTTCCTGTCCCCAGATCCTCTTTGTACAACACCTGCAGGGTAACATGGGAGTTCAAATAAAGTTAAGTCCAAAAAATCCCAACTGTACTTGACGGAGGTAACACACATCCTTTTTGTGCCAACTAAATATACCAGAAAGCAGGAAAAATTAGGAAGTATAAACCAGTTAGCAAGTATGGTAAATTTAGAGGAAGTCTTCTCATAGCTAGAAACCTGTATCCTAATCCTTAGATATGCTTCCACAGAATAAGAAAGCATTAGAGGAATGGAATTAAGCAAATAAAAACCCCAGTGTTTTTTAAAAATGCAAAATGCCTTAAGCTTCACCAAAAAGAAACTAAAGGACATGAAGCATCAAGTGTTATAACAAAAATATTTAAAAAAATAAGTATATAAAATACAATGACTAAAATATATAACAGCAGAAAGGGGATGTTTCTATGTTTATAGGTTAATTGGAGGAAGCAGAAAATCCACAAGTGTTAAATAGTTACAGGGAACTTTTTTTTTCTTAAATGAGGAAAAAAATACCGAGCTAAAGTTTTCTTGGTTGCGTTTGACCCTTTCCATCTCAGGAGTGACAGGTACTGGGGTTCCAATGCCCAGCCCCTCTTTGTACAACACCTGTGCCACAACAGGGAGCGTTAAAAAGTAAAACAAAAAAAACACAACCGAAAAGGAAAAGGAAAAGGAAAAGGAAAGGAAAGGAAAGGAAAGGAAAGGAAAGGAAAGGAAAGGAAAGGAAAGGAAAGGAAAGGAAAGGAAAGGAAAGGGAAAAGGAAAGAGGAGGACAGGGAGGACAGAGAGAGAAGACAAGTAATTTAACATAGTGAAACTTCAAAATATGAAAAATAGAGCTTTGTCAGCCCTGTTCAAAGGCTAGCAAAAAACCTCAATGAAAATAATCTGCTAATATTACTGTGAAGTTTGCTGTCATCTCACTTGGGGGCACACAAGGAATGCCAGCAAGAACTGCAAGAGTTTTCTGTTACCTGAAAACTCACTTGCAAAGGAGGTTTTTTACTCAAACAAAAGATCTGGCATAAGCAGCTTTGCCTCTAAGACTTCTAAATAAGCTCACCAGCATAACAGAGAGCTGCCACGACCTCAGAGACAATTAACGCAGCAAAACATTTAACAACAGTGGCTTGTCTGAACTCTCCTATTAATTTCAAGTCAGGACTGAATTTCCTATCTGTCATGACTGAATTGGGTCACAGTGAGTCAAACTGACTTGCAAGTCACTCTAATTGAAACAAATACAGAACAAAATAATGACATAATGGTCATTTGACTGGAATGTGTTAGGAGTAGAAACAGTTTGGACAGAATTCATTACTACGGTAGTCTTTTCTTATATATGCAACTTTAGCCTTCTTTTTTTCATACTGCAGTGATATGATGATGCCACCCAGGTTTTCTTACAAAGACCTGTAGAATACTTAAAGCACCCACCCCAGCAAAACCAGGAAAAGAGACAGCACACACAAGTTACATTAGATTGCTTTGCTTCAGGAAGGGTTAAGAGTTCATTTTTCGTTTGCAGTGCACCCAGTGTGGGGAGTCTGAAGACTGTTAGAAGGATTGACTTTGTTATTGAAGAGGAGAATGATATCACTCAGACTACTACTATTTCACTGGGAAGAAAAATAAGGTACTGCTTAACTGCTTTAAGTAAACAAGGTTAGGATCTCACAGCTGGTACAATCTAATGACCACTAAGTTAGATTGAGTGAAAAAATATAAGGATACTGACAGAGGTTTAGTGATTTGATTAAAAAAAAGGTTGTTCAAAGTTCAACAAATAATTGAAACAAAAACGTAATATGGAGGAGTTAAAGGGACTTGATTTGCATTGGAAATGGTAGGGTTTGTTTTATTGAGCAATACCGAGCTAATGTTCTCTTGATTACGTTTGACTCTCTCCATCTCTGGAGTAACCGATGTTGGGATGCCAGTCCCTAAGCCCTCTTTGTATAACACCTGTGAGGTACAAGAAAGTTTCCACAAAAACAAGAAAAAAAACAAACAAACCCCCCAAAACACTCTACATAGGCAAACCCATTAAATCTATTTTGTGAGTTATGTTTAGCATTAGGGTCACTTCTTCGTTAATTCACACTTGCTCTAGAGGCAAATATTAAGGAAGAGGCTGATGGTTGATTATTCTATATATGACTACAGACAGTAGAAGATAAAGAGTTAAGAAAACCAAACATGGAGAAAAACACCATGTTAACTTCACAGCTACTTCCAGGTTGGTTCTTAAAAGAAACATGTAAAGTTGTAAATCATCAAAAAAAGTTCAAACACAAACAGGTGGAATATAAAGGAGTTAAAAATGTTGCCAAGGAAAAGACGGAAGAAGGGTGAGATTCCAACCCACTGAAGAAAAACAGATTATATGTTAGGGTGTTATGCAAAAATAAGCTGTTATGATTTTTTTAAATACCGAGCTAATGTGTTCTTGATTGCGTTTGACTCTCTCTATTTCTGGAGTGACAGGTGTTGGGATACCTGTCCCTAGGTCCTCTTTGTACAACACCTGCAGAACACAAGCACCCAGCAAGGTGAGAAGATCACATTCCTGCCATAACAACTACAGTATATTTGGACAGATAATTTACCTGGTTTACAGGTAAATAATAATCTGCGATTATACATAAATATATGCACAATTTATTTTACTCAGTGTACATCTTTATAAGCACAGCCAACAGCTCAGCAAAGAAATTAATGTCTGCTGTGTGAGCTCAGCAAAGAACTTAATGTCTGTGTTCAATGCCTGAACCCACTGAAGTCAATGGAATACTTCATTTCAGTAGGACAAAAGTTTAAATCTTCCGCTAACCTGGCATGAAAGGTAGGTAGGCTCTTCCTTCCATCTTAGTTTAGGAAATGTAACAGTATTACTTTTCAGGCAGTCAGCACTAATGGAAGCTATTTTTATGGTGTTAACAAATAGTTCAACCTTTTATAGACATGTTTAATACAAAAATACTCTGTAGTGGGCTCTATTTCTTTTTGCTTTTTGTGACTGTTTGTTTCAAACAGTACTATTTTACTTCAGTCTAGGTCTCTAGTAAGAAAAAACAATACAGTTTTAGCTGTCATATTATTAGCTTTGTTTTGTAATTGTTTGATTAAAAAAAAGTGCATTTTTCATTAAGAGTCACATAGGCAGTGCTAAAAAAAAAGGTTAACAAAAACCAAAACCAAAAAGAAAAAAACTCAGAAGAACACTGTTCGCTATGATTGAAACAATGAAAAAATACAAAAATAAATCAATCACAGCATGAGAAAAAAAAATATGTAAAAGGTTCAAAAAATGAAGAATCTTTTGAAAAAAACATTGTGCAGAAAGTACCAATAATTGCAAGACCATATCCTGACTCAATTCTGTATGCAGAGATCAAAGTAAAGCAGCCATGGTGCCAAATGAGGGAAGCATGTTGTGCTTTCAAATCCACACTCCCCTAGGTAAGGGAAGAGCCAGTACTGCTTTCACTTACAACGGTCACTAGGGTTTTGTGACTACAAAAAAGGTTCCCATTATTTTTTCCACAAAGTTCTGTCAGGCTGATCCATTTTTTCAGACTAATTGTAAGACATCTTGGTATTTTTTGTTTCTAGTTCTGTGTTTAGAAAAGGTCAGAAAAGTAATACAGGAAATGGCTGATTGTAATGATTCCTGCAAAAATTCATATATTTAAACTATCTGCTGCTGAATATAGGGATTTAAGAGAGCTGTTCTTTTTTCAGCAAAAAATACCCACAAACACCACCAAAGGCTGGAGCTTGAGCTCTCCGAGTATATAGGTTAATAGAAAATATCGGCTATTACCGAACTGATGTGCTTCTGTGTCTCCTTGACACGCTTCACTTCTGGAAGATCAGGAATTGGAGTTCCTTTCCCAATACTCTCCTTGTATTTAACCTGCGAAGGCAAAGACATTAGAGAAAGGTAAAAGGATTTAGATTAAAGGACAGCTGACACGTGTATGCATAACAAGTTACATGAATACAGAAACTTAAGTCTTTTACACTTAAACTCCTTCAGATCTCAGGTACTAAATGTATTTCGATAGAACAAAATAATCAAGGAACCTTCTATTCCAGTTACCTAATAGGTAACTCTGCCACACCTCTACAAAGCACTTTAACAACCACTAGCGTAAAAAAGCAGCAACTTGTTTGAGGCAGAATTTTTCAACCGAAGCTTAAAATTTGGGTATCTGTCTCCCAGGAGCTTCATTTCAGCAAGAACCACCCCCCTGATCCAAACCAACTGAACCATTTCAAGATTTCTTACACAGAGTTCCAAAAAACTGTGATATTAAAAATTTAAAATAATTTCTGAAAATTTTAGCATAATGGCATTGAAAAGAGCACCTAAATGCACATGTGGATATATGAAGAGCATTGTACTGATCTCATAAAGACTGAGAACTTAAAAGATCTCCTTGGCTTTACGATGAGCAGTGCGGCTTCCCATCGTCTTTACAAGCCATGTGTCAGAAGGCAATGTTAGCTGTTGACAAGATGTCACTGTGAAGAGCTTTTCACTAAAAGAGTTTTCTAACACCAGGTGTAAATAACTTTGCACCTGATACCATTTGGTCTTTCCACCTTCAACAAAAGCAAGAGTCATCATACAAGATTTTAACAACTGCAGTGCATTTCTACTTCAGCATAACAAAAAAAAAAAAATAAATATTTCACAAGAACTTTAGCATGAAGCAAATTGGCTGAAATGTTAGTATCTTTTATACTGAGCATTCAAAAAAACATGAAAAAGATTTACAAGTTTTGAAAGAAAATACATACAATTATTCCAACTGTAGTGTGCTACAATTTTTTACAGAGTATGAAAGTTTTCCAAGACATGCTTTAGTAAGGCTCTTGACACTGTTTGCCTAGCATCTTCACACACAAGCTAACAATGAATGGGTTACAAGTAAGTGCAAACAGCCTGAACAGCCAGGTCCAGAGCATTTTGACCAGTGGCTCAAGGGCCAGTCGTAGGCAAGTCACCAATGGTGTACCCCGGGTCAGTACTGGGGCCAATACTGTTTAACATCCTCACGAGAGACCTGAATGCCCAGAGTGCACCCTCAGCAAGTTTGAAAATGACACCAAGCTGTGAGGATTGGCTGATGCATCCAAGGGTTGTGGTGCCACCCAGAGGGACTTCAACAGGCTGGAGAAATGAGCTGAGAGGCATCTTGTGACGTTCAGTGGGGGGAAATGCAAAGTCCTGCAATGGGGGAGGAATAGCCCCAGGCTGGGGTACATGCTGAGGGCTAACTGCCTGGGAAGCACATCTGCAGAGAAGGACCTTGGGAACCTGGCAGACAACTAGCTGACCATGAGCCATCAATGTACCCTCTTGGCAAAGGCCAACATCATCCCTGGCTGCATTAAGACAGGCACTGCCAGCAGGTTAACCGAGCGGATCCTTCCCCTTTACTCAGCAATGGTGAGGCCACATCTGGAATTCTGTCTCCAGTTCTGGGTTTGCCAGTACAAGAAAGACTTAATGGAGCAAGTGCAGCATGGAACTACAAAGATGAGTAAGAGACAGGAGCATCTTTGATATGGGAAGAGGCCTAGAGGGCTGGGACTCTTCAGCCTGAAGAAGAGTATGTGCAGGGGGAAATTATCAATGTGTATAACACTACACATTACAAGGGCATGTAGGGATAGGACAAGGGGGAATGGCTTTAAACTGAAAAAGGGTAGATTTAGATTAGATCTTAGGAAGAAGCTCTTTTCTATGCAGGTGGTGAGGCACTGGCACAGGCTGCCCAGAAAAGCTGTGCCTGACCCATCCCTGGCATTGTTCGAGGCCAGGTTGGACAAGGCTTTGAGCAACATGGTCTAGTGGAAGGTATTCCTGCCTATGCAGGGGGGTTGGAACTAGATGATCTTTAAGATCACTTGCAGCCCAAACCATTCTGTGGTGATTCTATGAAATACCTAGTGAGAAGAAATGAAGAAGAGAGAGCTACTTTTCCTGGAAGTGTTCAGTGACAGGACAAGAGGTAATAGGCACAAATTAAAAAATGGAAAATTCAGTCTGGACACAGGAAAACACTTCTTTACTGGGAGGGTGGTCAGTCACTGGAACAGGTTGCCCAGAGAGGTTGTGGAGTCTTCATCCTTTGAGATAGTCAAAACTCAAATGGACGTGGTCCCAGACAACCTTCCCTAGCTGATTCTGCTTGAAGGGTTTTGAGTAGACAATCTTAAGAGTCACTTCAACCCTAAATAATTATTTGATTCTGTGCTAAATATACTATGTTTGGGATGAGATTAAAACCATGCCAAGAGCTTTCAAGTTTTAGAAATGAATTGTAAGTAACAAATTAAATGTTAATTATCAGAAAGATTACTGTTTAAGTAACAAGAATAGGGAAAAACTTTTAGAAAGTATCCCTTAGCTGGATGGATTATTGCCAAACCACTGTTAGCAACATTTAAAGAAATAAGGGGGGGGGAGGGGGGAATATATTATTTCAAGTTGAATTAGCACTGGTAGAGTATTAAAAATCAATTCTTTGTACCGAGCTGATTGCATCCTGGGTTCGTTTAACTCTCTGCATCTCTGGTGTCTTTTCAATAGTAGTTCCAGTTCCAATATCTTCTTTATATAAAATCTTAATATTTAGAATGAAGACAACAAGGTTAAGCGTACAAAACACAACATTCTTTCTAATAGCACATGAATACAGGCTCATGACAGTGATTTGAACACAACAGTGCAGACCATTAAAGCCAACTTGGAGCCTCATCTTTAGTTACTGCCTTACTACATATCTGAAGACTGTCTTACTATACAACTGCCCTTTGTGCAAAAAGGGGCTGAGCATTTATATTTGTAGTGCATTTTCAAGTAGAGTATCAAAATATTTGCAGGCTAATTTTAGGACTGGAGACTAGTATTTGCTCTATTTTTTTCCTTTTCTAATTTGCTTTAGTATGTTTTACACAAATGTCTTCCACTTAGTTATTCACTATGCTAATGGAGCTAGTGGCAAAACAATACAGAAGACTTCAAGCACTTCATGGTAACACATGAAATGTAAAACAGGCCAGGCAGACAGCTCACTTATCACTGAAAGAAGGCAACTGCCACACAACAATACAGTACTCACATGGTAACAGGACAAAAGAAAGGTGGATACTAGTAACATCAATTTAAATACAGGATTGACTAACTATATCACAGCTGTGAATATGTGAATATGCGCAATCAGGGCACTCTACAAAAAACAGTAGTTAAAAAGGGGTAGCAAATGCCAGCTAAATCTACTTAAAATATGATTAGTTTTGTTTGAAAAAGTTCTTATAAGCATTCAAGCTGATCAAGAACTTAAACACCTGTAAGATAAGAGCCCCAAATGGTTAATTTATTAAGTACATTAAACTGTATTTTTTGCAATGAGAACTGAAAACAGAAGGTAACTATACCGAGCTGAAATTCTTCTGGTTTTCTTTCACACGCAGCATTTCTGGTGTGTCTTGTACAACTGTAACTTTTCCTTTACTGTTCTGTAGGTCCCACTGGTACTGAAGCTGTTGAAAAAGTTAAAATAAAATGTCAAATGTTGACTCCATGCCTTAAAAATTTACTTACAGAGTTTTCTTTGAAGATGAGGAAAAAAAGGTACACCTCATAAGGTCATTTTAACACCACCATTAGTGGTACTACAGTTAAAGGTATTCTCATTTAAATTAGCAGTAGCAGATCCTTAACTGAAAAATTTTGAAAGGCGCCAGACTGTCTCAACAATGCAAATCAAAGATTTCAACTCAGGTTGTGGAGTTCTATTACTGACCACAGTCTTGGAAGTAGCCCGACTGACAACAAAGGACAAGTTCTGTAAGCATAATTCTCTTATCACTTGCAAAGGAATTGTCAGAGGCTGCAGAAGAAAGTTTTCTTCAAAACTGTTAACAGCATCATTTCGGTTCCCTTTGTAATGCATATGTGGGGTGCTGCATACACAACAGACCCTCTGATTGAAGATTCCTGAAAATAGGAAGCAGCCTAGTTGGGATTACAGAGTGATATCGGGACCTGATTAAATGAAAAGAAAAAAACAGATTTTTCACGATTTGACAGTAACAGTGGTTTTTTTATTTATATACATACTGTGCTGAAGTTCTTCTGATTCTCACGGACTCTCTGTATTTCTGGTGTGTCTGCTACAGGCACATAGTAAGGCATGCTCTTTTCTGCATCTTCTTTATACTTTTTCTGATGGTAAATACAAAATACATTCCATTAATACAAAAATAGTAATAAACAATCTGGCATTACTTATTGTTGCATAATGTCCATCTTTATGGAAAAGTGAGTACTTCTGTGTCTGATACAAATTCAGATTATGCCTCTGTGTAAGATTTATTTTAAACATTAAGTTACTAAGGAGTATGAAAACTAAGCTAAATCTACTTAGAACCAAATTAGCTTTGGTATTGCAAAAGCAATATAAATTATTGTTTCCTTTTATACAGTATTAAAATAAATTATTTTCATTATCAAAATGGAATTCTAGAGTAAGAGATGTCACATCACAGCTCTAGAGAAATCTGTTTTCTGGTGCATCTCCTGAACATCGGGACAGGTAGTCATTCAAGTGCTCCAAATTAGTATCCCCTCAAGGTTCCCACATGAACAATGATTAAATTGCTTCATTCAAGATACCTGGCTTGAAAGGTTCTTGACCTGCTGGGCATGAATAATCTCCGGAGTATCGACAACACTGGTGTAGTTGGCTTTCTCCATTTCTGCCAACTGTTTGTACTTGATCTGTTGGGGAAAGCTCACATTTAGGTGCCTTTATCATATTTTGACAACAATTTTCATTTGGCTTAATCAGAAAAAAACTGTTAATAAATTTTCCTTTAAAAAAGTCATCAGATATGATACATGCGGTATTCACACAGACCTGGCTGGCAATGTCAGTGGCATTCTTTGCTCTCACAAAATCTGGTGTCTCCAAAGCCAGTTCTGTCAGACCTTTCCCTCTGATTTCTAATTCCAAAGCTTTTTTGTACTCTTTCTGCAGATAAAGACAGTAAAGAGATACCTTGTCAATACGAACCAAATACCTTTAGCACCTCAGCTAGTTTAATGGCCACACAAAAACCAAGAATACTACTAATATAAACTCACAATTAAACACATAAATGATGTCACTAAAGTGTCTACTTTATGACTTAAATCTTAAGAACAAACAGCCCCACTTCAGCAGTAAATGGCGCACACTACAGGCCAGCTGTATTAAGGTCACTCTTCCAACACCAGTAATCTCAAAGTGTGATTTCCTTTAGGTGATCAGCAATTCATGCAAAACTGTAACTTGAACAGAGGAGAAGCAACAGAGAACGAGCAGTGTATGAAATGCATGTAGCAGTGAAGAGTGGTCCCAGATGTTTCAAACTGAGCATGTCGAAAAAAATGCAAGGTGCCAGGATTCTCTGTGACATTTGGGGCCCTTTGGAATGGATACCCTCCTTAAAAACTCAGTGCTGTAGCAGCCACCCTTCCCAAACAGATCTTCCAGTAAGGTCTAAAAGATTTATATTGTACAATTCATATTGTATATTGTATAATTCATACTGGACAGGGTGCTGAGACATCTAGTCTAGGTCAAGTTGCCTAGAAAGGTTGGACTAGATGATCTTTGAGGTCCCTTCCAGCGTAGTATTCTATAATTCTACGATTCATATCTCTCTATGCCAACTCTGCTGAATTTAGCTGAATACATCTGTAATATTCTGGTAACAAAATACAGGCTCCTTGAATAACTCAAAACCTCTGCACTACTGAGTACAAAATGCTGTTGTAAGGATGTTTGTCTTCAAAGTATTTTGTTAAGAAGCAAAATCAGAAGTAACACTAAAAAGTTACTTTTTTTCACCTTTCAGGCTGCTGATGATGATAAGGCTCCTAAAATATGAACTAGTCTTATCCCATGAAGGCAATCACCCTGAAATACTTATTATACCAGTCCACCATACAAATAAAGCAGCTGTTAGGTTTGCATCCTGACTGCTGGCCACCTTTCTGTGTCAAAGTGGGGAAGACTGCCTCAGCCATCAGCCCAACAGCTGCCAACTGGGCATCAATCCTGGGCAGGGGGAAGAGCTCATGAGAATGGCTGGTGTTTCTGACATGCTCATCAAGCATAAAGCATGATAAAAAATAGCTCTTTCCTGCACAGCATACCTCCCAAAGCAGGAGCATGCCAGTCTGGTTCTGTCACTGTAGTCCTTTTCTGATCTCTCACTTTTGCTTCTTGTTTCCACAGCCCTGGTCCTTAGTTTCTAATCCTTGGTTAAGTGCTCCTGACCCAAGATGCTTAAGTTTACACAACTGACAAACTGATACCTCTGATTCTTATGCTTAGCCCTGCTGCATCACAGTGCTGGCTTTGTCCATCCCTTGACAATCGATCACAGCACCTATTTCCCACCTATATTCCTGATAGGAACTACAAAGCTAAAAAAAGCTCACGTAAAAGTTCAGGCTCACAGCTTTATCCTTAGTCAACCACATACTTTTTCTTTTTTTTTTCCCCAAGAGTTTCTAGGGAGTTATAAAGTTCATACTGGTGTTACACAGCCATAAGCGTTTGTCAGTTGGAGGTTATTACATCCATTCATTATTTTCTAAATAGCTTTTGGAATACCTCGTTCAGGATTTGAGTTGCATTCTTTGCTCTTAGCATGTCTGGAGTCTCTTCTAAAGAGGTTAGTCCTTTGCCTTTGACACCTTCCTCCAGATCCTTCCTGTACTCTTTCTGCAGAAGAAAGAACATGAAAACTGCAAAACCAGACTAAAAAGAGTTCTGTATTCCACAACTTTGTTGCAAAAAAAATTTCAACAAACAAAAACAAAACCACCAAAAATTTCAAATGAAAAAAAATTTTTTTGAAACAAAAAAGAATATCCCATAGGGTTATATAACAACTACTACAACAGAATAGAGTGTGGTAATTATTGTTTAAGATAAATTGCAAAGGCGCACACACATATACACCCCACCATGTAACAGTTAGACTGATGTATGCCAGAAAGGATGCAGCAAATACAAATACAGTTACTGAACAGTAACAAATTAGATCACAAAATATATGGAATCATGCTTAATGTGAATGGTTAGGAAAAAGAAAGCAGTGAAGAACTGCTTAGTGGAATTATTTAACTTGACAGAGGAAAGAAGCACAGAATAACTGCTACCTCGCTTGCTATTTTGGTTGCGTATTTGACGTGTAATAAGGATGGTGTAACCTCCAAGCCAGTAAGGTTTCTGCCCTTAATGTTCTCTTCAAAGTCCTTCTTATATTCTTTCTAATGAGAGTAAAAAAAAGCCAAAACAAAAAAACCACACAAAATCCCAAATTGCAAATATTTCTTATATTATTTTTAGTTACACAAAAAACTACTGGGAGGATGGAGCAGTGGTTTTGTATTAATGTCACAGTCAATGCCGTGGGCATGTAGAGCAATAAATCCTGTTTCTACTAAAGCCAATGAACCATCTCATGACTTTCAATGGAAATATGACCTGACCCTGCTTTTTTTTTTAATCTTTTTCTACTTAGTTGTACATGCCAAGAAAATGTTCAATGGAAACACTCAAACATAATGACTTTTGGCTGTATACAACTGTTTCTCAGCATGTGCAAGCCTTCATCTGTCACAGAACAAGATTACAAACAGAAAAGAACTGCTTGAGGAAATAGAATTACAAGTCAGTGAAGAACACTATGACGCCAGAAACAAAGACGAAATAAATAGGTTTCTCAAAGACAGAGTTCTAAGGTGAAAAAAATAACCAGGGTACTTTCTGTGGACTATGATGATAACTGACACACATACTCTTGTTGCATATTTTAAGTGAAATGAATTTCATATTACATTTCTTCTAAAGACTCGAAGACTTGCTTAAGCTTCATTTACTGACAGCTTCTTGATGAAAAATTACAGATGATACTTCAGCATGACATGGGAAAGCTTCATGGATTTTGAATGTAGTATTTCTTAACCAATATAAAGAAATGTGATACAGCTATATTTTTTCAGTTTATCAGCATGCACAAGATGCAAGGATAATTGCCTAAGTCACTGTAAAAGTTTAACCCAGAAAAAAAAAAAAAAAGTTTTTTAGTCTGTCAGTATTGATTTTAACCATACCTCACTCTGCATGAGCTGAGATTCCTTTGCAGTAAGGTATGTTGGTGTTTCAAAGTCCAACATAGGTTTTCCTTTTTCCTTCTCATACTTTTCTCTGTATTTCACCTGAGAAGAAAATAAAAATATTACCCTCAATTAAAGAACCAACTTATCAACTAGTATGTTTCTACTATAGTCAACAGATCCGTGGTAAATGGCTTTAAACTGAAAGAGGGTAGATTTAAATTAGATAGTAGGAAGAAGTTCTTCACTGTGAGGGTGGTGAGGCTCTGGCACAGGTTGCCCAGAGGAGCTGTGCCATCCCTGGAAATGTTCAAGGCTAGGCTGGACAGGGCTTTGAGCAACTTGCTCTAGTGGAAAGATGGAACCTGCCCTGTGGCACGGGGGTTGAAACTAGATGATATTTATTGTCCCTTCTAACCCAAACCATTCTGTGACTCTGTGATTCTATGATTCTATGAAAAGATTAATGTTTAATATTGAAATCTGTATTATTGTCAATAAAATGTAAAAAACAAAGGTCAGGCTTGCAGCAACATGTGTGGCCTAAAATTCTACTGACTTTTGTTGTAGAGAATAAGCAGTGTTAGCTCAGATTTCAAGAAGACAGGTAGCTATAAAAATCTAACTTGCAAGCACTCAGACTGCTCATGGCCCTGGCTGAGTTCAGCCAGTTACATGTTAGGTATTATATAGATTGCTGTGTAAACAACCAAGTATTATACAGATTGCTGGATTGTCAGCAGCAGGAATGAAAAGATGTAGTTTAGTGACTTGCTAACTAAAATGTTCACAAGGATGAAGATATTCTTGCTTCAATTTACAGTTATCAGCCTCTAGGGCATCAATCTTCAGACTCCTGCATGAGCTTATGCTATGTCTTTGGCTGAGATACATCCTGATCTCAAACTGGAGCAACAAGTAGTGACTTTAACTACAAACCTATTCACAACCATTTCCTTATAGTCCTTTGCTATGTAAGGTTTTTGTTCTTCCACGCCATGCAGCAGAAGAGTAACTATGGCCCTTTGCATTCTAGCAGTAATTTGTCTCTTTGCTTTACAGTCAATAAATACCTGGAATAGAACCTGGAATAAAGAGGAATAGAGACCAAATCAGAGTATGAATTCCTCTGGAATAATCCACCATTTGCTGTATTCCAGAGGGGAAAAATGTTGGACACATTTAATAGCAGTTGTAGCTATTGTTTTGGTTAAAGCGATTTTGGATGCAGAATGAGGCTAGAATGGATAAAGCAGTTGAAAATATACTGTCAGCAACAACCCTACTTCTTTCAATTTCCATTTTCTGTGATTACCAAGTCATTTTTTTACAGACAAAATCACCCAAATTAATATATTTTACTGTGTAAAAAGATGCATATACAACAGTCATAAGTAACTCTGAGATCTACTCTAGAATGAAGGTATCATTCAGATATTTTGTTTTTTCTAAACTTGCAAATGTGCAAATATTTCTCATTGATGTGTTTACTCAGGTGTGCAGTGCTCATAAAGCGGGTAGGCAGAGAGGTTATTACATTTTGGAGAATTTGCTAGGACAACTTCAGTGATGGAGACTGATACTCAGTGAGTAGGGTTAATGAGAAACAGCTGACCAACTTACGTGGCTCTGTAGTTCTGATGCCTCCCTTAGATGAACCTGTTCAAGATTATCTGGCACCACAAGGTAGTGACCCTTACTCTTCTCATATTGCTTCTTGTACTGGTACTGAGGGGAAGGTGTCAAAAATCATCTCAATAACAAAAAAAATTATCCCCCAGCAAATTTATTTGTTAGGTCCAATCAAAGCAACACTTCAATGGAACATCAAGAGAAATTAGAAATGCAAAAAGTAAAACAAAAGCAAGAAGTTTAATTCCCAGTATCAGATAAAACTTCTAAAGATGTAGGTAAACAGTTACTTTTTTTTGACCATTTTGATTGAAACAAAGATTTTTTCAAAACCAGAATTAAAGAAAAAAAAGAAAAGAAAAAAAGAAAACAGAGTGGATACATGAAAAAGCTGCATTAGGCAATAATGATTTTTTTACTTTTCTCAGTAAAATTATTGAGTATTTTGTTAGGCATGATTCTGTACGTCTACACCAGGGGGATGTTAAGCATAAATACGAAATGAAAAAAATAGACAAAAATTAAAAAATTAAATATAGCAAGCAGTAAATAAGACAAAAAAAATCAGAAAAAAAGAGAAGAAGATGGTATTTGTTAGTGTAATGCAATCAGTTAAAATGTAATAAAGAGGATTTAAAATATTAGCAGTTCCGCAGCTGGTAAAGATTTGACTTCCCAGAGGACAAATGGGGCAAAATTGCTAGTTAACAGGAAATAATCATTAGAAAGTAGAGGAAGAGATCACTACCAGGTGACATCCCATGAACAATAGCAGAGGGAGTAACTGTTACAGAAGTATTTAGCAGAGATCATTTCAGAATAGAATCAACAGTAATGGAAAAAACAAACAAGTCTGGGATTAGTTAACGAGCTTACAGCACTGGCGAGCTGGCTTGTACTCAGGACATGGTTCATGATCAGCGATTCAGACATGTCAGTGACAGGCTTATGAAGTTTCTTTAAATCTGCCTTGTATTTCACCTGCCGGTAAGAAAGGACAAACATCATCAGAAAAGACAACTGCTAGTAAAACTGGTGATGTTGGATGCATTAAGAACATAAAGGAGGTCTTCGTTAAAAAAATCTGAAACTTTTAATTTCCCTATGGGAAAAGCATAAGTAAACATACCTCACTAGCCAAGTTGTGAGCATCTTTCATGGTCTTGTAGATTTTAGCCTCCTTTAAATCATACTTTGGCTTTTTACCCATCTCTTTGGAAAAATTCTCCTTGTATTTCACCTAAATTAAAAACAAACAGATATTACAATTGATCTTGAGTGCTCACGTCGGCTGCAGAAGGCAGAGTCCCTACTTCAGTACTGATAGTAAGCAGAAGAACAAAACTGTAGCAACTTGAAGATATCCACTGGAATAAAGGCTATTTTAAAGATGACTTGACATGGAAAGAAATCTACATCCCTATTTACAACATACCACTTGCAATTTTTCATTCAGTGCACAGCTTACATCTCCTCATGGTAAAAATCACGGATGTAGTCAAGAGATTTATGGAGACAAAATACAGCTAAATTCTGGAGATGAAGAATACTTCACTTGATGAAACTGTGCATAGATAAAGATACCCTTATTTCACAAAGAGGCAAGAGCTGACTCTTGAAGAGTATTAAAAGAATTTAAAGACTATAAAAATAATTTAAAGAGTATTCAAAAGTATTTTTATGTCCTTCTTGGAGAAATGACAGCTTTAAAAACTACCTCAAGACATACAAGCACTGAAAGTGGCAATATATCAAATACATTTATATATGTTATGCACATAGCGTGTTCTCCATAAATCAGAGATGAAGAAGGATGCTAATTATCACAAACAGAATAGCGATACAATTAATTACTAGGAACTAGGTTATGCAAGAGGGTTAGTAACACTTCCAAACCACATTAACATCACTAAGGGAAAGCATAGTGATGTAAACCATGATAATCCAGCTGGAGGCACAGAAATGTTGGTAGGAATGAGAGTTTTGCTAATGACTTAAATGAGGGCAAGTTCTTCTTCCATCATGACTTGTGCCATTCCACTGCTGCAGTTGCAGATAAATGCTAATTCCTCACTATTGCTTGTAAACCTAGAAAAGGGATGGTTCCAATAGGAATAATTTGGGTTTATTGCTTGCTTTTTTTTTTTTTTTGGTATCAGAGATGCATAATTTTTTTTCAGAAGAGCTACTGAAGAGTGCAAGAGAAACTCCAAGTAAAATAAATAAAGAAATAAAATATTGAAGAACTGGTAAGGAAGTTGAAGAGATGACTCATGATTTACTGGATGTAATGACAATTACAGAAAGATAAACAGATAATTCTGTATTAGTTAAAAAAGAAATATGATTGCAGAATTAAATCATGTTCCACAATCACACTTTACACTTTGAATTCATTGTCATATTCTTGTTCATATAGCACCATATAGCTCATGGTGGATACTACTTTTGTGGTTTTGCTTTACAAAATATGCCACATTCAGATAAAACTCATAGTGAAATAGCCAAATCCAGAAATTATACAGCTGCTGTAACAAAACAAATAATACTAATATTCTGAAAGGAATTAGTATTGGTTCTGACCTCAGAAAAAATAAAACCAAGCAGAAGTATACTTGAATCTGTTAGGTTTTGCAAGCTATGCAACATATTATCAAGATCAGACCATCATGCCAAAGAGTTCGCTTTCTTTAAGCCCAGAAGAAACAATTATTCTGCAAAATTAAAAGCAAGCATGCCAGATAGGTCCAACTGAATCCAACTAAAAAATGGCAAACAAGACAAACAAACCGGACATAATCCTTTATATTAAGAGAAGTTTATCAGAAGAAATGCTTCAAAGAAAAAAAAAAGATTGCTCCAATTTTTCTTTGCTCCCTTACTGCCCCTACAATAGTTAATTTCTCTGAGAACCAAAATGATCTCAGCAAAGCACACTTATAAGACTAAGAGGAGAACCAGCTAGTGGAACAGAAGTATGGAAAAGTAAGACCTCATTATCACCGAATGGGAATATACATACTTTCTTCTTTTTCTTGTAGTTCAAATGTTCAGCTTAAGAATCGTTGGTTCTACTGAAAAGATTCTTGCTTATCCTGATACACAGAGTGGCTGACATTCAAACATGCGACAGTTACATGCAACAGTCTTGGCTAGACATGGAAAAAACATAATCTCCCTTTCTTTTCATTTGGAAATATATGTGTAAAACTGAAAAGGCACAGACCTATCTGTTGCCACTTTAAAAACTGCTATGCAGCCACTATTTTTCTATTTTCCAAAGGTTTTGTCATGGCAAGAAATATAAGAAACTATGTGCCCCAAAATCACTACAGGGTACACTTCTCAGAGGCCATGGAGCTGATTCATACACTATGCTTTAATTATGCCATGTCCAACATAATGTGAACAGAATAGTTTAAATAGACACTTGAAGTCTGAATAGTCAAAATGAAGTTCTAGTGTGAATCTTATGCATATGTTATGACTAGTTACTGGAAATTACCAGCACCACTGGTTGGGATTTTCATACACATATATTTCCATTTTTTGCACAGTTTCAGGAAAACCAGCTCAAGCTTATAAGTCTGGTTTTAGTGGTTTTGAGGGTGAAAAAGGTGAGTTTTAACATTGCGTAAGTGCATCAGAAAATTCCATTAAAATTACTGGAAGTTCCTAAACAATTACAAAGGGCATAATAACGTCTCAAGCTTCCTGTGGTGTTTCTGAAACAGGCAAATTCCTCACCCACAGAATTCCTATTCACCATCCAACATTCCAGAGGGAAAACCAAAAGGTTAAACCTAACCAAGCAGTCTCACGAGTTCTGCTACATTCAACACCTTTGACGCAAAAAGATCCATTCAACTGGTGCATCATAAACCCTTTAACAAGTTGGAACTGTAAGATAATATGCAAGCAAGAGACAGATGCATAAAAACGGCAGTCCCAGATCTGTCATTTAAAATGATCTTACATGACTACTTAGCATATTAGCTTTCTTAAAGGTTCTCATCCATGGGGTATCATAAGATGCAGCTCCATGCCCTCTCATATGTCGTTTGAGGTATTCTGCCTATAATGTGTAGCAAGAAAGCAAGATCAGAAATGCAAACAACTACAGGATTAAAACATGAAGGGTTGAGAAAGAACAAAGTTGAACTGAAGTCCTGGCAGAAAAAATTGTCACAAGAAATTACAAGCATGTACTTTGGACTGCCTGGAGAACGTGACCATTGTATAGAAGTGAGCAAGCTCCTGTTAACGTAACATATTAACTTCAGAAGCTAGAAGATTCTTTTAAAGGCACAAAGTAAAAGGAATGAGGGTTAATGTCCATCTCATAAAGGATGGATATTAAGAGTTAGGGAAAAGGCTGATTCTTTTAAAGCCAATAAACAGAAAAACTAAAAATCAAAGATAACATGGCTAACACTTCAGCCTTAGTATTTAAAAGACCTCGTCACAGCATCATTTTAAGGAGATTCTATAACTCTACTACTGGCATTTACTAAGTCAGTAGAAAAGTTTATTTAACAAAGAAATACTTTGTATTGGAATTTAATTTTTTTGTTTAACTTATTCCCTTTGAAATATTCCTTTATTCCCTAACTTAGAAATAATTTCATCTATAATATTACCATTACTCTGTAAACTAATAGCATGTCACAGTTCTCTCATTGCTTCAAAGTTTAACTAACTTTTTATTATTACCTGGCTAGTTAGCTTGGACACCTCCTTTGCCAGTTCAATATCTGGACGTCCTAGCATGCTTACACCAATGCCAGCTTCTCCACGCTTTTTATATTCAATCTAACAAAGAAAAAAAGTATAGTTTAGTCTTGATGACTTTCCCTTTTAATTGTTTCACTGACACTGGTTTTAGCAGTAAAATTACTGATAAGAAATTATACAGAAGACTTAAAAAACACTTACATCACTAATTAACTTGGCAGCCTGAGTTGCTTTCTTAATATCTGGTCGATCTGCAATAGGTGTATAGTGGAGCTTTGACTTGGCATCTTTCTTGTATTCAATCTAATCCGTTGAAGATAGAAAAAGGAAAGAAAATTACTGAGGCTTGCTCATGAAGAATATGTCTATTAAGGACACAGCAATGTTGCTAGTGAAGTGCATGGGGTTTGTATGTTTGTGGTTTGTTTATTTTTAAATAATTTCACAAGGAATGGATTTTGGAAACTTTTTCACAAGCTGCCTAGAAACAAAGACTTAAGCATACACAATTCTGTCTGAAGGAATAAAAAAAAAATCAGATGTGATTTGCACTTGATTGTTTTAAATACTACCATGTGATTAAGTAGAAATATGATTTGAGAAGAAATCCTTTATTTCAGTGCAATTTTAGATTTGTAAATAGTTGCACCATTATCTGTCAAAATTACACCTGAACGTGGAGGCTGGAAGGAAATCAGGAGTATGTGAACTTCAGATTTGCCAGCTGATGTTGACTAAATTTTCTTACACGTGCTACTTAATTTATGAAAAGACAAGACAAACTTACTGTACTCTGTTTTTTAGCAACTTCCATGGCATGTTTCACTTCAGGAGGCTCCAGCATGACAGAATAATTAGATTTGCCTTTCTCCTTCACAAACTTCTTTTTATAGTTTGTCTGTTAAGAATAATAAGAGTCAGGTATGATTTTTTTAATTTCACATGGAGGCAAATGCTACTAAAACTTGGAAATAAACACACTGAAATTGTTAAGATAGACAAAATACAGCCTCCTCAAGTCTCAAAATGTATGGTCCTCAGCTTCTTTTATGTTGGTCATAATTTGCACTTTAGATTACAAAAGCTTGCTATTTGGAGATAATGATTTGTACTTAAATTCAGTCCTATGAAAAATATGATCTGAATGAAGGGCACCCACTAGCACTCCAACCCACTACTTTTCTCCAGAGTATTTCAAGAGAAACCCAATAAATGTATTTAGCTCTAAAGTTAAAGTCTCATTCTAGTCAGAATTCATCTTTTCTGACTCCTTGGCATTTTATGATGAGACTCTGAATGTACTGCATGCATACTAAACCATGCAAGTGTCTAATCATTTACAGGCAGCAGGTAATAATCTCACCACAAATTGCTATCACAGTAGTTACTTACCTCACTGACATTCTTGGTCACCTCTTTCACATGAGCAGTGTCTCGTGTCTCTGGCAGGGTTGTGTAAGACCCATGTGGAAGTTGCTTCTTGCTGTGTTCTTTGTATTTGTTCTGAAAGCACAGAATAAAAATAGGTAAAAAAAACCCACAACGTTGCAAGTCCTGCTCTCCTGCCCCCCATATTAAAAGGATATACTTAATATGAACAAATAACTCCCTGGTATTTTACCTCAGATACAAGAGAGCTGACATTCTTAGCCAGGAGGATCTGAGGTGTATCTGGAACCACAAGGTATGACCCTCGAGCTTTGTTGTGCTTCTCTTTGTATTTTATCTAGTGAGAAGAAAAGGTATTTTAAGCAATGTGCATTTTGTCTTCTGGTAATTGAAAAAGAAATTCTGATACTTGTGCCTGCTTGTTAGTGCAAAAATTTGAAGAAAATCCCATATTTTGATGTTTGCCAGGATAAATTCATTCCAGTCTATATATTCCTATAGCTCTCTTAGAATTTTATTAATATTAATATACTGAATATTGACTGTTCATATATTGTTAGGAATTATTACAGATACTTTGTGTTATGCATAAGTTACACGTGCAGCTTTTCTTGTTTTCTTCACAGTATTTGCATTTAAATAACAGGAATGCAGAGATATGCCAGAGGTCTAGGGTGTTCAGGCAATGCTAACTTAGAGTACTTATTTAACCCATGAACTAGGCCAGTGACATTTACAGGACCAAATTTTTTCAGATTTTGCCAAATTGTTAATGAAATAAGTTAAATCAAATAATGAAGTGAGACTAAAAACAACTTCTCAAAGCTTCATTCTTAATCCAATCATCTTTCCAATAAAGTAGTTCAGAGAGTAAGTAAAGTTCTAGTAGAACAAAAATCAGAGTGTTTCAAGTACTTACATCACTCGCCAAGATGGCATTATTTAAGGCCAATACTGTGTTTTTATCATCTGTGACGGAGAGTTTACAACCCTTTAGGATTTCCCGGTCCAGTTTGTACTCATACTGCAGGAAGAAAAAATAAAATATAAAGCAGAGTCTCAAATCTTCTACTTTTATTATTATTATTAGGAACATGAGAAATGTGGAGAAAGGGAGTATTCAGTTTGTTCTGATGTTCTTACATCACTCTGTTGCAGAGACGACTTGGCTGCTTGAACAAAGTCAGGCCTATCAGCAATCCAGTGCCAATGAGCCTTGGCTGCTTCATATTTCTTTTTATAATCCAGCTGTTTATAGTGAAACAACAAGAAAAAAGGAAGTTAATTGGAAGTTGTGTACTTACACATGACATTCATATACATGCAAATTCTCTTTCAGTCTGTACCAGTTAAAGAGAGAAGAGGTAAGAAAATGCATCTACATCAAACTAAGGCTTTCCTCTGAATCATTTACAATCTAGGGGGAGTCCATTTACTCCAGGTTTCCACTGTGAAGTTAAGAAAGGAATATGAATGACTGAAAAGATGTCAAGACTTTGAAGAAAGCTAGTGTTTTCAGTTCCTTGCCTACTGAAGTGGATGTTGGGCCATCAATAATGGAAAACATTGGAGAGCTTCCCATGAAGAGCTTACTTAGTCTACAAAACAAGATCACAGAGAATTTCTGGGACAGTTAAGTCTGTCAGGAGAACAATAGATGTGTGACATACAAAGACCTCAAGTGACCTCAAGGAACAACTTGAATGAGTGCACCCTTTAGCATGAAATAAAATAAAATGTATTTTATTCAAGCAGCGTAAGAATTAGAAGCAATGTCCAAGCTCAAAAAAATTCAATAGAACTGAAAATAATTTCTAATGGTCTCCGTTGCCAGTATCAAAAACTACCCAAAATAAAATTAAAGTATTAATAAAGCTGAACTCACATTGCTGTTTAGCTTGTAAGCATGCCTGGGAGTCTTAATATGAACTGAATCTGCTACGACATTGCAGTGAGATTTATTCCTCTCATACATTTCTTTGTATTTCAGCTAAAAAAAGACAAACAAAAAATGTTCACAGACATAATATCATAAACAAGAAAAGCATCCGAATATGAAAAACATAATATTAAAAACTGCTCATGACAAGATAAAATCCTAACAAAAGAAAAAAGAATTATAATAATACAATTTAGTATGAACCATTTGCATGAAAGAAGGGTCCTCTTCAGCTGCAGTTCTCTCTTAATAGAAACTGTAGCAGGTATAACTCACTATGAAGCACACAGATTTGGCAAAACCTGCACATGAACAGTAATTCTGCCCTTTTCTAGTTTTTGGCACCTAACAGAAATGCTTTAAAAAACTTATCTTCTGATAGGTGCAATCACTGCTTTTTTGAAAACTCCTGTATAGAATATCAAATTCAGCATTCAGTTTGGAACAGAAAAAATGTATGTCAATTCACAGATCACTTTTGGACACCTTTGTCTCTTATTGATCCACCTTAGTAGCTGGACAATATGTTATTTTTTCCTCCTAGATTGACTCATATAGATCATCCATGTAGCATGTGAATAACTTTCACGCTTATTGTAGTATATATTGTTGTGGTACTATTTTGAGTTACAGAATTGCTAGTATCCTCATTTTATTTACGGATATCCGAGAAACAACACCACAAATGTCAGAGAGAAAGCCTGGGTAGCAGGAGGATTTAGGACCAGGACTCCCAAATCCTGTGATATTCTCTCCACTTCATCTTCCTTTCTCTCTCTTCTTAGCCTTCCACTGCCCCATAATCAAAACACATATTTATTTTAGATCAGAATATTTACCTTACATATCCATAGTATCCATAGAAGAAATTAATAAACACAGTAATGTATTAAGAACCTTATACAAGGCTCCACAAAAGCCACTGGCCAATAGAGGAAGAAAACCTAAAAACAAACTCCCTGAATTCATGCTTTAATTAGATACCAGCTCTGGCCCATGGCTTTTATTACTAGTGAGAACTGTTCTACCCCACCAAAAATGTTTCAAGATTCACCAAAGAACGTTACATGAAAAACTTCCTGAATACTTTCATATTCTGCTGTGTATTTTGAAAAAGCATTGAATGCATAGACAGCTTTCATGAAAATAAAATTAACTACACTCTAACAAGAAGCTATTTTTTTAATTACATTGTTACTTATGAGTTATAAACATTTCAGATCAAAGTAAAAAGTTAATTATGTCTTTTTGACACCACCGACACAGATGACTTACTTACATCACTTATTCTGTCCTTCACCTTGCGCACATGCAGTAACATAGGTGTATCATGGATTGTAGTATAGCCTCTTGGCTTCGCTTTGTTGTATTCCAATTTATAGATAATCTGAAGACATTAATTATAGATTATATTATTTGTTGACAGTCTTTGCATCAAGATTGAAAAAAATTAAGAGAAGAAACATCTGATAATGGACTACTGTAAATGCCATCTTGTTAATTATCCCTCTTCAAAGGTATGAGAGAAGGAGGTATGCTTGAGAGGGACTACACTTACATCACTAATCTGTTTGTTGACTTTTGTAGTCCTTAAGTGTTCTGGAGTATCTACAACGATAGTGTACTTGTCTTTCTTCTTTTCATAGTCCTTTTTGTATTGAACCTGGTGATGGGGAAAGATTGTATGTTAACCACACAAACCAAGACAAAACATCTTCAGGAGATACATTTATATTAATACAAAAAATTGCAAAATCCTTCCACCAAAGCCAATGAAAGCTGAATATGCACAATAACTGAAACTTTGCAACCCCCTTTTTTCCTTAAGAGGCTGCTTATCTATTCACGTGATTAATTTTATGTTTATTTCAAGCTGCTTCACTTCTATTCTGTATCTCCAGGATTGAGCTAAAAAAGCAATCTCAGCAGACCACTGATTTTTAAAATTATTAACTGGACAATATCTCATTTAAAAATATTAATTATAATGAGGAGAAATGTAAAACATCTTACAAAACAGAAGATAAAAACATTCACTGAATATATCATAATGCTAGGATATTTTAAAGGCTTCGGTAAGAGGATTTTTGTCTTGATAATGTCATTCTTAAATATCATCTTGCGCTACTCAGGACTCTAAGCCTGTTTTCACAGAATTCAGTGAGAACAAACTGTACAGCGAGAACGGAAATACACCATAGACAGCCTGATGGCAGGTGGAAGATGGTAGAACACATTTTTAATAAAGAACTTTCATGCTCTATCTTGCATCAAAAAATAAAACCATGCTTTTGAAACAGGACTGTGACAGAAAAAACATAAAACTGTATATAATTACATACAAACAACACATGAAATCAATCCAGATGAACATGCAGGTCAGGCAGAGTGCAAACAGCAATGAAGCACAAGAGAGACTTGTGAACACCATGAACAGCAACAAAGCTCTAGATCCCAGACACCTCGAGAGTGGAAAGAGTTAGGCAAGGTTCTGTATATATGTATGTACTACAGATGTGCATACAGGTTACATCTATGTAATTAATGTCAAGAGTATATATTATAAGATTTGCATACTATACCATTAAGGAAATTACAAAAGTTATTTTGGGGAGAAAAGAATAAATTTTAGATTAATGTGAGGGCACTCAAAAGCCAAATATGTCACTGTTGCTTCATCTAGATATGAGTAAGAAGATAATGCTTGTAAAACTTATTAAAAGAGACGTAATAAAAAATAGATGCATGATAGTGTATTTGTTTTTTAAAACCTCTCCAATGACTTTAAGAGGCATTACATTCCTGACGTCAATTGATGCACAACATATCAAAGTACATACGGTAGAAATCAGCTCACTCAAAAAGTACTAATTCTTTTTGGGTAGCAAAGAAAGATTGTCTGTTCAAATGAACTAAAACATCACAACATCACAGGTGAAACCTATGATACTGCTAGCCATAGACATACCACACAGAACAGCTGTGAGTGAACTCAGCACATTACGGTAGCACTGGCTAGTGCTCCTACAGTACCTGACTGCTCAATGTAGTCGCCCACTTGGCCAGGAGGTTCTTAGGATCATCCACAATAACACTGTACTTATCCTTGAGCTTCTCATAGGCAGCTTTATATAACATCTGCTCAGAATAATATAATATGTTGTAAGAAATCAGAAGTGAAGACCCAAAGAGATTACAGTTCTATCCATTGAAATCTCTTTATATGAACTGTTTAAAGGCTGCAATTGAAGTTCATATCCAAAAGAGAAATATATATATGTACATAAAACAAACAAACCAACCCAACAACAAAAAGAGGAAATATCTGCAAATAGTACATGCATTTCTCTATTTCCACTGGAAGACCTCATCTACAGTTTAAGGATACCGATATTCTAACTCTGCTACTCTTCAATAAGCCATTTTATGACTTACTTTTCCAGGAAAAATAATTGCAGAAGCAACCCTGTATAGAACTAGATTCTTGATTTGAGTACAAAGAGAACACAACGAGATAAAAGAGTAAAATACAATCTTATACTATCATCAGACGTTTTGTAAGAAAAACCTGTAATCCCTCATCACAAAAAACATCACTACATAACAGAAGACATTAAGGTAAGTTCCTCTCAATTTATGGAGCCCCCCATTGCTAAAATTTTACTTATTTATGTTTTTCATATTAAGTTTTCTTATTGTTTGGTAGAGCAAATAAGGAAAAACTGAATACTAATAATCTTCCATATGAAACTCCAGTTCACTGCTTATCAAATTGAGTATGAAATTATAGCAATGGTACTGGAATGGTATCTGTTGTGAAACAGTTTTTCTGACCTAGAACAGGTATACCGTAATGCATTCACTGACCGGTAAACAATTTAACACAATATTTGGTGAAAAAGAATAACGTATCAAGATCACATCTCAAGATGCGAGAGTCTAATTATACACTACTTCAATGAAAAGTATCAGTATGGTATGCCAACACCAAGCTGATGAGAATTCATCTAGAACACCATGCTTTTCAATAGACTTCGTCCTGTGGGAGTACCACAATACTCCTAGAAACTCCATTGCTGATTTTAAACACAGGGGCATTAATTAACCCCTTTTGCTACTATGTTGTGTTCATTGTTTCTTTAGCACTGCAGGAGAAAAGTAAGCAAAAGTAAGTAGTAGAGTGGGAGAATTCAACACAAAATATCTGAAATGAGAGATGTGGTAACTTCAGGCATATTACCTTCCCAACACTAATGAAGTTCTTTTTTTTCCAGTGTTTCAGAAAAGAAGTTGTAATTCTCTCCACACCTTTTTCACATGACAATCAGTGTTACTAGGCAAGCAGCATTATTTACATTACCATTTATTTACCTGTCAGCAAAGGAGAAGTTTCTTTGCAATGATAAATTAATGGAACAGGGGTTAGGATTTCAGTTTTTAGGGACTGTAAACCTGCCCAGTCCTAACACTCAGACAGACACTAAGAACAACCTTGTCTTTCATGGATTTAGTCTGACCTTAAAACAGCCTTAAACCTGAATATATTTTATATAAAATTTCATAAGGAATATCAACCTTTAGCTTGGTATTGACATATACCCACTTCCTATGTCAGTATGAGACTTTATGGGAATCTTCAACACTTACCATATCCCTCAACTGAGTTGCATATTTAAAATGCTCATTAATTGGAGAATCAGCTACATACTTAAAATGAGACTTAGTCTTCTCAAACATCTCCTTGTACTTACACTGGAAGAAAAACAAAAAAAACACACACAAAAACCCATTCCAATGTTAATCCAAAGAAGGGAAAAGCAATGAAAATGTACAACTTAGAAACAACCTGCAGCAAAACTATGGCAGAATTATCGCATAAGTGCGTTTTACATATCTACAAACAAAAATTAGTTGTAACTGTAGTATTTTGCAGAATGGAACTATTACATCAAGAAAGCAATGGGAATGCCAGGTCTTCATAATTTTAAAGCTAGACTTAGAATCACTAGAAAAATTACTGTGGAACTGATAGCCTTGCAAAGAACAGAGGGGGTAAGTAAAAGATCATTTTGCCTCTGTTTTCTTTCCTACTGTTTTCATTTGCTGAAATTATTGATGCTATATATTAAGTTCTATCATAAATACAACATATCAACATCTAGGTCAAAAGTGGATTCTCCTGTGAAAAATTGTATCTACAATATAAGCAAACATCACAAAACATTTAGTAACAATTTGGACTTTGTTTACTTACCCCACTGTAGAGCACCTTATTCTGCTCTGCCAGAGCAAAACTTGGAGTATCCCATGCATAACAGCCAATGCCTCTGAGCCATGATAAGTCTTCCTTGTACTTAACCTTTAGAAAAGAAATAAAATTATTCAGTTTTAAGCGGCACTAAGTTATAGCTGAACAATGCTGAAATGGCACCTCAACACAAGGTGCAGCAAACAGAGCTACATCCATAATTATTTCATTGTAAAATACATTACAGTTACTCATACTTTTCTGATGGACTCAGATTATTCACATTCCTAACCTATCATTAGCTACTGGAGTTCCTGTGCGAATTAAAAAACATTTGTTCTTGTACAATTAAAGAGTTATTGTGTATGCACAGATGTGTACAATTGTTAAAGGGTTAATAAATCTACGCAAACACAAATGAAATGCATTAAGACTATTCTGGTAATTTCAAAAGCAGATGGGCCATCTGATTTGCTACTTCATTTCACAGATCCACCTGGTGAAACTGTGAATCATTTAAAAAATTTCAGCTCCCTTCTCTTTCTTAAGAAATAAGAGTTGGCTTTCATTTTGGGAACCTGCTTATAACTTTCAACAATTCTCATCTGAGAAGTAAGTGAACTCACATCACTAATAGCATCCGTGACTATGCGATGATGGAAGTGCTCTGGTCGGTCTGGGATCGATCTCCAAATTCCTAACTGGCTCATGTAATTTTCCTTATATTTCACCTACAAAGAAAATTGAAGAATGAAGGAAAAATGATTTGTGGAGAGAGCACTCCAGACCATGCAGTTTCAAGACAATTCTTTTTCTAAAACAGCAGAACTAAACCAGTGGAAATGAGATTAACTTACATTCACCTTTGTAATATCAAAGGCAATCAAGTACACATTTCAAGGAAAGAAAGAAGTCAGTATTAACAATGCTGACCATATTTTATAATTATTTGCCACACCTGGCATATTCTAGGTTATTAAATGACAAACACTAATTAGGAATGAGAATGTTGGATACATACGCTGCTAATATCATCGGTGACCTTTCGATGATAGACTATATTCAAAGCATCTTTCACTGTGTGGTATTTGCCCTTAGTATTCTCAAAGGTTTCTTTGTATCGCAACTGTTAAGAAAAATGACATAGAAAATAATACATTATATTGTTAAGAAGCTCCAATTGCCTACTATCAATTTTAATTTGAACAAGATTTATGGTGAAAATTTGAGGAAAAAAGAGTCAGTAAATCTAAAGCAACACTTCATGCATTTCATTTTCAGACTGAAGACCAAGAAAAAAATTATCCATGTATCACAGGACTATTCTCAAGAACAGCAAAAGTGCCACTTTTGGCATAAAAAACCTACTTTGCTATGTATCCCAGTTTGGAGAAAGACTTGGAGGAGAAATTCAGGCGTGCAAAAGAACTGGGATGCTCCTGTGCATTATTTAAAAATCATTCTTAAGAGAGCAGTAAGACTTATCACTAGAACAAAACACCAGCCTAGCACATACGCTTTCAGAATACAGCATGTAGCCTGAAATACATAGCAAAGACCTCATGAACGAGTTGAGTACATTTAGCTATTGCCTTAAATCACAGACCATTACTACACGTTTGAAGGAAAGATCAATTTCACCTTAGTAACCTAACGTGCAGATCATTTTTCTAAATTTAAAAAAGAGCACACTCTCAGTGATGTGCAACTTTACTTCTAACACAAATCTGAGAGGAAAATACCTGACAAAAGACATTCTATCCTAGCTCCAGCATCAATCATTTCAATCCAGTCTGCACTATTCAGAGATTTTATGTGTATTACTTTAAATATATTCCTTCTTTTTGTAAACCACACTGCAGTGCAATAGAAAATGAAAAATAACTACAATAAATGACAAAAAAGCATTTCAGTGACATCAAGTAAAAATATAATAATCTCTGTAATATCAAATGGAAATGTACATGCAAATGGGGTGACCTAGTTGATGACACACAGTGAGATAGCCTATGCTCTGCATAATTGTTCCCCTTTGATCTTTTTTCTGTGCTTTTTGTAAAGAAAAAAAAACAAAACCAAACAGCAGTGGAAGTGTTCGTGGACTACGTACATCACTGGCATTCAGGTATGCTCTCTTGGCTCTGATCAAGACTGGTGTGTCAGGAACAGGCGTGTATTTGTCCTTCATCTTCTCATACTGGGTTTTATACTTTTTCTAAGGAAGACAGCAAAAGGAAAAAGATATACCTTTAATATTAGAAGCATTTCCTAATCTGATGTTACAGTAACACGCAGGGGTGCTACACTGGGTGCACAAAGTTACTCTTGCAAAGAGTTTCTGTCAAAACTCTGGGAAACAAGCTTAGTGGGTCAGCTCTTTCTAGGTCTTCCTGGTCTTGCAGCCAATGTACCTCAGATTCTGCGAAAAAGCACTTACAAGCAGGTATCTTATAAAATACTAAAACATATTTAAAAAGAGTAATGTCTTACCACAACTTAAAAAAGAAATGTGGAATTTAAGCATAAGAGACAGAAAACTAAATGAAGGATAAACAGATTTAAGCCTTGAAATTAGAAATAGAACTTTCAAACAGTTGAGCATAGTGGTACCAAACAAAAACAAATCCAGATATCTTACCTCACTGACCATGTCCTTTATATTCCTAGCATGCGTAAAGGCTGGTGTCTGACCATCAGCATGATGATGGGGTCTCTCTTTTGTGGCAAGTTCCACATACAAGTACTGCAGCAAGAAAAAAACAAAAACAAAGAAAAAAATATTACATTTTAGCTAAGTTTTACCTTATCTCTCTGAAAAATGCCTGTAAATTCACAATGTGTACATGACCACACAATTTATTCCAGGAAAAAATATTGTGCCCTTTCCTTTTCCATGCTATCTCAATTCACCTTTCTCTAGCAGTACTCTTGATGCTATGTAACTGCCAGTAACATATTTACAAACCAAGAAGTCAGATACATGTGACATTAATGACCTCTCTGCCCTACATGCAGGCCTAGGTTTAAATAAAAGCATCCATAAGGTCTGCTTTTCTCTCATGAGTATATTCATTTTGTTCTACAACTTTAAAAATTCCACAATATTTGCAGCCAGGAATTCAGATAACGAGCTAGAACATGAATGAAAAAAAATATGATGAATAAAGGCAGATCAATAAAAATATTTATGCCTTTAATGAAGTCAGAGGATTAGAGAATTTGAACCAGAGTTCAGTGCTCTATTTCACATAAACAAAGCTGAACATGTCCATTATAGAGACATGGTCAACACAAAAATTCATAGCCACATAACAATGAGCAACGGTCATTATAGATGTCCTTTCTAGTAATTCTACATGGCTTTGAAATGGCCTGGAAAGATTTTGCTGTACTTTAACAGTATATTAAGAGGGATACCCTGACTGTTTTGGTTTGGTTTGTTGTTTGTTTTTTTTAAATCAGAACAAATTTTTCACCTGGCTCTGTATTTTCTGTCCTTGCTTGGCTCTCAAGAAGTCAGGTGTATCAAGGATGGAAGTGTATTTTGTCTTCAGCTCCTTGCCTGCAGCTCTATAAACAAGCTGGAAAGAGATAGGTCCGTGCATTATTTCTTGTTGCATATGGTCATTCAGCAGCTGAACAATCACAGCTTTGCAATTATAACACCTAACAAAAAAACAGTGGGAGGGGCGAAGCTTAATTATAGCTAACAAAGATGTGCAAAAAGAATACAGAACTTACTTCACTCAAATGAGTTTTTAGTTCCTGAACAGCTCTGTATCCAGGAGTATCCAATACTAAGTTGCATTTAGCCCACATCTTCTTTGCAGTATCAGTGTATATATAATTGGACTGGAAAAAAAACAACACTATTACTTAGGAAGCTTTTATTATTCTTGGTAGTAAAGAAAATCTTACAGGGTAACCTAACAGTGCTTTGAAATAACTAATTAGCTTTATGGTAGGAAATTCTGTCATAAGCCTTTACTCATTTTCATGTACTTAACTTCCTGGAAGTACATAGCATGCGTGTAAATAAATCAACTGTTGTTATACATGGTTCTCAGAAATAAAACCTTACCCAAAGCTTACGCAGCTGACGAGCACGGACCATATCAGGAGTATCATACAGGAAGCAGCCCAAGCCCTTCAACCACTTCAGATCTTCTTTGTATTTATTCTGAGGCAATTACAAAAAGAAAACTCCAAAGTTAACTTTTGGGATAATTTCCTTAATCAGTCTCTAAACACAGTGACAAAGCATTTATCGATTACAGAACAGAATACAAATGATAGAAGACAAATTCCACTCTCAGTATAAAAGCATTAGGTGTGCTGCATTCAAATAGCAGGTATCTTAAAAGATGTTGCTTACATCACTTGTGATGTCCCCAACGTAGCGGCAGTGCAACACCTGAGGAGTGTATGGCAAGGAAATCAAGTGTCCCTGCATCTTAAAGAAATCTGACTTGTAGATCAGCTGAAAGACAAAGGAAAAACAGCATTTCATGTTTGGTCATGCTGAATATTCTAAATCTCTTCTGGTTATGTTAGAAAGATACATACATCACTGACAGCTTCCTGTGTTGCTCTGACTTGACGGATTTCTGGCGTGTCTGGAGTGGTATGAATCTTATCCTTGTACTTGTGGTATGTTGCCCGATACAACCTCTGTATCAAAAAAGACAGCATTCTACATTTTAAAAACTTAAAATGGCAAGCACTTTGGCAGAGCAGACCTTCTTTATAAGGGAAGGAGTTTTTGCTGGGTATTGCATAACTACTAGAGGAAAGGGAGCAAGCATACTATTTCCTAACAGGCAGATTTTCCACAATTGTTTTTAGATAGCAGCATGTCTAATACGCAGAGAATCTGACACTTTAATTCTCTGATGTTTAATTTTCATCCTATTAAAGCCAATGATCAAAGAACTGAGTACATATACATAAAAATCTAGAACTATCGAGACCCAGTGTTATACAGATATAATAATTTCTATGCAACTTTAATTAAGTAGCAGCAGATCAGTTAATAAAATAAGGCTGCAACTGATTTTATATTGTGGTAACAGTTTTACGTAATTATGTAAAGTTAGAGCTATAAAATACCTTAAAAACCCATACAGCCTGACTCCAAGCCGGGATCAATGATCCCTTACCCTTCTTGATGGATAGTTGCCTACACAGCTCTTAAAAGCCTCGAAGAACAGGGATCCTACAACTCTCCTTACTCATATTTTGGTCACTACAAATGCAACATAAGCAAATAAACATATTTACCATACCTCATTAATTACTTGATTCACTTTCTTCACATTTTCAAACCCAACATCTTTAGGACCCAGAGTATAGCCTTTAGCTTTCATGTGTTCATAGGCTTCTTTATATTTCAACTATAAAGTGGAAAAAGGAACAAAACATACAGAAACTAAATTTGATCATGATTCTACTTACAGTGCAGTTTTGCTAGGAATTTGTGCAGGATAAAGAGTCAGACTTAGAGATAAGCAAGTGAGATATAGCTATATCAGAGTTAAATACACATCATCATTTTTATCATGCAGCCCAAGATTAATAATGTTTTAAATTTCTCTTACATCTAATAAGATATTTGCATCTGCTTGAGAAAATTTGTATTTTGATAGTAATTACTTCAGGTAATTATGGGGTTTGGTAACATTTAAATTCTGCTAAGGCAAATATTATTGGTCCTAAGTTGCCAGTAACTTGGTCCTAGCCCTGTCTCTTGGATTTACCTTGGACCTATGCAGTAGGTAGCTTGTCTCCAATGTTTGCCCTGTTTCCCAAAGCTCCTGACTGGAACCAAGGGTGGACCTTAGACCTGGTTCCTCCCCTTGTCTGAAACTGCTGATGCAATGTGTTACCAGCACCCTGATCTGCTCACCCCATTCAGGTATAGTGGGACCTCTCCCCAGCTGATGAGGTCATTGCCTATGCCATGGTCACCTTCAGTTCCTGGCTCAGGCATCCACATGAAACTACCCTACTCTTGCTGCTCTCTGAAAAGCAGTCTCATATCTGAGAAATAAGTGTCACAGTTGTGTGCTCATAGATGACAGGCATCAAATATTCCCTTGCAATCCATGTTGTGGAAGGGCTTAGTACATGACTTACATCACTTCCAATGTATTGGACATGTTTAGCATGCTGAAAGCTGGGGGTGTCTGTGGGAAGGCTGTATCCAGTGGGCAGAGCATTCACACCAGCCCAGCGATACAAATTCTGCAACAGAAGAGAGAGAGTTTGTGACAACCATTCATTGGCTGCATAGGAAATCTTGTCATTGCAACTGGCAAGTGATTTCCCCCATGTCTGCATTATAACACACACTTGTAGCTTAAATGAGGACATTTCCCCACTTTCATTTAGACCAATGAAATCTAGCTTCTTTATCTGAAAAGCTGAAGACAGGCATTAACTTTCAAAGAATTTTCATTTTGGGTATCAGAAACCCTGTGGACCCAAAAGTTTTATACTTACTTCACTCTGTATTTTGTTTGCATGATACGCCCGCTCCAAATCTACTGTTTTATCAGTGGGAATCATTTTGCCTTTAACGTTGTGCAGATATTCACTACGATAAACAGCCTGAGAAAAAAGAAAAAGCAATTAGAGGAGAGTCCTAACTGTGATATATTCTCTCAGCATGTATTGTTTGCACACATACAGGAATTTCTCCTAAAAAAATGGATTAGTTTTTTTGATTCAGGCAATTAATGATTTTAGTGATTGTGTTCTCATATCTGAATAAAGGCATAGGCAATGAGTTATATATAACCAACAATGATTAAATTATTAAAATTAAATTATTTAAAAAATGGGATAAAAATCCCATTTCTAGAACTTGTGAGGTAATGGCATACACAATATTGGGGTTGAAGGGTGATACAAAGACTTACTTCACTTAAATTCAAGCCACTGAGAACATTCTGGACATAGACAGGAGTGTCTGTGATCACAGTGTAGTCATTCTTCATCTTTTCTGCCTTAGATTTGTACTTAATCTGCAAAGAGAAATTCAAGAGCTTTAATTAGTATGGCTAGTCATTGCTAATGGAATGTAATATATTATTATATTTGTTATATTTGCTATTTATTTTATGAATGAACTATTCTATTAGTGAACCAGCATTTAAAGAGAAAGTGTATTGAAATTCTGGCTGAATAAATGAACATGGCACCTCACCGGATAAGAACAGCAGAAAAGTTTTATCAAGGGATACTAGAAAATGTCAATATTCATTCATAGAATGGGCATATGTACCATGTGACAAATATCCAACACACTTCTGATACAGGGTTTGGGAAAGGACATACATTCTCAAAACCCAGAATAGTTATTCTCCCATTCAAATGGCTTAATCATAAACTAAGGATGTGTCCTAAGATCTTGAGAGGAGGGGAAAAGAAAAAAATCATAAAATCAACATCAAAAGACATTTAAAAAAAAAAATTAAAAATTTCATCACTTCTGCTTTACTTCAAGGGTTCTGAATGAAGTATTAATATTTTAAGCTGTACTCAAAACAGTACTTCTTTTTTATTTCACCTTTTCTGAGAAGTATTAAAATATATTCCTTCTTGAATGAGATGTATGCTGACAATACATACTTCTACAGCAGTAAGATTTAAATAACCATTGATGTTTATTTAATGAATAGATCAGTAGACAAGGATAGAGAACATTTTCCAGACTATATATGGGGCAGAATAAAGCTACTTCATCCTTTTAATACAGTGCAGTGAAAAAACCTAGAAGTAAAACCAGTGTATCCACTCACATCACTGCGAAGATCATAGGCATGTTTGGCATGGAGAATTTCCGGAGTATCCCAAACAAAGCAGCCAATACCCTTCAGCCAGTTAAGATCATCCTTGTATATCACCTACGGTATCAGAGCAAAGCAACGGTCTGTAAGACTTCCACTAAGATCTAATCTCTTATTGCTAAATCAGTCCAAAACACAACTGTCAAAAGATGGCAAGTAAAACATCCAGTATTTTTACTTTCGTTTGTTTGAGAAAATCAAAACAATTTCATTTGGAATTTAAATAATTTTTCTTCATTTCTTCAATTTGGCCAATAAACAAAACCCTATAATTATTAAAAATCATACTTGCATATCCTACTGGGCAATGATTTACTGATAGATCACTGCTGATATACAGCGCTGACCTATGCAAGGCAAGCGCATGGAAGCGTCACACCACCAGGATTTTCTCAAAGTTCCAAAGTTTCCACACCTTATGCAACTAAACAATAAAGAACAATTTACAGACAGGGATGGCTGAACCTGTAGAACTGCAATGTTATGACCCAATGCCTACACTGACAACACTGAAATTATGCATATTAAGCCACACCAACTATGCACTTAGGTGTTACAAAAACATGATACAGATGCTGTTTAGCAGTGCATAATGTAACAGATTCAAGTGGCAACTTCAGAGTACTCCAACTAAGTTTCTGCTAAGTCATTCCCTCCAAGAGAGTATAAATGCAAGAATCTCTTTTAAAAGTGAGCCACAAACATATGATTTGTGAACTTACATCACTGACTTGATCTGTTACTCTCCGAACATGGGAATTGATTTGAAGATCTGGTAGACAGATCCAGTCGTGGAGATGTGTGCGGTAATCGACTTCACTGATTTTCTTCTGTGCATCCTTAGCAGAAATTATGTCTACCATGTCTGGAATAATGTGGATTTTGGCTTTAGTCTTTTCATAGACTTCCTTGTACAGACGCTGCAGAGTTAAACCAGTACATTAATAATGCTGACAAATAATCTGCAGTATTAAGTGCTGATAAATTTGAAAATTATTATTTTCACGGAATGTTAGTGGGAGAGCAATCACGCTACGGCTATGACCAAAATTAACATTGTGCGTACTCTAAAAATAATTCACAGTATCTTAACCATTTCACAATGCTTTATCAAATATTCATTGCACACACATGTTAAAAGGAGGCAGACCATGTAGTGCTGCATTTTATACATAAACTGTCACACTAAAGGTTTATCCATGCAGGAAATTTAACAGTTGAGACACCGGCTTGAAAAGATATTCGTAAATTTAAGACAGAATTCAGCAAATACTGAACACTGTCAAATGCATCTGGAAATGTGGTATCTGAATGAAGGCACGTGGATTCTTTGAGTAGCCTCTTCTGAGATAAGTATGGTTTTGTCAGGAAAAGACACATCAGAAAACAACACTTACATCAATATTAAGCTTTCCAACTCTAAGGCACCTTGCTGTATTGGGATCATCCTCAACACCCCTGGGTAACGTGTACAGTGCTTTAAACTTGTCATATTCTTCCCGGTATTTTACCTAAGCAGATGCAAATAAAGGTGACAACCCACTCCAATGAGTCTACTGTATTTTTGAAACAAAATTTACCACTAAGCAAAATATTTAGTTAAGTCCAACAAGCAGAGAAAGCCTTTAAAGCAGGATCTTGGTTTTTAATTTTATTTTAAATGGCAAAGAAAGCATGTAACTATCATGTTGCAAAAATAACAAAAGCTGACTAGAAGATTTTAAAAATAAATAGATGCAGAATAAGCTACTAATTTATTGTTCCAGCTGTTTCATTTAAAGATTCATGAATAGAGTGATCACTCATGAACCTCAGCTCAGTAAAGCAAAAGATTATGTCCTTCTATACTTGGTAAAGCATGACTTAAAGACTTTTGGTGTTTTTCTGACCTGGATGATTATGGAATTTAAATTATAAAAAAAAAATTCAAGAAAACATTTCTATTACTATAAAATATGGCATTATTTTCTAAGAAAAGAAGCAAATGACTAACTTTTAGGGTAAACAATTAGCACAGAAAACTGATTATTTACAGTTACATGCTATATCTAAATCAAAAATAGAAGGTATGATTTGGTTTGGTTTTTTGGCTTTTTTTTTAATGATAACCTATAGTATTTGCAAGGCATAAAGAATTTTATTCACTTACAATACTAGCATTATGCTTCAGTTCTTTTGCACGTGCTAGGGATACAGCATCAGAGGGCATTGCATAGCTAGTTGCTTTCACTATTTCCCAAGCTTTCTTGTAGAGATTCTGTGGGGAAATAGAAAGTATCTGTGAGTGGAAAAATTCTTCTCCTGAGTAACAACCAACAAACCATAGAAATCAAAACCACTTCAGTTTTTATATATACACTGTAACTATTACTATCAAGAGGCTGTGCACTAGTTTAATCTTGACAGTGCACAAAAAGGATGACAAAAATGCTTTCTAACTATTCATGACCCTTCTCATACAAGGTCTGAATTTTGTTCAGGTGGAATTTTCTTCAGGTAATCCATTTATTAATGATTCTATTTTGACAAGACTGGAACTATAGTTAAAAAATATGTCCTCTGCCTGAAATACAGCTTCTCTACACATTCAAGAAATGCAGAGGGCTACCACTAGCTTTGATAAATTTCATGTTTGGACTTTTATCTTCAAACAGATTGAATGAACAAAATAAACAAAAATCCCACATAATAGCACCTTAAGAAAGAAATGAATAAATAAATAGAAACTCTTACATTGCTAAAGAGATTTTTCAAATTATTAACTCTTTCAGAATCTACTGTTTCAGTCACAGTTGTATACTTGTCCTTAGTCTTGTGGAAATCTTCTTTGTATTTCACCTGTAAGACGAAAGACAGATTTAATTGTTTCAATCCTCAGAAGGAGCACGGGGAAAGCCTGAGTAGAAAAAGTGGGGAGACTCACATCACTGGCATTTATAGCACTCTGCACTGCAGTCACATAGAGAGGTGTGTCAGTAACAACTCCAAAGTTCTGAAAATTCTCTTTTCCTGCAGCTGTGTATTTTATCTAAGGAAATAAAACAAAACAAAACATTAATGCTGAAAATGACCAGGAATTTCCCTTTCAGCTTCCTTTAAAATCAGTTCTGGACAACTGAAACCCAAGATTCTGGCCCAGTTAAGACCAACTTCAACAGTGACAGACCATAGAGAAGAAATACCTTATAGCCAATATGAACTAAGGAATAATGAAAATTGCACATCACTGTATAGCATCTAGTAGGCTAAAGGTGCAATCAGCAAGTCAAGAGACACCATTTTCCCAACATAAATGTCTCACTGAGGTATCTTGTGCACGCAATGGCACACGGAAAGACAAAATGTTATTTTCTCACTGTTACAACCCACAATCTTGCTGTCCTTCCATTCTCCTGTTTTCTTCTCCTTCAGTAACACAAGAGATCATGTCTTTACAGATAAAACTGAAAGAGTGTATTATAATAGTTTGTAAAAAATATTCTGATGTAATAGAAATTACTCCATTCTGCTCTGGGCTAAGACAGGTGTCAGTCCCAGTGAATCACAAATGGAAGGAAAAAAATCTTATAAATATTTACTTTTGAGGAAAACAAGCTTACTTGGCTCTGGAGGTCATATGATTTTTTAGCCTGCAGGATTTGTGGAGTATCCCAGACATAACACCCAAGTCCCTTCAGCCAGTTTAAGTCATCTTTATACACCACCTGTATGGAAGAAAACAGACCGTTAAGTTAGGAAGAAATCTGCCTTCTGCTTGGAGGCAGTAGTATTTGTTTTTCTTCTCTATATTCAGTATCTTCCACTTGTTCAAACTGCTGAAGGTTAGCACTGAATCTGAACCAGGCTCCCTCAGTAATTCCAATCTATTTGGAAGCTTAAATGTGAGCACAGAGAAGACTGGCCTATCTCTCAGTTTGACGGAATGATTTTTAACCACAGGATTTGCAAAGGATATTAAACCAAATAATGCAGCACAGCAATGGGCTAAGCAACACATCATCGCATTTTATTAGGAAGGTTGGCTGGCCCAAGCTGAGATACTGTTGGCTGTGTAACACGAAGAAGTGTTGATTTATTGTGCCACTCAGCTCAGACCCTGTGCACCAAAACAAGCCAAATGAATAAAGTCTTTTCCAGACCCACTGGATCCAGAAGGATTACGGATGCTGTCCTGGCCCATGTGCAAATCACAACAATCCCAATTACAATACTTAATGATCACTGCAATACAGCAACATTCTGACTGTACCAACGTGCATGGACCAGACTCTAAGCTTGCTATACAATCTCATACAGTCAAAGAGAGATAAAGTGTTGATAGCAGTGACTTTGAGAAGGTTTCATAATGTTAACTTTTGTTTTTTTTTTTTTCCCAGTTTACAAATGAGTAATAAATAATCAGACCAGTAAAATGTCCCCCTCAAACCCTGTAAAAACATTAATTTTTGGTACTATGCTACCAAGCAATCTAAGACCACGGTTATTAATTTCCTATTTGTACACCATGGAAGACATTTTAAAGTATTTTATATTTAAATACCATGCAAAAAATACATGAAAGGCTACTAAAATATCAAACAAATAAATTAAACACATACATCACTCAAAATTTCCTGGGCTCTTTTGGCTTGAATAACATCATTTTCTTCAGGTGAACAATTCCACTGATGGAAGTAAGTTTTGTATTCGAGATCACTGAGGATATACTGGCACTTCTTAGCTAGCACATGATTCATCATGTCACTTGGAATATGGACATTTGTTTTGGTGTCTTCATAATTCTTTCTGTAGGCCAACTAAAAAGGAAAGATTGGGGAAAAGGCAAGAAGAGAGAATAGTGGTTTTCTGCACAATTTTGACTCTAACAGGTTACAGGTCATGGCATAATCCGAGGCATGCTTTCTATATTTAGTAGTTAAACACCCACGGGATTCAACAGAATGAAATCATAAATTAATAACCATTTATTCTGATGATATTCTAGAAAGACAAGAACGATCTTATTCACTTACAGATTTAACAGCTGGTGAAAAAATTAACATGAATTCAAGATTAAAAAAAGTCACATGCTACAAAACATGTTTGTAATCTAGTTAAATCTCCTTGTCCAAATGAAGGCAGAATATTTGGGATTATACTGACTTTATGCCCTGCATGATATGTTGTATGTGCCAGGGTAAGAAAACACCAAATGTGTGTTTCACTTTTCCAGTTCTTATATTCCCATTTCAATTAAAAATCAACACTTCTTTAATATAGATATGTAAAGCAAAAGAATCCCAAGTCATATACTGTTTCTTACTGTTCAGATTCCTTAACTGAAATAGAAAAAACGTTTTTTTTATTTTATTTATTCTAATATGTCTAATAGCTAAACAAATCTCTTCTTAACCTCCTGAATAATTTCAAGTTCAATTATTCAACCCATGTAACAAAATAACCATGCAGGAAACATAAACATGTTGAAAAAACTTTTAATGATGTTATTAAGTATTGTATTACTTATAATTAAAGATGTCATGCTAAAATAAAGAAAATGGGAAAATAATACAGTGAGGCTAATTCTCTCCTTACCGCGCTCCTCATTTTCTGGAATGCTAGTGAATGAATGACACTGGGGAAATCCTCAATCTCCTTCCCAGCCAGGTAATGGCCTTTCAGCTTCTCATGTATTTCCTTATATTTAAGCTGCAAAATATCCATGTGGAAATTTTAAAGTTCATTCTAACAATGTACATGGAAAATAAAGGAAAAGAAAGGAGAATTTATACTAACCTCACTATTTATGTAGTTTGCATGCTTTGCTCCAACAAGTGGAATATATTTCTCATCCAAAGAATAACCAATGGGCTTGCTAATCTCCCAAGCATTTTTATAACGTTTCTAGACAAAAACAAAACCAAAAACAAATAGACGTTTTGGGTAAAAATCCATTATTACCTTCAAAGAAACCTGACGTTGCCATTTATACACACATGGAATATAATTTATAGTCACTGAATTGTCCCAGTAAAGTAAATGAGAAATGTTAATTTTGAATACATATTCAGTGTGACTAAGGCAAACAGAATTAGTGTTCCGATTCAGGAAAGTACTTGAGCACAAATTTAAGATGATATCCACTTTCTTTACTATATTTGGAGTTCAGCATTTCTCCTCAGAGTAATACAAGTATCCAACATGTAGGTACGAACTCTTGTTTAAAAGTGCAGCATAGAACAGACATTGGTAATTTTATAGATACCTCTTCAATATGGTGAAAAATCTTCCAGTAACCACTGTATATTTTAAAAGCATTAACCGTGTCAGTGGCACTTTTCTAATACATCATATTTAAAAAAAAAATTAAATATATTTACTTTCAGACTAACTTATGAAGCACCTACTCCTATGAATGAGTAGCCACATTTTTAAAAAATAGAGATTTCCAATAAAAATTAACTTATGAATGTAAACAATCTACAGTTTTTCTTTCTTAGAAAAGAAAATGTAAATTTCATTAGTAGTCTCAGAATATATCATTGGATGAATTATAAACTGCTGTCACACACTCTACTACTGCTATTACTGCTTCCAAACACCCAACAGCAGTGCTTTGAGATCAGTTCAATAAGGAAAGAAATTAGCCTTATCCCAATGATCTAAACTGAGAAAAAATGAATAAAAAAGAGATTAAATAACTTTCACAGTAGACTAATGACAAAAATGAACAGTTTTCTGAAGTCCACCTCACATTCTGTTCATTTCAAAACAAATTAAAGCTTAGTTAGATATTTATAGAATCTTACATCACTGTACAGCAAGGACATGTCTTTGGCATGGTTCAGCACAGGAGTATCATCAGACCCAATATACTGGCCTTTCTCAAGGTTAAACGTTTCTTTGTATTTTATCTAAAAAAGATGACAAACACAATGTTAATTCCATGGGAGAAATAAATTATCCCGATGTGTCATTTCTTGGCAGTAGACATTAATTTTCTGTTATCGTATTTTCAGTAATGTTTGTAGTTCCAACTACTATAGTACACAGTTAAATGCCATCAGTACATCACACCACAAAATCCACACAGTATTGTAACAAAATTCAACTGGCTGATCAGCAATACAGCTCAGTAGCAACACCAGAACTCCACTAGTACTGTACAACTAAGTGCTGTTCACCAAGAACAGGACTCAATTTTAAACTACTATATGAAAAACCTGTAAACTCTAAATAAGAGGCCTGCTATATTCTTCAACAGAAAAATGCTGAATTATTTTGGCTATACCATGTTGTTCGTTTATATCACTTCTTATTAAACTTATTTACCGCAGTAGAAGTCTATTATTAATAAAGCATCCATATGTATACACACGCATATGTAAGTACATGCATAAACAGTACAGCTTAACAAAAGCAATTCAGTCATCTACTAATTCTAGTAATATAACAGTTTCTATTAAAAAAAAAAAGTACATACATCACTCTGATTGACGGAGTTCATCTTCGCCAAAACAATGTCGGGAGTGTCAACCACACTGGTATAATTGGAAAAGTTATCAAGGGCTTCTTTTGTATATGCTCTCTGCAAAGAGATGAAATATTTTCTTAAACACTGAGCATGAAAAAGAGCTAATTGCGTAACTGCTGAAATATTTTCTTTTACCTTATTTATCAGTTCTTGTGCATTCTTAACTTTCTTGTGCTCCACCGAATCCAGAGGAATCCAACCACAGCCACGAAGCCATTCCAAATCAGACTTATAAATATTCTGAATGATAAAAGACAGTACAAAAGAAAAGAAATTATTTAATTCAGGGTGACATGTCCATTCTTATGAAGTTCTTTACTGTGAGGTTGGTGAGTCACTGGAACAGGTTGCCCAAAGAAGTGGTAAATGCTCCATCCCTGGCAGCGTTCAAGACCAGGATGGACAGAGCCTTGGGGGACACGGCCTATTGTGAGGCATCCCTGCCCCATGGCAGGGGGGTTGGAACTAGACGATCTTAAGGTCCTTTCCAACCCTAGCCATGCTATGATTCTAGGATTCTATAATATGGGCAATAGAGTTAGACCAAACTAAGTGGAAATTACATATGTATGTGGTATCACTTACATCACTTTGGAGATCATAGGCCTTCCTTGCCTGAATACAGTCATTCTGGTCAGGATGGCATGTCCATTCATGCAGGTACTGGCGGTAGTCAATATCGCTGACCAAGGTCTGACATTCCTTTGCTGCTACAACTGAAACCATATCCGGAGGGAGGTGAATTTTGGATTTTGTCTTGTGATATTCTGATTTGTACAGTCTGTCATTCTGGATCTCGCCCGCATGCTCAAACCACACCAGTTTCGGATCATCTCTCATGCTGGCAACTCCCACATAGTGACCTTTTTGTTTGACATATTCAGCTTTGTATTTAAGCTGATGGAAGAGAGGAGAAATATGTATAAAATCAGCACTGATTATATCTGCTCTGTTTTTAACATGTAAACAGCTATGGTTTTGTCAACACAAAGAACAGATGAGACAGGGAGTTGTGAACTGCAGTCTTAGGTTTTCAGTATATGACCAGATAAAACTACAAAACAAACAGTAAAGTTATTTTGTATAGTCCTCCATGACAAACACATGGAGTTTTCTAGACAAATATGCTGCCATTTCTCATAAACAGTATTTTCAGCACAAGAGGAATGATTTGTTAGAAAATGTTTACTAATAGTTATTTAGTGGATTTAGCCTCATTTTGTAACTAATTATTTGAGAGTGTCTGAAGAGTGGGTGTTTGAGTTATTTATAACTCACTGTTTTGATAAAATGTTTATTCAAACTGAGTCATGTAATAATTGCAATATTCATTACGAAAAAGTTTAAAAGGTAATGTGCATACCATCTTATAGCTGTTCAAGGAGGAAACCTCCAGCCAATCAGTGAAATCAGAGCTATAGGTAAAAATAATAATACCACTTCAATTATTGAACTAATTGAACTATTGATCTAAAATGTTGATTTTGAAAGGACCATTTCTGGAGAAAGTGAAAGTAGAAAGGAGAACCTGATCTTTCAGCACTGATGTCTGTAAAACCCATAATAACAAAGATGACTGAATTATCTGGAGGACAGTGGACTTTTTGGGTCATGAAAAGTCTACTGTATGTTACCCCTAAGGGAAAGCTTTCTATGTCTGTTGCTAAATTTGCAAGGCCTTTCAGCGTTTCCAGACTTCCAAGCAGTTGCGTTCCTAATGAGAAAAATTATTACCTCACTTTGGACATCATTTGAGTGTTTGGCATGACAGATTTGCACAGTGTCCGGAGGTAAGAGGTAACCAGTGGCTTTTTCTTTCTCCCAGTTTTCCTTGTATAAATTCTGTGGAAAATAAAAGGAGGAATTCAACACTACTACCATGATAATTATTACCATATGTATGTAACCTTTATTGAAGTACAAGGATAACAAATCCTTCCTTTAGGATATTTTTAATAAAGCAAGTTTTCTAAATTCCTCACAAGAATTATTAATGTGAGTAGAAACTGTCAGGGAGTGATCACGTACCTGATTAAGAATTCTGGCTGCTTCTCGGGCCATATCTAGTTGTGGTGTATCTGTTAGAGTATAATTTGACTTGACCTCATTCCATGCTTTGTGGTATTTAATCTAGAAAAGAGAAAGAAATTACTGCCTTGCAGCATCATCACATCAGAACTGTGAAAACGTAACACCAAGACCCGTATTTTATGCATGAAATAGTGTATAAAACCCCGAATTTTCAAAGCTGTTAGACATGACACGTTAAATATACATACAAATATGTGGGTTTTTAAAAAGAAAATTGTACAAGAGAAGAAATAACAAAATTTCTCAGGGATAATTTTGAAAATATGTTCCAAGGCAGCTGGGTGGACAGGGTATCTTCAGAAGTTATGTTACTTGTTTGGTCTACAGGGATGTATGGCCAATAACCAAGCAAGAAATATCTGAACCAGGGCAATAGGTTTTAAACTTCTTAAGAGCAAATCCCTTTAGTCAGCATGATCTCTCCGTAAATGTAGCATTCTAGCACGTCTCAACCACAGATATCTACATCAAGTCATGTTTCCAAGCACAGGACATGCCTGAATGTGTGTATGTGGTTGCATGGCAGTATGTCATTCTATTCAAACGTATCACGGTTATTGCCAACCTTTTACCAGTGAACTAAAATGGGGCTTGTCACTTCATGTTCACAGACCAGCTCCTCACAGACTAGCCTCCAAAAACATGTAAAGAATGGCAAGCTGAAAGCACATCAGTTTTGTACATGTATACCAGCAAAAGTGAGAAGAATTAAGCAAAGTGGGACCTTGATAGGCTGAACTGGGCAGAGAGAAACCTAATGAGGTTCAACAAGGGCAAGTGTATGGTACTGCATGTGGGGAGGAAGAACCCCAAGCACCAGTACAGGTTGGGGGCTGACCTTCTTGAACACAGTTCAGCTGAGAAGGACCTGGTAGATGGTAAGTTGACTGTGAGCCAGCAGTGCGCCCTTGCACCTAGGAGTGCCTAGGGTGTACTAGGAAGAGTGTGGCCAGCAGGTTGAGGGAGGTGATACTCTGCCCTGGTGACGCTTTCTCTGGAGGCATTCAAAACCACCTGGACATGCTCCTGTGTAACATGCTCCAGGTGGCCCTGCCTTTACAGGGGGGTTGAATCAAATGATCTCAGAGGTCCCTTCCAACCCTAATGATTCTGTGATTCAGTGATTATGCTCTTGTCCAAAGCTACTGCATGCAGAAACTGTCATGAATAAAAGATAAAAAGTCCAATATTTACAAGGGCATGTAGTGACAGCAGAAAGGGGAACGGCTTTAAAGTGAAAAAGAGTAGATTTCAATCAGATATGAGGAAGAATTTCCTTACTGAGAGGGTGGTGAAGCACTGGCACAGGTTGCCCAGAGAAGCTGTGGCTGCCCCATCCCTGACAGTGTTCAAGATCAGGATGGATGGGGCTTTGAGCAACCTGGTATAATGGAAGGTGCCCCTACCTCTGGCAGGGGGTTGGAACTCGATGATCTTTAAGGTCCCTTCCAACTCAAACCATGATGTAATTCTGTGATTATGGTTGCCAGAGTGCAAGTGGCTATTTATGTTCATGTTGTCAGTGACAATAAATGATATTAGCCAAGACTGAAAGAAGAATGCCATCCAGAGGGACCTCGACAGGCTTGTGAGGTGGGCTGATGCCAACCTTATGAAGTTTAACCATGACAAGTGTAAGGTCCTACACCTGGGTTGGAGCAATCCCAGGCACAGCTGCAGGTTGGGCAAAGAAGAGATTCAGAGCAGCCCTGCAGAGAAGGACTTGGGGGTGTTGGGCAATGAGAAAATGAACATGAGCCGGCTTCAGTGTGTGCTTGCAGCCCAGAAAGCCAACCGTATCCTGGGCTGCATCAAAAGGAGCGTGACCAGCAGGTCGAAGAAGGTGATCCTGCCCCTCTACTCTGCTCTCCTGAGACCTCACCTGGAGTATTGTGTGCAGTTCTGGTGTCCTCAACATAAAAAGGACATAGAACTGTTGGAACAAGTCCAGAGGAGGGCCATGAGGATGATCAGGGGACTGGAGTACCTCCCATATGAAGATAGGCTGAGAAAGTTGGGGCTGTTCAGCCTGGAGAAGAGAAGGCTGTGTGGAGACCTCATAGCAGCCTTCCAGTATCTGAAGGGGGCCTATAGGGATGCTGGGGAGGGACTCTTCATCAGGCACTGTAGTGACAGAACAAGGGGTAATGGGTTCAAACTTAAACAGGGGAAGTTTAGATTGCATATAAGCAAGAAATTCTTTACTGTAAGGGTGGTGAGGCACTGGAATAGGTTGCCCAGGGAGATTGTGAATGCTCCATCCCTGGCATGCTCAAGGCCAGGCTGGATGAAGCCTTGGGTGGCATGATTTAGTGTGAGGTGTCCCTGCCCATGGGTGGGGGGTTGGAACTAGATGATCTTAAGGTCCTTTCCAACCCTAACTATTCTATAATTCTATAAGAAACTGGTTGCAGAACTAGCACTGGCTTTTCAAAATGTGTAGGAAAGATGTTATTCTGCTTAAGGAGCTTCTTCCCTACAATAAGTGATGGAGATGAGCTTGTGAAGACCTATTCATCTTTATGTCATATATTCACAGAATTCCCAGGATTTTTTAGCATTTTTTAAATATCCTTTTAAAGATAAAATCCTACCATTTAAATATGCAGACCAGTTTAACAGCCCAGAAAAATGCTGGCAAAACTTACGTCACTACGAATTTCACCACTATTCTTTGCTGTGATATAATCAACTCGGTCCGCCACTGGAGTAAAGGAAAGAGTTTCAGGTTTCGTACGGTACTTTTTCTATACAAGAGAAAAGATCACAAATCAGATTACACAGGAATAGCTAAGAAAGCAATTCTGAATACATAGACAAGACAAAGTTTATATGGAAAGAAAAACTCTCCATGCACAATTAATGCTGTGGAAATGCTCCAGTTGTACCTTTTTTTTTTTTTTAAATAAAAAGCATTTAACCATTAACAGTTCTTTAAATTGCAAATGCCCCCAAGAAAATTTCAGTTTTGAAAAACAATGTGTTACCTCATTCAAGAGATCTCCAGCATATTTGACATGGTTGATTCCAAGTGAATCATTTGGCAACCACCCAATTCCCCGTAGCCATTCTAAATCAGATTTGTAAACAGCCTGGCAAAACAAAGAGGGTCCACCTTGTTAGCTACAATCCAGCAAGATTAATAAATAATAGCACTTCTACTGGCTAAAAGGGCAGCAGTAATTCTAATATGAGCACCATATCTGAATTTATTACACTTCAGACTTGGCAATAAATAACAGTGGCATATACTTTGCATTCCTAATAAACAGCAAAGTCAATTCATTGAATTCGGCAGAAGGTCCCTGCTACTTAGAGCTGAAGCAGACTAAGAAGAGACAATACAGTGATAATTTAAGCTAAGTTTTCACTTACATCACTCTGAAGATCATAGGCCTTCCTAGCCTGTACGACGTCATTTTGATCTGGAAGACAGATCCACTGATGCAAGTATTGACGGTAATCAACATCACTGACCAAAGACTGACCCTGTTTAGCTGATACAATAGATAGCATGTCTACTGGTAGGTGGCACTGTGTCTTCCATTTGGCAAAGTGTCTCTTGTATTCCAGTTCACTCTGAACTTTGCCTATGCCAAGGGCAAACTGCATTTTCGAATCTGCTTCTGCATTTGGAACTCCAACATAATGTCCTTTCTGCTTCTCATGATCCAGTTTGTATTTATACTGGGTAAAGAGCAAAGATCACCATTACTTACTGGTATCATAAAAAAGCTCTTAAAGGATGTGAAACGTTAGATGTCTTTGCTAGCACTTACATCACTAGCAATTTCTCTAGAAGCTTTGGCTGCCTTGATTGGGATTGCATCTGCTCTCAAATCATAATTTGTCTTCACCTCATCCCAAGCTTCTTTATACAGTTTCTGAAAAGACAGCAAAATATCCCATATATGCTAAATATTCTGGCATTTGCCATTAAAGAAACACATAGTTTACTGCTATTCATTTGCTGAAATATTGTAACTATTTTTTGTGCATTATTTCTGCTCTCAGTCATAAATACTGATGTAAATCTTACTGCCTTTCACACATATACGGTGCCTGCAACACAACTTTTGCAACCTATACTGCATAGAAGGGTGTTTGTAAAAGTTTAGAAAATATTTATATACTTCGGGCTCTCATCCATTTCCAGAAAATATTACCTCAGTGGTAAATGAAATTAATAATTTTTTAACAGCTGCATGCAATGCAAGCATTTATGTTAAAATGTCTCATTACTTTAAGAACAGCCATCAGAGGGAAGGGAATTTTGCAAGCTCTGTATGACTTCAATGAGATTCATGTGACTTAATCTTCAACTTTGTAAGCAACATCTTAGAATGTTAAAATTCACAGGATACACATGCTACTCTAGAAATGTAGAAAACAGAATGGTAAGCATACCTTACTATAATTAACAGCATTAGTCTTGGCTAGGTTGATTTCAGGTGTGTCTGCCATAATATGGATCATAGTCTTGTCCTTTTCCCAGGCTTCTTTGTATTTTGGCTGTTAAAATAGTCCATTTTCTGATATTGTAATTATGGAATTTCACTTGTCAATAACAAAATCCCATAAATCCCCCCCCAAATTATCATCTCTAAAAAATAAAATGTCTGGAAATGTGTTAAACTTGACTTACAATACTACTGATCAATTTTACGTTTTAGCAGCAAGATTTCTCTTTAACTGTTTATAGCTTCGAAACAACTTTAAAAACATTGCAACGTACAATGCTGACTTGTTCGGCATTTGCTTTAGCGAGAAGAACATCTGGAGAATCAACAACACTGGTATATTTCAGGCTTTCAATAGGTGTACGATAGACATTATCACTCAGAAGATCCTGGGCATGCTTCACTCTCTTAACAACTGGAGAGTCATTAGGCAACCAGCCAATTCCACGGAGCCACTCCAGGTCTGACTTATAGACAGCCTGTATCAGATGCAGTCAAAAAAGGAAAACATTGCGTTTTCAGTGTCATAAGTAAAATACAACTTGGGAACTAGCTTTTAAGTAGCTTGTTTCTTAAACAACACATTCTAAACCTGGTGAAGTTAAATAGAGAGGAAACAACATAACAGAACCAGGTGCCATTAATGATGATGAGTACTAAGGTCTTAAAAAAAGACTTCTGATCCCCTCCAAAACATTTATTCCTCTAGTCATTTCAACAACTTCCAAGTCAAAAAAACCCACAAGCTGCCCACCAGGAAAATTCAACAAAAAGGAGGAAAAATAATGTTACAGAGTTAATGGGGACTAGAGCTAAACAGTGTAATTCCCGAAGTGATATCAGGCACTATTATTTCAGTATTAATTGAAAAAATCTTTCAGCAAGGAACATGAATCTCACTTTTGAAACTCGTAATTGAAACAGAAGAAGAGAGACCTATGTTGCCTAATAAGCAGCCAAGCCAGGACATTAGCTGTACTGACTCCTCCTGTTTTGAAATTAGCCACTTAAAGATCTTACCTGCTATCTTACACAGGTTTCTTGAAACTAAAAAAATTTCCAAGTCGACTCAGATAAAGAGGAGTAAAAAAAGACATGTGATTCCAAAGAGACAAACAGATGTTATTCCATCAAAATAAGAGAGACAAATACTTCATCCTCTTCAGATTGCTGTTACAGTGTGTGTAACAGATGCCAAGTAAAGCTTCGATACAATTTAGACATATACTTTTAAAATTATGAAAAAGAGCAGATAATAGCACTGACATGAAAAAATTAAAAAAATAAAATTCGGAAGATATATCCTTGGAGACTGTAGTATCAAACCATCAAAATCAGATGGTAATATAACAAATATCAACAGCAATTACTAACACATCCATGGACATACTCACATCGCTCTGTAGATCATAAGCCTTCCTGGCATGGATAACATCATTCTGGTCAGGCAGACACGTCCACTGGTGAAGGTACTGACGATAGTCAATATCACTGACTAGCGTCTGGCAATCCTTGGCTGCCTGCACTGACATTGCATCGACTGGTATGTGGACCTGGGACTTTGAATCATGGTACGCCTTCCTGTAAATTCGGTCATTCTGCAGCTGCATAGCACGCGCAGCCCATGACAGTTTGGGATCCTCCTGGGCAGTTTTGCACCCAATGTAGTGGCCTTTCTGCTTCTCATGTGTTTCTTTGTACTTGTACTAGACATGCAGAAAGAACATAAGCAGTCACACATTGCTCACCCCAACATGACTCACAAAGGCTTTCAGCTTCTAAGCTGTAAATCCTTTGAGCTGAACTTCAGTCAGTTGAGATGGACACAGAAAGACAGGCATAGCTACAACATTAAGAGAAGACTGTACCTCACTAGCAATGTCTCTGGAAGCCTTGGCGTGTTTGATGGGAATGGCATCAGCTCTCAGGTCATAACTTTTTGCCTTGGCCTCATCCCAGGCCTTCTGGTAATGTTTCTGCAAATAAAATTAATCAACCTTGTTACAAACAGTCAAGACCTGTAGCAATGCCTTTTCTTAAAAGCTAATCTGGAAATTTAATTGTCATAATCTACTAATTCTTCACATGCAGAATAATTTTATTCTCTTACATTGCTGATGTTGAGAGCGTTGACTTTGGACTGCAGCATTACAGGAGTATCAGAAGGTATGGAAACCTGCGTTTTATCTCTATCCCAGTTTTCACGATACAGACGCTAAGGAGAAAAGCGTAATGACATTTCACTATGGTCTGAACATTGAAGAATCCCTCCCATAGGAATTACTTGGTAATTCTGATTTGCAGTATTTTCCAATTAGTCATTCCCATAGAACAAATTCTAGTCTCCACCACAAAGAAAAGAAATGTCATCACATAAATGAAAGATAAGTGAAAGGCAAGTGAAAGGTAAGCTTACGTCACTGATCTGCAAAGCATTGATCTTAGCCTGGACAATGTCTGGTGAGTCAGTAATGCTGGTGAATTTCATCTCATCCGGACGTGTGCGGTATAACCTCTCATTCAGGAGTTCCTGGGCTTTCTTTGCTTTCACCACATCCACAGAACCTTCTGTCAACCAGCCAATGCCCCGCAGCCATTCCAGATCTGACTTGTATACATTCTACAAAGAAACCAAGGTTTACTGACATTGCAGGGACAACTCTATGTGCAGAGAGATTTTGTAAAAGGTTTTCCCCAATTTCCTCCTCATGAAGTTACACAGCAAGCAGGCACTGAAATGGTGGTGTACTATGTGTTTCCCACACACAGCTAAACCCCAGATTTGCACAGCAAGGAAAGTACTGGTCTTTTAAAAGTATGTATGTTTGCTACATACATACCAGTGGTATTATCTGCAAGTAGTCTGAAAGAAAACATTGTACCAGAAAAATATGGTCACCTTACAAACTGCCTGGATTATTTCTGTTCCTCAAGCTGAAACCATGACTGATTTGGAAAGGACCATATAGACAAATTAAAATAAACATACCAGGGCTGACTGCAGGCTCATTAATGTGCATTTGAAAGTATATTTGCACAGTCACAAATAAGCAAAGCCTCACACACCTGCCATAAAGTTTTCCTACAATTATTCTCACTCACATCGCTCTGTAGATCATAAGCCTTCCTGGCATGGATCACATCATTCTGGTCAGGCAGACACGTCCACTGGTGAAGGTACTGACGATAGTCAATATCACTGACTAGCGTCTGGCAATCCTTGGCTGCCTGCACTGACATTGCATCGACTGGTATGTGGACCTGGGACTTTGAATCATGGTACGCCTTCCTGTAAATTCGGTCATTCTGCAGCTGCATAGCACGCGCAGCCCACGACAGTTTGGGATCCTCCTGGGCAGTTTTGCACCCAATGTAGTGGCCTTTCTGCTTCTCGTATGTTTCTTTGTACTTGTACTAAGGAATCAAAAAGAAGTATTAAAACAAATAGTGAAATTGGGGTGAATTTCCCATAATTTCACATTGCTACTAATCACAAATATATTTTGTTGTTATGAAATATACTCATTTAGAGTTTAGAGATGCCTAATATATTTTTCCTTTACACCTTCTGGTTATTGTTATCGTATTTTATTACTTTCCAATATCTGCTTAATGTCAGGATTTATAATTCTATCTTCCTTTTGAAAACTGTTGTCAATTTTCTTTCTGAATTTAATCCTTTGTCCGTAGGCTTTCAGGATGAACCTGATATACCATGGGTTTTTATGTTGTACAAAGCTTATTACTTCATTCTTGTTTCTCAAGATAACTGAAAATAAATTTAAAGGAAGAACATACGTCACTCGCGATATCTCTTGAGGCCTTTGCACTTCGGAATGGAATTGCATCAGCTCTCATGTCATAACCCTTCTTTTTGGCATCTTCCCAGGCTTGTATATAAAGTTTCTATGCAAAAGGAGACAGAAAAGGCTTATCAATATTCTGAACGATGGAACTTCTAAATTTCACATTTTTTTTTTTTAATTTTTAGGAATGAATATGTTAAAATATCTTTATTGTTGAATAAATGCTTACTTAATTTCTGAATTTCCATTAGTTTAGTATATGTTTAAATGCTCTTACATGGCTAACATTAGCTGCATTGGCCTTCGCTAGCAAAATTGATGGTGTGTCAGGCATCACATGAATTGAAGTTTTGTCTGCATCCCAAGCTTCTGTGTATAAACGCTAGGAGAGAGAAAACCGCATTCCTTTAGAAAGTTTCTTTACATATGGTATAATGGAAAGACTGCAAATTTGAAAGCAGTAGCTATCAAAAGTATATCCATAATACAAAAGAAAAGTAACCTTGAAGCAGAATATGATATATATATATATAAGCAAACTATTACATTCATCAAAGAACGTATTTTACAAACTGTGAGCAGTAGTTCAAGTAAGCTTTAAATCCCGACATAGCAAAGTTTCCCACTGAACAACTCAAGAAAATTTTGTCCTTCATTGTTATATCTTAGGTTAAATTGGCACAACAACTGATTGATTTAGGATTGCTGGGAAACTGCTGGAGGAAAACTATATTTGTTATTCTGCCCTACCTGTACGAGTTGTCTGATTGATGTTTCTTATTAAAGAGGAGTAGGTATTTTGCGACTTTCACCTTCTAGGTCTAAGACAAATTGCAGAAGCTTCACTTCCAGAGTACATAAGCTATTTCCTCATAAGTTGCTCATGATGCGGTATGACATTTGGTCATGATACAATACATCATTATAGCAGTTGCGGTAAAAGCCACAATATTCTGCTACATCCTATCTTACAACATGGTCATGGCACTGCCAGCTCTGGATGTACTGTAGAGTACATCCAATACCTTGCTGAAACACTATTTCTGCAGATTTCACACTATTGTCTAAGAACTGCAAAAAAATTTTGCCTGTTCTGTCAGAGATAAGCTTTGTATAGTGAAGTAGCATTAACAAAATAGAAGAAAGATACTAAACAAACATTTAAAACCAGGATTTCAGCTGATGTGAAAAAGAAATTCACAAAAAAAAATTAGAATTACCCTTGAAAAATATGTGATTTAGGGGACTTTTTTCTGGACATTCTTACTACATGTTCAGTTTAGAGAGAGCCAAGAGTCTTTCCATGCAAAGGCTGAATTCAGACATTTATTTTCTCTAAGTCCACAATGAAAGTGTTTAGTCTTACTTTGCACTTTGTATTTTTCACCTAATGAATAAGTTCTACTAGCTACTAACAGTAGTGATTTTTGACCAAAAAACAACCAAACAAAAAACCCCAAGCTCACCTTGTTCATTATCTCAGCGTTTTGCTTGGCTAAGACCATGGCCAGAGAATCTGTCACACTAGTAAATTTAATTTGGTCTGCTGGCTGACGATACTTCCTTTCACTCAGGATTTCTCCAGCTTTCTTGGCCTTTTCAACTTCCATGGAACCAATAGGAACCCATCCAATACCTCTTAGCCATTCCAGGTCTGATTTGTAAACCGCCTGAAAAAATTCGAAAGTTCAAAAGTTATATATGTGCAACTTTGCTCAAATAGTAAAATAATTGCAAATAAGCAGATCTGAGTCTATATAAACAGTTGTGTGTATTTCCACATAGCAGCAGGATATGGTTTTGAAAACAAGTGTTATTTCTGAAAATTTAGTGAAATAATTATTAAATAACAAAAAGAAATGAGTTATTAAGAACTCTACAAATATCAGAGTTAAACACAATTTACACCTCAGGCTAAGGACTGAAAAAATAGGATTAAAAATTAAACAAATTTAATGATCTGATATAGTAAACATTTCATTTCTATCAACATGTCTCATGCAAGTGCCACAAGCATATTATATATGTTTTAAAATTACATTGTACAAAACCCTGTATATGTAATTATGACTTACAAATGTAAAAATTTACTCACATCACTCTGTAGATCATAGGCTTTCTTAGCATGGATAACATCATTCTGATCTGGTAGACAGATCCACTGATGCAGATAGTGGCGGTAATCAATGTCACTGACCAGCCCCTGGCATTTCTTGGCTAACACAATTCCCAGCATGTCCACTGGGCTACTGAAGTGTGTCTTTGTCTTCTCAAAGGCTTTCTTGTACTCCCTGTCACTCTGGATCTTGGCTACGTGCATCGACCACATCATCTTTGGATCATCCTCTATGTTACGGGCTCCAATATGGTGGCCAAGCTGCTTGCGATAGCCTTCCTTGTACTTGTACTGAAATTGAGTTCATATTCACATGGTATAATTATATATTAATAAATAATTCACAGTTTAATATAATCATTAGTATTTTGTTTAGAGAAAAATATTATTTAGGTTCTGCTACTGTTTTATTAATTTTAACATAAAAATTATTTTTATTACACATATCATTATCTCTGATTTTTTACATAACTATATCACACTTCAACTTAACATTTCATGTCACATATTAACAAGGTTGATATTCCACATTCTTTAACTATTACGATTAAAATGTAAAGATTAACTTATTTAAAAGCTTATTACAAAACCCCAGTGAAGATAGTCTTAGGTAGTTAATACTAACAGTTTAAGTATCAATCTTGATAGAAAAAACAAGGATCACAAAAAACTGTTATCATCCGTTAGTGATGCTTCCTCATTCCAGAAGCAAAACCTGTCATAGCAATCTTGAATTTCAATATTACATTTCAACAGAAGTGTAATATTTTTCCCTGAGGAAAAGACAGCAATTTATAAGATTTATTTAGAATTTATTTACTAATATATCTGGTTTGGGGACAGATTTTAAAGTATTTCCTATTTTTAATCAGAAATTAATTTGACTAATACTAGCATAGACTCGTACACCTTATTGATCATCTCATTTCAATATCCATGGACATCAATGGAACTATCACAGGGGGCATAGAAATAATCCTCACAATTATTTATTATTGCAATATATACCTCATGCGTAAATGGCTACCCATTCCTTTCATGCACTAAAAGCATGCAGTAGAATCACTGGATTTCCATTTTATTTATTCTATAAAGCTAAGGTATTACAGTAGCAAACAAATGATTCTTTTCCATTACCAAATCCATATAGACATGATTAAAAAACATGCTTACGTCACTGGCAATCTCTCTGGATGCTTTGGCAGATTGAATAGGAATGGCATCAAAACGCAAATCATGACCCTTCTTCTTCGACTCCTCTAAAGCTAGTCTGTACATTTTCTGTGAGAAAAATATTCAAATTTTCCTTTCAAAACCAAAATCACACTTCAGTTAAGCACATATGTGTAATAAAACAAATTAAGTGCTTAAACAATACCGTCAATGTTCAGGCAACTTAAACATTTGAAAACAGCTCTATCTTCTCTAGAAAATAAAAATATGCAGATTTTGTAATTGTATTGTAAATGCCTGGAAATGTTAAGTAATTTAGGGAAGGCAAAGCAAGGAATATTCTGTAAGTTAAATTATTTATTTCCATACCTTGCTATAGAAATGATTTCTCATTTATAGCAGGTAATATATTTCAAAAGCCTAATTAGACACCAGCATTTTAGTGAAAGAACAATTCTAACAGTGGAGCTGGCAATTTGTGAAACTAGACAACAGTATTATAATATTAATCAAACTCAGAGATGACAAAATTGTACTTGACAGAATAAAAGGATTTCTGACAACTCTTCAGTTTTACTTACCTGACTGTAGTTTATCTGGTTTTGTTTAGCTAGCAGGATTTCTGGTGTGTCAGGCATGACGTGAATCATAGTCTTATCTTTATTCCATGCTTCAGTGTACAAATGCTAAGAAAGAATAAAGGAAGTGATTAAGATTGCATTCCAAAACAAGTCAATATCTCTTTAGTCAGGTAAATCACAGAGCACACTAGGTAAAATTATAGAAAAAGTAGCATGAATAAACAGTTAGGTATTTGATCAGGTAGAGATACCATTATTAAAAAGAGATTTATCTGAGGAAATTCAACAACATTTAGAAAACTGCCAATTACTTAAGAATGAGTAAACTGAAGTATTATTACTGCTCACTGCAGAGACATGTCAAAGAAAAGATTAAAATGTAATATGCAGAATATTATAAAGTTGAGGCTTCAATTACAAGTCTTGATAGTTTTTACTGAAATAAACAGAACACACTACTTGAAAATACATGATTTCTTAACTTCAGCATTACCTGTGATCATTATATTTCTAGTCCTGCACCCAGAGGTGAGGCAGGGACTACTGACATGTTACCTAATCGAATCGACACTCACCTTATTCAATGTCTCTGCATTCTGCTTGGCTAAGACCATTGGTACAGAATCAGGGATGCTCGTAAACTTAATTGTGTCCGGCGGCTGACGGTATACTTTATCACTCAGGATCTCTGCCGCCTTTTTGGCTTTCTCAACTTCTGGAGAACCAATTGGGACCCAACCAATGCCTCGTAACCACTGAAGGTCAGACTTGTAGCAGTTCTATTACCAAAAATATACATAGGTTATTCTAATAATCGTAATGAAATTTACATAGTGCACCTTTTCACAGTTAAGCAACCTCACTATCAACTTTTAATTCAAATATATTCAAAATCCTAGAGAAAATTTTAGGAAAAATAACTACACACATATACATTAAGAGTGATACCATTATCCAAATTTCACAGAATGGCAGATGATAAAAAGCCCAAATTATGGAATTAAAGAATTTAAATATCAGTTAGTTAAAATATCCTATTGGAGACAGAAGTTTCAAATTAGCAATGAAATTTAATCTTGAAAATGTCATTCTACCACAGTGATATGTGATCCACCTATGTAAAATATCAAATACATTCCTCAACAGAAATGAAATCAAAAAAAGCTTACATCACTCTGCAGATCATAGGCTTGCCTAGCATGGATAACATCATTCTGGTCTGGTAGACAGATCCACTGATGCAGATAGTGGCGGTAATCAATGTCACTGACCAGCCCCTGGCATTTCTTGGCTAACACAATTCCCAGCATGTCCACTGGGCTACTGAAGTGTGTCTTTGTCTTCTCAAAGGCTTTCTTGTACTCCCTGTCACTCTGGATCTTGGCTACGTGCATTGACCACACCATCTTTGGATCATCCTCTATGTTACGGGCTCCAATATGGTGGCCAAGCTGCTTGCGATAGCCTTCCTTGTACTTGTACTGAAATATAAATCAAGATAGTATATTTCTGCATTACCTACTAATATCAGTTACTCATATTAAATATTTCTAATAATAAACTCTTAAGATTACTCCATAGCCAAAGTCAAAACAACCCAAACTGTCAAAGCAATTCTGGGGCTAATAATATCAATTCTCACATTAAATTTTTGAGATTTGAGTTAGAACCCTAGAGATTTTTAAGTAAGCTTTTTGATAAAAAAACTGCTCACTCACATTAGTGAGAAATAAACCTCTTATTAAACATTTGATCTTTATCAAATATAATAACATACATGTTCTTAAGATTTAATTAAGGATACAGTTATGAGCTATAAAATTGATGAGAGGCACTATATTCTCCTTATAACTTCTCAAACTTTTTACAATAAAATCTTTAAACATATATAATAATTTGCTTCCCAAAATCTTATCATTTGGGATCACAGTTTAATTGAAATGCTTTTTTCAGATTCCAGATATATGTTTCAGGTTGCAGAGATCAAATATCATCACACAAAAAAACAAAACAGTAGTTTCTTACATCACTGGCAATTTGCCTGGATGCTTTGGCAGCTTGGATGGGGATAGCATCACTTCTCAAGTCGTAGCCTTTCTTTTTGTCTTCTTCCATGGCCTGCTTGTAGAGTTTCTAGGTGAAGAATTAAACAGTGAGATTTATGTAAGTTCATTCCATATATTGCATTCTATGCAAAACAAACTGTTTGCGAGTAGATTTTTAAAATTGTGTTAGGATTTATTCCAACATAGCTTTATCTGACTTTCTCAACTCAAAGCCCCAGATCAGTAGGTGATACAAATTCATAACAAAGTAAAAACTTTGCTAAATACATTTGCTAACAATTTTTTTTTTCTTTTACTACTTTAAACAACATGGACTACAATTTACAGATAAACTATTGTTCTATAAAGTGAAGTAAAACTTACTTTTTAAACCACTTCTTACTGACGTGAATTTATTTGCCTAAACTAACACCAAACATTGGGATTACTGCTCTTCAGAACTGTGCTGAAAATCACATTTTTGGTATTTCCAAGGGTGAAATTAATTTTGTACCTTCCTAACAGTATGCACACTGACAGAAACGACTCCCAGAAATTCACTGGAGACACACAGCTTCCCATGGAATTTTTTGTCAATACTGCTCACTGTTGTATGTATGCACTACTGTATAAATATCAAAATTGTGTTTTTAAAGTCACGATTTTGAGGATAAATATTGGGGGTTTCTTAAAGAAATTGATGGTACCATCAATACAAGGTTTATCAGAACACTAATGACCCAGCCATTAAATAGACCAGTTACATTTGGAGAGCTCACACACTCACCACACTGTAGTTTTGCATGTTCTGTTTTGCCAGTATGATTTCAGGTGTGTCAGGCATTACATGGATTTGTATCTTGTCTTTATCCCAGGCCTCAGTATATAAACGCTGCAGCAGAAATAATGTATGTTAAAGGGGAAGAACAATGGTGACTACTTGGAGACCTCCTAAAACACAAGAAGAATTAAAGACCTGTACTCAAAGCCTAAAAAAAAACAAAAAAACCCAAAACAAAACCCCACCTTATTCCTTATATAGCAATGAGATTTTATATTCATTCTGTAACCTGTATATTAAGTATCTAGAGAATTAGTAACGGAGAAAAAATTCTGTTCAAAAAACAGTGTTTAGAAGAAAAGGCACAGAATACTCATCAGACACACAGAGATCTAAATGCTAAGGACAAGCCATGCTTGGAAGAGGAAATAGTTTCATTGACATAAACAGGGTTGAGATCAAGGCCACAGATTAAGAAAACTCTTACATTAAGTACTACACTGAATTGTTTAAAATAGGAATGCTTTAAAGACTGACCTAACACAAGTACTTTATTAAGTATTTATTTATTTAATAAATCTAGATTTATTAAACAAATCAATATATTAAAAATTAGATTAAAGTTAGGTAACATATTACTAGATACACAGTATAGTATGTGGAAACTTCACAGTTGATAATTCAAATTTAAATCGGTAATTCAAAAGATATTGTTTAATTAGCACTTACTGAAAATAAGTTACCTGACAATTACCAAAAATGTAACTTACACTTTCAAAGCCTTGCTGCACAGTAATCTGATACAGCAATCACACATTTGTATTCCTAGTCCTGTCTAGAGTTTACGCAGGGACTGCTGATGGGTTACCTAATCGAATCGACACTCACCTTATTCATTGTCTCTGCATTCTGCTTGGCTAAGACCATTGGTACAGAATCAGGGATGCTCGTAAACTTAATTGTGTCTGGAGGCTGACGGTATACTTTATCACTCAGGATCTCTCCTGCCTTTTTGGCTTTTTCAACTTCCAGGGAACCAATTGGGACCCAACCAATGCCTCGTAACCACTGAAGGTCAGACTTGTAGCAGTTCTACCACCAAATACAAATACAGCTGTCTCATTAATATTGCCAGTTAAACATTTTACATATACCATGCAACTAATTACTTTCTATATGTTGTCTTCCTCCTACTTCAATCTGCAAAACCATCTTTGTTAGGAAGCTAGACTGAGAACCCATATGTGTAATATGTGACGAAGGCACATATCTGTCTTCAAGAGGTATTTTTCACCCAGAAACATGCTGGAGAATGGTCAAAGAGCAATAGATTATAACAAAACCCTGGAAGTCAGCAGAAACTTTTCCTGTAATATTTGTTCACAAGAAATGCATAGTCACCCACTTAAAACAACAGCTCATAATGTAAAACACCTTCTCCAAGACAGAACAAAGTAATTCCTTCCAATAAAGAGGCTGAAATTTAAAATAATAATAATAAAAAAACCTAGGCAATTTCCTATTTATATACTGTTAACTCTGCATAGACTGACTATTACAAAGGAGTATATGCAGATAGATCTAGTGTTCAGCTAACTAATAAGCTCTTTAGAAACTGCCCTAATACTCACACATACTGCTACTCACACAGAGATTCAATCAGCCCTAAAAATCCAATGACCATGCAAGGAATGGAAAAGAAAAACATAAAAAAACATAATGTGAAAAAAAAACACCCATTCTGTGACACAGACACTTCAAGCAGCTTCCATATTTTAGAAAACAAAAAAATGACATACAATTTAGAACTCCAATACTTATCACTGAGTACTCACATCACTCTGTAGATCATAGGCTTGCCTAGCATGGATAACATCATTCTGGTCTGGTAGACAGATCCACTGATGCAGATAGTGGCGGTAATCAATGTCACTGACCAGCCCCTGACATTTCTTGGCCAACACGATTCCCAGCATGTCCACTGGGCTACTGAAGTGTGTCTTTGTCTTCTCAAAGGCTTTCTTGTACTCCCTGTCACTCTGGATCTTGGCTACGTGCATCGACCACATCATCTTTGGATCATCCTCTATGTTACGGGCTCCAATATGGTGGCCAAGCTGCTTCCGATAGCCTTCCTTGTACTTGTACTACAGACAAAAAAGTGTTCAGAGAGATTTAGATTAGTTTTCATTTCATGACAGAGGTTAGAAGCCCTGCATTCAATTACGAGCACCTGGAAACCCTTCAAAAGGTGGGCCGATAAAGGCTCCGCTGTACTTACATCACTTGCAATGTCTCTGGAAGCTTTAGCAGATGTGATAGGAATGGCATCTGCCCGCATGTCATAGCCCTTTTTCTTATCTTCCTCCATCGCAAGTCGGTACAGTTTCTGGAACAGAAACAACCACTCCCCTCAAACAACACTGCTTCCCAGGCCACGGCTGTGTCCAGGGATGGATGCTTAACCCCAGCTCAGCCACCTACCTCACTGTAGTTCACTTTGTTCTGCTGGGCCAGCAAAATACCAGGTGTATCCGGCATAATGTGAATGCTGGTTTTATCTTTCTCCCAGGCTGACGTGTACGCACGCTGAAAAGAACAAGTCCAACGTGAAAGAAGGCCAAGCTAGCACAGGGCAACAAACTCAAACAGCAAACTGGATCAAGGAACTGAAGCCAGGGGACTCCACTTTGCAATGCCTCAGGAACACCTCTTCTTGTCCCAAAACATTCTAAAACTACACCATTTTCTTTTTTACCCTGCGCCCAATAACACATAAGAGAATTTGATCACAAACAACAAAAACAAAGACCCCATGCAAGAAGAGGCAATATCCCCATTAAGAAACCCAGGCCTCGGAAGGAGAGAACACAGCATCTTGGGCCATGCACCTACTCCCCTCAGGCTGAAAACACAAGCAAAGCTCACCTGGTTCATGATTTCAGAGTTGTGCTTTGCCAGAACCATGGGCATTGAGTCGGGAAGACTCGTGAATTTGATGGTGTCTGGGTGTTGCCGATACTTCTTGTCACTCAGGATGAGGCTCGCCCTCTTATTCTTCTCCTCGTCCAGCGAACCAATCGGGGACCAGCCAATGCCCCTCAGCCATGTAAGGTCAGACTTGTACACATTCTGAAAGGACAGGCAAGGACGACAAAGCTGCTCAGCATCCTCCTTACACCATGCAACCATTCCTCCTGCCAAGGGAAGCTCTGCCGACCAAAACACATTCCCCGGGTAAACCACTTGCCACCAGAAAAGGGACTCCCATTAAGCTGAGATCCACACAGCCTGCCTTCCCACACCTACAGCAGCAAGAGCTAGTGCCAAGCCATCCACATACCTTCCACCTCCATCCTCCTCATCTCCCTGGGAACCAACTGCCACACTTGGCCATCTCCAGCTGGCAGAGCCATCAGAGAAGCCTTACACCTCATCACCTAACACTCTTCGTACCATTTGCCTCTGCACACCTGGCATGCCTTTGACCACTGAGAGTCCTGCAGAGGAAAACATTTGACTCTGTTGCCCTCCCCCTGCCATACACAACTACAGACACCTGCAACAACCCTCCCCCAGAATGCTCAAGGCAAGACAGGGCTCTTCTGTGACCATCACGTATGACCACACACTAACACCAGCACTGGCCATTCCTGACAAATCTCAGCAAAAATAAAGCTCGACTGCTGCGATCTCTCCTGAACTGTCAAATCAGAAACTAATGAGACCCGGAAGAGAAAGGCTGAAACTGTACGTTTCTTTTCAATAGAAATACAGGGGGAATGGCACTAAACTGTTGGAGGAGAGACTAAGATTAGGTATTAGGAAGAAGTTCTTCCTTGTGAGGGTGGTGAGCACTGCCACAGGGTGCCAGGAGAACATCTGGATGCCCAGTGCCTGCAAGTATTCAGGGCTTTAAGCAACCGGGTCTAGTGGAAGACCGGTTCGTACTGTAGAAGTCGTGGGAAGTGGAGATCATTGAGGTCCCTTCCAACCCCAAACCATTCTAGGACTCAGCAAGAATTTACCTACACCACACAGGCTCAGTCCCACAGAAGAAGCATACGCTTACGCTCTCCATCTGGACCTACTCCAACAAAGGAATACTACTGACCAAAGTTGTTTCCTGGTTTTCACATGGACAGCAAGGAACAACTTACATCACTCTGGAGGTCGTACACTTTCCTGGCTTGCACAACGTCATTCTGGTCCGGCAGACAGGTCCACCGATGCAGAGGGTGCTTGTAATCAACATCACTGACCAGCTCCTGACATTTCTTGGCCAACACGATTCCCAGCATATCCACTGGGCTACTGAAGTGTGTCTTTGTCTTCTCAAAGGCTTTCTTGTACTCCCTGTCGCTCTGGATCTTGGCTACGTGCATCGACCACATCATCTTTGGATCATCCTCTATGTTACGGGCTCCAATATGGTGGCCAAGCTGCTTGCGATAGCCTTCCTTGTACTTGTACTATAGCAAAAAGGAGTTCAATGACTTTTAGATAAGTTTTCTTTCTCTCCATAGCAGCCCCTAAACCTCAAACTCTCTACAGGTTAGCATCTGAAACCACAGACAGTGAAAAGCAAGAAAGTATTAAGATGATGGACTGCAGAGTGCAGCTTCAAAAGGATTCTTATAACATTATCTGCCTCATATGCCTTCCACATTTTCCAGACATTCCATGCCTGTAAATTAGGAGATACTACTCAGGATCAGGGAGTAAAAAAGGTCTTAACATAATGGCAGCAATACAAGAGCCACAAATCTCAATGAGTAAACTCCAAGGAAATATCAATTAGTAACCCCCAAGATAGCAGCCAAATAAACTACAATTATATCTATTTAGGAGATAAAAAATGAGGAACATAAAGACAGAATAGGAAGATTAAGTGTAGACAGTAGTTAAATTAAAGAAATATTTATATTAATAAATAAAAATAACAGAAAAAATGTTTTATTTTACCCTGCCTTTATTTTCTACACTAAAAATAGGTTGGGGTTTTTTGCTACCATTGTGCAGTTCAGCTGTCTCTACTACCAGGGGCATGCAGGGTGCTCACAGTGAGGGCCGGACTCCTCCTCACAAATCCACCCTGAATGCTCAAGGTGATGCTGCCACAAGCCCCGCAGGGACATTGCTTTGGATTACGTCCATCACACAGATCGCACACATACTCTCCCCACACCATCTGCAAATACCCTAACGACACTGCACACCGACAACATGCAGGGCCATCTACATGCGGACCCTCCAGAATCAAAATACTTATGGACTGGCTGACTGGTTATGACATGTAAGTTGGGTCCATTTGGCTCAGGTTAGAAGCCCTGCATTCAATTACAAGCACCCGGAAACTCTTTGAAAGCGGGGCCAACAGAGGCTCCGCTGTACTTACATCACTTGCAATGTCTCTGGAAGCTTTAGCAGATGTGATAGGAATGGCATCTGCCCGCATGTCATAGCCCTTTTTCTTATCTTCCTCCATCGCAAGTCGGTACAGTTTCTGGAACAGAAACAACCACTCCCCTCAAACAACACTGCTTCCCAGGCCACAGCAGCGTCCAGGGATGGATGCTTAACCCCAGCTCAGCCACCTACCTCACTGTAGTTCACTTTGTTCTGCTGGGCCAGCAAAATACCAGGTGTATCCGGCATAATGTGAATGCTGGTTTTATCTTTCTCCCAGGCTGACGTGTACGCACGCTGAAAAGAACAAGTCCAACGTGAAAGAAGGCCAAGCTAGCACAGGGCAACAAACTCAAACAGCAAACTGGATCAAGGAACTGAAGCCAGGATACTCCACTTTGCAATGCCTCAGGAACACCTCTTCTTGTCCCAAAACGTTCTAAAAATACACCCTTTTTCTTTTTTACCCTGCGCCCAATAACACATAAGAGATTTTGATCACAAACAACAAAAACAAAGACCCCATGCAAGAAGAGGCAATATCCCCATTAAGAAACCCAGGCCTCGGAAGGAGAGAACACAGCATCTTGGGCCATGCACCTACTCCCCTCAGGCTGAAAACACAAGCAAAGCTCACCTGGTTCATGATTTCAGAGTTGTGCTTTGCCAGAACCATGGGCATTGAGTCGGGAAGGCTCGTGAATTTGATGGTGTCTGGGTGTTGCCGATACTTCTTGTCACTCAGGATGAGGCTCGCCCTCTTATTCTTCTCCTCGTCCAGCGAACCAATCGGGGACCAGCCAATGCCCCTCAGCCATGTAAGGTCAGACTTGTACACATTCTGAAAGGACAGGCAAGGACAACAAAGCTGCTCAGCATCCTCCTTACGCCATGCAACCACTCCTCCTGCCATGGGAAGCTCTGCCGACCAAAACACATTCCCCGGGTAAACCACTTGCCACCAGAAAAGGGACTCCCATTAAGCTGAGATCCACACAGCCTGCCTTCCCACACCTACAGCAGCAAGAGCTAGTGCCAAGCCATCCACATACCTTCCACCTCCATCCTCCTCATCTCCCTGGGAACCAACTGCCACACTTGGCCATCTCCAGCTGGCAGAGCCATCAGAGAAGCCTTACACCTCATCACCTAACACTCTTCGTACCATTTGCCTCTGCACACCTGGCATGCCTTTGACCACTGAGAGTCCTGCAGAGGAAAACATTTGACTCTGTTGCCCTCCCCCTGCCATACACAACTACAGACACCTGCAACAACCCTCCCCCAGAATGCTCAAGGCAAGACAGGGCTCTTCTGTGACCATCACGTATGACCACACACTAACACCAGCACTGGCCATTCCTGACAAATCTCAGCAAAAATAAAGCTCGACTGCTGCGATCTCTCCTGAACTGTCAAATCAGAAACTAATGAGACCCGGAAGAGAAAGGCTGAAACTGTACGTTTCTTTTCAATAGAAATACAGGGGGAATGGCACTAAACTGTCGGAGGAGAGACTAAGATTAGGTATTAGGAAGAAGTTCTTCCTTGTGAGGGTGGTGAGCACTGCCACAGGGTGCCAGGAGAACATCTGGATGCCCAGTGCCTGCAAGTATTCAGGGCTTTAAGCAACCGGGTCTAGTGGAAGACCGGTTCGTACTGTAGAAGTCGTGGGAAGTGGAGATCATTGAGGTCCCTTCCAACCCCAAACCATTCTAGGACTCAGCAAGAATTTACCTACACCACACAGGCTCAGTCCCACAGAAGAAGCATACACTTACGCTCTCCATCTGGACCTACTCTAACAAAGGAATACTACTGACCAAAGTTGTTTCCTGGTTTTCACATGGACAGCAAGGAACAACTTACATCACTCTGGAGGTCGTACACTTTCCTGGCTTGCACAACGTCATTCTGGTCCGGCAGACAGGTCCACCGATGCAGAGGGTGCTTGTAATCAACATCACTGACCAGCTCCTGACATTTCTTGGCCAATACGATTCCCAGCATATCCACTGGGCTACTGAAGTGTGTCTTTGTCTTCTCAAAGGCTTTCTTGTACTCCCTGTCGCTCTGGATCTTGGCTACGTGCATCGACCACATCATCTTTGGATCATCCTCTATGTTACGGGCTCCAATATGGTGGCCAAGCTGCTTGCGATAGCCTTCCTTGTACTTGTACTGCAGGATTGAAGAAGCTCAGTCAGTTTTAGGACAGCTCTTCTCCCTTCTGACACTGTTCTGTAGCAGCACCTCTGAGCATGCACTTTTCTAATGGTGTCTGGTAAGATCACCACCTGAAGAGGCGACTAAGTGCCTCATAGCCTGACTGTGTCCTACACACTTCCATCCCGTGCCATGTCTACACTGGGACACAGGAGGTGCATGGAGCCCAGACAAGAACTGCAACACAGCTAGCTCGGGAACCAGGAGGTCTGCATACCAAAAGACAGGCTCTGCACACAAGCTAAAACATCCCCAGTCAGGCCACTGAGAGGCCTGCTCAGCAGCTGGGATGCAAAAGTCAGGGAAAACCACTAGACTGCTCCAGCAGGCAACCTGGGCCTCCATCTGCACAGTCCTACTGGTACTCACCCAGAACAGCCCATAGCAGCTGGCATACTGCACTGCTCCAGGCTCTCCTGCCCAGTGCTCAGGAGTCTTATCCTCCCAGCCCAGTGTGTGCACTGAGGTGCAGGTTTACAGCCACTGAGTGGGAAGTGACAAGAAAGTAACAAGTGACAAAACACTCTTTCCCTTGCCTCTCAGTGAAATCTCACGGAAGACTCTGAAGAGATCAAACTCATTTCCTTCCAGTCAACAAAGGAGCCTTTAACTACTGAATATCACATGAGAGATTAAATTCGGATCTTGCAGAGCTGAGACCTGAAAAGATAATCTCTGGCACTGCAATGACTGGCCTCCAGTGACTCCACCCACCCCTGGACAGAAAAGATAACTGCCCAGTCATTACACAAAATCTGGCTTGATTTTTCGATCCAGTTGTCCATCTCAACTGCATTGCTGTAATGTCAGGGCATACAGACCCGCCATACTGGCGGCAGAAACACATGTCACAAGTCCAGCCCGAATGCTCAAGGTGATGCTGCCACAAGCCCCGCAGGGACATTGCTTTGGATTACGTCCATCGCACAGATCGCACACATACTCTCCCCACACCATCTGCAAATTCCCTAACGACACTGCACACCGACAACATGCAGGGCCAGCTACATGCGGACCCTCCAGAATCAAAGTACTTATGGACTGGCTGACTGGTTATGACACGTAAGAGCTGTTTTGGCCATATTTGGCTCAGGTCAGAAGCCCTGCATTCAATTACGAGCACCCGGAAACTCTCTGAAAGGGGGGGCCGACAGGGGCTCCGCTGTACTTACATCACTTGCAATGTCTCTGGAAGCTTTAGCAGATGTGATAGGAATGGCATCTGCCCGCATGTCATAGCCCTTTTTCTTATCTTCCTCCATCGCAAGTCGGTACAGTTTCTGGAACAGAAACAACCACTCCCCTCAAACAACACTGCTTCCCAGGCCACAGCAGCGTCCAGGGATGGACGCTTAACCCCAGCTCAGCCACCTACCTCACTGTAGTTCACTTTGTTCTGCTGGGCCAGCAAAATACCAGGTGTATCCGGCATAATGTGAATGCTGGTTTTATCTTTCTCCCAGGCTGACGTGTACGCACGCTGAAAAGAACAAGTCCAACGTGAAAGAAGGCCAAGCTAGCACAAGGCAACAAACGCAAACAGCAAACTGGATCAAGGAACTGAAGCCAGGATACTCCACTTTGCAATGCCTCAGGAACACCTCTTCTTGTCCCAAAACGTTCTAAAAATACACCCTTTTTCTTTTTTACCCTGCGCCCAATAACACATAAGAGATTTTGATCACAAACAACAAAAACAAAGACCCCATGCAAGAAGAGGCAATATCCCCATTAAGAAACCCAGGCCTCGGAAGGAGAGAACACAGCATCTTGGGCCATGCACCTACTCCCCTCAGGCTGAAAACACAAGCAAAGCTCACCTGGTTCATGATTTCAGAGTTGTGCTTTGCCAGAACCATGGGCATTGAGTCGGGAAGACTCGTGAATTTGATGGTGTCTGGGTGTTGCCGATACTTCTTGTCACTCAGGATGAGGCTCGCCCTCTTATTCTTCTCCTCGTCCAGCGAACCAATCGGGGACCAGCCAATGCCCCTCAGCCATGTAAGGTCAGACTTGTACACATTCTGAAAGGACAGGCAAGGACAACAAAGCTGCTCAGCATCCTCCTTACACCATGCAACCACTCCTCCTGCCAAGGGAAGCTCTGCCGACCAAAACACATTCCCCGGGTAAACCACTTGCCACCAGAAAAGGGACTCCCATTAAGCTGAGATCCACACAGCCTGCCTTCCCACACCTACAGCAGCAAGAGCTAGTGCCAAGCCATCCACATACCTTCCACCTCCATCCTCCTCATCTCCCTGGGAACCAACTGCCACACTTGGCCATCTCCAGCTGGCAGAGCCATCAGGGAAGCCTTACACCTCATCACCTAACACTCTTCGTACCATTTGCCTCTGCACACCTGGCATGCCTTTGACCACTGATGGCCCTTCAGAGGAATATATTTGATTCTGTTGCTTTCCCCCTGCCATACACAACTACAGCCAGTTGTTTATTTCTTTTCAACAGTTTACAGGGAGAATGTCTTTAAGCTGAGAGAGGAGAAATTTAGATTACATATTAGGAAGAAATTCTTCCCTGTGAGGGTGGGGAGGCACGGGTACAGGTACTGGATTACCTGTGCCTGGAAGTGTTTGAGGTCAGGTTGGATGGTGCTTTGAGCATCCCGGTCTAGTGGTAGGGGTCCCTGTGGCAGTGTGGTTTGTACTGTGCAAAACGTGCTAAGCGGTGAAACTGGCATTTTAGCTGCAATCTGATCTACATGGGCATCACTAACTAGTTATTAAAAATATTTTTCAATAAGTAGTACATATCCTATAAAAAAATTAATTTAATTCAGAGGAAGCTTACATCACTCTGTAGTTCATAGACCCTCTTTGCCTGCTCGACATCAATCTGGTCTGGCAGACAAGTCCAGCGGTGTAGCACTCTTTTGTAGTCTACATCACTAACCAATTCCTGACATTTCTTAGCCAGAAGGAAGCCGAGCATATCCACGGGCATATTAAACTTTGTCTTCCACTTTTCAAAATCTTTCTTGTATTCCCTCTCACTCTGCATCTTAGCAACTTGCATAGACCACAGCATCTTAGGATCATCCTGTAAGCTGCGGAATCCAATGTGATGTCCCTGCTGCTTGCGGTAACCTTCTTTGTACTTGTACTAAAATGACAAAGATTGCATTATTGAAATTACAGTAAGAAACAGACAATGGTAAAATATATAAGCAAAACATAAATATATTATCTCAGTTCAATGTTTCTCATTAGAAATGAAATGAGCAACCTGTTATGGCTTCTCATGTAAATTTTTAGTAGTCCCTTGATTAATGTGCATCGTTTGGTGTCAGTGAACACTGTCCCTTGGAAGGAAGACAGTCCCTGGAGAGGAAGAGTGCATGGCTACAAGAATGGTCTCCTGTGCCATTTAATTCATATAGTCATACTCTTCAGAACTCCCAAAGGCCAACATATTGAACTATTCTGATGAATACAATAATCAGCAATGAAAACTGCAGATGCTTAATCACTGGAAACATTTCCTAATGATTGATAAAATCTCTTCCATAAATGCAGGACTTATATTCATACCAAGTTATGTAACAGCAATGTGTGTCACCACATCTATTTCAGAGTTTTAAAAGGGATTTCTCAGTATAGGCACTGAGATCAGCTAACTGGACTAAATTTGCTGCTGCTTTCAGAATGCAACACCCAGAAGAGCAGACAACTGCTAACCTTGTATGACTAGCCACTCCATGGGTAGACCACAATCTTTGGTATTGTCAAGATGCCAGAGCAACCCTTCTTAAATTTTTTCCACTGACAAGAACAGATCAGGAAAGAGTTTTGCCAGCAATTTTGCTTTTTACTCCAGGCCACACCTTAGCAAAGAGGTGTATCTCAATCTAGTGCAACTCTGTAGGTTAAGCAACTAGATAAAGTGTCTGTCATATTAAATTAGAAATACTGCTTACATCACTTGCAATGTCCCTTGAAGCTTTGGCAGTTTTCACTGAAATGGCTTCAGGTGTGAGGTCATAGCCTTTCTTTATCATCTGCTCCCAGCCAAGCCTGTAGAGTTTCTAAAATTTAAACCAGTATTAATTTAAAAGCCTCATTAATATGTAAGTCACCTTCTATTTAGATCCGCTAATGAGCCATAATACTGAATTCTGATCACCTCTTAGGCTGCAGAACAGAAACTGAGAATAAGCAAGGAATGCAAGTCTTCCAAGTCTTAGGCTAGTGACTAAATAGTTTTTTCTTTACTACAGCAGCTTCCTACTATGTCTTATCCAGAAGATTTGAAACATATGCGGGGAATTTGAAATATATACATCCAGGATAACTGAAAACTTTTCAGCTGGCTGAACAAAATTGTAACTAATAAGGCTGTAATATAGCCATTTAATAGTCAGATAAGTTTGTGCGTGGTTGTTTTTAAGTACCAGCAGTTGCAAGTCAAAATTTTGCCTCTATGCAATCATGCAAAGCAAAATCTAAGTATTTTATACCAGCACAATTGTTACTTTCTTATATTTGAAAGCTGACAGAAAAGTTAGAATCACTGCATGTATTCCTTTTTCCAAGGTGTTAAACATATACACAATAAAATTCTCATTTTTTAGTAAGAAATTTTTAACATAATTGATTTCTATGGCAAGCATAGAGTATGGATCATTCATATCCAGATTTCAAAATAGGAATTTATCTTTTCCATACAATAAAATGTAATTTAGGCTGCTACTTTGCTAGGCTGAAGATGGTATTATTGCTACTCTGAAAATACTACTCATGTAAAAATTCTTGCCTCTGTCCTAAATCATCCACTCCATTTTTTCTAATTTAACACAAATTAATTACTTATTTTGAAATGGGAGACACCTTTAAATTTGAATAAAGTAGATATTAATTAAAAATGTAATAGGAAGTATCGAAAACCCCTACCTGACTGTAGTTCGCTTTGTTCTGTTTTGCCTGTAGAATATCTGGCGTATCTGGCATCACATGAACCTGAATTTTATCCTTCTCCCACGCTTCAGTATAAGCATGCTATTGAAAAAAGTAACATCAGGTATGTCAAAATACATGACAAAGCATGGCTCCTTTGGGGTTTTCACCTTTCCATCTGTGCACTTTGGATATGGATGGGTAAAAAGATGAAGGTAATGACTCAGATTTATTTTAGTACATAATGACCCAATCCAGGATCACCTGGATTAGGATCCAGCCTTGCTTCTAATTAAGTCCAGCTATCAAGATTTTCAGGGCCAGTAATACGGGAATGAGAAGAACAGAGGTTGGAGAGGTAGCAATGAGAAAAATGAGGGAAGATTTATTTAACCAATGTTATCTATCAGTAACTGAGTAATTTATCAAGGGAAAGCAAAAAAAAAAAAAAAGAAGGGAACCTGTGACAGTTGCTTTTCCCAGCCCAGGGAAACACTGCTACATAAAGGCTGTAACAGAGACAACTGTTTCTTGAAATGGATTAGATGTGAATGTCTGCCTAATTTTCCCCTTAGATACTCACTTTGTTCATTATATTTGCATTCTGCTTTGCAAGGACCATGTCCATGGAATCGTTCTGTTTTGTAAAGTGGAACATGCTGGGATGCTGGCGGTATTTCTGATCACTTGCAATTTCCATGGCTTTCTTAGATTTCTCCACATCGAGGGAGCCAGCAGGACTCCAACCAATACCCTTGAAGTACTCATTATATTCCTGCTTGTACTCGTTCTGCCAAACAGAATATAAAAGGAAAGTTTACAATATACAAATGGCTCATATAAAATAATCTGTTGCTTTAAAAACACAGCCGTAATGAAAAAAGCAGGGAAAAAAGGTCACAACCATGAACGAAAGAAAGACAAAGGAGAAACTTACATCACTTTGTATCTGATTCATGTTTCTGTACAGTTCTAAACTCATTGCATCTGGTAGCAGCATATATTTGTGAATCAGTCGTTTGTAGTTAGTATTGGTTATGCGATCTTGTGCCTCCTTAGCTGCTACAATGCTGAGCGTATCAGAAGGCGTATGGTAATGTGTCTTGCTCGCCTCATAACCTTTCTTGTACTCGCGATCCGACTGCATCTTAGCTACTTGCATGTAATGGACAAGTTTGGGATCGTCCTGAAGGCTGCGGAAGCCTACAAGTTTTCCCTTGTCTTGCTCATAACCTAATTTGTATTTGTACTGTAAAGAGAACAGAGACAGAGACTTTAATTCTACTTTGCTTGTTTAATACACAATATCTACCATGTGATGAAAAATCCCCAAAACTTAGATTAATTTTTACATTATTAAAAAACCGTCACAAAGCAGACAGAGGTGTTGGCTTGGTTGTAAAAAAAAAAATAAAAATGGTGGGCTAAATAAAATGTCTTCACGCTCCTCTCAGGCTGGATTTGTCCTGCCACAGCAAGCCCCTCATCACTGATACACAAAGGAATACACAAAGGATACACAAAGTAGTACACAAAGGACACACAAAGGAATACACAAAGGATTCCAGAAACTGGTATTCTCTGCACCAAGAAATGTTATGAGACTTTCACCAAAGGAATAAAGATAACTGTACCACAGCAGTAAACATAATTTTAGTCTGTATCTGTTCTTTTTGAGTATTTCTAAGAACAAACTTTGATCATTCTGTCTAAACTACAAGACATACATTTATATACTATTCAAGAACCATCACACTGAGGAATAAACTGCCTTATTGTTTTTCCCTGGAAATACCTCATACATCTCCTTACCTTTCTAATTAAGAAATTGTTCTTTAACCCTTCTAGAAAATGTATTAGAATGTATATTGTATATTTCAGAACTATTTACAAGCAAAAAAATAAAAACATTTCATATATTTGGCATATAAAATTGAATTGTGTCAAGAAATGAATGCTTTACAACATCTGAAATGGATGAGAGTTTTCTTTCAAGAACTTACATCACTAGCAATATCCCTAGAAGCTTTGGCAGCTTTAATAGGGATAGCATCAGCTCTAAGGTCATATCCTTTTTTCCTAGATTCTTCAAAAGAAAGTCTGTACATTTTCTGTGGAAAAAAAGAAAAGAAACATCCTTTAAAATGGCAAAACATACCACAATCACTTAAATAAAGCTCTAGTAATTTAATACAATAACATGAAACACAGACTATTCCTATATTTAACATTCCTTGAACAGTTCTTTAAGGCACTCAAGGGACAGAGCTACAAATATCCACTCAAAATTAACACCAAACCTAGTATTCATACGTCAATGCAGATGGACTGAACTATAATCAGTGGCAATACCATATAATAAAAGAGCAAGAAATTGCATTAGTTTTCCATGTGTGAAGATATTGGTGAATAGTTTACACATATAAGGATGCCACCTTTAAAAAAACAACATAAATATGTCTATTTCTATGCACACTGAAGATGTGCACAATTACAAACACTATTCTATTTAGCATACACAGCCTTAACAACTGGCTACCAAAAAATTCTCAAATACCATCTATGACTGAAAGAATAGGTTCAATTTGTAAGAATTTTGAATCCTGTACAGAACATTGGGCACAGGGAAATAATACAATAACTACAGTAACAAACACGGACAGTACTCAAATTCTACTCTTACTATTTTGTCAGTAACTATTCTATTTTAATGACCTACCTAAACACTTCATAACCTAACTACATATACTATGGGTTAAATTTCAGTATTTAATTTGGGGGAAAGTGGGAAAAGGAAAATGAATCACCCTTTGTGAAATTACTACAAGTTTTCAAAGTGAGAATGAGGGATACTGTCGTATGCTGTCTTCTCACTTATTCCTTATTAAAAAAAAATTTTAAAAATAAAGAACAGTACTCACATCACTTAGATTAAATGCATTAACTTTTGCCAAAGCAATCTGTGGAACATCTGGTGTGATGTGAACTTTCCTTTTGTCTTCTTCCCATGCTTGTTTGTACTTGTGCTGGAAGAATAAAAAAAAAAATTTAAAATGTCAACATATAAAAACTACATGAAACAGTTTAAAAGAATATTTCCTATTTGAAATAAAATCTCTCTTTACAATGATGCAACTACTAACATTGTAGGAGCATTTGTCTTTTTATTTTAGCAATTAAAAGCAGTGTATATCAGGAATAGCTCTTACGAAGTTCATTGTGTGAGGCTGAAATAAAAGAATTTTTATTTCAGTTTTTATTCAAATAATTCATTTCAATTTTCAGTTTTGCTAGATTATTTTATTGCTTCTCTTTTGTCCAGCAGTGTATTCAAGCACATTGAACAGCAGAAAACAACAGGTTTCAGAACATACTGGGTCTGGATGGAATGGAGTTAATCCTCTTCACAGCAGCTCTAACCATGCTTTATTTTAGATTTGCAACTAAAATAACGCTGGTAACACACCAATGTTTCAGCTTTTGCTGAACAGTGTGTGCATAGTATCAAGGCCTTCACTGCTCCTCTGTGCCCCCACAGTGAACACACTGGGGATGTGCAAGAGGTTGGGAGGGGATATAACCAGGTAGATGAACCCAGCTAACCAAAGAGGCATGCCACGCCACATAATGTTATGCTCAGCAAATAAAAAGGGGCAGAGAGGGTTTTGCTTGGGAACTGGCTGGACATCAGCCTTCCTGTGGGAGGTGGCAAGCGGCTGCTTTTGCATCACTTGTTTTCTATCTTCTTCCACTTCTCCTTTGCTTATTAAACAATTATTACCTTGACCCACAAGGGTTTTTTTTTACTTTTACTCTGCCCTTCCTTTTTCCCATCCCGCTCTAAGGGAGGAAGTGAGCAAGTGGCTACGTGGTGCTTAGCTGCCTACCGGGGTCAACCCATGGCTAAAAGCCAAGCCAGAAGGTATAAGAAAAAAAATAAGTTACAGGTGGAAGATTACTAGTTTATCTCCAAGAAAGTAAGTGTTAGTTGAGAGAGGCAATAAAGCTTTTCTTAGAGGAAACAGAGCTAACGAAAGTACACATAAGATTCTGATGGTCTCTGTAACTACAACACACGTGAAGCCTAGATATTTCTAAGGAACACCAGCAGATTACATCAGTTCAGCAGGAGAGCTAGAAAATAAATATCCCATTATAACAGCATTCATATCATGTAGTAATTTCATATTAATGTAACAGGCATCAGATGAAATGGACTATACGTTCAAAAGCTTAAACCTTGTTTCTGAAAGGGCTCACTCCAGTATTTTTAACCCCAAGAAAAGGCTAAAATCAGTTATCTTGGGCAAACTTCATTAATAAAATGACACACACACACACACACCCTGCTCTGTCTTTGCATGTATTTCTTAGAAATACTAGGGTCACACTTTGATTTCAGGTATATCAAAGGTCTATTAAGATGAAATACAATTACAGTCAAGCATATTCATTAGCTGCCAAAATTGACAATTACTGAAGGGGTGCACATAGTAGGATTGACTATTACATCAGGTATAGTTTGTTTCTTACTTCTGCAAACTTAAATGAATTTCTATTAATGCTTTCTTACCTCATTCATAATTTTAGCATTATTTAAAGCTAAGGCCATGTTCATGGAATCTAGAGGAACAGAATACTTCAGCTTGTCTGGATGCTGGCGATACTTCTTTTCACTAAGAATTTCCATTGCTTTCTTATTCTTTTCAGCTTCCAGGGAGCCCAGTGGTACCCATCCAACACCCTTCATACTTTCATCATATTCTGCTCGGTATTGGTTCTGGAGGCAGAAAAAGAAAAGAATCAGATTTACAAAAAAGTTTGCAAATCATGACACTTATTTCTGTGTTTAATGAATGTTAGATTTTTAATGCACTTATTCTAAAAAGAAGCACAGTATCAAGGTGTATTCAAGGTTTATTCAGAAACACATTTGTTAGTGGTGTCTGTATTTTACTACTCTGCCTTTTATACAATGTGCAGATCCTCCTTATGATGTATATAGATTGCTCACATGAGATTACATACTCAAGTCCCATTGAAGAAGGAGATCATCTTGAACCACTCTACCAAGAAAAAACGCCCTCCTCTATAGAGGTTGAAAATCCCAGAAAAATCTGAGAATATGGCTATTTAGGTGGTTTCCCCTTCTTCTGAAAAGATCTTATTGGAAGTACAGTATAAAACTGTTAACAAAAAAAGAAGCTTTTTCTGTCTTGGCCTGCACACAAATATTGCTCCTGGAGATCCAACAGGACATGTAAGCAATAAATATCCATTTCACTTAATACATAAAATTATTTGTTTCTGCGCCCAAATTCTTTAGCAATAGGTGTAATTTAATACTTCAAGTCTTACAAAAATACAATGGCTATCACTGCTGAAGGTTTTGTTCCATTTGCTACATTTTAGTACATAACTAATTTCACTAGGAAAATAGTACTATTTATCTTACAATATGCTTTCATAAACCATGCATTATTGTATTCATAATGCAAAGGGTGAAGAATCTCTCACTTACATCACTCTGTATCTGCATCATGGTTTTGGCTAATTCAAGACTCATAGCATCAGGCAGAACACTGTAGGTATGAATCAAGTTTTTGTAGTTTACATTTGTAGCCACTTCCTGTGCTTTTTTGGCTGCCACAACACTGAACATGTCAACTGGAGTATGGAAATTAGTCTTTGCTTTCTCATAGTCTTTTTTGTATTCACGATCAGACTGCATCTTAGCGACCTGCATGAAGTGCACCAACTTGGGGTCGTCTTCAAGGCTGCGGAATCCAATATGCTTTCCTTTTGCTTTTTCATAGGCTAGTTTGTATTTATACTGACAGCAGGAAAGAGGAAGAACAGCAAAAAATTAAATCTTTAAAAATGTGCTATTAAGCTCAATCATATCCCTGAAAACAAGAAAGTATCTGGGGGGGGGGTCATGACAAGATCTCAGGTTTTGTCATTTAAACATAGCCTTACGTAACAGCCCATGGCACAGGCACATGGAGCTCAGCAGCTTGCTGAACAAAGAGCAAAAAAGCACAATGCAACATTTTTCCACTGGAGAGCAAATACTGCAAACATTTATACCATCAGGCATACAGCTGAAATATAAACAACTCAAGATGTTTGAAAAAAATCATTTGTGCATAACAGAACACCTTGAAAATGCTCTCTTACTGTCTTTGTAGTTACTCTGAGGAGTATCATGCAATCAAACTTACATCACTTGCAATGTCTCTGGAGGCTTTGGCTGCTTTTATTGGAATGGCATCTGGCTGCAAGTCATAACCTTTCTTCTTGTCTTCCTCCCACCCAGCTTTGTAAAGTTTCTAATTTAAAAAGTAAAGGAAAATATGTTCTCTATTATGAAGGCAGAAGTACTGAAGCTTAGACATAAACTTAAAACACATAAAAATGACACGAATTTTTGCAAGAGACACTGAAAGCCCATGTGAGCATGGCAACTCACATTACTCATTGTGATCTGGTTCACCCTAGACTGCAGAATTTCTGGAGTATCTGGCATAACATGAATGCTGGTCTTCTCTTGATTCCATTTATCAGTGTAGAGTCTCTGCAATTAAAAAGTAATATTTAGCACTGAAAAAGCATTGCACTCATAAAATAAGAGCTTTCTGTTGTTATGTTCATTTGCAATAAATAACATTTTAGTGTCATAAGCACTATAAATAATCTTCACAAATACAACAGCTGAGTGGCAATATTATATTCCTCCTCTTCGGTTAGTACTCTATTTGAGAAATTTGCAAAGTATGTTTTCAGAACTGTTAAATATTTAAATGGAATATTTCTGTCTGCATTTTCCCCGCTTTAATGCAAAGCATAATTTTGTTTTTTTTCTACACACCCCCTTTCCACAGCAAACATGGAATGTGGGATCAGTGGTGTCACAGGCAACGTGGGGTAAATTTAAAGAACTCCACTTTTCAAGGCAAGTTGTACATAACTAAAAGAATTCCAGAGGTTTTTCAACTCACTGATTCTGAATACTACTTCCTGCAGAAAAAGAATGAAGGCTACCAAAGCACTATAAATCTGGAGAAGACATCTTTACTCACATACACAGAAGAGAATTTTTTAATCTTTTTAAACAGAAAATAAAACCCCTTAATTACGAATAGTCTGAGGCTTCCAGCATCTCTTAGTGGCCAGTCTTAATGAAGCAAATCATTGTACTCATTGAAATCTAGTGACTTCTGTGGGAATGCACCAGCTCCACAATTTTGCAAGACAACGACCCAACCTCCGACTCATGATCACCTGCACAAATTCTCACCTTATTCATGGTCTTGGCATTTTGCTTAGCTAGCACTTGCTCCATGGCATCCATTGTAATGGAGTACTTCAGCTTGTCTGGGTGCTGGCGGTACTTCTTCTCACTGAGAATCTCTGTAGCTTTTTTGGCCTTTTCTACATCCAGTGACTGAATTGGTACCCAGCCAACTCCTCTCAACCAGTTATTAAAGTCTGATTTGTAAACATTCTTTTAAAAAATAGACAAAGAAGACCACAGTGAGACAAGGAAAATTAGAATGCCTACATAAATAAACACAGGTAAGGCCTTAAAACTTCTCCTGGTTATTCATTTTTTCAGGAAAATTTAGACAAGCCTGTTATAACTGTTACTGGTTTCCATATTCTTAGCATACATTAACAACTATGCACAGAAATTCTTTTCACTAAACCAGCGTGTAGAACTCTCACTACAAACCAAATGCACAGACCTTAAAACAAATTTTGAGTCATAAATACAAAATTCTATCAAAAATAAAATATTTTTCTTAACTGACACTCTTGTTTGTTGGTGAATAGTAGAATTGATTTAGAGAAATTGTTTCAACAACTTCTCTTAATTGCCTTGTTCTGCACAATCTTGAGTAGACACCATTCCTACTTAATCATACTTCAGAACAGATAAAGGTACAAAAATACTGCAACAAAAACCTGTACCTGAACTGCAGAGTTAGGATTAACAAGGAGAGTATCAGAGTCTGAGAGAAAGACTACATACTTTCACAGCATGTGTATACAGGGCAAAATTTGTCCTCATATAATACACTTCTCTGCTTGCAAACATCTGAGACAGCCAAGCAAGCTCAGCCAACACAGTAAGGTCAGGTAAAAATACAACGGGGAAATAAAAAAATTGAGATGCAAATTTCTGTATTCGAAAAGAACAGTGTCTAAAGCTTGGATCCTCTGTCTGTTGGTCAATGGGAACATGCACATGATCCTCTCCAAACAATACTTAGAATCTGAAGAACACTTCCAATCAGATTACTAACATTTTGAAGAACTTTAAATTTGTCAGAGGACTGTTAAATAAAGCAGATTAAACTAAATATTTCTGGGTAAAGAAGCAGTGCCTGAAGTTACACTACAGGGAAAAAGAAAAAAAAAAAACAGGAAATGAGTCACAGAACTTAATGGAAACTATGGAAACTACAAAGCTATTTTAGGAATCTTTATCGTAAGTGGCATATGCATCTGTGGGAGGACAAAAGCAGAAAGGAAAAGTGAACAAAATAAAATAATCTCAAATCCCGAGATATAATACAAATGTACATAATGCACATTTTTTGAAAACTTGAATAAAATATAGTCAGAATTTAGACTATATATAACGTACAATCAGACAACACAAATAATAATCACAGTAACAACAAATTCAAATTCAACTACAAAAAACATTAATTAGAAAAACACGTTCATTAGTCAAATATGTAGAGATATAACACAGGAAGTTGTTACTTGCTAGTGAAGTCCCTTATCAGCTATACATAATTCTGGTAATTTTTGAAAACACAGGGTTCCAGACCAGATATTTACATCTCAGTCTACTGTTAATCCAATACAGTTAAATTTTTACCCTTAAAACATCAACAGTATAACACAGTCATTACGAGAAGAAAAAAAAATGAGATTAATTATTACATACATCACTCTGAATCTGCATCACATTTCTTGATAGCTCCAGATTCACAGAATCAGGCAAGAGTGTATAATTGTGAATTGGCTGCTTATAGCCAGTATTTGTAATCACTTCCTGGGCTTTCTTGGCAGCCGTCACACTGAACATATCCAATGGAGTATGATATTTGGTCTTGGTGACTTCATAATCCTTTTTATATTCACGATCTGATTGCATTTTGGCCACATTCATGTAATGAACAAGTTTAGGATCATCCTGCAGGCTACGGTATCCAACCTGTTTGCCTTTACCTTTCTCATATGATTCCTTGTACTTGTACTAGAGACAAAAGAAAAGAAAGCCTTCACCCACTTCAGAAAGACAAAACATGCTTTTGATAATTTTAATACTGTGATACTCAGCATTTTAACAATTGCCATTCATTCTTAATAAACTTTTTCAGGAAAAAAATAGAACAGGATTGCTAGATTTTTCTGCTTTTTTGACTGCTGGTACAGACCTAAACCTAGATATGCAGTTACATGCCCTCCCTCGACATTGCCTCCGCCACATTATATTTTACTGCCATACACTTCTAACTCCCAGGAATGTTCATCTTTTCATGATTAAAAAGCCTAAGACTACCAGACAATTAGATGTCCCTATATTCAGCTACTGGAGGGAGGTAGTTTTTAAATGGGAAATGGAAGTCATTCTAGCCATTTTAAAGTTAGTAAATTTATTTCTGTGTTCCAAATCCCCTTTCACAGCTTGTGTCGGATGGCACACCAAGTTTTACTATTGCCAATTAATGTAGCTGCATGAACACAGCCACATTTCTGTACTACTCATGAATGCCAGTCAAGTAGAAATACAGGTCTCCAGCAATTAAGAATACAGCTCAGGTAAATTATAACAAAGGAAATTCCAAATAAGCTGGTGAATACATGAAGCACATAAAACAACCAGCCCCACCTCACCAGCACTCACACACATTATGATGCATTTCCAAAGCAAGAGGTTTTTTCAGACATTCATGTAAACATCTGAATTTACTTCTTATTTTGAAGTATCATAAGAGTTCCAGTTCTCAGGGTTAACTGTCTCTATACCATTATACATATACAGCATATATTCTATAGCATGCTATGTTACAGAAAGCTGTAACACAGTAGATGCATTTATTTCACTTCATGTGAATTATACTTACATCACTTGCAATATTCCGAGAAGCCTTAGCAGCAATGATAGGAATGGCATCTGGTTTCAGATCATATCCTTTTGCTATGGTCTTTTTCCAGTCTGCTTTGTAGTTAGCCTTATGGGGAAAAAACAGTATGAGTTCGCAAAGGTACAAGTAACAATTTTAACACAGCTGTTTAAGCCCATATTTTTATTATAGTTATGGGAATCAAAATACTCAGTTTAGTCTGTGCAATTGTAAGGAAAAATGTTGACCTGCACAGAAACTACAGCTATATTCTGATAAATGCATTGATACAAAGACGGGAGAGTCCTTCAAGACAATCAGTTTAACACACGTAGACAAACCACTAACTCTGTAAGCGTTTCCTGCAATTTTTATGCTGAATAACCCTATTGTAAGGCATTTTTGCCCTTGCTTTGAAAGCAAACCCTTTCTTATTTGACTAAACCTTCAGAATTTTTTTCCTGTTAGCTTAAAAATCAGGCCTTGTGATCTTAACAAACTGAAGAAAGCAGTCTGTCTGGTTTTTTGTTAGCAGTTAATATCTGGACAGACTATTAGTATTTCAAGGCTATTAAAGGAGATTTTACCAGGTTCTTGGAGGCCTGATAATGTCACCATAACACTTAATATCACAAAGGGAATAAATTTGATACTAATAATGGAGATCCCTGTGGTGTTGGATGGATGGAAGAAGTGATGAAAAGGAGACAGATTAGTAGCTGAACAGCAGAAAAAAGGCATTATTATCTTGACACAGGATGAGTTAATTTCCTTTGAAAGCTCAGAAGGAGGTAGCAACATAAAGAGAACTTGCACTGCTTGCCTCTGTGGTGTATTTCATACAAAAGTAGATTACATAAATCTCCAAACCTACAGGAATCTGAGTAATTTTCTCATTCAGTCTACCCAAGTATTTTGGCAATAAAACGTTACAATGTGTTTATGTTCATGAATGCTCAGTCAGTTTCAAAATTTACTTTACCAGCACAAAACTCACTGTCTTCTAGAAATAAGAGTTTAGCTGAATTCAGAGATTGTGCATTTCTATATTCAGTATCGTATCACAAAGTTATTTCTTCTATTAAGTAAATTACAAATCAATATATTATTGATCAGATTATTGGCTGTATGCTTACATCACTCAAATTGTAGGCATTAACTCTGGCTTGAATAAACTGAGGAACATCAGGATCCAGTGTATATTTGTGTTTCAGTTTTTCACCTTCTTGTTTGTATGTTACCTGCAAGGAAAAATAAACAAATACTTCTTGGAAAGCAGGTAATATTAGTGTTAACAAATAGAGACAAGGTAACAATGCTTCATTCTTACCAACAAATGGCAATCTTACTATTTTTACCATTTTTAAAATTTAACTTCTTTTTTTTGGATGGAATGTCAAACAGTAACACAGAAATCATAAATATGGCAAAAATTAAAATCACTATATTGCATTAATAACGAAAAATTCCTTACATCACTCAGCTGCTTCGTGTTGTGCTGAGCTAAAACCATTGGCATTGAATCTGGTATACTTGTAAATTTGATGGTGTCTGGGTGCTGACGGTATTTCTTTTCATTTAATGCCTCCCCAGCCTTTTTAGCTTTTTCAACATCCAGAGAACCAAGAGGACTCCAGCCAATACCCTTGAACCAGCTGTTATAATCTTGTTTGTACGCATTCTGAAGGAGAAAAAACCAACATGGATCAAGATTTTCCCACAGAACTGTAATAATTCTGTTTAAAGCAATAATCACATAGCCCAGCTAGCATATTCTACATGAGCAGGAAATATTTATAAATTCCTGAAGGGAACAGCACGCTCTTTTTATGCTTCTCTAATTTTATAAAGAAGAAAAACAAGTGTATTTTTGATTCATGATTCATGAACCCAGTATTTACTAACCATCCTTTTCTTTTACCTATGTGAAAAATTTCACCAACCTTCAATTCTTAGTAACTTCTAAACTACGATATAGTGACTGTTTAATTTGTTCTGTGTTTCAGCAGACTCTATGAGACCTGGCCTTGTACAGAGATTCCACAGTCTCAATTTTTGGTTTTTTTCTTATAGTTCCTCCTACAGTAAATTATGGAGAGTCCACAGACTGCAAGTGAAAAATTTATCATGGCTACAAAATATGCAGAAGGTTATCCCATATAAACATTCAGACAAAGTTCTGAATGCAAGGCTATTGTGTACACTCTTTTCTTAAGACTATTCCATGTTCTAACTCTAAAATGAGTGGTCCTCCACAGAGATCCACAGAGTCAAATTCTGCAGTATATACGGAGGTGCGGAGTGCAACTACGTATGCCCAGTCAACCATCTGAAACTATCTGCGAGGACCAAGAAGCTCCTAAGAGGTATCTCCTATACTAGAGATCTCCAGCACGTATTTCCAACAATATCAATAGCTCCATTTTGTCCACTCCTTCATCTTAAGTGATTAACAATAGACCCCCTACACTACCCTATCTATCTCCTGTAATAAAAAAGCAAGACAACTTAAAAGAAGTCTTAAGGAATAAAACAAAATTACATTAGTTAGTTGCAAAATAAAGTTTCGGGGGGGGGGGGGGGGGGGGGGGAGTTAGCTTGAATTCAGCATTCCAGAATTCAGCTCTATACTGATATGCCAACATCAAAACCCTGTTGATAAGAACAACACACCTGCAATTTGGTTATTTCTAAATGCCACCAGCTGATAAAACTTACATCTTCTCCAAGACATAAGAAAAACAGACCATTCCAATACAGTAATGGCAATTTCAATGGAATATAAACTCATATTTTATCTTCACAGTATGCAGGAAAACATCCATGAAATTGCTATCAATGAAATACTTACATCACTCTGAATTTGCATCATGTTCTTCGCAAGCTCAACATCCATGGCATCTGGCAGGTAAGTGTAGTGATGGATCAGTTTTTTGTAATGAGCATTAGAAGCTACGTCCTGAGACTGTTTAGCCGCCTGGATACTGTACATGTCAGGAGTTGCATGATAGTTAGTCTTGGTCTTCTCATAGTCTTTCTTGTACTCGCGTTCAGACTGAATCTTTGCTACATTCATGTAGTGAACAAGCTTAGGGTCATCTTGCAGGCTTCTGAAACCAACCTGTTTTCCTTTAGCCTTCTCATATGATTCTTTATATTTATACTAGAAACAGAGGAAAGAGAGTTGTATGGCTACTTATGTCCATGCTAACGCAAAAGAAAAGCTCTTATTGGAAAAAGCAGCTGCAAGCAGCTCAGAAGGATAAACTCTCCTAATTGGCACAAACACGAGCTTTTCTTGCTGCACCATCTAAGCCTGTACACTACAGGTTATGTGCACCACTATAAGATCATTCAGTATTAGCTTTTCTTTTAAGTAAGGGAAAACATTTCCTAAGCATTCCTGTGCAGAAAGGTGTATGAAAAATATCAGAATAATTGAGACAATCCTTCTCAGTCATTTGAAAGCAAAAGCAAACAAATGGCATATGACTGGAGAGCTGCCTCTAGTTATACAAAACCAATAGTACATATCCCACCTTACACAATTTGTACTACATGGCCCTCCAATTCATGCATAAGCCATGCTCCACTGTACAACCAAAAGCACCCTGAACACATGTTGTTGTCTGTAAATAGGTGCCAACGCAGTGTGTTTCTGGAAATTTGTCATAGAATGATTGCAAGAACTACCGATTTAATTTCTCCTGTGTCAAGCAGGTTAAGAAACACAGTATAAAAGCATTTGCCTATCTAAAGCAAACAAGATGAGCATAAAATAAGTTCTGTGCAAACTAGGCCTTTGGGAAAGACTAAGAATCGCCTTCTCATAATGCTGACTCTAGTTGAGACTTGTGCAACACATGAGGTCTACCAGACAGCCTGGAAGGGGCAACGTTCTACTAAATGTAGGATAGCATACCTGGAGTAGATACTTACATCACTAGCAATGTTTCTCGAAGCCTTGGCTAGAGTAATTGGAATAGCATCAAGAGAAACCTTGTTCCCTTTAGCTATTAGATCATGGTAGCCTTGTTTATAATAAGCCTAAAAAAGAAAATCCGTATTATTCCAGAGAATTTAGCAATCACATGACCTATATGCAAGTCAAAGCTATTCCTAAGCTACTCCAGGTAATTCTTTGGAAGCAGGTGCGGTGGGGATCATATACAACCCTTGGTCCTCATTTATAAGAACAGATTTATCTATTAATTACATTAATTAAATGATATCTGGTTGGAAATCCAAGTAACACAAAGAATGAAAAATTACACTGATAGAAGTTGACTATACAGAACTGCTTATCTGTGAAAGGAACCTGCAATCTCTAACATATTACTCAAAAATTCATTAATGATGCGTAAAAAATGTTGTAAAGAAGTCACTTACATCACTGATATTAGCTGCATTGTATCTAGCTTGGATAAACTGTGGAATATCCGGGCTTAGAGTATATTTATGTTTAACTTCCTCTCCAGAAGATCTATATAGTTTCTGTAAAATATATGATACAGAAATAAATCCTTTCCTTGTTTAGGTTACTGTAAATTAACTGAGGGTTTATGTTTAATTTTGCAAATAGATGTACATTGCCACCTATTTCATAAAGATTGAGCCTGCACTTTTCACACAGAGTTGTTAATCTTACTGAGGAATGCATCCTAAAAGCTTCATGCAGTCTTTACTCAATAAAATTAAGGCCTTTAATGGACATAAAGCCACATTTATGAAAGAACAGGATAATAAAGAGTAACACAAAACAAAGCTTCCTGGTTATAGTGATTGACATACTATGATTTGTCGAACATTATGTAGTTAATTTATTATTGCAGGTGGTAAAACATGAATAAACAACCTGGAAATTTCACATTTCTTAAATAAAATGTATTTCAAATGTACTTAGAATACAAATGGGCGGAATCAACCCATGTGAACTTAAAAAGCCACATGATTTCAGAGAGATTTACAGACCTATACAGACCTTATTCCCAGGCAAATCAGAGCACAAAACAATGACAACACAGGGCAACACTTTCAGGCTAACAATACTTTAAAATATTTTACAGACAATTCCCAGCTTTTCAGTAGATACATCTTTACAATATCTTTACCTTAACACCCATTTCTTTCTCTACTTACATCATTGAGTTGAACTGAATTCTGTTTGGCTTGGACCATTACTGGAGAGTCCACCACACTTGTAAATTTAATGGTGTCCGGATGCTGGCGGTATTTCTTTTCATTCAAGGCATCTCCAGCTTTTTTAGCTTTTTCTACTTCTAGTGATCCAATGGGGACCCAACCAATGCCTTTCATCCAGTTATTATAATCAGCTTTGTACACATTCTAATAAAGGAGTGAAAACAATGTTTTAAAAGTTAGGAAGTATGAAAAACAATTCAGGGACCTCTCCTGAGTCTTCACAGTTTTTGCTTAAGGCATCTCAAAAAAATTCTGTTCACATGAGGCTTTACTTACATCACTCTGAATCTCCATCATATTCTTGGAAAGCTCCACATTCATTGCATCTGGTAAGTAAGTATAATGGTGGAAGAGGTTCTTGTAATTAGTGTTGCTGGCAATCTCTTGAGCCTTCTTGGCACCAACAACATTGACCATATCCAATGGAATGTTGTACTTAGTTTTTGTCTTCTCATAATCCTTCTTGTACTCTCGCTCAGACTGCATCTTGGCTACCTTCATAGAATGAACGAGTTTGGGGTCATCTTGGATGCTCCTGAAGCCAACAAGTTTACCCTTGGTAAGTTCATAGGCTTTTTTATAGTTAACCTGTTAGAATATAACAGAACAAGGAAAATATCATCTAAGTAACTTAGCAATAAGTAATTAAAAGCAAAGGCTACCCTTTGTTTTCTACAAAGAGTATACCACACATCTTAATAAATCCAGGCATGTATCTCTTTAAAATTCAGTGACAAACAAATCAGCTAGCTTTCAAAGTAGTACTGTCTCACTTGTACTGATTATAAGAGAGAGAAGTCTAAAACACTAAGGGACCTCTGCAAGACCATCCCCAAAAATCTACCAAAAATCCAGTGATGACCTAGAGTCTTCCATCTAATTTATGATTCAGCCTATAGTTCATGACAGGGAGAATTCAGGGGTCCATTGCTCATAGAGCTGTCATTACTGACCTACTTGTCATGATTTACCTTAACCATACTGGAGCGCAAAAGCCTACTTATTCACGAGAATTAGATAATGTAAAAGCCTTTTCTAAATGTAATTATACAAATATGTATTGAAACAACGAAACACCATGAAAATATTACTGTGTTAAATACATCCAATAACAGGCCCAAAAAAAGCAATAAAGAAGTTATCCTATGTGTCCTTAATAAACAGAATTGCAAATTCTGTTTAAGTATAAACTCTTGTGAGTTAAGCAGTTCCTTCAGGAAGGATATACTTACATCACTGACAGCCTGCCTAGCAGCCTTGGCAGCTTGGATAGGAATAGCATCACTTTTTAGATCATATCCCTTTGATTTTAATTCTTCCAATCCCATTTTGTAATAGTTCTAGGAGAAAAGGTGAATTTTTAATAAGCAGCTACTAGCTAACAGAAACTATATCTTGTAAATCGAATTAATAACTTTAGATTCAAAATATACTCACATCACTAATATTGTAGGCATTAACTTTAGCCTGTATAAACTGGGGCACATCTGGAGGGAGGTGGTACTTATGAATAATTTCTTCACCTTTGGATTTATATATTATCTACAAAGAAAAACAATGACAGAAATTCAGCAACACAATATTTAGAGATTGCAAATGCTTAATAATGCAGAGTGATACAGCTTAAAGAACTGTTCTATGATTCTATGATTCTAGGATCTCATGTTACTCACTCACAAAGACACACAGATGAAATCCTAGTCCTTGCCAAGTGGTATAAACCCCACTGACTTAACTGGTGTGAACACATTGAGAATGACAGACACGAAGTTACAGACATACATACTAAAAACTGACATGAACAGCCAACTGAAAAACTGAAAAAAAACCTGATTTCCAGCTGATCTCCCACTGGAACATAACTGCAACTACCCATGAACGTTTTTGTGCTTGTGCGTGTGTGTGTATGTGCACACATTCACCTACGCATTCATTTCAGGAGTTCTCTTAAAACTGGATGATAAAGTAAAGGTAGTCAAGAGTGCAGAAACTGATAATGTCAGAGTGCAGCAACATATTTCCTAAGATTACTTACATCACTCAGCTGTTTGCTATTGATCTCTGCCTGCTTCTGTACTGGAGAGTCAGTCACTTGAGTAAACTTGGTTTGATCAGGATGCTTTTTGTAGGTGTGCTGAAGGAATATAATAAACATATTTACAGAAAATGCAAATAAGCAAAACTATCTTATAAGACATACCAATCTTGCATTACTTAGGATAGTTGTGGCATGCATGCAGATAAGCACTGTCCTGCACAATGGTTCTCATGTTACTTTTTAACATGATCAAAGAGCAAATAATTTTTTAAAGTATTAATATAAAATATTTCAATAGCTATATAAATATTATAATGTATGGCATAAATGATAATACATTATAAATATTATAGCCTATTCATTTTAGTATATTATATACAAATATATAAAGCATTTTCCAAGTATTGACAAAGTAAATAAAATTGGTATTAATAAAGTACCTTTAATGTATTAATGGAAAAATACATTGACTTCAGCAGGTAAATCCTGAGGATCACTAATTCAGTTTGGTACTACTCCAATTTTATGGTTTTACTTGTTAGAAAAAAAAAGATTATGCTGTATCTGTCTTGATCACTAGATGTCAGAAAAGGCTCTAAAATACAGCTGAACATGGTTTTTACAAGTCATATGTGCTAATAAGACTAAATTAAAAATCATCAAAATTAAGAAGAATCGCTCTGTAAGTTTCTGAGTGCCCGAGGCACAGATACTCTGCATGTAGTTGGCTACTTGATAACCACTACTATGCCGTACTTACATCCTTACACTGCTCTAACTTCTTAATTGCTTCATACTCCTGAGTTATGGTCTGAGGGAAGTAGCATCTTGTCTTTTCCTCTTCATACTCTGCTTTGTAATTTTTCTAGGAATAAAATCAACATTCAGTAAGAAGCCACTTACTTCTGTATGTCATGAGCTTTCTCTGACATGACAACATGGTGGTGAAAACAGAATGACAGCCACACTTACATCGCTCTTCATAGCTTCAACTTTCATGCAGTGTATCTGATGTGGGTCCTCAAAGCTGCCCACATAGTGTCCTAAAATATTTTTTTGATATGCATCTTTGTATTTTACCTGGAAAAATCATAGAATCACAGAATAGTCAAGAGCTGATAAACAAAAGTAATATCAGGAGTGCCAGTACTGAACAACACAACATAAATCAAATGCTTACGTCACTAAAATTCTTCAGAACACTATCAGTCTGGAACTTTGGTGTGTCACAGTAATTAATGCTGGTTCCTTTTGATTGTTCATAGGCTTCTTTGTATAATTTCTGCAGAAGAAAACAATGTCAGATAGTGAAGTATATTTCACTGCAACTCACTCACAACACATTAAAAATTACAAAAGAGTGAAATTATTGCAAAGAAAAGCTTTCCCAGAAAACTAAAAAACAGATGGCACTTTTTCCCAATGATTTTTTAAAACACCTTTTTTTGATTACTATTAGGCCTGTAATAGAAGACAGAAAGGCCTGACTAAGTAAGGGGTTTTGAACTTCTGACACTTAGAAATAAGCAGTCTACTTCCACACAGATGCAAACGGCAGGAAGAGACAGAGAAGGCCATTACAGTGAGTAACCAGAATACAATATTATAGATAGGTACCAGATATTTTATCATTATTGCCATCAGTTGAAGCTCCTTAAAACAGTAAGGGAAGAGCTGTCATTTAGTGATTTGTTTTCCATAGAGATCTAAGTGAACTATTCAATAATTAGCTATCCCCAAAACATGTTACAGCTATTGTTCCATTCTGCTTCGAAGAAATTACTCCTTACCTATACTGCCCTTTTGGGTGGGATTTCATGATAAATATTGATGTAGAAAACTAGAAATACCAAGAGATCTAAAGGAGAAGCCTTGTGAAGAAATGAAGACTTATTGTACATGACTAAAAATCATCCAGCTGTACTTTGATAATACTTACATCACTCAGCGCATTTCCTGCAGCTTTTAATTGCTTCAGCAATGGGTTCTCTGTAGCAGGAAGCACGTTATAATCTGCAATAGCTTTGTTCTTTTCATAGTCTGCTCTGTATTTTACCTTTAAAAAGTAAAAAGGGTGAGGTTTTAAAAATCAGTAATAAAAGCCAAATGCTCACAAACCTGTACTATGTTGAAGTTTTCAGGAAAATTTCCCCTGGTTTTTGACATATGATTCATGATGGCAAAGGACCATGAAAGGTACTCAGATCACAGGAGGGCATGGATGATAAGATGTGAGGCAGGGTCACAACATAAGTGAAAGCTATTCAGTAGATGTCCCCACCTCTAAGCACCTCTCCAGACATTGTAATTTTTCAAATATCAGCTGACATCTCAGAATAGTCATATTTTTACAAGTAATGACATAAGATTGTCTTTGCTGATGCATATACTATTGCAAAAAATGCAGAAGCCAAATTTTGTACTTTGAATAAAGCACAATGTCACTGAAATACACTGAGCAAGGATGAATAAATATTAAAATTCTGAGCCAAATTCAGCTAGCTTAAGTTGGTCTTGGTTAACAGTATGAATTTGTTCCAGCTAAAAGTTAGGCACATAACATCATTAGAACAAATAATGAAGCAAATTCTACTTCACTGGAAGAAAATTCTATTTCATGGGTACTATTGTGGAAGACCTTAAGCATGCCTAGGAGCTTCCTGAGGGAAAGCACACAAGAATACCTGTTTTGCTTGTAAGAAAATACTTTCTGACACTGACAAAACAGTTTCAGCACAAACTGGCCTGACTTCAGCTTTACGCTCAAGCTAAACAGATGACATACCTTACTGACGTTGTTTGAAACTCGCTTATTAGCTTCGTATTCTGGAGTTTCAGTCTGCATAAAGTAGATTTGGTCTTTCATGTTTTCAAAGTCTTCTTGGTATTTTCTCTGTTAGGAACAGAGATGAGCAGATAACAATGCACTTACATTATAAATCAGACATCCATGAAGTTGCTTATTTAGGAAAAGAGAAATGCTATGAATGGAGCAGGCAAAAGTCATGAGTATTTTCTAGGTTAACATAAACAGCGGATAAAGCTGTTCACGTCAAGATTTTCTGAAGAATTCACTTACCATGCTTAGATTTTCTGCGTTCATTTTTGCAATTGCAACATCATAGCATGGAGTTTGAGTCCATTTGCCTTTGATCTTGTTTTTATAGTCCTCATGGTAAATAATCTACCACCAAAAAAAATAAAAATTAATGCCTAAGATACAGTTCAATTTTCACTTGACAGATTTGTTTTTAAAAGTCTTCTTTTTAAAGTTGCTTCACATTTTATATCTGCCTTACAATCACTTTATCAGTTATTGTTAAAAGCACCTTAAATATGATCTGGCCTATTCACTTCAATATTCAGTTATTTCACTTAGTACCTTGCCTGACCAAAAAAAAGGATAAATAGGTGAAATAAGTCCCCTCTTATAGAGGACAGTTATTAATAGAAAATCTCTCTATGAGATATCACTAATATAGTCACTTAGTTCAGTTTTCTCATTGGTCACATAACACTGGGGCATAGTATTGCCCATGGTTAAACCAGAATTCATTGTTACTGCTGCTGAAACTTGTTGTAAGCAAACTCTTTAACATACGAATTGCCTGATGTATGTGATTTCTATTAGACTAGATTCAAACAGACGGAAATCAAGCAGCAACTGTTTACAGACAGCTCCTGTTTTGACTCAGTTTTCCAAACACATTTTCAGCCACAGCTGCTTATCATAAAAAATACAATTTCTCCAGTGCCTTTTTGATTGTTACCACATTGATAAAGACCATATATGCCAAAAATAACCTTTAAAAATTCTACATTTTATTATTTTGGAGATACCTATATAGCTTACTATTTTATTCATTTCAAAGAATTACAATAATGATCTTGCTTTTCACACTTCTAGAAATTTTTTTGATGACAATTTAGCTTTTAAGCTATGGAAGAATAAGACTAAAGAAATTTTTTCTAAATGAAATTTCTTCACCTTCCAGATGGGTTCACTACAATATTTTCTTAGTGGTTTTGAAACCATAAGTGAATACTTTAACTCTCTAATCTTAAACAGCAAATCACTTTCAACATACAGCAATAAAATCATGCATGGCTTCTTCATAATAGCTGAATTCTGAACTGAGTTAAAATCCTATTTACAAGATTATGCAACTTAGTGGGGTCTTCGCACGTGAGCTCTGGTCTTTTCTTTTGCTTTCCCTGTCTCTAGGTACCTTTTTGCCTCTCTAATTCCAAAAGTGAGAAAGAAGAGCACTGCATTCTACTCACATCACTCAGCTGCCTTGTCACTTTCTTGGCTTGTTCAACATCAGGTGGATCTGGCAGAGGAGTATATTTAGATTTTCGTTCATCATGCCCTTTTTTGTAGACAATCTGAAAATATGAAAGAAGTAAACAGTAACTAAGCATCAGGACATATACTCTTGACTTCGCTAACACCACCATTAACGAAAGCACTTCTGTCCACAGCCACTGCAGCACAAGCTCTTTCAATCAGTGTATTCTGGAAGACTATTGAGAAGCCTTTTGAGAAGGGACAATGGAAAAGAATCGGTTCCCTGGAAAAGTTTTCAGGTATATTACTCTGTTTCTGATAAACACGGAATAGTGAACTTGCAAACATCTGCAAAATTCACCAAAATCTTTGAGACCCGAGATCCTCGGTTAAAGAGTTCTATGTATCCAAGCATCAGCAAATCACATAGACTCATGAATTCCTGACTTTTCTTGACAGAGACAGATTTGTAGACCCATAACAATGAACTGGGCTCACAGCCAAACCTGAGAGTTTGTCCACACTTTTGAAAGATACTCAAAAGTCTTCTTATGGATTACCTCAGAAAATCTTCAATGATTAATTATTCCATTAATTCATAATCCAACACCAAATTGCCAACAGATTTATACTCTAATATAGAATACATATTTTTCTATTGAAATAGCACTGCTATCAGAACTATCAGTGCACACCTACACATTTTTGTTTTCTGTTCCATTATGAAGTTTATATTTAGCCCAAGTCACCCACCAAGTCTACCAAGTTACGCCGTAGCAGTCACCCAAGTGTCAACCAGGCTTTAATACGTACATCACTCAGAGTCTTCTGAGCCTGAGCCACCCTCCTGAGCTCTGGACTGTCATTGTATGGATAGAATAATGTTTTGTCTCCTTCCCAGTCTTCAGTATAGAGTTTCTAAAAACCAGAAAAATGCCAGAATACTTATTATGAACTAATCTCTGACTGGGAATGCTTCTTGCCCTTCAGCTGCCTAGGCCTGGCATATTTTTTACTTACCTTGCTGAACATTGCTGTGTTTTTTATTGCATTCACAAGTTCTGGAGCATCAGGGGGAAGCAGGTACTTGTCCTTATTCTCCTCCCAGTTCTGTTTGTATAATACCTGGAAAGAAAGATCAGCACATCGGTTATTCTATCATTAGGAAAAAATATTTACTTTAGTGAATAAACTACCTGCTCTAAACATCTTTTTTTCAAAGTGAAAGTTTCAAACCAGTGATGCCTGAAGACATCAACTGGAAACATTTAATATTATATCTATACTTGCATTATCAGCTTCTCTGCTATCTCTCCCTGTGCTTCTAAATTGTTCTATAAACATTTCTTTAGTGCCCTGAGCTCAAAACTTTATTCATATCAGTAACCTCACAATCCACTAAGGTTCACACCCTTTCAGAAAATCAGAAATCAGAACTCGCTTACCTTGCTCACTTGCTGTGACACCTTCTTTGCATGTTCTATATCCATGGCCTTTTCATCAACATGGCAAATAGTTTTAGCAACTTCACCAGCCATGCGGTATTTAACCTAGGTTAATGCACAACCAAATGCATTTATTCTTAAAGCAAAAACTGACACTTTTTAAAAAAAAAAGCAGAATATTAACATTTTGACACTTACTATTGTAAAAACCCAAAACATGAATTCAGGAAAGCATTTAGAACTAGTTGTTTCTTCAAAATTAAGCTCACGGAAACAAATGGATTTTGTGAATTGACTGACAAAGAAATGCAACATTGAGAAAGTTTCAAGAGATGTGAAACCAAGTTAGAGGTAGTGCCCTTCTGTAATCACAGAGTTTGTTCTAAGAGTACTTCCACCCTGTATAATGAAATACAGACATCCCCATGCTATGCAGTATATCTCAATTTCAAAGTCCATTACTATGTAAACACTAGCTACAGTGCCAAAACCAACACAGCCACATTACCATGCCAAACCAGCAACTTGGGCACAAAATCACCCTAATGCAGTTATATCACTTCGGCTTGACAGCAGGCTCTGCAGCGTTAGCATCTGGAATGCTGCATCACATTCCTCAATATATCCTAAGTCAGGAGTGGAGTAGAATTTAATTCATACTCTTCTGAAGACTGACTGGGTTAGGTGACTACCCTCTCAGCTTTAGGAGTTCCCATTCCCAGGGACTCAGCTCCCCCCATTTACTGTACAAAGAAAGAAGCCTCTGTAGGTGGATTTCAGTTTCCCAGGCTGCAAGGTGTATTGTTGAAAGGTAAACTAGAGCTGCTGCATTTTTCAGTATCGGTTTAGGGAAGTGACTTTCAGTTGCTTTATGAAAAAACATTTACATGTTTTCAAAACAAAATTCTAGGGTTATTTACCCAGCGCACAACTTAACCTCAACAAAAATTCACCAGGCACATCATTCATGATTACTGCAGGACATTGGGTGTGGAATCTTCAAATTCTGTGATACAGACATTCCCATCATCTCCCATGCCTGTAACTTCCAAACAGAAAATTTTAAACCCCTTTAGGCACAATGGAGCAGGGTTATTATTCAGCTAGAAATGAAACATCACATCTCCCTTCCTGAAAGGCCTAAATTCCAACCCACATCACAGAACTCAAACTTGTCATATACTCTGTATTCCTTGCTCTTGAAATCTGATAAAGTTTCTGCTAAACATTCAGACTGCCTTATTGCAATGTCAACAAAAATGTATCGCTTCTTATCTAACATTTAAAATTGTGACTTAATTTGCTTCTTTAATACTCACTAACATTTTTTCTTACACAATTGTTACCTACCTCACTGAGCTGGTCTTGCACTTTCTTTATTCTCCGAATTTCTGGAGTATCAACTGTGGAAGCATATGGCTTTCCTCTTTCTTTTCTGAATTTTTCTTTATACTTGTTCTGAAAGAAAATATTGACAAATGTAACTAAGACATATCCTGAAGCCCTGGAAGAAATGTGTGCAGCAATTACTGACTTATTTACCTGGTTAGTATAGGAATTTGGGGCAGATTATTTAATAATACCAATTAGCATTACACAATCACATTTGCAGAGTTATGCTTATTTTAGCCAACTGACTTTCTTTCATCTTACATCCACAACAGCAAAATATCAATTTCTAAATTTAGAAATGGTTTAGATCACCTCTGATTATATTCTCCTCGGGAGCTTAGTATTGATAAATTTACAGTTATTTGGTTCAGTGACCAAAGATACAGAAAATATGTGGGTGAAGGTAGAAGTCCTAGATCTATGATCTCACATAATCCTTTAACAGCAAACGATGGTAGGTAACATACATTAAAATTTAGGAAAAGGGATCTGACACCATCTACATCAGCCCACAGTAGTCGTTTTCCACTCTTCACAACATTGTAAAGACATCATACAGTATTAGTCAACTGGACTTTGGTATCCTGTACCAGAAATTTAGGCTTGTTATCATTCCTATATACTGTGCACAAGGATTTTTCTTGGATATAGGTAGAGGGATAGAGAAATATAGTATCAAATAGTACATATATAATCATATATTTATAGTATAGTATATAATAGTATATTTCTCTATATATTGAGAATATACATTGAGTAGTATATTCAATGAGGTTTGCTGTTCAATAGACACTAGTCATTGTTATCATCATTCACTCAAATATCCAAGTCAGAGAGTGCAGGAGTCCTATTAACTGACATCTCTGCCAATCTTTAGCCATTTCTTGTGCTTAATGATTACCTAATGCACTTAAGCAGGAAACAGGCAAGATGGGCTAACTCAGAGAAGGAAATTTCCCACTTCAGGCAAGTAACATTTATACACATGATGAAACAAAGTACAGGAGACAAAATAGTATCATGAAGGTTTGCAATAATCCCCATTAAATATTTTTAAAGTTGGTGTTCCTCAAAAATAAAAGACATGGGACAACTTACTTCACTGAACAGGTCCTTCATTTTATTACTGTGTTGCAGGTAAGGTGTCAAAAACTTAGATGGGTCCACTTTTGTCCGTATTGTCTTCTTTCTGACTGGAGGTGCTGCATCTTCAACAGATTTTTCATGTTCAACAGATTTGTCATGTTCAACAGATTTTTCACGTTCAACAGTATAGGTAGTAGTTTTAGGACCTGTGAAGTCTGTACTAACAGTCTCAGTGATCTCAGTGACCACCTGGGAATAAAGAAAAACACAATTACTTGCTTTACAGCTATAAAAGTTTAATAAGAAAAGCATTTTTCATCTCCCCTAGCTAGTAAAAGGATGCTCAGTTCTCAGGATGCTCCAGGAACCACCTGCAAGACAGAAAATCAGAGACACTTTTCCTGTTGGGCAAAGTATGCTGACTACACATCACCCAACCTAAAAAAAAACACAAGGAATTAACTGACTGACTGGTCTCTGTATCAAATTCATGTAATTCTCCAGAGGCACCGGAAGAGTGGGGCTCCTGCTGCCTTTGTTCTATACACATAACAAAACGTGAAGCTATGTGTTATAAAAAGCTGTAATATATTTCTAAGTATCTGTCATAGTTTACACACTGCCAGTAACTCAGTTCCATGCAGCCGCTCGCTCACTCCCCAGCTTCTTCCCTCCCCAGGTAGGACGGGGAGGATGACTGGAAGAATGTAAAACCCACAGGTTGAGATGAGAACAGTTTAATACCTAAAATCAAGTACAATATAATACTAATACTAATGATGGGAATAACAGAAAGGGAGATAAAACAAAAGAAAAAAAAAAACACTGCAAAGAAAAAACAAAACCAACAGCAACAACAACAAAACAACAGAGAAAACCAACAAAAACTCCCACTAAACACCAGTGATGCACAACACAATCGCTCACCACCCACTGACCGATACCCAGCCTGACCCGAGCAGCAATCAGTCCCTTCCAGGTAACTCCCCCCAGTTTCTATACTGGGCATTACATGCTGTGGTATGCAATACGCCTTTGGCTAGTTTGGGCCAGGTGTCCTGTCTCTGCTTCCTCCCAGCTTCTTGTGCCCCTCCTCACTGGCAGAACATGAGAGACTGGAAAGTCTTTGAACAGGGTAAATGCTACTTAGCAACAACTGAAGCATTGGTGTGTTATCAGCATTGTTCTCAGACTAAAGCCAAAACACAGCACTGTACCAGCTACCAGGAAGAAAATTAACTCTGCCCTTGATAATTCTGTTCTTTTTTAACATTAAAGATTGGATTTTGTCAATATGTTACCCAAATAACCTAGCTGCCTGTGTTTCCTATTATTAACACAATCTGTTGCTTCATTTTGTTAGCTCTTCTGCAAACTGGGCAGAAGCAAATGGAAGACACAGGGTGGGACAGAAATCAGGACAGTCCTTTTCTGATGGACATAGCCACAGCTCCCGCTAACGGAAACCAATGAGTGGCAGATAGGATACTCAACGAGCTAGGAGTCCTCCAGATCATCCCACAACAGTCTTGAAAGGGAAATAAAGTTTTAAGAAGCAACTGTTCACTGATATTTGTGTATTTAATATGAAAAATTAGTCCATGGAATGCAAAATTTAGCATTACTTTGTAATTTCATGCATATATAAACCACATCCAACATTACAGGAACCTTTACCTCATATGGCTCACCCTCTTCAATAGTTGTCTCTTCAATGTAATACTATTAAAAAGAGGGGGAAAAAAAAATCATTGTTAGGTCAGATGATCAGAATAGCAAATTGTAGCTTCTGTTAAGCTGTTTTAAAAACACACTTCTGGGGAAACAGGACTGTAGTTCATAGGTACCTATGTGGTCACATTTGCATCGCTGGTAATTCTGAACATCTGTTTGTTGTTTTTTTTTTCATTAATGATTGGATTTTTTCCATACATTCCTTCCAAGTAATTAATAAAGGATCACTATTTTAACTACAAGAGGGAAGACAATGATGACTGCATTAAAAGAAACAATTAGCATGCAAAACCCCAGGAGTTTCCAAGTCCTTTGTAATACACTGAGAGGACTGTGGTAGGTTTATCTCTCTAATGCTGTCCTCAGAGTTTTTCCTGCCTACAGATCCTTGAAGAACACCAGTAATTAGTGGCTGCTGGACTTTGTACTACTAGCTAGACTTTGTAGTACTGATCACAATTCTGAGCTCAGCAGCTCAGCCAATTTTCCACCCAATTTATTGATCACTTGCCCATTCCACATCTCAGAAATTTGGTGATAAGAAGACTACAGGAGACTGTTTCAGGAAACCTCCTAAAGTAGTCAAATTGTGCAACATCCACTGGTCTCCCCTTCTCCGTAACAGCAGTGAACTCATTATAAAAAGCAATGAGTTTGGTCACCCATGATGTGCCTTTGATAAATCAATGTTCACTGCTCCCCATGACCTTCATGTCTTTCATGTGTTTAGAAATAGCTTCTAAAAGTATTTGCTCCATAGCCTTCCCAAGGTCTGATGTGAGGTTGACCAGCCTGTAATCCCCTGGATCTTCTTTCTTGACTTTCTTGAAGATGGGTATGACATCTTTTTCCAGTCAGCAGAGACATTCTTGCATGACTAAGAGCTTTCAAAGATGATAGCAGCCTTGCAATGTCACCAGCCCATTCCTTCAGCACCCATGGATTCATGTCCTCTGGTCCCATTGAGCTGTGTACATCCCCATGTTGTCAGCCCTAACTGTCTTCCTCTGCTGTGGCTACTACTTCATTCCCATATCTCTGCTAGGAAGGTCAAAGACGTGGAAGACCATAGGACAAGCCTTATCAAACCTGAGGCAAAACAGGCTTCAAGTACCTCAGCATTTTGTCTGTTCCTTGTAATTCTGTTTATCTTGCTCACTCTCTGAATCTTCAACTGCACAGTCTCATGGTCGCTGTGGCCTTGGCTGCCCTTGACCTTTGCATCTTCCACCAGTTCTTCCCTGTTTGTGAACAGCATGTCCAGCAGAGCATCTCTCCTAGTTCATTAATCAACTGCACTAAGGAATTCATCTTCACAGTACTTTCCCAGAATCCTCTAGGTTGCTCATGCCCAGCCACAGGCCCTTCCAGGGGAACCTGCAGTGGTTAAAGCCACCCTTAAACACAAGAGCTGTGCCTATGAGCCTTTCTCCAGCTGCCTAAAGAAGTTCCCAGGGTGCTACATCTACTCTGAAGTGGCAGATCTTCACGTGGAGCACGAACCTTCCTCCTGTTGCCACAAAACATGAGCTTCCTGCTTTGTCCATTCTGATGGCCACCATCCATCACCCATTTAACCACCGTCTCCAACTGGCACTCCGTCCTTGCCACGTGTGGCTCTGCCTCTTGCTTTTCATGAAAGTGCTACCAACAAACTCTTCCTCACTTCCATTTCGGTGCAAGCACGCTCACCCCTTCCTCCTGGGACCGGCAGTGCAGCTGACCCGACCAGAACACATCTTCCCCGGAGCGGCAACAAGGGCTGTGTCTTGTTCCTCTGTGGGGTTCGCTCCCCGCTGGCAGCTTGCCGTGCCCCGCAGCGACCGGGAGCCGAAGGAGCCAGAGTCAGCTCGGAGAGCAGCAGCGGCGCAATCACGGCACTCGCTGCCGCCCCGCTCGCCGCAAGCCGCGGCCACACAGCACATGGCGGCCTCACGATGGCGTCGTCCCGCCGCTGAGGGGAGCCGCGGCGCCCCTCGCTGCCTAATGAACAGGAATCCACTTGCGGCGGCCGCTCTCGTAAGCAGCAGCTGGTTTAGTCGGAAGGTGCTTGTCTTGCCGCTGGCTTCCAGAAAGGAGAAAGCGTAAAATGGAGATTTTATCTTTGACGATCTACTCAACAGTGGTTTGCTCAGGGTCACATACCAAAACTGGGGGAACAAAACCCCCTTTGAATTAAGCCCTAAAACAAAAAATCACATTAACTGTACCTCGACGTTAGGATCACGTAAGTAGTCGATACTTTTCAAGCTTGGTTTCAACCTTTCAAGGGTTGTTTTGAGGCAATTACTGTTCGCTGGCCCTACACCGTGTTTGACCCACTTTTCACAAAGCCTCGAGTAACTCAGCCGCAAAGGTTTGTGTCATTCACTGTGGGGCGTTGCACACCACATATACCTACAGTGTTCAGTGCAGCCTAATAACTCCAGAGAGATGGAAAGTAGTGTCTTTAAAGTCTCAACGTTTTCTCAGCCACTAATTATTCAGCAACAATTTTCTACTCTTTTGGAAGATTAATTTCTGATAGTACACCTACTGGTTTAAAATAGGCGGTTCATACAGAAGTGTAATTCTAGCTAAGAAAACTTTGGGAAGGCTGACGCTGCCTTAAAATTGTACCAGATGCTATTGTTCTGTTTTCCATAACTTTTCGCTATGACTATCTCAAGGGAAGCTACTAAAGCAGTACTATCTCAGTGTGCCCTAGGGATGTGGTTACAGGAAGGTGGTGATTAAAAAGTAAAACCAAAGAATGAAACAGAGCTGTGTAGACAAAAAGCCCAACATACCATAATTCCAGCAGCAACAAATAAACACGGGAAGCATAAAGGCAATTGCAAGTAACATGGTAATAGGAAACTTAATGAAGGACTGGTATCTTTGTAGCTAGGTCTTTAAAATGGACTTTATGAAGAGTAATGCTTATTTTCCAAAACACATTAAACTAATTTAACTGGTAAACCATTTGACTTGACTGCATTCAGTACGTGAAATGTACAAAATCTGCAGTCAGGACTCAACGCTGTCACATGGCCTGAAATTAACAGTCCATTATATACATGAAACTGTTAGTTTAAATGCCCTATTGGCAAATCAGTCCCTGATGCAACTCCACAGACATCTACAGGTTTAAATCTAGCTCCATCTCTGTGGCTTCCAAGGTTATATTGGTTAATGGTGGCATAAAACTGCTGCATTTCTTCATTTCAGTGGGCGCAGAGGTGAGGCTAGAAAGTGGCTTCCAAAGTCATCCTCTATAGCATGGATTGGTTGACAGAGGGCAAGCTAGAAGGGAAAAGAGATGGCCCACTGCATCTATAATTACATAGAAGAGTAATTACAAAAGCTTGCAATGTAGGTGTGGGTTGGTCACAATCCTTATTTAAACAGAACAGCTATGACAGGAACCAGGGAGACTTTGCTCCACTGAGAGCAACTTTGTTGTTGCTGTTGTTGTTTACTTATTAAATCATTTAATAGATATCTAATCATACCCTATTCTTCAGAGAGCAAACAGCAAGCAACCATCTATGCTCAGAGCAGTGTCTCATTAAAGTGATTAATATATTCATTCACAAGGCAGAAAACAAATATTTCTACTCTCAGATTTTCTTCTTACCTCCACAACTTCCTCATATTCTTCTTCCTCCATTTTGAGGGTATTCTTCTGTCTCTCCCCCACTCACTAGTCATGCAGCAAATGAAAGTATGAAAACAGCATTAGCCCAAGACTGAAAATATGATGAACTAGCAAAGTTCATAAAATGCCTGAGGTCATGGTTAGGAACTAGTCAGATTATTACAATGTTGTTGGCTACTTAGTGAAAGAACTTGAACAACAGAGATAAAGTTGAGATCTGGCATTACTTTGACTGTTGTGGGAAAGCATTGGATTAAATTGCAAATATACTAATATGTTACAATTTTTGGACAAATACTTTATTCTAATAGTTGTAACACCAATATTGGAATTCAGTTAAACCATAAAAGAAATTAAAAAACAGAGGAAGAGAATTCTTGAAGTCTGGTTTGGGTTTATTACAGTAAGATTATTTGAAGAATTTTCCTGTGACTATTTTATACTATTTCATGACATTATTCAAGCTCCTGTTTGAATGGGAGCTTTATCTATATATTCTACTATATTAATTCATAAGTAAAAGCATAATATGGAAAAAGTTTGTAAATATTTTAGGGGACCATAGGTTAATGAGACATTTTTTGTCTTCCCAGCATTATCCTACATAGATGGTCTGGGTTATTCTTTTGTTTAGCTCTTGTGACTTTTTTCTCTCTGTTTCTTCAGACCTGGAAAATGTGGAAATCCATACAGTTGGCTAAACTACAAAGTACAGATGACTGTCAAAACCTTTAAACAAATTAATTAACACAGCGATTTTGCTGTGAGTCAAAGCTACAATTTTCCACCAGAGAGTACAGATCTGTTTCTAATGCTGGTAGGGGATGAGGCTTTGGAACAGCTGTTCCTGAGTCCAAAGATATTTGCCGTGTAAGCTAATACTACCAAATGACAGGGTGGTTTTGTTTAGCTGGCTAAACTGCAATTCCTTCTGGGGCAAGTGAAGTCTAGTAATCAGGTTAAATATAGGAACCTAAAATACTGTCCCTTTTTAGTTTCAATGTGTTGAGAAAAATTACCAACAAAAAAAAAAAAATAGTTAAACCAGATTCTTAACTATTAAAATACATGAAGAATAACTCAGAAAGTGGTATGTTGTATGAACAAGTAGGCCAAAGTTTATGAATAAACCCAAGAAGCAGAATTGCATATAAGGATACAATCTATACAGTCACTACTGTAACCTCCAGTTATACTTCCAAAACACAGTTTTGGGTCCTTTCCTCTTACTGCAATTTGCTACTAGACATCCAGACAGAAAATCTGACTTCTATGGGCATGGCACGACGACTATACCCAAAAAACTACAGAACTGGTAAACAGCTCAAGATCCTGTTCTAAGGAAAACAAGTGAAGTGTGATTAAAATGTTCTTACCAGCAACATCTAGTAAATATCCTTAGGAGCAAAGCCTCTCCAGTCCTCCCTCCTGAGCAGCACTGGGCAAGAGCAAGCCTGATAGAGCATCAGCTCCTAATTACGTATGTGAATAGCACAGCCAATCTGGCTCCAGTCTGCTCAAGTTTCAGCCCTAAATATACTTGGTGACCCCAGAGGAGGCCACCTGTTCTCAGCAACATGAAGGAAAAAGGAGCTGGGCACTTCTGTGCTCCCGAGGAAACCCAAAACACACCAGAGCTTGACTGCACTTCCCCACATCTCCTCTGAAATGGATCCCTAGGCAAATCCAAGGGAGCACTGTAATGGAAAACCATGCACATTTTCTTCTTTCAGCATTGATAATAATAATTAATTTGAATTAACAGAGATAATTTCATTCATATATTGCACCTGAATCAAAAATACCTGAATTCAAGAATCTCTGAACTTCAGAGAGAGAGGAGTCTAGACTTCAAATGAAATTTTTAGTATCAGTCTGTCCTTAATTTCATCCCTTAAGTATACCTGAAGTGCTTTATCAACTTAACTAGAAGTGAAGTTGAAATCGTGTGTCAATAGTGTTATCGCTTCTTATGAAATGTTACATCGCTGAACACATGGACGCAGGAACATGTGAAAACTGACTACTTGCAAAGAAAAAACTTTCAAGGAACGCCATTAACATTCAATATGCCTGGTGAAGAAAGACTAAGAATACATGATAAACAGAGTAAGTAACAAGGGAGGAACTCCAATGCACAAAGTATTTCAGAAGGTCAAGAATTATATCATGGATGGAGTAGAATCACAGTAATGATAACAGAAGTGACCTCTTAGGCCATCTAGTTGTCTCACATTATAGGATTGGCTTTAGTTCTTCAAGAAGGTCCATTTAAAAGCCAGTATCAACAATAATCTCTTTTCATGTACTATGTCACATAATTCAGTAAATGACTGTGAGGAGACCTTGAGAGACATCTTCTTGTTCCCAAACACTTTCTACAAGTTAATATTTATATCCAGATGAAATATCATATCTCATTCACTACTGCCAAGAATTTTATACTTTGCACAGACACAGAGCTGTAGATCCTTCCCTTTTTCTTTTCAGGCAATCTATATGCTTGCAATTACTTAACATTTTGCTTCACTAGGCAATCGTTCCCTTTTAAACTTATTTCTGTTTATTTAAAAGTCCTTCAGTTTCGTAGCACCTTCTTCTGAAGATGTTCAGAAGTGAATATAGCATATTAATGGAGTCTTACAAGAGCAATGCCAGCTTAACCTTCTGCTCTGTGATCCAGATCTCATGTGTGTGCATTCCAGTAATAACAAAGTCATTTTTTCTCCAAGTACTGCTTTCAATTGATTAGATGCATAATGTGACATCTACATAAGTGATGACAAACCTTTATGTAGTGAATGGCCACATTTTTTTTATTAAAAATGCAATTCATTATTATAATTTCCAGCTCAAATATCAGTTAATGCCAAAGTTAGTGCCATGGCCAGTGACTCACTATCCCCCTTGATTCTGGGTTCATGGCCTCTTTTTCAGACTCAACAGTTGTACTTTACATTGCTCTTCCTATAAGTGGCATTCCCCCATGGTTAGTGCTACAGTATTGAATGTTGTTATGCCTCATTCCAACTACCTGATTTAAATTACTCTATCAACAGAAGCTTGTATTCCTCTCTCCTGATGGTTATTCTGGCAAAACCAGCAAGCATTTTCAAACAGGATGCAATTTTCTCTACAAGTTTTTCTTGCAAGTTTCTGAAAATAATCGCTCCCTTACTGATACACTCCGCAACTTCTAGGTTACTATAGCATCCCCTTTAGACTCTTTTATAGTGCCATTTGGTACATCTTATTTAGAAAGATACTAAAGAAGGCCAAAATTACATGCAAAATGCAAATACCATTTTTTCTGCTATTGAAATGCAGATGTCTTTGGTGTGAAACATGGCAGATCTTTAGCAGCAGCCAGGGCTGCAGTTCAGGGCTGGAAATGAAGCATGGAATAAACCATCAAAATTACAGAAGGGGTTTAAGAACCAAAGGTATTATTGCCTAAATGAAAGGTTGGACAAACATAAGATTTATGCCCTGACATCAGAACATGAAGAAGGTAGGAGAGTGCTCTTAGGTCACCTACAGCTGCTAGCAAATCTTTCAGTTCTTACATATGCTCTTTCAGCTCCAAATCTCTGAGAGCAACTCTCACAAAACTACCACTGCTAGTTTCAGTTTTGTTTAAAACTGAAAAAGAAACCCCCCAAAACCAAAACAATCCACTACATATACTGTGATTTCTACTCAAGTCCACAATTGATTTTTATTGGTGAAACTTTGGTGTTCACCTCCTTAAGTGCTTTTGTATACATGCAACACATACCAATAAATGGACCCTTACCACAGCTGTCTACATATGTTACTTGTATATTTATATATAATACCTAAACACATGCACACCAGTCTTTACATATGTATAGACATACACTGGTCTTCACTGTGGAAATAAACTATTATGCTCATTGTCTCATTTCATATCATTCACTTTATCTGGACAATTAAGATGTCAGTGTTACATATTCATAAAAAAATCAGCAAGTATTGCATGCTGAAGTAGAATATGCATGAGGAATGGAGTACTAGTGGTTAATATTCCCTTCATATCTTTTAAAATTGCTTTATTATGAAAATTCGTGTCTGTGACTTGCATTTCAAGTCACTCTGATGGAATACTCTAGGAATACCAATTCGATTTTCTGGGAGACAAATGTTTTAAAGGCATTAGGAAAATTCTGCTGTAGGCGACAGCCTGGTTCTGGTACAGGTTAGCACACCAGACCAGACTGTTTTATCCGCAATACATAAATATGCATGCACTCACTGGTTTTGAACTAAAAAGACAGAATGCTGCGAGGTGACTAAGGTAGAGGAAGATGTTGTTTTGCATCCAAATGGCCCAAAATTTTAAAGGAGAAAATATTTTTCTGTACTTAACTTTTTAAAATATTAAATATGCTCAGTCCTACTCTACCAAAGAGTAACCACTTGGGCCAGGGGGAAAGGAAGGAAATAACGCATGACCTTCTCTAGATTTGTTTAGAAGGTATATAATACTAGAACTACAAAATAACAGCCTACAAATACTCATTCTCCCAACCCACACAGCATTCACATACAAAAACTCATGTGGTTTTGTTTTGGTTGTTTTTCTAGAACTGCCTTTGGCTTGTTTAGGGAAGGAGTCTTTCAGCTATGAAAAATACATAAACTAATCCTTGAGCCTGATCAGTAGAGGAGCAAGGACCATTGGACAGCCACTCTGTAACCCAGTTGTCCCAAAAGACAGAAATTCTAGCTTTCCCCACCCTCCCTGCTAGCTAGTGACATTTGTGTATTGGCTTGGTCACTATTTCCCTTACATTTCTTTTATAGTGCATCCCTCTCTAGATCCCAAGGTAGAATTTAGAAGAATTTTAATAAGCCAAGGCCACATCCCACATCATGAAACCCAGCTAGTACATATCACTGAACTGCAAGCCTCCAATTACCTCTTGAAGACAACTTCAAGATTCAAGAGACTTTTATCCATCCTTGCCTCTGTTTTACTGAAAATTACACAGGCTTCTCTGTGTCTTGCCCTTTGGGTGAATAAGCTTCCTGACACCATGGGTACTATATTTAACCTCCTGAGGTAATCATAGATCACCCGCACTTAACAAGCATTGTATAATTGAAAAAAGGCATTTTCATACATATTTGTGTCATTGTGTCATTTTTTAGCTCCCATTAGTAAGTTACATCTCATTGTTTTTGCCATTTCCTTTCTGCCTACAAGATTTTGCACAGGAAAAGAAAATAAGAAATTAGAAAACAATCTTGTATTTTTTTGAGCATTAATGAGGCTCTCACTGAAGTTAATTGTGTGTCCAAAACTTCCCTTTAGAGTGCAGTCTCCATCAGAAATCTAAAAATGCACTGTAGACTATAAGGTGTGAAATGTACAATGTATATATACAACCTGCAAGACAGAAAAAAGCGGTAACAACCAAGAAGCCTTAAACATGAAAGCTGTTTAGTCTGGGAGGAAAGTTTTAACTGAAGAGCACAACACAAGCTTCAGAGCCCTAAAAATAAAGTATTTCTTGTTAGATAAGCTCTTACCAGCCTCTGTCAGGAGGCGCACAAGCTATATTTGTATTTGCACTCCAGGGATCCAAATGACGAGAAACAGGTGTAGAAAATGTGAGTCATAAAAACTCCACTAATAATGAAAAAGGGAGTGAAAAGGGGAGTTAGGTAAGGGTTTTCCCTCACTGTGCTGTTCTTGCAAGGGCTTGTTGTTATCCAGTATTTATTGTGTCTTCCTAAGCAGGTAGAGATGAACCATCACCTATTACAAACTGTGGTAATCACATCAAGGCACAAGTATGTGTGCTACCAATGCCAGCACAGTTTAATGCCTGCATGAACACTGTAGCAGACCATTACCTTGTATTTAAAAAAAAACCAACATTTATCATATTCAGACCCTGTACAGGCTTGACTATACCTGGCTTATGGATCCCAAGCGGACTTGATGATGAAGTCAGGTGCAAAGGTACCAATCAGTAGCAGGACTGAAATAGCTAAGGGGGCATTCTCCCAATTTAGGGAGTCTCAGTGGGTTTGCAAGTGTTAAAAGTATCTGGGGTAAGGAGCTGAGTACTGAATCTGTGTGGCATTTAAGTTGGCAACGTTGATTGAATCATAGAATGCTAGAATGGTTTGGGTTGGAAGGGACCTTAAAGATCCTCCAGTTCCAACACCCCTTCCATAGGCAGGGACAACTTCAACTAGATCAGGTTGCTCAAAGCCCCATCCAGCCTAGCCTTGAGCACTGCCAGGGATGCAGCAGCCACAGCATCTCTGAGCAACCTGTGCCAGGGCCTCACCACCCTCACAGGGAAGATTTTGCACATAGGTGAGAATTTGAGCTAAGAAATATCTGCACCTGCCATACATCTCTGCAAATTCTGCAACTGTCATGCAGCCTAGTAACTAAGACTTGGTTTTGAGTGTGCAAGCAAAGGAAACTGCATGCTTTCCTAGGCCTAAAGGTCTTGATTTCTCAGTATTTGCCTTATTTTTCTTGCTGCTAATAATCATGTGGTAAGAATGGCATATCATCTTAGAAGTACACAAAAGCCATATCACAAGAACTTCAGCTCTATTCAAGGAAGAGCTTACAGAAGTTGAACTTGTGCATTTTTAATGGTCCAACTAAGCTTTCTCTTCATAAACTGCAGGTGTAAAATTGACAGATGATGATATGAAATGTGGAGTATGTAACAATGCATTTCTATGCTTTAAAAAATTCATGTGCAGTCTATGCTGCAGACACATGCAAACATCTCTCTTGTGTTCTTGTTTTGAAACTAAGAAGATTTATTAGCACATGAAGCCATGAGGTGTGTGAAGCATGAGTGGAAGCCTGACCAAAATCTGATCAAGGCCTCCAAGATGAGTATGATTTAGATGTGTTGTTGACAGAGGTGCCTATGAGAACAGAGGCTGTTCTAGAAGGACTTCATCTGGGGCAGAGTGAGCATCCACAGCAAGAGTCAGCCAGGCTGACCTATTGGAACAGCTTACCTACAGGATGGCTCAACTGTGAGGAGCCGCTGCACAGGACCTCTGCAGTGGGGGTGGGAAAATTTTGTGCTGAAGCATAGAAGCATTGTGGCAAATGGGGAAATTTTTTTAAACAAAAAACATGAAGGGTTTGGTTTGACAGATGCAACTGACTGCCTCAGAATTATATATACATATGTGTGTATTTCCCCAGGACAGATTTCTACAGTATGACAGTACATTGAGCCAAGCTTTTTTCTTCTGCATGAAGACAGGCTAGGAGCACATGCATTGTCACTGATTGCGTCTTGGCTTAGGAATGAAAATGTCCATCTGACAGGGAATTTAACTATTTAAATTGTGGCTAATCCTCAGAAATGTCAAGTTACATTGAGTAACGCCCACAGTCCATGCATGGTAGACAGTGAACTGTTAGTTGCTGTGCAGAGGCTATAAAGGCATCTACAGCTCCAATGATCCACTGAGCCTGAGCCACTGTGTCCATGTCACAACGACCCAAAGCTGCATTTAAGAACCCGAGTATGACCGTATCACAGACTCACTGTTTTCTGAGGATTCCTGAACACAGGAGGCAAGTCAGTATCTAATGATGAATGGTCCCCTAGTTCATTAAGAGCTGAATAATCAACTCACTGCAAATCAAAAAAAAAAAAAAATTAAAAAAGATGCAAACTGCAAACTGAAAAAAACACCTTCCCTTGATCCTGTTCTCTGGAATCGAAAGTGCTGGAATGAATGCTTATGTCTTTGTAAAAGTAATAAGGTCATTTTTTTACACCACTGAGACAAATATTTGCAAACATTATCTTTTTGAATGGAAGTACCATACAAATGTGAGGGGTTTTTTAGGAAAGGACACATGTTCTAACAAGATGAACTTCACCTTTTACTGCCGCTTATCCTCTTTCTTAAAGTATTGATAGAAAACATTAGATCATAACAAATAATATACTTAGAGGCAATGCAATCAAAACTCCATGAGCAAGTCATCTACAGTGTCTTGTTTTCATGTTTATTTTTTGATACTGACAGATTAATGCAGGGTGAGTAGCAGCACAAGCCCATAACTGTATGGTACGTAAACCAACCACTTAGTACACCGCCACGAGTCAAAAAGACTTTGCTGGAAGAGGAGGAGAGAAAGGAATATTGGTGTGAAATTCATTTTGTGCTTCCTGATGTTTTTGGACAGAGAAGAAACTGTCATCTCACTGACCAAATTGTTTAGTTAGGAGATCTGTCTACATGACAAGGTTCTGTTTACTATCCCTCCTCACTCTCCTTGTGAGATTGCAATCGCTGCTTTCTCTGACATGTCCAAGCTGCAAAACAAAATCCAAATAAATGTTAACCCAGTGCTTGATGTTCTTTGGATATAAGACTGAAGTTTTTAGCATAGAACAGCATTAGAAAAAAAACCCACCAAGGTGCTTCTCTTCCCTCATCATCTTACATTTAGGTAACACACATTCAAGCAGCATTCAAAATCACCAACCCATATGTCTTCAGATAGCTTATTATTTGAGCTCACAAGGAAACATATATACACTGATATTGTATTTGCTTGATGCAAATATATCTCCTCAAAATCATATATCAGCTTTTGTTCTCACACAGAACATTTACTTTCTTTGCCTGATCATGGAAATCTCCCATGGGGATATTTAAAACATTGAATCAAAAGAGGATTCAAAGCAAAAAAAAACAAAAACAAACCACAAAACCAAACTGAAAAGAACATGAAGATGCCACCAAATATTTCTTAATTTTTTTCATTATGAGATATCATGAAGCAAAGAGAAATTAGATGAACAAATGCATCTCAACTGAACTCTCCAACTAGTTGTAGAAACTTCAAAATTAGTATATTAAAAAAATAAATACAACACTGAAGAGACAAACATCACAGCGTAAAAGATACCGTACATTGCCACAAGATGTTTATATGTAATTAAAAGTCAGCAACAACCTTGGTTTGGGTTTTGTTTTTCCCAGCTGACTCTGGTCATTGGCATGAAGGGTAGATCTCTTGACATAACAGTATCTGTCACAGCCTCCACTGTTCTTTACTTAGGTCCTTTAGGAGTCTTAAAAGAAAACATTTATCAACAAGATGATGTCAAACAGCCTAATTTATCTCTCCTACTAATGTTCCCAAGACAGCAACAAGGCTTTTCAAATAGGTACTGAGCAGAAAGAAGATACACGAAAGGAATAGTTCCTCAGGAATGTAAAACCAACTCAGATTTTATTCATCAGATTTCTGAATATTAATTTAAGTTAGTATAACCTAAGAAAGGAAGGAAAGGTTCTTTTCAAATATTTTCTTCTTTCTTTTATTTGTAAGATAAACTTCCATATTTTTAGAACAGATGTACAAATATCAGCTGTAAATGCCAGCAAAAAGCCATGACTGGTAGCCAGAATTTCAGTTCTCATCCTATCTCTAACACTTGACCCTTTGGGCAGGCCTCTGCCTTAGTACTATGTAATAAAGATAACACAGATCTGTTCTCTTTTGACAAACTTTTTTATTATTATTACTACCATTGCAAATCATTAGCTTACAGCAACTACAAGAGGCGTTACAGATGTTATCTTAGAAGCAGACTGATCTATAATTTAGAACCACAGACACACAGTGAACAGTTGCAGAGGGAAAATAGTGCAGTGGCAGACAGGTATACTCTGCAGGGATAGAGATCCTCTGAAGTTACGTAGGTACGTGATCAGCAAGTAATGCCTCTCCCATTTAAAGCACCTGGGACAAGAATGGCAGCATGAGGACTACACTCCATCACATCTCTTCAGTGTCTACTGCTTGTTAGCATTGATGGATCTTTTTCATTTCAATCCCTAAGCTGGGTCATTGTTGCACTTATGCTGAAGGAAGAAATATAATTGCTTCTTGGTGGGACAAAAGAATTGTCCTGCTGCAGAAGTCAAAATGCTGCTGGCTGTTACGACATGGTCCAGTTTTGTTACAACATGCCAATTTAATTTCCCTTTGACTTTTCAAATTTACTTATCAGTTTCAGTGTACATGAATTCTTCTCCCAACTTCTCACTGAACTCAGCAGAGCCTTACAGTGAATTTAGAGGCACAGTTGTTGTGGTTTTTAATGGAACTGAGCTAAAACAATTTATTAAGAAAACATAGGTCCAGGTTCATTTATATCCCAGTCCACATTCAGATCATTTCATAAGTAAGTCTATTATTTCTTACAAAGCTTGGCAGCAGGAAAGTTTCATGTGGCTTGGAACAGCATCGCCGACTTTCCACATCGCCCCAGCAGCCACCAATAAATGGGAAGATAAACACAGCTATAACTTAAAAGCATTCTCTGTCACAAATCACTTGGGAAGAAGCAACAGGGCTGAACACATTCTTTGCCTTCTGCAAAACCCATGATCAGTCCCTTAATTTTGAAATCACCTCTGTTGCTTTTTCAGTTCAACAACAATTGCACCCATATTACTGAAAGATGTTAATGCCCTATGTGAGAACAGAGAGGATACATCCAATATTTACTACTTATGCCCCCATGCCTTTTTTCCACCTAGGACATATTTTCTTCCAAGAAGGGAAGAATATATATAAGAGAAGAATATGTATAAAAGAATAAAAGAAGGTCAAGATTTAGATCAAAGCTCAATGAGTATACTTGAGAAATACCATAATGACCAAATCTTCCCATCGATATACAATTCACATTTTTGTAGTCTTCTTGATCTGAAGAATGCTGACTAAGTAGTGGACTAAAGCACACAGGTCTAAATTCAGTGTTTTAGCAAACTAACCTGTGTCCGAGAGCCATTTTTTAAAATTTCTTTTACTCTGCTCATTTAAATGGAAGACATTTATACAAAAGGTTACTAACACCTCCAACTGGAAAATGAGGGGGGAAGATTGCAACATGCTTCACATTCCTAACTTACATTGCTGAAATGATCTCTCATATCCTGAAATACAATCTGCAGTAGTCCATAAAATATTAAGACTACTCACTGCTTGCGGCCAGTAATATTTTGCAGAAGCAGTTCCCAGTGGCAGAATGCTCCATGAAAGGTCATTAACACAACACAAAGGTCATTAACACAACAGCCACCATGAGAAATTCTTCTCTGGACTATTATTAACAGCACTAACCAGCCCTAAAGAATCTGCCGGTGCTCCTATTGCTTGGCTCTGCAGCAGCACTAGGCAGTAAGATAACTACTTCATTACTGAACTCAATAAAGTGACACTTAATTGTCATAAGGAGCGACACCATCACAAATAATATCCCTTAACTCATTTGGCATTATGCCACTCTATCCCAAGAGCAACACCCTCAATGGTGTAATCTGCAGGAAATCACAACAAACTTCTGCAAACTGAAGTCCTCCCACTGACTCTCCCCCAGTGACATAAATGGCGATCTTACCCGAGTAACTCGCACTAAGGATAGGAGGAAAAGAAACCACCAGGAAAGAAAAAAATATAAAACTGAAATTCAGCCCCCTGGAAATTATTTATTTTCTTCACCCTTACATTACACAGCATTTTCAGCTCTAGGTGTCATGCCATCAGGATCAAAACAAGCCCTTAACTCTAGTTTTATGTACAGGTAAGCCATGGTCCTGCCACTCAGCCCCATGACAAAAGGGTTGTAGCTGCCCCTCAGGTCTCCCAGTCCCGCCCCAAGCACATGAAGTACAGTCTTACTTAGCCTCTTGCATACATCTTTCCACATTGTCTCACTTATCTGTCAAAAATGACTTAAGCTTCTTGATGCATTTTGTTCTTGACAATAAGGGAGCAATGGGGAGGAAAGCTTTATTTGTTAAATAGCTTTCATTTCAATGAGCAGACTTCCAGCTCATTTCTTTGAAAATGATTCCATGGGAGACTAAACTACTGGTGACTTCATGGGTCTTTTTATAAAGTAACATAATGATGGTGGATGGACAGAAACAGCTGCAGAATTACCCTGGCTGTGGCAAAGATGCCCTGAGCACGGCAGCCTTCAGCAAGTAAACCACCCCATGGCTGTCAGGCTGCTGCCTTGTAACCAGTGGCATAGAGAAGCTGAGTGTGTGCAGGACGTGTTAGCATCATCGCTGTGGGGAACACACTGGCTTTCAGGAAAGGAGACAACTTACTTTGAATAACTTACCTTGAATTTGGGAATGTGTTGTGACACATCATATCATAAAATCACAAATAGTTTTGGTTGGAAAGGACCTTAAATACAACACAATTCCAGCCCTTCTGGCAAGGGGAGGGACACCTTCCACTAGACCAGGTTGCTTAAAGCCCCGTCCAGCCTGGCCTTGAACACTGCCAGGGATGGGGCAGCCACCCATGAAACAATGCCTGACCACCCTCACAGTGAAGAACTTCTTCGCAATGTCTAATGCAAGTCTCCCCTCTGTCAGTTTAAAGCCATTCCCTCTTCACCTGTCCCTACCTGCCCTTGTTGAAAGTCCCTCTCCATCTTTCCTGTCGGCCCCTTTCATGCACTGGAAGCTGCTCTCAGGTCTCCCTGGAGCCTTCCCTTCTCCAGGCTGAACAAGCCCAGCCCTCTCAGCCTGTCTCCACAGGAGAGGTGCTCCAGCCTCAAAGCATCTGGACGGACCTGTTAAAATGAGTCCAGAGGAGGCCTCAACCTTGCTACACTTGAGCACATTCTGAGCATATGCTCAATGGTGTTACGGAAGGATGGGATGGTTTAATGTGGTTGTTCACAATCTAAAAGTTAAGCATAATGATGTAACAACCACGAGCTTACATCAAGTTCAAATGCTTTCATTATGGTACATCATCTTTTGTTTTAGGTGGCCTATGGTCCTCTTTCATCAGATCGCAAAGGACATAATGAAAGCCTAAATACCAAGTCACTGGAAGTCAAACAACCCTGGGACAACAACTGTCATTCAGTCAGCAAGGCACAGGCAGCTCTGCAGCTCTCTCCTGTCTGTTCCAAGTCCTGCGGCCAGTCTTGGGCTGGATTCAGCCCACAGCAGGTCCAGAGCACTGGAAATATGCTGTCAAGAATACCTTGCAAAATGTGCAGTAAAGATTGAAAAGTAATATAACTCTTGCAGAAGTGCTCATAATCCACACATTTCTGAGCAGCAAACATGGAACAAATACTTTTTGGTTTTTAGTTTCTGAATTTCTTTTGGCTTTGACACTGAAAAGCAGATAAATAATTTTCAGGTTTGAATGGAGTCCTTCCTACAGTGAGACTGTTAAAAGCTACCAAAACCTGTCGGGCTAAAAAGAACCCACCTTCTTCACCATTTAAAAATACCAGAAAACATGTAGATTCTGAATTTACTAAAAAAAAGACTTTTTTAAATAAAAAGAAACAAGACAGAATAAAACAAGGCTAAAGATAGACTTGCACAGGCGAAGTGCCTTTTCAAAGATCTCCATCAGACTGTCAACAGTGACGTACAACTTCTAGTGAGGCTTCTGTTATTATTATTATTCCTAGTTTCAAAAGCTGTTTTTCTAATTGCCAGTGAAGTCCATTACCTTTAAGCAGCCTATAAAGATACAACAGCTTATCATTAAGGGCCTGGACCCCAGATACCTAACACACACACTGGCATCTTATTTTAGCCCTACAGTCTTTACCCTTCAGCAGCAATGATGTTTTAAGTTGTTTCTCTTCCAGGCTGCTTATTGCAGACACTGAAGGCAATTCCTTGCTCTCTCCATGTGCCAGACCTGACTGCTGAAGTGATTGAGGTGACAGATGCTGCAGTGACCTGAGCAAGACCGAAGAGGTTCCTGGGTGATAACTGAGGAGATAGGCACAAGCCAGGAGCAGCACAGCATGGAGGAAGCATCACAGGCATGGCAGGAAGCCAGCGAAGTCCCCATCAAATCACCATGTGACTTCTTTGATAAAAGCTCATCCTGAGGCACAAAAAAGTAATGTGAGTAATCAGTTACTGGTCCCTGAAACAGATCATTGCATTACTCTGTGACATTGTCAGCATTTATTTGGGCGAAGAGGCAACTGAGTTTTTAGCAGCACATTCAACTGAAGATTTAGAAGAAAGATTATCATCTACAAAAACATGATTGGCACAGGAGAGACCAGACAGGGATAACTGCTTTTGTGCTACAGAGCCAGCTGAAAACCATTAGGCTACAACTCTAGAGCAAAACCCAGGAGCTTTTAAAAGCAGTTGCAAAACCTCCAGCATGAGCAGGATTTCCACCTGAATACTTAATGGAAAGAAGAAAAGCTGAAAATACAGCTGAACTGAAGAGCAAGGCCATGCAACTCAGAGCTTAAGTTTAAATAGATTAAGATAGGAGTTTAGGGAAGCTAATTGTGCTTTCACTTTCGTTCATGTAAAATCAGAACAAGCTGGTTTTATATATGAATACCTGAAAGACTAAAAAACTGGCCTGTTTTAACGTGACACTGGGTAAATTTGAACGTCAGTATATGTTATATACTGACGATATATATATATATTTACTCCAGATGATAAAAATATTGGCTGCTACATCTGCTTCCTTAAGACAGAGGCTCTAAAAGCATCATTTTCTGAAGGAAGACCAGTAGCAGTAGCTTTATGAGCTTGAAAGTTTTCCAGTTATAGAAACACTATTTCTGTGGAACTACAGGCTCAAATCTGAGCTACAGACAGAGGCTCAAAGCAACTCTTCTTTTAGGTGCAGATGAAGCTGAGCACCACACAGCAGAGATTCAAGGGCAGCATCTGCATGAGGGAACAGCTACTGCACTATAGAGCAGAGCTACTCCTTTTACCAAGGGGCTAGCAGGAACCTCACTGAGTTTAACAGAGGCAAATGTTATGTGCTGCCTTGGGGCAGCACAATGGGAACAGACAGGGAGTCAGGCTGGAGCTGGGGCACAAGCAGTGCCCCAGGGTGAGCACTAGTGACAGACCTGACCTCCCTCCTGGCAGAGGACAGGGGCCGTATCCTGTAGCAGCAGCCTGAGTGGCTGAAATGCCAAGTTTTCAAACTCAGAAGCAGCAAAACCCATGCCACTGTCCCCCAGCAACAGCAGCAGGAACTGCTGCAGGAAGAGGTGTGACCAGCAATAGGTTTAATCCCTTGGGAGCACCTTTGGGGAGCAATAAATTGTACAGCAAATAAAACATTTGCTTAAGAGAAGAGGTCACCTCCTTTCCCAAACTGATGCAGCACTTCCCTCAGTACAGAATTTAGGAAGTTACGCTAGGTGCACAGGGAACAAAGACCTTGCTACCACCTGATGGAGGGAATGAATGGGGCATTCAGCTGCCAGGAGCCTCTTCACTTGCCACTACAGGACTGAGCCCCTCTGCTCCACTGCTTGTTGCAGAGCACCCACAGTGTGCTCCCTTCAGAAGCCATTGGTGAGCTAAAAAACATTTTCCAGTGTTCAGTAATTGATTGATGTTTCTGTTTGTTGCCTCTCAAGTGCAGCTGCAGCTGCCTCTCCCCCACCCAGGTCCTTGCACTCTGCTGTTCTTTCTATGATACCTTTGATGTACTGAGCTTATGCATCACCTTTCCTTTAAACGTACTGGACTGAGGATTCAGCTTATTCATCAATTTGACCCAGAGAATAAGATCCAGCCTACTACAGGCAAAGATCTAGATCTATGTATTTGTGCGTATCTCAGACTTAACCAGACTTTTCTAGCGCAGGTCATAGGCATGTTGAGACAAATTTCTTTCTTTCTTTTAAAAGTGAAGTGTTAAGATTCCTCATCCTTTGCTCCTTGTTTGTTTTCAGGCTGTGTTGCCTACAGGGAAGATTTCTGAGGCTGGTGTCCCGCAGGTGGGCAGAGGCAGCATCTGTCTGTGGCAGCAGGCTCTCCTGTTGATGCTAGGGCAGAGCACCTCTGTCACACAGGTGGCCACTGCATTGGCCGTGGCACAGCACTACAGATTTTCTGTCATGAGCTCATCTCACATTTAATGGAGAATGTGGCCTTAGGTTCCAGTTCCAGAGCCATCAGCTTGTCCATGCACTTCGTGCACAGCAGCACCTCGCAATAAAACTCTCTGTCAGTTTTTTTGCTTTCTACTTGATTGCAGTGTGCAGCAGACTTAGCAGTAAGTGTTTGCTGAACCCCAAATCCTCTGAACAACGTACAACAAACTTACTGCTGCAAAGATTGAGGAATTAACACTTATGGTAGAGACCATTCCTCTCAGCCATTAAAAATCACATTGAATCCATGTCAGATCTAGTACTGATTGGCAGGGCTTGGACATGACCGACCCCCGATGGCTCCTGCTCAACAGCAGCACCAAGGAGCACATGCTGAGACACAGGGACATACAAGCTGCTGCTAGGAGAAGCCTCATGCATGGTGCAAGGGGTGGCTTGTCAGGAAGCTACCAGGGAGGGCTCTGGGACTTGGTTTAATACAGAATCAAGTACTAAGGCTTTATGGTGGATTCAGTCAAAACTTTGTATCTGTATCTGTGTGTTTGCAGCAGTTCTTGGACTCTGCCCCTGGTTTGGTCATAAGAACTAAATCACAGTTTCATCACATTTTATTAGTGTTTGCATGGTGAGAACTGACTGAACCATTTTACACAGACGTCCATCACCTGCAGCTACATCACCTCCTTAAACACCACCCCTAGCCTGAACCAGGGGTCCGGGGCTTTCCCTTCAAGCTTCCAGCCCTGCCTTAGGGACCAGCTGCTCCAGACTTACTGATGGCATGACTGGACACAGCACACTGCTGTACCACTCACAACACACCATTGTTGTCCCAGGCACTTTCTGCTTTTCCATCTAAAGGATCTGGTTCCTAAGGAAACCACCAGCATTTGCCCACCAAGGGTTAGTAACAGTTAAGCACAATGTGCCACAGTTTGGGAAATAAGGCAGTTTATATGACACATCCTACCCATGCAGATGGTATTACTCAAAACTGTATCTCTTGTAACCTGGTCCTATTTCCCCCATTTTTTTGCTGTGTAAGAGGGATCTGTTCAGACAGGTCACACACAAAGACACACAGTGACAACACTGCAGCTCGGGAACCCATGCACCCCGGCAGCACTGGACAGGGTCTGCTCTTGCCACAGGGTCTCCCCAAGCAGGGCATGCAGCGTGGCTCACAGAGTCCCTGCCACAATGCAGCTCCATACACAGCAGGACAAGCAGCAGCCATGAGTGGTGCTGCCCCATTTGCACAGCTTCTCAGGAGTCCTCCATCCCTCATGCTGGCCCCAAATGAGTCACTGCAAACCTCACCCAAACAAGAGACTTTCCTAAATTCTGCCACATTCACATATTGAGTTTATTGTGCCTATGGATCCTGAAGAACAAAGGCCTGGAGCAGATGGAGGTATTTTGCTGAGCAAAGGTAACGCTACCTCAGATTTTTAAAATCAAGACAGGTTTGAAATTTCACACCTTTCAGGATTTCCTTCCCCTCCTAAGATGCTCTGAGCTTTGGGTCCCTTGTTACTGATGGGTCAATTAATGCAATTATTCACATCTTGTTTCTATTGAAGTCTGTGATGATCTGCATCATGCCTAAGGACTTCAACACATGCCCTTTACCCCATAACCTCATATCAGTGACAGCCTCTGCTGGGTCCCCAGTTTGCCACTGCTGGTTTCAGCTGTTAACATTACCCGTTGTAGGCTAATAAATAGGACTCTGCCATAAAAAGGCCACAGGCTTTCTATCCACATGCCAGTGCAGGGTCTCAGCCTCAGAGCTCATCTGGTCTTGTCACTGTAACTGGACTAACAACTGTTATGTTGTGATTAGACGTTAAAACATCAGGCTAACACATTCCCAGTTACACATAGAGTTTTATCTTGTTTGCCCAAGATGAGATGTTACATGCAATGCTATGCCAGAGTGGGGCCACTCAGCTCACCTCAGTTGAACAGGAAGCCACTATCTGGGCACAGGCTTCATCTAAATTAATCAAAATTATAGTGTGTATGAAAGCATGCTCAGGTGCTAAACCAGCATTAGTGCCACAGGCACCAACCCTCCCGACATCTCCAGCTCTTTCACTCCCACCTACATCATGCCCTCCTTCTGCTCCTCACCACCTATTCCTACCCCTTGACCAGTGACACAAAAAGATCTGTTTGAGCAGTCTGACCCATACCAATTCAGCTCTAACTTATTCAGAGGTTACAAATAAAAGTAGTTCTATGACAATTAGGTTCCCAAGCCCCATGCAAGTATTCACGGTGCTGCAAGGGACAGAGAGGGGAAGGGGATTTCTTAAAGTGTTTGATAACCTTGGACATAGCAAAAAGAGGGAAAAAAAAATAAAAAGAAAAGCTTTCTACTAGAAAAGTATCTGCTAATAAAAAGGAGGATCCTGCCCCCATCTGGCCTCCTGAGAAGGAAGCAGCCCAAGAGCAACCTTCCAAAGGATTCGCCATGAGAAATCCTTGGCAGAGCACTGGGCAGGATGCGAACGCTGGTTCCTGAGGCATTTTCCAGTCCTAAATGGGTAATAACTCAGGTTTTGGATCAAGATTTGACTGGCAGAAAAACAGAGATAATTATAATCTTTCTGGAGCAGCTCCAGTCATGCTATTGTTTGTTGTGGGGTACAGATGGGTCCAACTGTGCCGTGTGAACGGGAATATATAAGGCTCACCATCTGCAGCTGATGTGGGAAGGGAACCAAAGTGCCCTCAAGAACTCTGTGCCACCACCAAAAACCAGAGAAACACTAGTTTTATTTGTTTTGCCTCTATAAATCTGTAGCACATCACATACTCTGTATTATACTTCCAGACAAAAAACGGCTTTGGGAAAAACTACTTGGTCTGCAAAGCTGAGCTGCCTCTCCTCATGGGCTACAAGGAAGAAGGGGAAGGAGAAACCCAGTGGCCAAAACCCAGAGGAACCTTTTCCTTTCAGAAAATCAGAAATAAGGTTTAATTTTAAATCTCAAATTAGCTGAAGCCCAGATACCCTCCAAATGCCATCCCCTTTTCCCTGCCCCAGCTGCCCTCCATCCTAGACCTCTCATTCCTTTGCTGGGTTCAGCACAAAATAGTGGCTGTTGTTGGTGACTGGCAGCAAAACTCCCACGTAAGAATGGGATTTTCCCACCTTATCTCATTTAAGAGCTACCTAACTTACCAATACATGCATTTTTTTTTTTTGCATTATCCCAAGATTCTCTTTAAATGCAGCAAGACGGATAAGAATTTATGGTCTGAACATGTGATGGAAAAAGTTTCTGCCAGGGCGCAGGCTGCTCTTGTCCATAGGATGGCAAAGAAGGGCTTGTTCCTCTCGTCAGAAGTTGACATTTAAGGAATAGTCGAACATTGACAAAACCAGTTTTGCTATGGCAGTTTATCAGTGCATAGATCACTAAAGGGTTCTTCGTATATGGCATCCAGAGAGTGAGCAACACCAGGATTCAACATCTGCAACTGGACTTGGGCTGCTGTTGCCAGAACCAAAAAATCCCAAACAGATCTCGCTAGTGGCTAATACATTTTATGTAAAATCAGTTGTTCTAACCACTTTGCCTCAGATAAATAAGCAGTTTTGCATTTTCTGTGGAGGGCCAAAAGTGATGAGTAGAATGTATGTGCATGCAGGAGGAAGGTGCGTGGGTAGTTAAGGTCCTGGCAGAGAGGGTCTCAGCAGTCTTACCGACTCACACCACACAGCCGGCAAACGCTGACCAATGAGACATCTCGCCCAGCTTAGCAAAGACCCTCCACAACCCACGGCTGGGTGGAGCAACTGTGCTACAGGCTCCTTTGCAGCATCTCGCACACCGCTAGTCCTCAACAAGTGTAGTCACGACACAAGGATCGGTGACAATTTATTAACTCACAGCAGTTCTAGTTTCTCTTATGCTCCTGGCTGATACACGCAGGAGCTACTCTGTGGAGAGAGAAAATTTAGAGTTTACATGTGTCCCTTACTATGTTAACACGTTCTTAAGAAATGAGTAATTCTCCTGCTTTGTTTCTCAAGACATGTTTTATGACAGTTTGGATGAAAAATAAGGTATTGGAAGTTCTCACTAAGATTCATGTATCAAGTAAAGTTCAAGACATTCCTTCATTTATCAGCTAGACTGTTCACTACACTGTAAATACTACAGCACCTTTGGCAACAGAAAATCCACACATACTGACAGAAGCATATTGCTTACAGGAACATGCTACCAACGACATCAACCTGTACTCAAATATGCTGTCAAATATATTTAAAGCCTTTTGAAACAAAATAAACACTTCTCAACCAACAAAGCAACTGGATTATTTGTTGCTCAGTACACTGTATACAACTGAGTATTTTCTAGAAGCACAAGAAATCCGTATTGCACCAGTAAGGGAAGACCTAAGGACTTGCAGAACCTCACGTGGTGCAAGCTGAACTCTCCCGAAGCAACCATCCCCCAAGGATGAGACCAAACATACACCCAAGTCATCACTACCCATGGGCTTAAAACCAATGCACATGTACCAATGCGAACAGCGGCAGCTGCACTGGCAAAACCTATTCTGCTAAGCAAATTCGGAATTATTACATGTATAACTCTGACAAACAAGTTGTCAAGCTTACTCTGAAAATGGTACCGTGAGTCTGAAACAAAGAAATTATCTGGCCAATTTAATATAAATTATTAGGTTTATTAGTCCATTAATTCATGTTTCAAAGCTGTACATATCGGTAGTAATGGGGTGTCTGATAGGATTCAACAGTACAAGGACGCCAGAAGCAAGTCTTCAACAGTACCAGCATTTATACTAAATCTTTATGAACAAAAAATTCAGACAATTTTCACGGTTACTATTCCATGATTTGCATCTCTTTGCATGACTCCAGTTGTTTGGCTACAGATATATATACACATAGAGATTGTGAGGGGAGGAAAAAAGCCTTCCAATTCTGAAGAATAAGGGGCAAAAAGCAAGACAAAACAAAGAAGTTAATAACAAGAATCAACCCTGAAGACACAGACTATTCTGTAGTTTTGCATCTAATTTGACCTCATGTTAAAGAGCCATATTCTGAGAAGATAAATCAATGTGCAAGAAAAGAGTCATGACATGACCTGTAATCTTAAAAGCAGCAATAGGATTGAAAAAATGTACTGCAATTTTAATTAAAAAAAAAAAAACACAACAAAGAACACAGCAGTCTTTAACTTTCATACAGTCAAGGACAAAAAGCCAAAAAGAAACAGCATTTTCTGTCAAAGTCTATTTACAGTTTCATACACCAGATGTAAATGACTGTGCCAAGGCTCATTTCAGCTCTACACAAGATACTCAGTTGTTGGATGCAGAAGCGGCTGGAGTTCAGCAGTGAACATTTTTTTTTGTGTGCCGTTAAAATAAAGGTATTTAATGCTAAAAATCATACTGGAATAAGAACCTTCAGAAATACTTATTTGGCATGTATTTTTAATGGACCAATGTGGTGATATACAGACCAAGATTAGACAGCACCAAGGGCATGAGAGGCAGGCAACAGGCACATGGCCCAAGAAACAAAAGAGTTCAGAGGAACCTTGTACTGAAATAGACAAAAATAAGTATGTGATAATGGTGTGTGTGTGTGTGTGTGTGTGTGTGTGTGTGTTAAAATCACCTTGCATTTAATCAGAATCAAAAGGAAAATAAGAGTTTTCAGAAAAGTTGTAGCAAAGTCAAGGAGTAACTTTGTTAAAAGAAACAGCTCCAGGCAGCCTGAGCGTGGCACAGCGCTGAAGATAGCTCACCCTTCCTTCTCCTCCATACGATTTTTGGTGGAGGGTGGAGTACAGCAACATGCGACACAGCCACACCAGCTGGCATCAGGGAGGAGCTGGAGAAAAAGACCACCCAAAAGGGAAAAGGGTGTCACAAAGGAAGAAGACTTCTGCTAGTCACACAGCTGAAACCAGAGGCCAAAGGACAGAGAATGCGGAGAAGCATTTTTCCATCTCTCACACCTTCATACCATAGGGGGGATGTGTTTACTGATTCCTCAGAACTCTCTTAACATCATCTGACTGCAATCACGTTACTACACAAAATTACCACATGGATAACAAATATTGCAGTTTGAAATCAAGCAAGAAGTCCAAAATTAACACATGGAACAAGGCTGTGCGGGTTGCAGAGCCAAATAGCAGCACACCTTTAGTACAGTACCATGACAACTGTACTTTTTAACCCAGCTTTGGTGTCATCTCTTTTGCTTTCTAAGTTACCTGTGATCCCCTACCACTCCCAAGGCTGCAAATACCAGCAGGTGGTACGTGAATATGCAGGAGTGGTACACCACAGGAATTCAGATTTTTATAGGAAAAGAATATTTCACCATTCATTTTAATCTCCATTCTATGTGAAACCACCCAATACGTACTTACTACCCAACTTGTCCCAAATGCCAAACAATCTCCTAATACAAACCCCACAGTGGCAGGTGTGGCAGAGCAGTGCACCTCATCCTCAGAACACCAAGAAAACCCCATACAGTATGTCAGAAATTGTCTCTTTGCTTAAAAAGCTTCACTGCAACACACACACACGAAAGGTTTCACACAAACAGTAAGATTTTGACAAGTTATTGCATCTTAAATTAATAAATACTGACAGGTTCTCAAGAATTAGCAATTCTGACACTGTCTGTAAATGTGCATATATACTTGTACACATCTCCCTGCCCCAACGATTCTAGACCAAATTTGTGTTTGTTTCACAAAGAATTAGGAGACAAGAACTGAGAAGACATGAACAAATCAGAGGATGTGAATAAATTCCCTTCAACTAAATGAAAATCAGATTTTAAAAGACAGGAAAGACAGAAAGAAGCAAAGGGGAAACAATTCAAGGCACATTCTGATAAAATTTCAGGAAAAGTTACTCAATAGAATCATAACTGAACTTTATTATAATAAATAGCTGTATAAAAAGTTTTAGCCAAATTACTTAGATAAACATGTGGAAGTTCCAGACAGAAGTGCTCAAGCCAGGAAGTGCCAGCCCTCACAAGTCTTGTATTAATTTGAAGCAATAAATTTGTACGTTCTGGAATGAAATTTTATTGCAGTATCAGGGTTAACCACATACTTTATGCATTTCTTTCAGAAAGAAGACCAACTTTTTAGAAAGAGAAGAACAAAATACAAGTGATCAAAAGAAATACGACTCTGGTCATATGATTCATGAATGTATATATACGGATGTTACTTTGCATTCATAAAAACCAGACAGATAACATACTATAACATAACTGCATCATTAGCATACTAATCTGATAAGTTTATACTCAAAGGATTGTAGGTTTAGTGCTGGAGGTTAGTATTATCATCCAGTTCTTGGCAGAGTATAAGGACAAAGAGGTCAGTTCCCTTTGACGACTCCTGGAGAGACAGAAAGGCAGACTCGCACTTAGAGCGGCACGTACAGGCTGAGTACAGAACTGGGGCCACAGGATTAAAGGGTTTGGAAAAGGATGTTATAGGAAGGGCATGCTGAAAACATTCCGGAAACCATGATATAGAGACAGTTTAAACTGGATTGGTTACCATTCCTCTATCGTATACTACCAATTCTTCAATTTATTACCCATAAAAGTGCTGAGGCTTTCCAATCTGAGGAGTTTTGGTTTTCAATCTCTGAATGTCTCAGCAGGAGAGTAAATCTTGGCCATTTCTTCAACCTTCCACAGTGTTTGATGAAGAACATATTTAGACAAGAGTAACACTTAGCTGACGATTTACAACGATTTATAGCCTTCTGTGTAAAGCAGCATGTTCTACCTTAATTCAGCATGAGCTAATTTACAAATATGAAAAGCTTAAAAAACATATCCAGCTTGTGTCCTTACTCACAGAAGGCCTGGCTTAAAAGGCTAAGGGTAGTACATGAGTGTGACCCTGTTATGGATAAAGGCTATCTGATATGAAGAAAGTTTTCAAAACCAGTTTCTGTACAATATAAAAATTAACCAGTAAAATCCTAGTAAGGCAAGAATATAATTTCTGCTTATGATTCTAAAGCACATTGTAAAAAAGTTACAGTGGCAACCACTTACAGCTTCTCATTTTTGTACATTTAATATATTCACTGCAACAATTATAAGTCACATTTGTATTTATAATACATATCACAACTATATGCAGAGATATTTTTCTTTCTTAGTGCCATTCTTCATGACATTAAATCATTCCCATCCTGTAATGCTCAGTGACATACCAGTTCAAGGCTCAATATTACATTCACTGGAATTAGTGAAAATGGTTTTTCAGATATAGTTAGTCTGACAGTCGCAAGAACCTAATGTTTTCCTAGCCAATTAAAAAGGAACTACTTACATAAGGATGCTTACAAAGCCAAGCATTCTTGGAGTAAGTTATTTAAAGAGAGTTCCTTGAAAAAAATTATAGCTAACCAGTCTGATACAAGGACGAATTTCATATTTCCTTTTATAAAGCAAGCTAGCTATGTGAAGCCTGATAAATGGAAAAGTGCTTGGAAGGCAGAGGATAGAAAGAACTGTAACAAATTATCATAAATCATGTTAAAAGCAGTTTGTAGGGAGGGGAAAAAAACACTAATTTACAAACATTTAAATGCCTTTATAGAAATATATCTATTTTAGGGAAAATGGAAGTGGTAGCATAGGAAGAAAAAACCCCGACCACTGAATTAGTTTTAGGCACTTGAGCTGCATAGACGGTAGAAGGTGCCTATCAGATATGTTTAACATTCACACTGCTACACCTAAGAACATACTATATAATGCATAGGAAAACAGGTATTAAGCCACCTGGAAAAAAAATAAAAATGAAGCCATGTAGATCCCTGTTCACATTTTCCAAGCTCTATATTCTGCTTTTCCTCACAATTTAAAACCTACATAATTTGCAGGTCACAGAGGCAGCATATCATAGAGATTATTTACCAAGCTTATTACCTGCTAAACCAAAATAAACATTTTAAGGATTAAGTTGTTGAAATATGACTTAATGGCAAAAAAAAAAGGCAGTAAAATGGCATTCTGCAGCGTAAACTTAACTAAGCACTTTTAAAGACCCTTCCCTTTTTCTTTAGAATATCCTAAGAATGAACTTCATGAAGAACAAAGGCAAACTAAGGTTAAGCTTTAGCTGAAAGCAAAGGCAACACAACACACAGAGGGTGGAAATACAAAAGCAATACAAATCAAGGTCATGACTCATGGTAAAACAATCACTTCCAAACAATAACGAGTGAAGCTGAAAGCAGCACTGAGGCAAAGTTAACTTGCTTTTCTATGGACACAACTATGAGAAAAATGCAAAAGGTCCTACAGGAAGAAAAAAAGAGATGTAAACAAAAAGCACATGTGAAAAGGGGTTCTGGGTTCAGAAGTTTGCTGGCTCTTCTCCAGCTCCACTAGGGGACTAAATTTAAAAGCATTTCTAGCTTTACACAAAAGGCAAGGTGTGTAGGAAAGGACCATCACAGCACAATGCTACCTGAGGGTAGCTACTTGTATATTCTTCTAAGGTTCATCTTGTCAGTATCTGAACGTACACTTGTTCGCATGAAGAACCTCCAGGCAGGTGAACTTTCCTACAAAAGCTTCCACTGCAATGCCTGGATGATACTATACCACTTTCACTCTGCTTTGCTCTCTTTAAAACACACAATCACACCAACCACACAAAGTGAGGATTTTGAATCCCTCTAGAGACTGCAAATCCAGCATTTAAAATGAAGGGGCATCTTCCTTCAATTCCTAAACCCCTGTCAAGAATGCTATAAGGCAGGCGATGCATCAGCAGGTACCAGCCACCACTTAATTCTAACTCCTGAAGAGCACATATCCACTCTAAGATACTAGGGGATCACAAAACAATAAAGAACTCATCATTGTATGTGCTTTTCTGTAGTTGCGTTAAGGCTGAATTGTTCACTATCCAACACACAATTTAATTTTTGGATTATAAACTCTTCAGGGCACAAAAGTCATTGTTTTAAACAGGTGGTCTTAATGCGTGCAGTTATTCCCAACTCTGCTAAGGTCTGGGAAACAAAGATGAAGTGAACCATGCAATATCTTAGACGTTACAGAAAGAGAAAGTGGAAGTGGCCAGGTTACCCAGAGGGAAAAAAAGTCAATGTAAGTCTGCCTATGTGTAAACAAAATGTCTGGTTGCAACATAAGCCATACCTTTGAAAAAACACCATACTTTCACTACATGGACATATTAAGACCTACAAATTTAAGCGAGGGAGTAAACAGCAGAATACTGCCTCATGATTTTTCTTCCAGTAACTCATTTTCTTAAAAACAAAAACTCAATGCACACAACCTGTGTAGACTGGATGCAGACCGGATGGGGCTTTGAGCAACCTGGTCTAGTGAAACGTGTCCCTGTCCATGGAAGGGGAGCTGGAACTAGATGGTCTTTAAGGCCCCTTCCAACCCAAAGCATGCTGTGATTCTATGATTCAGACAGAAGTATGCAGTATTTAACACTACTAAAGCAAAGTATTTTAAAGGGATGAAACAGAAGACATAAGACTCAAAAAACAAACACTTAGGTTTATAAGCAAGTCTGCTTTTTCTTTTTTAAGACTAGAAAATGTACAATTCCATTTCATTTGCAAGTGTGCACAGAGCTCATTTCTTGAAGATACTATATCAGATAAACTGAGAAAGTCTTTGCATTGTTGTTTCTTCAAACATTTATACATTTTGCAATACACCAGTTAAATAATACCAATATCTATGTGCATGCACTATAAATATATGCATGTACACATTAAAATGTTTGCCAAAGACAGCAGATTCCCTAGCCAATGAGCATCATAAAGAGATAAATATATTAAAAAGTTAAGTTCTTTACCTGCCTTTGTTAAACAGAAACTTTTGAAATGTCCTCCCTTCTTTTCCCCACAGATACCCCACATGACCTGCAGTGAAGGAGGCAAATGAGAAGGCAGGTGCACTGACTGTATTATCCCGTAACCAAACATAAGCACCTTAAAAAGTTCAAACTAAGCTTTTTCTTTAAAATGTCTTTTTCATCCTTATCAGATGTGTGAGCAAAGGGAAGGACATTTTAAACAAAGTTTTATTTCATTTTGCTACATTCCCCAAACATCCATCTCCAACATAAAAAAGCCTATGGCTAAGGCTATGTGCACCTTCACAATACTGATAACATTTCAAACCATCCAACTCCCATCCCACTGAAAAGCCTGTATCCTTTAAAAAAGGAATTCTAAACAACTTCATATGGACATCATCCCATCAGGTACTACAGGAAGAAAAGATAACCACATAGTGCTCCGATGCTTCTTTGTAACTCACCTGGGGACCACACAAGAAAGTTTTATTTTCAAGAAGTACTGCCCTGGAACTTCTGTGGGAACACAATGAATGGGTCACTTACAGCTTTCCAAGTAGTGTCATCTGTTTTGTTCCCCATCCCAGTTCCATCCATTGCATATAGATAGGTATATAGATTTTATGCTATAAAAGCATGCCTTCCTCAGAAAAATACTTAATACAGAATGTGACTTGGTTTATAAGATTCCAGTGGTACTTTTAAACATACTTTTGTGCCTCTTCTTTGGTTAAGAAAAAAAAAAAGATGATATTTTTCCCTTTATGACAGCTAAAGGTACTCCTACTAGACTTGAACCATAAATGACCAGCACTGCAAAAAAAGAGCAGCAGTACCATAGGACAGCAATAGGACAGCATGACATGCACTTCTTGGAATCACCAAATCCAATTATGACTACCATAGGAAAAAAAAAGAAAAAGAAAAACCCCATTTCATTTTAAACTCTTTGGCAAATGCTCACTGTTTGCCGACACTGTAACTCGCAGCTCAGAGTCTATATGCCCCAATCCATTACAGCAGCCTCCCTAACTGAAAAATGAGCAATGGTCTTAAGAGAAAGTTTTCTTTATAAAGTTGTGGTGAGCCAACTGCCTGATGGATGCTACAGCCATACAGATAACAAAGGAAAAGAACTTGTGACATGTTGGCAATGTCAAATATTAGTATTACTGTCAACATACTGATTCAGCTTTACACACTGGTCTGAACAGATTGCAATTAACCTAAAATTGAGGTATAAATATACACAAATATGTACAGTACACATACAGGAAAATATTTTGCATTTGTAACATCAGTAACCTTAAAAATACTGGAAAGTTGATATCTATGCCATTGATTTGCTTGCTAATTTACTGGAATAATGAAGCCAACATCTTCAACTCGAGAGGACTACAATGGAATAATAAAACTCAAAATTAAAAGCTCCTTCCTCTCACTTCATCTTTGCCATGCTCAACATTGGACTATTCCAAGTGGCTGTATCTTGCAAAGAAGCTTGATCAGAGCTTTTAACGCATCTTCAGAGGAAAACAAACCAGAAATCAAACAGGAGCGATAACCGCATCTTTCTTTTGCTGAATGGTCTTAATTTATATACAGGTATGTGTGTGTGCATCTATGTAGAAAATAAAGTTGAAGTCAGTTCAGTATAAATACATCTAACCCATTAATTCTGCCACTGTGAAGGTAATCCTGGGTACAGCTCTTTTTAAGCAAAGTCTGTGCAAAGAGGTCATTAAAAATCATCTGATCTTAAGTCTCGACATCATCCATTCAAGTCCTTGGCACAGTCTGCAAACAAAAGAGAGAATTTTTAGGGAATACATACATTTCTTGGACTAACTTCAAAGATTAAGTCCACAGCACCAACTTAAATTCTTCCCAAGAACTCTGTAATTTTCACTGAGAAAATAGTTTTCAGAAACAATCTACTGAGTGCAGCATTTCCTAGATTTTACTATACAATCTATGCTTGTGAGACTTCAGATCCCAGCACTTCAAGACATACACTGACGTGATCTCTAATTGTGGTTACTCTTAATACACCTGAACAGATTATAGGTCATTCCCATCCCCACCATCATTAGAACCAAATTATGAAAAATTTATCACTGTGAGACAGACTGTGGATTTGATGTGAAAGTTGGTTTTCAGATCATGCTGATCCTAAGTCAGTATGTTCTGAGCTCAGAAAAAAAATCCAAGATTACTATGTAAGATTATTAATGACAGGGGAGGAATGTGTGTTAAAACAAAACACCACAATAAAAATACAAAATGATTCAAGATTCTCCTCCTATAGACAAGAATACCTCTTACCCCTCTCCAGTTAGAGCACAGCATGCCTGAATGTGCCACTGGTGATCCTTAATTGAAGTCAATTTCAGAAACTGAGATATTTCAGCTACTGTCATACACTCTTTGACATCCTGCTTGTTAGCAAAGATCAGCAAACCTGCTTTTTTTAAGTCCTATGGAGAAAGAAAAAAAAAATATTACCAATCAGCTCTCTCTTAAAATTACCAATTTTGCCTCTCTCAGGAGGCAAAAGATGTGATACCAAAGTTGAGGACCTTAAGCCCTAGCAAAAAAACCCTAAACTATAAAATGCTGCACGCTGAGTGACACGTAACTTCAGAAAATCCTTTGACCAAGGATCGGACCAACGTCCAATTTGGTCCAGGGTGATCAGAGGCATGCTGTATCGCTGTATGCATGCAGCTGCACTAATGCCACACACCAGTCAAAGCCTCCCATTTAACCCTGACCTTGCACGTCATTCCTGCCTATGTATCTATCCCAAGCACTGCACTCTCCTGAGCCTGGCTTTTATGTACATACCACACTTTCATGTATTACCATACTGTTATGATTGGGTTTAGTACCAAAATACTAGACTGTGCAGCAGCATGGGGCAAGAGTAGGTTACCACAGCAGAACTTTTTAAGCACTGGTAAAACCTTGCCCACTGGTTAATCCCACTCATTAAGAAGCATTAAGACTGCCTCTGACAGAGTAAAGCAAGATGCAGTAATATTTTATTTAAAGGAAACACAGTATTTGTAGAAAATCATCGCTTACACTGCTTTAGAATCAAAGGATAGACATCTACATGAACAAGTGCACTACAAAAAACTTCTCTATAAAGCATATGTAATATTTAAAACATCAGTATGAACAATTTAGAGAACTGTGACTGCATGGGCAAGCTTATCTAATCTCAAGATGCTTGGAATTACACTGGTACAGCCATGTGTTACTGAAAATCTGTCCCTCTGAAAGTAGAAAGGTCTTCCAGAAAGCCAAGTCAAGTCATTCACTTAAATGCCTATCAGGCACACTCATTTTTACAACCAGTAGAATTCCCAAACAATCTACTGGTCCAGAAAATAGTAGGAACTGACCCAGGCAACTCAATTTTGCCTTAACAGAAATTCAGATGAACTGGTTAGCAGAAATAAAAGCTTTCCAAGGACTGAAAGGAAAAGCTATTCTAAATAAATATTTGACTTTCATCTCAGCTTATATGCATTGTTGTTCTCTTCAAATGTCAGAGCATCTGGAGAGTTAGCAGAATATACTTGAAAACATCCTGTTGTAAAACAATGGGCACATTTATTGTTTGTTAGATGAGTGCTTTTGGAGCACAGAAATAGACTCCCAACATGAAGTAAGGGCATTTATGCTGCTTAGAGTTTGACTTCTCATTTCAAATTCAGTTAATTAAAAACTTCTGCATTTTCTTATACAGATTATGAAACAGAAGATGCGGATTTTGTTTAGCAACTGCAGATTGAAGAGTACATCTCAAGTTCTAATTCTGACAGCAGCAGACCCAATGGCAACGTTCTCCTCAAGCTACATTTAACACTCCAACACAACCAAGAAAGCCACACCTACTTTATTAGAATTATATTAAACACAGTTTTAATTTAAACACCAAAAATCAGAAATTCCAGACACTAGGGAAAGCACTTATTTCTTCTCTTTAGATTACCATAATCACTCAGAAGAAATACATGGACAGTCTTTGCCCTTCCTGAAGTCTACTAAACAGTGGCTATATTTTAAATATAGATGTACTATTTTGGTATATGATGCCATCAATTTATGCACATCTTTGTATTCTGACACTTGAATTTGGAAGCTCAGTGTCCTCCATGTTATCCCATACAAACTGATCCAGTTTGCACTAAACTTGTCTCAGCAACAGTCAAGCTTATATAAACATCTTCAGCAAAAAATCAGGGCTCCAGTCCTGCTGCACTGCACAGACTGAAGTCGTCAGGACACCCAGGTCACACAATAGGTACTCCTTGGTTTATACACATTAGTCCAGTATTTATGAATCAGACTCTGACAGCTCAGTTTTAGACATGACACAGGGCTCAATTTTAAAGAGGCTCTTTATCAGATAGCAAATTATACTCTAAAATTCTGTAATTCCAAATACACATAGAATGATGGCTACAGTAGCCATAAGGCAGGCCATTTCTTCAGTTTTATAGCTGGTTGCTAAAAGAGGTATTATTAAGACTGTACCTGCTCCACTGTGAAACCAGAAAACACTAAGCAACCATCAAATTATCAAAAATAGTAAATAAATTGCTGGAGGCAATAATGGGGTTTCTTAAACTATCTCATTCAGATAGTAACGCAGGTTGAAGTATAAAAAACACAAAGGTCATTTATGGGTCCTAACTTCTGTTTCAGAAGCACTCAGGAATTGAAAAGCTACTTTTGTGGGAGCTCTTTTCAGTAATTTGGAATTAATTTACAGCTTTACTGGGAGCTTGACAAGAGACAAGCAGGAAGACAACAGCTCTGATCCTTCCTCTATCAGGAAGAGGACAGCTCTGATCCTGCACTACCCACAGCTGGAAGACCTTACCCACAATAAACATTAAACAAAAAAACCACAAAGTCTACTCACCTCATGTGCTAACATTTTATACAGTTCTTCTTTAGTCACAGAAATTCTCTCTCTGTCTGTGCTGTCCACAACAACTATCACAAACTTTAAAAAGTGAGAAGTTATTAGTAAAAGAACAGACTCTATCATTCTGGCCACACATTTGTCAGCAGAACAGATTAATGTTCCTAACCCACTGTCCAGACAGTCAGATATCATCAGGACCATCACATATCATCCTATATCAGATACGCTTCTTCCAGCACTGGCATAGTTTACAACTTATGCCACAGTTTGTATACAAATGTAGCTCTGACACATATTTTGACTTTCCATTTTTCATTTCCGAATGAAAAATTTACACCAAAAGCAAAAGTTTCTCTGTAATCCAAGAGTTCTTTGCTTAGCATAACTGAGGTAGCATCTCAGATCCCTCAAATAATTTGCTGTAGCCTTTAAAATGTAATCTCTACCAGCTTTCTCTCTCTACTTCAAACACTAACATGCAAATAGACATTTATTTATAAAACCCCAATAAGCTCCATACTTCAAGAGCATACATGCACATACATGTCACACATCTGTTATAGATAAGCACAGGAAAAATTGATTACTATTAAAAAAAAGATTAAAACCCCACATTTGATAACACACAGAAAACCTTGACTGAAATCATTACTTTAATCAAGTATGTATGCTGCAACTTCATCGCTAAAGAGTTCTGAAAGTTCTTGGGAGCACTTAAGTAAACTGATTATGGAAGTTTTCACAACAGAACTCAGTCTTGGAAGAAAACTTTTAGGCTTTCAGTCTTACTCCTGAGGGGTTAGATGGGCTTTAGAGTACCTGCTACAGAAACAGAGGAGTCCCCACACAAGAAGAGACCTGCAACCATAGGGATCTGCAATACTAAGACAAACTGAGCACCTGTCCTAAGGCCACAGATGCCCAGACACAGAATTCTTGCAGACAAATTGGTTTTCATTGCAAATCCGTATTATGCATTTTATGCAAGAAATATAAAAGCAAGTCATACAACAGCTTGCTAAGGAGGAGACTTAGCAGGACATCAAAACATGAGGTGCCCTGAGGCAGGTACAGTAACATTCACTGCACAGTCGTAACAGCCCTCTGGAAGTGTTTCTGGTACCCATTTCGGGTACTGAGCCCTCCCTCCACCAGCAGTGGTGACACTAAGTCTTCTAGTAAGCTGCTCATTCTTACCTCAGTGTTTGTATAGTAGGTGTTCCATGAAGACCGAAGAGACTCCTGCCCTCCGATATCCCACATCAGAAAGCGTGTGTTGTTAACCACTATCTCTTCCACGTTACTCCCTATAGTGGGTGAGGTATGCACCACTTCATTCATGGAGCTGCAGAGAGAAAAGTGCAAGTTGGTGAGAAACTGTGAGAACTGGGAAGTTACCTGCCTTATCAAGTAACTCAGGACTCCAAATCAACCTGCTTCTATAAACAATAAACTTGATGGTTATTTCAAGGTAGAAAACTTCATGGGAAAGCGACAGAAAACACTTCTTATGCAGCAAACAGGACAAGGTATAATGGTGAAAGGCAAATAAAAATCAGTAGCAATAAAAAGGACTCAGTGAACTATATAATAATCAATTACAGAGCTGAGAAAGCATTCACAAACATAATTATAATTAATTAGATCATAAGGCTAAGAAAATATTTGCTTCAGAAGCTGTTTTAGGCAGTCAGCTTTTCTTTTTCCAGGCTGATTTTGGCACGCATGGGAGAGAGCAGTTGTTTTGCTTCAAGAGTGCGGTTGAGCCACAAGATTTCCAAGGTTGCAGAAAAACAACTCATCATCCAGCTTCATCAAACACACTACATCTTGCTTTCCTTCCAGTGTAAGCCACTAAGAGCATACTTCTTTCACAATTCAGTTGCTTTATGTCCAAACTTCCTTCTCTTCTCCCTTCAATGCAGTTCAATAACACTACTTCTGGAAACAAATGCAGACATTATATATTTCAAATATATTGTTTTAGAGATACTAAGTGCAACTTTGTCATTAAGACCACCAGTTTCATATCAATAGTAATAAACAAATGTGTACTCTGGGCACTCCTAAAGTTCAAATTACTTAAATGTAAAAAACATAAAAGTACCTTCAAGGAAAACATCAACTATTTTCAAAGAACTTCATTATTTGTTCCTCTGATAATCCAGATATATTTTTTCATTTTATATGACCATGTCTTTGAAGCTTTAGCAAAGATTTCTGTTACAGTGACAGCAATTTGAGACTTGTAACGGTAATGGAATATTTCTTCAAAACAGAGAACCAAGGAGTGAAACGATTGTCCAGTGTTCTGAAAAGGAATCTCAGTTACCCAGTGCCTTAGCAAGGGTCATCTTATTAAAAATAACAAGAAACTCTCTCACCACACACATTTGAAGCAACTATACAAAAGAAAGAGAAGAACAAACTATAGGATAAAAATGGTACAAGATGATAACTGTAGCTGATTTCATATGTTAAAAAAAGAACAACAACAAAAAAAAGTAAACCCCAAAACCAAACAAAAAAATCCCAGGTTTTGGCAGAATTCTTTTAATGCTTGGAAGAGGTGTGACATTAACCCCCTTTCCTTGTCTGAACCTTCAGCCTTTCTCATTCAACTTGTTGGCATCTTGCAGGGTGCAATATGATAGGCGGATTTTTCCCCCTCTTCCCATTGAAACAAGGTGAACTTGAAGCTTAATGGCGTCTGTTGACACCTGATCACAAAAACCTCCTGCTACCTGAGAGAAAGGAGGAGATCCAAGTACAAGAATGGGAAGAAATTGAGTGTCTGTGAAGCTGCCATAATCTGTTAGAAGAATCACCACTCCAACATCTGCTGTGACCCTCCACATCATCCAAGGAACGGCCAGTGCACTAACCTACACTAGTTATCCTACTAGTTGTCTTGGTCCATCTCTCACTAAAAGTGTTAAACATATTCATTCATGCTCAGAACACCTATTTACCATGAAGAAAGGGTAAGAAAAAATAATGGGACATGCAAAGATAGAGGTAGGGTTTCAGGAGGAGTCAAGCAGCAGGAACAGAGGACAGTACTCATACAGAGCTCTGTCAAAGCAGCAAATGGGAAGAGGAATACAAGAAGAGAAGGGGAAGTCCTGTGGAGCTAAAACAGACATAAGGGAAAAGAAGGCATATAGAGATCCACTGTACAAAAGGGAAAATAAAAACACTGAGACTGCAGAAATAAGTAGCTGAGAAGAATCATAAGACATTTGTGGAGGAAGTGGAAAGACACAGGCAGCATCAAAGTGCACCAAGGATGGCCCTCAACTGAAGCAGTTACTAGTCTTAAAAAATATTCTTCATTCTATGTACGCTTCTTAAAATCACTCACTCATGATTTAAATAACTACAACCAACTTCATCTTTTCACTTTCTCTGCAGAGTGTGCTAGGTTATACATGGCTGGAAATACTGCATGAGCTTCATGTTTCAGCAAACCATAATTTGTCAAAACATTTTAAGTAAGCATATTTTTAAGCATAGGATTGGACCAGTATGCCCATAACACTTAAGAGGAATTATTTCTGATACTGACTCAGAAACACTTCTTAATACCAGACTACTTCATGCGAGAAATCACAAATCTGTTTCTAATATAAACAGATCTTGAGCCGCCTGTCGAACCTAGAAGCTTCTGAGTCTGTGGACAAATTTGTTCCCTTTTATCAAAATGCAGTTGAGGACCAGAGATAATGAAGCTCATACAAATTTCACATAAACCAGTAGCAAAGTTAATGCAAGACAAACACAAGTCAGTGCCATTACTAAAGGCAGAAGCTGCACGACAGCATGGGCTGCCACCAGTCATGGAGCTGTGTTGTCCTAGCTTCAGCCAGTGGTCAGCCCTCCTCCTTCCCCCTGTACCACACATGACATCAAAGTACATCTTGGCACAGAGGACACAAGTCGTGGCAGGGAGAAGTTAGGCTTCCCTGGTTTTGCTACTTACTCACAGAACAATTTGTTGAGTATTTACATGCTATGGCATGGATCAGTTTAGCAGCATGTCTTCCTCCATATAATCATATTTTATGGAGCTGGCAAACATCCTACACTGTGACAACAAAGGCAGCTGTGATTAAGTGATAATAGCAATGTAATGTGATAAACAAAAGCTTTGAACAAAACCTTATTCATATACCAGACAAACTACAGACCTTTACAAACTCTAGAACACATGCTCTGATCCACTACCTCCTATAAGTGTTCAGCAATCTTCATTGTGATGCTCTCAAAGTAAACCTTACAAGGAAAGTGGTGAACACAAGCCAAGAGTAATATATACAATGCACACCTTTAAATACATGACATCATCAGCAGTTCATACTTACAATTGATAAAGAATGGTCGTTTTTCCTGCATTATCCAGACCAACAATGATTACTTTGTGCTCTGAAATAAAAACATCACCAGTAAGTCACATAGTTAACTTTGCTATCACAATAACAACTATGCAGTGAAGCAAAGTTAGTGTTGCATTTGAGACCAATTTCCTAAGCAAACACTGCCAAACTTCAGGTGCCACATTTCACAGGCCATACGTAAACGTTTATTTGTGGAGGTGTACAAACCCATGTATTGTTCCGAGCAGGTAAGTGACTGTCAATTTTTCCCCATCTGAGTATCAACAGGAACAATTTCTGAGCAATTACATGTGGATTTTTTTCCTCCTCTAACATGCTAGGGCAATCTCACTTTAGAATCCTTTCACAATCTTCTACACATTTGTGCAGACTCTTGCAGACTGCACTCCCCCAACCACAGCAGCTCTTCAGAACACATCCTTACCAGGACAACATGTTAAATGTTAAATTTCATGTTAAAATTGTAACATATTAAATGTAAAATGTAACATGTTAAATGTTCATTTCCAAGTCTAGACCCTTATTACTGCCTGCAACATCTTAATCTCTTTGAAAAGAGTTGCTTAAAAGCACAGCAACACCGATTTACACTGCAAGCAGAATGATCCACCTATCTCCCTTAGTGTCCTCTTCTAGCAGGTTTGGAAACTGGAGAACAGATCTGCCCACAAATACTATACAGTATGCATTCACACAATTTAGTTTTAGATGAACCAAAAAGTGTAACACAAAACTACTCTGACTTCTGCAGATGCAGTTTGGAGCTCAATGCCAGAATCAATCACTGCTTCTATTTAGCACCTTCTTTCCTATACATCACAAAATTAAATTTGGTTTTTACAGCTGGGTGTTGTCAAGCACGAATTTATGATATCCAGGATAAGTGAGCGCTGCCAGCCCTCAGCTGTATTACACAACCTTTACTTGCACAAATAACCTTGGTTTCAACTGGACTGCTCATGCAAGGAAAAGTTTTGTGAGAAGGTGTTTTTTTTTCGTACCTCCCCAGTGGTCCACAAGGGCAACAAAAACTCATTACAAATGTGCCCAAGCTTTGGGCAAACAAGGAAGAATTCCTTCTGTTAGCAAAGTACACTCACACTGACTCATCACAGAGGGACAGGATAGGGGTCAGGTAAGTGGGGTTTTCTCAGTTTTTATCAATATTGTGTGGTTTTGCAGAGTTGTCTTATATACCATCAGTAAAAATTCCAATTTTAATAACTTTGCATAACTGCACAATATTGTAAAAATATCTGCTTACCTGACCCCACATAACTAGGAACTTTTGTTTCTGGTGTGATGTTGCCAGCATAGTGGACGTTAGGAAATCAGTGGAAAAGAAGATCTGAGGTGGGGCTGGATGCTACAAGACAAAAATACTGTTCTGTATTTGCACTGAGTGTCAACGGGCACGTAACTGGGACATTCAACATTCATGTGCAGAGCATTTAAATTCACTCATAAACAAATTCAAAAGACCTTATCAACAGCAGTAAAAGCATCAGCGTGTGTTCTATAGTTAGTTACAACTCTCATTAAAACCTAACTGTAAGGAGACAAGCATTACAAATCTGAAGTTATAAATAACATTTACTCCATAAATGAGCAATTTTGCCAGCTATCGAGGTGTATAACTTAAAAGTGTTAGTAAAGCATACTCTGCAGACGACAAGATGAAACTACACACTACAATGCAACACAGCTGTATTCTTTTCGGCTCATATTAATAATTTAACGTCCAGCTTTCAGGAAATGAGCTTTGCATTGACTTAGAGAGGACAGAAAGGTTAAACCCCCCAACTTCTCTGGCTTCATCTCTCCTGCCAGCCACCCTGACCAGTGCTGGGGAAACGCCGCCAGCTCGCCCTTTAGCCTCGGTACCCAAAGCTGTGCCAGTTTACCGAGGCGGGCTCCCTGCACCCCCTATTCCTCACCGCGGCCCCTCGACCCCTCCCGCAGCCCCACAGCGGGTGCACAGGCAGCGGGGATCCGCCGCGAGCGGGCCCGGCCCGGCACCTGCGCGCCCCGACACGTTCGCGGGCCGCAGCCTCGCCCTCACCCTGATGGTTGAACAGCCTCCAGATCCTGGTGAAGAGGATCCCCATCCTCAGCCGGGGCAGCTCCGGGCCTCGCCGGCTCCTCAGCACCTACCGCGGGCTCACCCCGCTCCCGGGCCAAGGGCGGCTCAGGGCCCGGCCCAGAGCCCGGTTTGCCGGCGGAAAGGCGGGCTAGGGCCTCGCCGGGCCTGCTCACTCTCGGACATCGCCGCCGCGCCGCTCCTCTCGCCTCACCGCCTGTCCGGGCCGGCCGCGGAGCGGTGCGAGCGACGCGACACGACGCGCTGCCACGAACGACCCCGCGGCCACCGTAGGGACGGGGGAGGCGGGGGCGGGCGCGTCGCTGCGACGCGACGTAGCGGGGGCGGAGCAACCGCGGAGCCCGCCATTACGCGTCTCCGCTTTAGCGGTGTGTAGTGAGGGCTGTGGTGCGTGTGAAGGAGTAGGCGCTCAGTAGCTGAGGGAACGCAGAGTTCGCATTGGTACTTGCGGTCGTTCAAAGCATCCGGCCCACCGCAAAGATAAATCCCTGTGCCCAGACCTGCCGCAGCGTTTAAAGCCGCAGGGATGGTGGTGCATTTGGTTGTGCTGGGGTTTACAGTTGGTCATCTTAACGGGCTTTTCCAACCTAATCGATTTTATGATTATTTTTCTAACCCTTTAATAAATAGGTTTTTAGTGCCCGCACGTGGTATGCTAGAGACAAGACATGGGGTGATGGCCGCAGTTTTATTTTATCCTTGACCAAACCAGTGCTCTAACAGAAGCACCATGGTGTTACCCTTATGTGTAAAGCTGCCCTGTAGCCCATGCATTTCAGCCCCAAGGCCTTCATTAGCTGCTGCACAAACAGTTTTACATGTGTCAGTCATGTTTGTCTTGTGACACCAGTGATGGTGTGAATTTGGGCAACAGGTATTTCTAGCACTAGTATTCATACTCCAGGGAGCCAGGGGTAGGTTGCACAGCTGTTAGGCACATATTCATTTTAAACAACACTGGTGGGCATGGTAAGGAAAAGCGAAGCCTGCACTTCTATGAAAGAGCAAACACAACTTTGGGAGATAATGCGGAAGAGCAAAACTGGTGGAAAGCCTGTTTTTATATTCAAAAGGCATGTTCTCTGAAGATTAGGGTTTGGAGGCTTTGCTTACCACCACAGCAATCACATGCAGTTCTTTGTTGGTAGCCAGGTGGTAACTGGGCTAGCCTTGGAGTTGTGCTCTGTCCCTAGCTGGGATGGAGAAGCCTCCATCTCAACATGGGGAAGCTTATTTTGGGATGGGATGTCTTACCTGGGACAGGGAAGCTCCTTGCCTAAAGTCCTCTGGGCATGCTTGTGTTCCTCATAACAATGAGTGTTCCATAACATAACTTTCTGTCATTGCTAGTACATGTTGATGGCTTTGCTTTTCATTATGTACTGCCCTCTCACCTGCACCATAGCCTCCCTTTTCCTGTCCACAGAGGCGCTTACCACTGGCTCTGTTTTTCCCCCTGCTCCTTTGCAAGCTGACACACTTCTGCCCTCAGTTCTATCTCCACCTTCCTTACTGGCTGCCTGGTATGCTGCTTTCACCTTCTCACATGGCTTCTGCCCCACCTCTGATATGATTTACTCCTTTCTCATTTCAGAGTTTTTTGCTTCTTTCCTTCCACCAGCTTTTTTTCTGATTGTGGCTTCTTGCTTTTATTTTCCCTGGTGCAGTATTGGCCCATACTCAAAGTAGCAAGGCCAGTAGTAATCTATGAGTTTCTGTCTGTGCCTGCAAGCTTTAATGCTTTCTGTGGCAGTGAACGGGACTATATGATCCATAACAGTTGAAAAATATCCTGATAATAAACTGGCATGTTCCAACTTTAATAGGATAAAAATAAATAATGCACTGCACTAGTAACAGATCTGTAGTCATCCAGGTTTAAAATAACTAGATATAATGTAGTATTGTCCATGGTGCTCATGCTTTACACCTTTTTCAGCATTGACAACAGTGATGCGGTATGGGCTGCCTAATGTGGCAGGGAAAGCATGGTTAGCCCAGACACCCTCTGGCTCTTCTGTGAAACCACTGTTTGCTAAACAGCCACCAACAGTCTGTGAAAAAAAAATAGCATCTTGCTCGATACAAAGGCTCTTTGCCCTGTATGGTTTGGGGCTGCTGTTTTAGAGCTACATTGCTAATTTTTAACCTCAAACATGACAATCACCATGAGGTTGAAAAAGTAGCAACACTTTATCCTGTATAAGTGCAATGCATATATACCCTGCCATACTGTTCAGCTGCTGGAATTACCAACATTTGTTTATTCATTCCTCTTAGTAAAAACAAGGATGTCTGCTGGCTTGGTGCAGCAGCTTCGGAGAAGCTGGTGGGGGAAGGCAAAAAGGAAATCAAGGTATATAGCAGGAACTGTCCATCTGTGTGAGAGCTGCAGTCAGAGGGGTGGTGTGTGACTGACAGGTAAATGAAGCAGCTCCTCCAATGTGATACTTTCCACAGGTTCAGCATTCAGCCTGCAACAGAATTAATTATTCATAAACTGACAGTTATCCCTCTTTCTGCCATACCTCAGCTGAGAATTTCAGATGCATTTGATTCATTTCTGTTCTCAGTTCTCCTGTTGTAAACACGGAGTGAGCCTGAAATCCATGGGTTCATTCCAGGACTAGGCAGACTGCACAAATACATGAGAATGTAGCAAAATTCAATTAAACCATTTACTTTGATTCTGCAAATATAAGACCTTTGAGGGTTTCTTCATCCATGTAGTTTTGTTTTGTTAAACCTTGTGCCTTACCAAAGCAACTTCAAAGAGTCTGCCACCACCACTTGTTGGAGTTACATCAGACTGTATTGGACAGGACATTGACTGCAGCCAGCACCCCTTGGTCCTGCCTTGTAACACCCCATGTAACGACTACCACCGGCTTGCCTGCACACAACAGCTGCAAAACAGTGATGTTTTTACAGAATGAATGAATGTATGGTGTATTTTAGGGCTAGGAAGCTATTGTTAGGATTTCACCTCTGTTTTCCCTGTTAGTTAAATTATCAGGACATTTGTATGGCAGCCTAGTTTATCCTGTATTGCACTGCTGTTTTTCCACACACTAACATGAATGTTGGGCTTCCTATTGCTGGTGGCAGCTTTCTAAGAAAGCACTTAAATCAGCATGGCTTATTGTGAATACAATCACAGTTTCCTCCTGGAGTTCTGAAAAGCTTTTTTCAGGTCATGTACGTTTTGTTTCAATGCTCAGTGGGTCATCTGAGCATTTCTACACTGTGGAAGCGCGTTGTCTGCCTACAGCAGACTTTCACCAATGGAGAGGAAAATACTTCTATATGGAAGAAACTAGAACATGTGGAGAAGACAATGAACTTCTAACTTCCTGGATCATACGAAAACACGTAAAAGAATACATTTATGTATACATGGCTCAGTTATATTTATTTAGAAGACCTTAAGCTTTTTATTAACAGCTTAGATGACAACTTGTATGTTTATATCTGATTCTGAACACTTTAGACAAGATAATTCAATTAAACAATTTTAAAAGCCCTGCTTCTGCATTAGGTATGTAAAAGCCAATGTTAATTCACACATAACATGCAGCTTACCTGGCGAAGTCTTTCTGTTCTTCAAAGGCAGGCTTCTGACAGAAATGCTGAGGTGCAAGCACACCATGCCACTGGTTACTGCAGGCACTGCCAGGCCTGGACACCCTAATGGGTGACACATAGCTGAGCCCTGCCAGCAGCCACCACTGCTCTCCTCAGGGCAGTTGTACAGGGGAGCCTAGCAGTACAGTTGGGCACAGAGCCCTTACTGCTCTGCTGGGGCTCTGCACAGCCCTGGCTTGATCTCCTGCTGCCATACCGAGTTTATAAGCTCTGTACTTCCACATTTTTTTGGTGATCACAGCATCTCTCTTTGGTTGCTGGCTCCTGTTATTCGCCCTTTGGAAGCAGCAGCATTTTTCAGTGCTTTCTGTTTTTCAAGCTGTTATAAACAGCATTTAATTTTTTTTTTTTTTAATAACCAGACCTTAATGCCTCACATCATTCTGTTGTTTCTGTCCAGGAACCCACTTTACATTAGCATGAGATCATACTGAGAACCAGATCCAAAGACCATTAAAGTTCATGAGAATCCTTCAACTGAGCAGTTGGCTGCAAATATTTTACTTCCTCATGAACAGTGAGATATTATATGTATTTATGTACTTTGGAGTTGCAGCTATTTAAGAGCAGATGGATTTAAAAATAAACATCATTCATTTCACAGACCAGATGCATCTCCTTCATCAGAATCTCATTAATTTTTACTAAAAATTCCATAACACAGGAAGCTGCTGCCAAAAGCTATCGGCAAACAAAATACCGCAATGCTCTGAACGGTTTCTCAAGTGATGGCTCTGAGCTTTTTCCAATCTTGAGTGCAGAATGCAAAGAAACTTAAAAGACTTTTAAACGGTTTGTAGTTTTTTCATTTATTGTAGAAAAGTTATTATAATGCAGTTCATTTTTGTACATCTAAATTCCATAAAACAAATCCATAGAAATGAGGATACTATCAGCATGCAGTCTGCATTGTCCTTTTTAAATGATTCTGATCACAAAAATAACACCACTTTTTTTCTTTCTTTGAAAGCCACTAAAAGCAGAGGGAGACCAGAGCATGCAACACTGTACACATTTGCATAGTATATTTTACCCAGCATGCCTTGTAGAATGCTACACATACAGTATCTATAGAAGGAAAACCAGAAAGGGGCAAATCAGCAGAAAACATACATTTGTGAGTATATCTTTAGTTTTGGTTGGTTTTTTTTTGTAAAGTCAGTAACACCTTTACCAGCGTGACTCTGAACTGGCTCGCAGTGAGGCTGGAGGTAACACTGCCAAGCTATCACTGGGAACCAGTTTGGGTGAGAAACGGAGATTTTCTAGGATCTGAGAAGCCCAAGGTCCATAGTTTGCAAATTGAATGACCGTTTTCATCTTTCTTCACCCCTCTATTTCTCATGTGTACATACAGTTTGCATTTTGCTTGATTCTATGCTTTTCCTGTACAATATCACTGACTTTCTCTCTCTGCATGAGAAGAGAAGCTGGTGTGTTTCCAATGCAAATAAAACCTTGGCCACAGACACACACATTCCTTAAACTTACTTTCCTCCCATTTTAAATTCCCAGCAGTATCAGTGGAAGGTTTTGGGTGTACTTCTCCACAGCTCTTGCAGTGTAACGTTCTTCTCTCCCCACCTCCCCATCCCCCCCATACATTAAACCAAGTAGCTCTGTAGCCCCAAGAACGAACTTACTGGGAGTATTTAACTCCTGACCTTGGGTTCTTAGTGCATTTGTGGTGTATTCATCAGTCATATGCCAAAAATCTATACACCAGCCAAAATCAGAAGTTATTAATGCAATTTCAGCATTGAGGAGGAAATTAGCAAGAAATGCAGTGGACTTTCTAATTCAAAAAGTTGGTTTTTTTTTCCTTAATTAATATGGAAGGAGACAGTTACTGAAAAAACAATCACATATGCATAAAATAAACTGCTGACATATCAGGCAGCAAGTTTAACTGATCAAAAATGCAATAAAGCCACTGACGCAGGATCAAAAAGTCTACCTTTTTTTTCAAAAATACACCTCCAAATGCAACAGTGGAATTATTGTAAATTTGTGCTGTTATAAATGTGCTTCTTTTTCCTTGCTCTGTTTGTACATCATTGGCAAAATATATTATTCTGTACTGTACAATAGATTTTCTCACTATATTGATTTCCTACTGCTTATACAGAGTAGAATGCATACCAAAGGGGACTGTGGCGTTAAATTTAATTACAATTTGTTTTTCAGGAGATATTGATAAGGCATCAGATAATCAGTATGTGATATTTGTGGTCAGACCTTGCAAATACCGACTCTCGGAGCAGACAGTTATAAACTGTGTCCAGTTGTAGGTGTCTGTAGGATCTAGTCCAGATAGTAACTCACTGCCAAAAAATCTGAGGGGAAAAGGCAGGCCTCGTAAACCTCACAGAGACCCAGCCAGTGCTACTCCCAGTTTCACCATGTTCAAAGGAATAAAGGAATGACACACTCTTACTAACATTTTTAAATTACATCTACCTTCTCCCAAAATTGTCTCTATGGATTCAGTATTTCTCTTTTTAAATGCATTCTACAAATTTCAATACTAAGTAGCATTTTCAGCTCTTTCTCCAAGTTAGTTCCTTACATATATTTCACCACGTTATTAAAATGTCCTTTTATTTTTCTATGTAAAATAAATTGAATAACAACCTAATAAAGGTTATTCAAATGCTGACTCTTCAAATAGTACATTGCTTTTGTCATTGTTTTAAAGACAGAGAGAACTTAATTTCCCTGGAGTTAAAATTGGCTATATTACCATATCTTGCAGTCCTGTTACTCTTTGTAGAGCTATCTGAAGAAAAGAGAGGCAACTGCAATAAAATACATGGTGGCAGAATCCTATGAATCCAAACTTGTATTAATACCAACTGCAGTAATATAACCCAGTTTTAAAATACACATTTTTAGGAACAAAATCAGATTTGTATAAGTGGTATTTTACAAAACATGCATCTGATTTTTTTAATATGTGGTCTCCAATTACTTGTGCTTTAAAAAAAAACAAAACAAAAAAAAGTCAAGGTTAAGCTTCAGAAGCACTGAACCTGTAAAACAAAATACAGCAGAGGTCACATTTAATATATTCTTAAAGAAAAAAGGACGAATGATAGCCCTAACTTACTCAAATCAGTATGCCATAAAGTAATAGTACTAGCAGTATTATTTTGAGAATGGCAGTGCCAATAGGGAGATGAGATTCTGGGATGTTTCAGAGAAGCCTGTGGCACTGAGTCCAAACTGAATTCAGATTTTCAGTCAAACTGAACTTGGAGTTACAGGCCTATGCACACCCAGAGGAACTACTGTCACCTTATTATTCCTACAGCTCACTTCCTCCTTTCTGCAATTTTCACTCTCTGAAGTATGTATTAAACATTTTAAAAGCAAGGAGCACAAAAGGTTAATATCCACCACCCCCCACCCCCAACTTCAGAAGCAGCTTTCAAACCTGGAGAAAACACAGTAAACCCTCTATTTGCAGCAAACCCAGCACTAACTGTGAGTGCCACCACTGGCAAGGCTGTGAGTCGTGGAGCCACATCCCCTCCCAGGCACATGGAATTTATCTGGGCCCATTGGAGTTAAGACAAAACCATATGGGATCAGAAGCAGGCTGAGGGAACAGCAATTGCTTGACGAACCAATCATGCTTATCAAGTCCAAAGTCAGGGGTGCCACCTATTTTCATGGCAAGATGGTTTGTCAGGATAAAATCTCGGTCTGGGCCGTACTATGCCATGAAGTCTTGAGCAGAGGGACTGACTTTTGTCAGACCAACCTGTGCACAAAATGATAGCCTGATTTGGCCCACTGTTTATAAACTAAAATTGGATACAGAACAGCTTCAGTTACATTCCTTTAAGCCTAATTTCATACTCAGAAAACATAATCAGTTGCACGTTGCACATCCCATGGGATAAATGTTCATCTGTGGAACTAGTAAAAGAACCTGTATGTCTGTTAAATACAACGTGCCAAAGTACTTTAAAGCTTACCAATTAATTGTCTTTATAGTGGCTTCAGGATTTTAAAAACTTTTGTTAATTCATTCACAAACATATGAATGCCCTGACATACAATGTCTTTAAGATACCAAGATTGTTGTTACCACCTTTATTGGGTAAATTGTCATTAGTGCAAAAGCATCCTCATGAAAACTCAGATAACAACTTAAAATGTTTTATCAGTATGTCTAAAATCCTCTGTATAAGCCAGAGCTTATGAACAGAACTCTGATCTTTAATAATATAATAACAAGAAGAAATGGTATGAGGACTGGAAAATTAAGTCTTACTCGTGTTCATTCAGGAATACATGAACTTCACAATTGTATATAGTGCCATTGCAGAAGAAATCACAATACAGCTGGCTAGCACTGCTGAAGTTCTAATACAAATACTATGAGTTAACATGTCCTGATCAACGTTGCAGCTTTTACCGATTACCGCATTTCTTAAAAATAATTTACTTTTTAAAATAGAGTTCCCATAGCTTGTATCTAGAATAAATTAATGATCTATTAGCAAGTTCGGTATATTTGTACTTAAAGATATATCTGTCTTCAAAGAATAAAAACCAGCAAGCAAGGAAACCTGCTGGATCACTGCTGATTTCTTACATTAAAATGGAATGGGCAGTGGGAGAAGAGAGGGTAAACTAATTGCACATAGTAGTAAACTTAAACCCACACAGTAAAGGAATACGGTGTGTTCTTTCAAGACAGTACATGACTTCCCTCACAAGCTTGTTTTGATTAGAACAAACGAATAGTTTTGGCACTTCAGATGCTGCAGGTGATGGAATTTGTGCATATATGTTTTGTAGACCTGTCCCTTCACTAACATGACACGGAAGACTTAAAAACAAGGCTCCAAAAGGCTCTAGAAGTAAATGACATTTCTGTCTAGGAAATGATAAAGCAGTAACCTTGTTTACTAGAAAATATATGTAGGTGCTTCATAGCTACCTGCCATTAAAATGCAAATATCTTCAAGCAGTTAAATGATCTGATCCCTAATGCTACTACAGAATAAACAGCTAATCTAGGTTTATACATCTCAGTGCATCCTTTGCAATTAATACTTTAATGCACACAAACAAGAAACTTATTAAAGCTTATAGTAAAAGTGTTTTGCCTAATGCCTTCTTTCTCATGCAGGTATGTGTGCTGTACATGTAACAAGAGATTTGTAGGAATTACTGGAAAATACTCCACTGTGCTATAGCAGAAAATATTAGAGAAGGCAGCTGAAACCACCCTTCCCAGGCCAGATCCTGCCATGCTCTCTCAGCCTAAATGCCCTTTTTGAACCTGCAAGCACTTAGGCTGAGAAAATTATACAGGAACAGGCCTGTCACATCAATCCTTAACTCTGCTACTCCAATGGATGCAGATATTTTCCTTTTTTGATTTGGTAACTGGCTCATTCAAATCATCCAGTGGTGCTGAAAGCTGCCTTTTAGGCAGTGAAGTTGTTTAAAAAATTAATCATGCATCTGCAATCTTTTAACACTGCTAGAGATGTACCTGATTTTTGCTTCTACTGGATATGGGATGAATTACTTTTCTTGTTGCTAACATCAAGAAGATAACCAGACTCAATGGTGGTGGAAAATACCAGTGATCTTTGCTAACTGGTACAGAAAATAGAAGAAACAGTAATACAGTAATATTCAGGAAATTAATTTTGTGCTGCGTGGTTAAAAGCCTACTTTTAGCAGGCTTTGGGAAGAAAATAAAATATAAAATATATTAGAAAATAAAATATAAAAGTCAATGATCCTCATTTTTTGTGGGAAAAAAAGCAAAACAACAACAACAAAAAGTTTTGACAGGAACCTGCATAAAAAAAAGGATGATCAGCACAGTTCTGTCAATTTTAGAAATGCAGTGGGGAATTCCAGGAGTCTCTGCTTAAAGACATTAGAGAGTTGTACAAAACGGTCTATTATGGTGAATTTTTCAGTCACACTGGATGTAAGGCTTCACTGATAGCGTAAGACATAAGGTCCAATCACATCAACTTATCTATTTAAAGAAATTGAAGACTCAGTAGGTGAAAAGAAGTGATTGTTAGGAAGTAAGGCAGCAACATCTCCAAAGATTTATCATAGTTCTTTGAATCAAAAATGTCAGTTCTACCCCTTTGCCATAAGCTGATTTTTTTCTGATACTCCATTTTTATTGCAATCTAATTCTGACCAATGTGTTATTTTAAATGCTCATGATTTACAAGTATTTAACCCCTCTCCCTTCCCTCAGATTTCATTACTGATATTTAAACTGATCTTCTGGAGAGTTCTTGTGCGATGCTGGAATTTTCAGACATTTCAGAGATGGATTTTGAAGTATGTAACACATAGGGAGTTACTCAGATGTACTGGAATGTAGTGCTCTACACACTGGGTAAGAAGAGTGTATCATTTTCCATTTAAAAAGGCAGAATACTAAAAAATGGGAAAAAAGATATGTATCTAAACACTAATGTTCCATTTTGGGACTGCTAGCTAGGGAAAACAAGAGGGAAACAGGTTAAAAAAAAGCTATTCTCAACCTCTTAACCATACAAACTATTTGTAAGTTTGTTCATTTTCCCATTTGTATTTCCCCTTCTCCTGATATAGTTCATCATTGCTGTCTGCAACAAAAATGTCAGTACTGGCTAAACTAAAGGAATTGTTTTGCTGCAACATTCACGCCAGGTCTAAAAAGAATTTCAAACTGGAAAGTATTTTATAACTGCTGCAATAATTTGTGATATTTGGCACTCTCAATAGTTTACATTTGGTCTGTCTGAAAAAAAACATTCTGGAAATAAGTAGCTAGAATAAATCCTCTTATTCTAACTTTAAATGTAAATTAAGCTTCCAGCAAACAAACAGCTGACTGTCCGGCTTCTAGTGGTTTCTAATTTTCAGATTTTTCATTTGTCTTTTTTTTTTTTAACCTGATTGCAACATGCTCAAGTCGACTTTCCAGTCAATTCACCCGAATTCCAACAGGAATTGGTTTATAAATTGGTTCCAACTGGAACTGGTCATTTGGAATTTCCAGCACAGGAAATTATTTTATAAGTGCCTTGATAAGTACCCTAAATTACAAATGGATGTGTTCAATATCTAATGACAAGAAAATATGGCTATAAATGCAAATGCTGTACTAAAAATAAATAACCCAAAAAACAACCTATATGATCTGGCATAAACGTAAGGGCCTGGTCACTTTTTTTGCCCCCTACTTAACATCAAGTGACAGCAGAGTGCAACTTCAGTATGACCGTGTTACATCCGCCAAATTAACATGACTGATTTTTAATTTCTTTTCCTAGGTATGTTATGGCAATTATTAACTGATGGATACTATTTTTCCCCGGGTTCTTGAACTCAAAGCCTATGTCGTGAATCATGGCTGTATCCTCCAGGGGATCCTCGGTTCCTGTGGGGTTTGTACGTGCCCTGGTATGAGTCAGAGTATTCTTCTTCCACTAGAGGATAGTGATCTCGGCTGTGTTGGGAACTGGAAGACAAGCGGTTCCTGCTCTTCCGAGCCCTTTCATTGTGATAATTTTCATCTGAGGTCATTAGACTTCGTCGCTCAATTGGAGAGTTCTCTGCGGAATGGCTGCTGTGCCTCATACGCTGGCTCTACAAGTGCCAAAGAATCCAAGCATTAATGCAGACAAAAAGTATTTCACATTTATTAGCTTGTTTTGAGACTTATTCTGAGGTCTTTCAGAATCCATCCACTTTTGTGTTATTCATTTTATATTAAAGCCTATATGCTACAGGAATGGGTTACAAAAATAGTCTGGTTCCTAGAGCTGAAAGCAGACCAAAGGCGGTGTTATAGTGCGTACCTCTCATAGGATTCACCTTGGTAAATATTACAGGCCATTTAGCATGAAAAGTGAGCTGATGTATTCAGCATTTATCACTTTTCTCTGATCATGAACATAACATTTATGCTGCTATTCTGCTTAGGAAATTTGGAGCTCTGATCTAAGTGGTCTTAAAAAACATCTGAAGATGTTTGTTGTATTGTTGGGTTTTTTTAAAAGGTGCAGCTCTGAGTCCGAACTAAAAGCCTTCATATGACCAAGCAAACAATGGGCTGCTAAACAGGCAGCTAAGGGGTGCCTATAATTATTAGATATTAACAGATTCTTTCAACTAAAACAATAAATATTTTAAATACGCTGACAGAAAATCCTTTTCTAAGATAATTTATTAATTGAAAGGTTTAGCCTTTGCTATCCTTATATTCCCCTAATGACAATGTGCTACACTTGTTGACAAAAATCAGTCTGTATTTTTTGCCAGTAAACCAGCACAATGAAGAAGCTGCCTAAAAAAAAGGCATTTCATTTGCATAAACCTCTGCAGAGAACAGCCGTCCATACTCTCAGTACAAACTTAGTCCATACTTTCCTTTCTCTAGATTAGACACCTGATGTAATTTGCCTGTAACTGCCAAGAGAACACTGCCACAATGGCTGTACCTGCTGCAGGTACAGGGAGGTAACTGTGCAGGCGGGTATTCATTTACAGCATGGCAGTCACATTTCTGCCAAGAGAACACTGCCACAATGGCTGTACCTGCTGCAGGTACAGGGAGGTAACTGTGCAGGCGGGTATTCATTTACAGCATGGCAGTCACATTTCTGTCTGATGCGACCAAGGTAATACTCACTGAGGTTCCATTTAATGAATGGCACAGAAGAGGGGCCCTTCTGCAAATTCACACACACAGGTACTGACTAGCAATTTCTACCATGTTATCCCCAAGTTCTCCTTACAGCATCGGGTTTTAGTAGTGATTATATGTCAAAGTACACATATTTTCTTCACAAATTATGCTTCTTGCATTTATTCGGCATGCAGTTTTGATATATAATCACCTGTGCTCACACCCTCCATCTTCCTTGTAGTAATTTACCTCTGTGGCTGCAACCTGCTCTTTTCTACAAACCCTTCTGTTACCCTGCCTCAATTCTGTAGCTATTCCAATCCCACTATTTACCTCCCAAGAGGTGTAAGTGTGGCACAAAACTGGTGTGGTTACGCGCTGGTCTCATGCCCCCAATAATTTTGATCCTGCAGCACAACTGGAATGATAAACTGCATTACATTTTCTGCAGTAAAGGCACCTGAAATGCGAATCCTCGGGAGCCTAAGAAACACTCCTCCCCCAAACTCAAACTACAGGATTTAACTCCATGTGCTGAAATTAGACTGAACTATGTAGCTTTAGAGCTCAACAGGGATTAGATACAAAGGCAAATGACTGGTCCATAAAAGTTAGCAATGACAAAATTTACTCTTCCTATTGAGGACTGCCACACACAGAGCTCAACATGGACATCTTCCCCTTTTAAGTAAGGTCATAATCAAGGAGGACAAAATGACCAGCAGCTTTGGTAGGTGTACCAGACAGTGTGATGGGAGACAGCTGGAGCACACTGTCCCCTACACCTTCTCTTTAAATCAGACTCTTCTGTACCTATGCCCTTCAGCTTCACCCTGATGACCTATGCCCAGAGAGTTAAGTTACATCAGAAGTTTCAGTTCTTAGTAAACTATGTTCCAAGACATAATGAGTAAAACAGGGATGGATAACTCCCAAGTCCTGATTAGGTGATATAAGAACAGACTGTCCCAGTGAATCTGTATCACTCTCAGGTGTGACTGTTACACGAGGCTCTGGGCTTTTGGTATTCAGTTCCTCTAGGTATCAGGCAAGAAGGAGTCGCAAGGTCATAAGAAGTATAAATTCTTAATATATCATAAGCACCCAAGCTGATTTAATTCCTAGGATTCCCACGAGTGCTTTTTAATTACCACACTACATCTTTACAGTTAAAACTGATGCAAATCCTTCAAAAGGCTTGAATTAGTATAAACCGTTTTTGTGGATAAGCCCTCCAGATGCTGGAAGTCTTTACTATGAGATAACCATGTGAAACATCAGCACTCTTTAAATGGCCCGAGCACCTGAGTGGCACTGAAAGCCAGATCCTGCAGTCTCTAGTTGGGCATCATTCACTCAGGGAGAAATTTACCCCTCTGCAGAGAACTAGCACCATTCAAGTCCCACCTAAGCCTTCACGATTAGGGTGAAGTGGGGATTATGTGATGCATACCTTCAGCCAGCCCACTGCACAGGGGTGATTTTCATCTTCAGTGTGAGTTTTCCCTAAGTAAATGGAGCAACATTTCACAGTTACTGCTGGTGTCCATTGATCAGAGAGAAATAAATGCCTGAAAAAAATTCTGTGGATACACCCAGTTTTCAAAATGAAACTGAAGAAGTGGAAGTTCTGCAGATGGCATTTTATTGTCATGAAGGGATGGAAAAACTGAAATTTTAAGGCAAGTGAAAATGGAAACAACAGTTTACATGTGCACATCATTAGTAACAGAACAGTGCTTGTGCACTCAGCCAGTGAGGAAACAGTGCCTTACTGATCCTAATAAAATCAAGCACAGCATTAGAAATGTGAGTATCAAGTAACATGCACCTCCAGTGAAGTGCAATTCACTCACAGGAAAAAGAGCTTTATGTTAATTGAAAACACTGACCAAGGCATCAATTCCTTCAAAATTGTTACCTGCTTCCAGACACACTACAAGCAGAACAAAGGTTAAATTTCTCAGGTGAATTATTCATTACATGTAATTCACTCAGCTCTACTGTTGACACGTTAGAAAATGCACACTCCTAGAAAGTCACACACATACAGAACTCCTGAAATATTCAGAATTAAAAGTTCGCTGCAATCCTAGTGTTCTCAAGCATTCATAACTATTAATCAAAAACATTTTCTGTTTTCAAACTTAGTAAAGCACGTACTTCTCATTAAGGACTATTTACATGCCACGTTTGAAGTTTCAAAGTTCAGCCGTTTTTGAGCTATCCCTGTGGAAAAAAATGGTCAGAATTTTTTTCAACAGGTTAAAAAAAAATGTTATTTTATTCATACTCAAAAAGGTGAAGACATTTTGCTGATACAAGAGACAAGTATGGAAGTTTTTCACCCCAAAGTGAATGTTTTGTGATGAAGTTATGAGAATAGACATCAACAGGATCATCACAGGCACTGTTCTGCATTCCTAACTACAGCTCAACTGCACTGACATACTATATATCCTTATTCTCAACCAGACAGGTCACATTTGCAATGACGTTTTTTCCAGATTAAAAAAATGGGTCAATTTCTAATACGGCTAACAATGCCACTTGATACGAGTGTCATTTAACTCTTCCTCAAGAACTCACTCCTTGCCAAAAAAAATTATGAACATGTTATTCCCCATTAAAGAGCAGTCGCAGTGCTTCAGCATTTGGATCATTTGACTGCTGTTTCACCAGTTAGAGGCCCTAGCTTGACTTCTTACTGCTGGTGACCAAACAGTGAATAATCATAAAATCACAGAATGGTTTGGGTTGGAAGGGACCTTAAAGCTCATCCGGTTCCACCCCCCCTGACACAAGCAGGGACACCTTCCACTAGACCAGGTTGCTCAAAGCCCTGTCCAACCTGGCCTTGAACACTGCCAGGGATGGGGCAGCCACAGCTTCTCTGGGCAACCTCTGCCAGTGCCTCACCACCCTCACAGTAAAGAGCTTCTTCCTTACATTTAATCTAAATCTCCCCTTTTTTTAAAAATTTTAAACTTTTAAAGCTTAAAGCCATTCCCCCTTATCCTATCCCTATGTGCCCTAGATAATAACAACTGATAAAGCAAATATAAGTTATGATATATAAAACATATTATGCTATTTCCCCATTAACTAAAAAAATCCCCATCTAATCTGCACTGGGGTTTGGGGCTGAAATGTATTTACATACCTGTAATCCAGAGATTGCAGCAGGATATGGTGAAAGTGCAGTGGATCCTAAATTTCGCCCAAGGAGAGGAGTCATGGGTGTGCTACTGGTGGTGTGAGTAGCACGCCAATACGCCTCAAGATATTCTGCCAAGTGTTCGCAAGCATCTTCAAGCTGATTTTCATCCAAAATTACATCAAACATTTCCTGATCACAACAACAAAGTTCAGTTCATTACGATATCAGAGATACACAAGTTAAACAATTCTCATCATGGTAATCCTTTAGAATTTAAGAAAATAATCAGAACATGGGATTGCAAAGGAAAATCATACAAGTGGGTTTCTAAGGTGATCAAAAGCTCTCAGAAATCACTGTATCCATTCAGCAAGATTCACTACATCTTGTGTGAGCCCCGCCACACTCAAAAGGCATGACTCCTTTACTGAATTCATTTTGCTCCAAGATAGGAACTGAAGCTCAATGTCAGAGTAACATAGAGGTGCTCTGCACTGGTTCTGGATGGAGGATTCACACATACTTCTCTCATCCTTATTGTGAACACATTTCCACTGATGGTGCCCCTAAACCTTATTTCCACTCCAGTGAACATGGTTTGCAATTCTCTTAGCAGCAGAAACAGTATTGCTGCTTCAGAGGCTCCTGCAGGACATCCAGCTGTTCAGAGACTTAGAGAGACTCCTTCAGAGGCTATTGTTTTTTTAACTACCTCCAATTCTGCCTGTCTGGAGAGCCTTATCTATCTGACCTCAAATCAGCACGACCATGCAGGTACGATCTTTCCCCTACTAATCTCTTTACCAGGGGATAGCCCCTGACCATTAGTGCAAGTACCGGTCCCTGCCTCAGACCAGCTCACCATGCAACCCACAGGACAGCTCTTTACTAGTGAACGTAGAAGGAATTAAAAGCCACATAGCTTCTGAGCCACCCAAGAAGTCAAATGGACACTGTTTTTAGATTAGCAGCATGACAAGTGCTGATAACAAACATCCATCATAAACTGAGTTTCTCAAGAGAAATGTTACCAGCATATTTTCAGCAGTGAAATCTCGTACCTCATCTTTAATCTTAATTCGCACTTTGTGGAAAAAAATATTGTGAAAATAGCACAGGAAATGAAAAACAAGTGCAGGTGCTGCAGGTGTTAAAGAGTAACTGATACAAACCATACGTTTATAGATCTATCCAATACGCGCAGAGCTGACACCTCTAGAATAAGATGTAAAACTGCATGATGAATTTGTCATGTACCTCGATCACACATCTACCTTCTGCCCAAAAGTCTGGTCCAGAAGCTGCTAAGGCGATTTCATTTCTTTTTAAATATATTCTCTCCTGTCAGTACAGTAGAGCAACGTTCTCTCCTCTGCCAGCAAGTGTGGAGTCTTCTAATAAGAACACTCCTAACACTACATCCTTCGTACAAATTCAGTGTTTACTGATGCGTTTTTGTTCTTCTCTATCTATACCCTTTACACCCTCCTTCACTACATAAACATGCTGATCCATTATGTATCCTATTATATCCCTCATCATCATTTCTGGAAGTTAGTAATTCAAACAGGAAATAAATGGATGGAAATAAAAGGATGTGGTTTGCTTACATATACTTTGCTTTGGAAAATATTGAAATTAAAATGTTACACTTGGAATGTAATAGGTGTTTTCTTCAAGAAAGAAAGGAATATTGTCATTTTCTGGTGCGAGACTAGTAAGCAATTTTCCTGCTCTGCTCATTCTTGGCATAGCTGGCCCACTGATTTGAAGGCCACTCTGGCTGGCTCTACAAAACTCAGCTTTGCAAGGGAGTTGCGATGGAGTTTTAGCAGCAAGCAGGTCAATTAATACTCCAACCAACCTTCTCCTGCTAAACTAGGGAACTGTTTCTCAAGTTTCTTTTTAACCTGTATCAGCTGATTCGGGAAGCTCACAAAATGCTGCACGGGAATAACCACACATGCTGCAAGGTGTAAGCGAGACAAAGAGATCAGCAATGGGAACACCAATACAGCTGCCCATAACTTCCTTTCTCAATTTCTAAGGAATGCACAGCTCATACTCTAGATGACATACCTAAACCAGCCAGTTGTGTGATGGTATGTAGCTTCGTGATATTTTGACAGTGAACTCAATTAAAGTGCATTTAGGGAAGAAGAACTTTTAACAGTTGCAGTAGTACTGTCACCTTTTTAACAGTTAACTGTAAAATAAGGCTAGGACTGATAATGGTGAGCCTCTCTGGCTGTCACTTGAAGGTCACCTGGAGAAGCTGCAAAATTAGCAGGATCCTGATTCCAGACCTCTACGGTGTTTTACAGGGAAAATGAATTACAGAGAAAGCACTTGGTTTTTTTCTTGCATTTAACAGTTGTGCTCATAGCTAAACTGTGTTTGTTCTTTGTATTTGGGAGCAAAGAATCTTTTAAGGAGATGCTTGCTTCTACGGGTTGTGGAGTAAAACAATTTCTTCCTGGTTCTCTTTAAAATGCATTTTATTTACCACAGTATGCTCTCTACAACATGCCTAAAATAGTTATGAGTATTTCCATATACCACTATTTCTGAAATTATATACATTAAAGCAGTGGTCTTTCCAGAAGAGGAGATAAAATAGTTGTTACTGCGCTCTGCTATTTCTGCTATTTTTGGTTTACTGTATAACCACTGTGAAATACCCTAGGTGCATCATCCCATGTTAGCAATGCAAAATAAAATGGTCAGGGCTACAGAGGCATCCTCCTCACCCACAGGAAAGCTTGGGAGAGGGAGGGGAAGAGGGAATAAGCCTCAGGTACAGCCCAGAGTCAGTACAGGTATGGGCAGTCCCAGATGGCATTTGAGATCAGCCATGTGAGCTCAAGCCCTGGGGGAACAGATGCCCCAGCCAGAAGTGTAAGGATGAAGGTGTATCCGAGAAAGAGGAATTTGAACTTGTAGATATATCTTGTGTACTGGCTATTTTTAATTATACCAATGCACTTTAGTTCTGCTAGAGTATAATTTCTAGCATTTTTGAGGTTATATCAAATAGAGCACAGGGATATGTATCCTCTCTTCACACTGGCATGATTCTAAAAGTTTAAAAAAAAAATCATAATGAACTGTATACAACGAATGTACTTAAATCTTTATGGTTAGCACAGCTCACATTTCTTTGAGCCATAAATACTATTCTTGCTTAACGGAGTCATGCAGCAGTAGGCACAATTAGCACTGGCTTGAGCAGCATCAGTGAAAGATTAGCAAGGAATTAATAATGAAAGCAGTTCTGAACTTAAACATGCCAAAAAAGACAGCTATTTTTAACATGTCTAGACATTCAGCACCATCTGATTACTTAAGCCTGGCTCTCAGCAAACGAAAGAAAAGTGAGGGTTTTACGGTTTTCAAGTATCTTCATTTAAATACTCCTCTTGCAGGAATTTGAGCTGCAGGACAGATGAAGCAGGTCACAGTGCAGAAGACAGCAGAACCTTTGGTCTTAGCAGTATACTTTTACTTAATTAAGTCATGGATCAACTTTGTCCTTTAAATTAAACTTAACCAAGACTGTCATCTCCCTTCACATGCTCTAAGGCAGCAGTAATTTTCTTGAATCAAACAGTGCACAACTGATCAGATGGTTTCTCCATAAGCTTATGCCAAGTCAGAGTGGGAGGCAGCCTCTGAGCAAGTATGTTTACATGTTTGAAATCTGGATACTCTGAAATTTTGAAGTATTTATCCAGTGGGGTCTCACTTTGTTGCCTCAGGCAATAAAATACAATTACCAGATTGGGTGTAAAGGCAGAGTTTACTGGATCCTGAGGATGGACAATCTAAGTGCTGTAATGCAATGAACAAGGTACAACATGCATCCTGCTGCTGCATGTGGTTTATTTCCATCAATACAGCTATTTGCCTCATTTCAAGTGATGTGAGCAAACCTAAGTGAAATTAGGGGAGATCACTACATAAAGAGCAAAGACTGTCAAACATGCACAGGTTTCTCTGTGCAGGTGGAAAAATACATAAACCTTTCAAATGTGAAGAATGTGCAGTGCGTTGTTCTGTGTGTAAGCTCAGTGGAAGCTTGGTGTAAATACCACAAGCTATATTCAGACAGGTGTAACTCCATTTAACTTGGCTTACACCCATTAGGAGTTAGGAAGGTATATGCTTTTCCAGAAATTATTCTGTAGAGTTTTGTTTCAGTTAAGGGGACCTGAATGGTTCACAGGAATTCTCAGTCACCATTTTTAGAGAGAACAATTTAGTAGAAGATTACACATGAGAAACACAATACAGCTGAGCTCTCCAGAAGAACCTGAGATGGCTCAAACATCTTTCTGCGCTGCTCAAAGTGGAAAACAAGGATGAAAGAGTGAGCAAAGCAATCTACAGTTACTGTAACCAGAAGCTTACAGGTCAATGCAGTAACATGACCAGCTGGATGTGTACGTGGACGCCATCTACTAGTTTGGACAGCTGGACACCTGCAAGTGCTGCTGATGGAGCGAGGGGTACACAAAGCGTGGCTACAAAACCTGCACCCACAAGGGAAACAGCAAGCTGTGTGGGGCAGAGCTTGCACTGCAGGAACTGGAGAAAGCAAAGTATGCCCCCCATATCCACACCACCAACAGCACTTTTCTGGATTATTTAAATTCTTGCTTTGTATCACGCATAGGAAGAATATGAATCAGATTTCTCATTCTAGACATGTCCTTAAACCATTCCATTTTTAAGGAATCCTTACTTTTCTCTGGTTTCTAAGACTTCAGTGTGAATCTAGCCTGAACATACACCAAAACACTACAAAACCCTGCAAAAATTCAGAATTTTCATAGATCCACATTAATTATTCTTCATTTTGTATCTGTCAAACTACTAAGCGAACATAACCTGAACTCGCCAGCAGTGCCAGTCAGCTTGAAATGACATTTTTCAGAAGGCAAATCAGCACATGTGGAATTACCCCACTCTCTTGCTAATCCAAGGCAGAATCATTGGGCAGACCTGAGGCCACAGAGGCTGTTCCAGGCAGGCACACAGCTGCAGCAGAAACTGGCAGTCCCCACACACTAGCTAGCAATTAGGCGGGTCTGTCTGATGGCAAGAGCTACCTTAAAAAGCCAACCAATGGGCAAGAGAAGAGAGAAAGAGAAAGCTCTCTCCAGGTCTCCATTTCTGCTGGATGGAGTACCACCAGTCCCAGCAACAGCAGCTCTGGAACATCTGAGGGGCATGAGAGCACTGACCTGTGTGGCCCAGCCTCAATTCCAAACAGTAACATCTATTGCTGTAATTTAGGAGTGCTCAGAAATACCTGATTTATCTTCTTATGGCCACAGGGGACAAGAGAGAAAGAGGCTGTGAAGTCTGGCATCTTAAAAAGTATACAAGTTAAGTTTCATGGAAAGAAATCCTTGTGGATCATTGCTCCAGAACAGAAGCTTCATGAACTTTGTTACTTGCATCTGAATTAAGAATAAAAGCCATCTGAAATGGAGGCAGCTGCTTTAACATCTACATAACACAACAATAGGTCTTCTAGAAGCATTATCTGGGTATTAGGGTTTGGCATTCATTTGGCTTATCTCAACTCTCAGATTTGTTCCTAGACTGTTCCAAGACATTTCTTTTGTCAGCACTTTGCCTACATTCAGAGAGAACGATCGTGGAAACCTTTCCAGTGTCTATTCTGAATTTCTCTGAATTAATCTGATTTCTACTCAGTTCTCTGGCATGAGAAAGTTGGATAATCACCAAGCCATGGTGATGATCATTCCCTGACTGGACTGATCATTCCCTGGTATGAACAGTCATTTCTGTGGTACCAGACTGATGTTACACACAGCTGTTAACGCTGTAAGAACAAGTCCACGTCCAAGTTTGCTTCCACTGAGTGGCTTTCTCTGTCACAGAAACCAGGTGTAGTTTTCAAAAATAAAAGCAAGTCTGAGCTGTCCTGTCCAAACACTTGTACAGGTTTTCCCCACAGCACTGTCTGCCTAACTGGCTATCTAGCAGGACCTCTGGTCTTTAAGCAGCAGGTCATTCAGTGTGAGTAATAGGTATCTTTGATAAAATGGTTTGTGAGCAGTGGCTCCGATAGGTACCTGTATGGTGTGTCTGGACTCACTGCACAGCTGACGGAAGGTCCTCTGCAGCCTCCTCCCAAGCCAGGAGTCTGAGACTTTGCCCCTTTGGGACCTTAAGATATTACTGCTCCACAAATGATGTCATTTGTTCAGTTTTCTACACATCATTTTTGACCTATGACCTTGCCAAAGATCATCACAAACCCAGCACAGGAGATAATAAGGATTAAAGTATCGCTCAACTTGTTTCTTAGCAATAAAATCTGATCGAGAGTTGCAACTGCAGGGCTGACTGAATCACCATAAAGTGAAGTGATAACATATGAGCTTGGCTATAACCAAGGACCAACACAGCAGGAATCGTTAAAACTCCACGTATCACAAGTTCTTTGGCCTTTCTTCTGTACTTACTGGTGGGCATTGTGCAAGTTTATCGGCTGCCACCAACTGAACATTCAAGTGTTTACTCTGTGACTTTCCTCTAGATTTAATCAGCCGCTGCAAAACCTGACAGAGAAAAAGAGGAAAAAGTGAGCTTAAGAATCACGTATCTCCAAAAAGCTCAGCCTGCCATCCCATTGGAGGGTTTCCAAGTTTAAAAGCTCTCCTTCCTGATCAACAAAATTGGTAAAATTTTGTCCTTGAATAGAAGCACAAACCTTTCTGATAACCTCCCTGAAAGCTGTGTACATTGCACTCTGCATCACACTGCATCCCTCGCAAATATTTCAAGTGCAGTGTAAATGGTAATTTTGCTCTCTTCTACTTGAACAGGTTATTTCTGACAAATGTACTCTTCTAGAGGACCATGAAAATTATATGCATACAGAATTATACTGGATTGTTGCAGCACAAAAGTTGCTGCAGCAAATTACATTGTGTAGCAATAATACTGTTACTTAATCTATTCTGAAGTGTATTTTGCGTACAGAGGTATTTTACACACACAGTTTATATCACTCTTCTTTTTTCCTTCCACTGTGTTCATTACCAGAATCTGAGGGGTGGAAAACTTAAGAATCCTAAATCATTTCTCTGTAAAGTTTCAAGGAAAATTACAGGATCACAGAACAGGTTTTTAAGTTGGAAGGACTTCTAGAGGTCTGTGTGCCAACCCCTCACTCAAAGCAAGGCCAGGATCAGATTGCTCGGGTCTTCATCCCGCTGAGTTCTGAACACTTTCAAGGAGACTCCACTACCTCTCTGAGCCAGGACTGACCCATCTTTGTACAGCTCAACATACGGCTGATTCTCTGCTGCAAGGGGACACTGCTCACTCCTCTCCAAACTGTTACCCACCAAGCCCTCCCAGGGTCCCTGGCTGCAGAACTGCCCCCAGCCAGCCAGCCCCAGCCCGGCTGGAAGTAGGAGGCTACTCCAGCCCAGGCAAAGTAACTGGTATTTGCCTGTGCTGAACAGCAGGAGGTACCTGACAAATCGTTTCTCCAGCCTGCCAAGGTCCCTGTAGATGACAGCCCTGCTGTCTGGCACATTAACCTGCCTCAGAATAGGTACTGTCCATAACCTTGGTCATTAACAAGGTCATTAACAAAAATGATGAACCGTACTGGGCCCAGTACAGATTCCCGAGTGACACCCTGGCAACCAGCTGGACTTTGTACCTCTGACCAGCATGCTGAACCCAACAGGTTCTTGGTGTAATCCAAGAAAGGCTTTCATGGGCTCCTGCTGAACAGACCCCTGAACAAGCTACTTCTAGTGCCTAGGTCTGCAGTTCTGTTAATTGTACTGCTCACTTCTCTCAGGATCTTAAAATTCCGCCATCTCATGGTTTCTGCAGCCAAGTTTGTCCTAGACCTCACAACTCTGTCCAGTTCTTCCTTTTTCCACCCAGAAGCAGGTCCAGCAGAACCTCCCCATCTCTTGCAGGCTATCTGCACCAAGAACCATGTGCCAACATGGCTCTCCAGAGTGCCACAGTGGTCACTCCAGCAGGTGTTGGGCATATCCCACAACGGCTGTGCTATTCCATGGGATCCAAAGTCTCTGTCATGACTCTAGACCCCCTTCTGGACTAATAGCCATTATCATGGTGGGGTCCATGCTGTGCTCCTGAGCAACAGTCACATTCCCACTGTATGGCAAGAGCTGGCCCAGTGGCCAACCACTGGCCCAGACCCAGCTGTGGATTGTGTATCAACATGCCCTGGTGGAAGCCACAGATAAAAGCAGACAGGCTTTGTCTGTGATCAACGGACAATCATCATTAACTGCGTGGGGAGTGGGCAAAGGGCCGAGTGCTGTCTCAGAAGCTCAGCTTAAGGTTAGGGCTTGTGGAGAGACAACCCAGAACTACAGCTGTGTTGTGGAAAGAGGGCTGCAAAGGGACTGCCAAGGGGAACTGAGAGTTACAGGAAGAATTTGCTCATCAGGAGTATTTTTCATCTACTTAACTGGTGGGTTCCTTCTCTAAGGCTCAGCCTAAGACTTTGTTAATGTTTAGGGCAGAAACAAGAAATTGCATCAGACGCTCACTTGTCAAGCCCTCAATTGAAAAAAAAAATCTTTTTTTTTCTCTTCATCTCACTCTTGATTTCTTCAGGTGCAGGTATCTCACTGCTCCCTCCCACACTGCCCTCCAGGTCCCTCTCAAACGCACATTTTTTAAAGGTGAGATACATTACCTTTGGAGAAGACACCTTAACATGGACAATAATTGGTGCTAAAGATGTCTTGATAAGTTGTGCAGGGTGATTGATAGTGTCTGCATCTAGGACAACCAGTTGTAAGGACCTTGCCAGCTCAAAGATTCTTTCAATTTCACTCTGTACTTCAGCTAGCAAAGGAAAACAAGCCAGGTGAAAGCCATTCGACCCCAGCATTGCATAAGACAAAAATATCATCACTCATTTATTTTCACAGAAAGTATGCATTCATTATGTGAACTCCATATGTGAATTAATGTAATTGCCAAAAACCAACCTATTACTCAAGGCAGTTTTTTAAATAAATATTACCTTCAAGACTATGTCTGTACTATGTTCCTTTATAATATCAGTGTATTTAAAGACTGCATACAATTAAATATATGATTCTATTAACAGAAAATAGACATAAATGCATTTTACAAATCTGCTAAATAGTTTAATTTAGAAAGAAAACAATGTTTTAACAAATGGATATTTCTTAAAACTTTTTTTTTTGTTCTTAGATTGCAATTCTGATTTAACTTAAACAAGAGTCTGTATGAAAAACAGAACTGTGACTTCCTAATTCTATAACGACAAGAAAAAGCTTATGTTAAATAATCAGCGGAGCATTATTTAAAAAGACAGTAATGGCAAGGTTCATAACAAAGCACTTTTGTCTGTAGAAAAAAAGAGCAATTTATTTCCATGTAAATTATATTTCTGTTATTCACTATTCTGACCCTTCTTAATCATTCATGTGCACAGGACAGATTTTAAATAGATAAACTCAGCACAAATTGAAGCCTGTAAGTTATACCACCAAAGCATAGAAGATCTGTGTGCCAGCAACTCACATGCATTTAATCTGCCTGAGAGCTGTTCCACAGAGCAATGTGTGTTCACAGGCCCAAAATGATTCAGTACTCACCTTTGCAGCACTTAATTTTGAGGTGCTATTCCTGTACTAGAAGGCCAGCTAGAAGTGAAGTGTCCTATGACCTATACCTCTAGTTCAAACAGTCACTCAGGATGTCAGAGAACTGGGTTTAAGAGCCTTTTCTTCCTGAGAAGGCTGAAAACCAACTCCTTCTAGGATGGTGCCCCAGAGACCAGCTTACTGGCTGTCGTGGTTTAAGCCATGACACTGGCACACATATAATGCTACACACAGATTTCCACCCTTGTGAAAGAAATAAAAATTCACCCGGCCACTGTAACCCAGCAGTCATGACATGTGAGGAGAGGGTGGGAAGACCTAGAGTCTCATGGCCAGACAGCAAAAATAAGCTGAAGCTGTTGAACATTAAATACAAAACAAGTCCCAGGGTCACGAGCACCATGTCTCCTTGTCTGGACAAGGTGAAAGCTATTTGGCACCTTGTGACATGGAACTGAAGCACAGGGCTGAGAAGAGGGAAGGAAAGAGCAAACCTTGGAAGGAAAGAGCAAACCATACTACAGGCCCCTAACTCATCTTTTACAAACCTGTAATACTGCTTGCTCTAGCCCAGGTAATTGCTTAACATGAGGCTAACACAGTACCCTGTGCTCTGTTCCCCCTCCTCAGTTAGGAAAAATGTCTCCCATTTGGGTATGTGGAATTCAGAATTGTACACCAGAATGCTGTAGGTACATTTCAAATTGCAGAACTGATGACATCCTGAATGCTGAAATCCTGCCACTTTCCTCAATATGCAACCACATTCATAATTACCTATGTGTCAGTGTCTTACCTAAACTGGATCTTGTATTTGACCGCTCAATTATTGCCCTCTTGCTTGGATTATTTAGAACAGACCTCTTAGCAAGAGAAATGTCAGCTGTCACTCTAGTTATTGATATCCTATGAGTAAGAACACACGACAGAACAAAAACACAGTAGTCAAATTTCCAGTGCACTGTGCATGACTTACAGCTACTTTCTATTCCAAAGTGCAAATACAATAAAATACCATCCAGACATGTTTTGTAGGTGAGTTACGTCATCATTAAAGAACAATTTAAGATAAATTATTTCCTACACTATTGTAGACTCTGGCATATATTTTCTGCTATTCTACTTAACGCATTAGTTAACTTCTCCTCCCTAAGTCATCTCCTACATGATTTTATACAGTACCGTAAACACTACAAGTTAAGCAAGTCTTCAGGCATACAAAACAACAGTCGTAACAGTAACAGCCCTTCTCTTCCCAGATAGTTAAACCATTGATTAATCCTGATATTGCTGGGATGTAAGGAAGGGGCACATCTGGACATCAGAGCAGACACACAGCTATGTCACTCATAGCTGAGTGCCTGTGAGTCACTGAACAGAGCTCCTTGCTTTGGGACACTGGTCCTCCAACAGGCACCCTCCTTTTCCAGACAGGGAGCTCTGCTGATGAGCTAAATGCTTGGCTCCTGGTTGAACAGGAGAAAAGTAAGTTGAGCCACAGCTCTCTGTACTGCTGAAGCCTGCTCCTTCATTTCAGGAAGGTGATTTTTTTACTTGACCTGTCAGTGAGCTAACAAGAGACAAAGGGTTAAAAAACAAAACCACACAATCACTTCATGTAACATTCATTTAGGATGACTGTGATGAGCCAAGGAGCCATGAATAATGAAAAGAAAGCAAGCTGGAAATGACTAGCAGCTATTCCACAGAATGTAATTTCACTTAGAGATGCATAAATCTTATCAGATGTAGGGTTAAAAAGAAGTGCAAGTATTTGTCTATATAATGCATAAATAAATAAACTGCCAGAAAATGCAGTAGAGACCAGAAGTATAAATGAATTTAAAACAGAAATGAGAGAAATTAATGGATCATGGGTCCAGAAGTCACCACAACAAAGTGACAATAAAACACGGTGGTCCAGTTCACATCTCTGGCTCAGGGAGTTCTTAGATCTCTGACTGCTGGAATCAGAGACATGTAACAGAGAAAGGACTGAAAATGCTCACCCACTGTGCCAGATATAGGAAACATTTCATTCTTCCTGAGTAAGAAGTAATTCTAAGTATCACTGTTGTTGAAAGATGTTAAGGGAAAAAGAAGTGCCTTTGCTATGTTTTGTATAGAGTCAGGCTGCTCTATGCAGCAGTGATTAAATACAATCCATTTAGAAAATGATACTGTTAGAGCCTCTGCAGCAAGCATTCCCTGAAGGCCTCCTGTCAGATAGGCTTTAGCAGATTCCTTTCAGCTGGCCCGCACAGCACAGCCCTCAGGCCTTTTCTTTAGTTCACTGGCCAGAAGAGGATGTTGCAGTTACAAAAGAAGAAGCTGACAGAAACCAAGGGTATTAAGACATGGGAAAGGAGTCCTGGTAGTCCAGGTCTTACTGGAGTCTTTTGAAAAGCTCATCCTTGGACAGTTAATTCCTTTCTTGGTAACGTGGACCTGTCACAAAATTGTAGAAGAGATGGAAATAAAGAAAAGTGTAGGGAAAAGAAAAACTGCAAAGCCATAAAAGTTGGCAGGAGGATGAAGCAGCAGCATTTTTCTGAAGTTACTCAGAGCTAAGTCACTGGTATCAGCTTGCTTGTGGCATTTTACTTTTTCAGTGATGAAATTTCATACTTCTACCTGATCTAGTTGCCAGTATTACTAATGGCAATAGGATTGCCAAAAAAAATACCTCCCTCCTGGCAGAATCTCTCCCTTTTACCACTTTGTGCAGACCAAGGGCATGGTGGGAGAAAAGATAGAAGAGCAAGGCAAGGAGCAGTCCTGCCTCCCATCAGATCAGGCAGCCTAAATGGGTGCATCTAAGTGTGCTTTACATCTCCTCCTCTCTATTTACGCACTGCTTATGTTCACGGATCAGGCCTCTACTGAGTACATAAGATCTTATCACCATGTTCCAGTATTTAAAGGGTAGCTACAAAGAAGATGGAGATTTATTTTCACAAGGAGTCATAAGGAAAAGATAAGAGGTAATGTATATAAATTACTACCGGGGTGATTCTGGTTGGACGCAAGGGGAAACAATCAGTCATGGGAATAATCTCCTCAGGGAAGTGGTAGACTCAACAACACTGGACACTTAAGATCCAGCTGGACAGGGTGCTGGTCATGCTTTGCCTAGAAGGGTTGGACCAGATGATCCTTGAGGTCCCTTCCAACCTGGGATCTATGATTCTGTGATTCATATAGGGCATAAAAATATACCTTATAAAGGATAGACTCATAGCAATCACATTGTGGCAACTGGAGATGACTTACCACTTCCAGTTGCCATGGTTTCCTACTGAAAACAATGACTCTCGATGACAAGCATATGCCAACAGCTGGAAGAGAACATAATGCTGTGGGGTTTTGTAGCTATATGCACTGTGAACAGGCACCGGGGCTCACATGGTGACCTGCAGTGGAACCAGAGCAATCACAATGCTTGGGAGTGGGGGCACTGACAAGGTGCACAAACAGCTCAGAAAAGTGATAAATTTAAATGCAGGATGCCACATACAGTGCTTCATCTGTCAGGTTTTAAATCAATCACTACATTTGTAGGACCTGCTAATATCACTTGAGCTGGGCAACAGAAGTAGAGAAGGAGATGAGGTATTCTGCATGGAAGTTGACCATTAAACATTTCATCTAAGCTGCTTGTGGGTTAGTTCAGCACTGGCACCTCCTCACTGCACCCCAAAGGTACCCCGACCATAAAACTTACTCCACCTTTTCTAAACAATAGACACTATTCATTGTCCTAGTGCCGATGTTTTAGGTATTTTCAAAGCTGACTTACTGTTACACACAGTATAAACTCCTTTCCACAGCTAGAATATACTGAACAAACTAGGATGAAGGAAGGGCAGAGCGTCCCAAAGATGTAGCAGACACCTATGATTACTGATGATCTACAGCGGAAAGGAAGAGATGCCATGCACCAAGCCTATGTTCCAAGCAAATAAATCCAAATTATCCTTCTCACAGCTCATCTGTGTTCCAGCTGAACAAGATGAACCCTCCTTACAGCTTCTGAAGTTCTGACATACTTTTTGTCTATATTTTAAGTTCTCGGCATTTCCTTTTTCAAACTGCCTTTTTAAGTGTTTTTTACTACCAAGAATATTTAAGAGTTGATTTTCTCTTAGGTGTTGGTCTGAAGCACTGCTCTGCACCTCGTTAAAATCTGATGTTTCTGATATTTATTTCAGGGCTAGGGTGTGATTAGTTTTATTTAGAGAACATCCTGCTGTAAAAGAGCCTGGGACTTCACAAGCGCTGGAATGAACCTAGCCCAAATACAGCAAACCTCAAAATAAAATCAAGAGGCGCTTATTATTCACACTTCAACAGCTGGCTGAGCTGGGTCCAGCAGCACACACACTTTTGCATCCAATGGTTAAGGAATTTTCACATCCCTGAAGGGCTGTGAATAAAACTGTATTTCCACGTGCAATCACTCATGCTTTCTCACCTGTTCCATGGCATGAAAGGAACTGGGCAGCTCTTTGAAAAATTAGAAAAAAAGGGCAATCCTCTCAGTTCAGTTTACCCAATGCACAGTCAGCTCAGTGGCTTGGGAGCTCCAGGGGAAAGAGGGCCAGCAACGACCTAGGTGCCAGGCTCTGCCAAAAGGGCTCTAGCCTGGGTGGCACCGTTCCCTCCAGCTCCCGGCTGAACAAGGGCCACAGCCCACCTCCAAGGGCAACATTAAAAACCTGAGCCTAGTAAAATGCCATCTTTAAAGATATTTTGGCATTTCCCATGTTCCCCAGTCACCTTTCATCTCAATTTCTCCTGTAACTTCAGGCTGGTAAGATAATGAAGCAGAATTATGCTGTTAAACCTAAGAAATCCTACTACAGGCACAGCAGATATGGAGATACATGCACTTCGAGTAATACATCAGCTGTGCTCCACTCCACAGCTGGCTGCATTTCAGTGTTGATACAGAGCCTGTAAATCAGATTTGAACATGCATCAATCTTCTTACATTAAAAATAATAATAAAAAAAAAATCGCTAAAAATTAGTAATGCATGGGGAGGAAAAAGCATGAAAAGGACAGTATGTCTCACCTCCCATCAAACCTGTGCTTCAGGAAGTCAAACAGAGCTTTCTGCATCATGTCTGTCACCTTTGCAGAGGTGAGGAAGATTGAACAGGAAGGAATGACAGGGAGAAAAAGAAGTCAAATATAAGAAAAGAGGTAAGTAGAAGATAAGGATACTTCCAACAATCAATACCATTTATAGACAGCAATCATTTATTTTTCATGCTCTCCGCAGCACGCTTTGTAATAAATACTTGCAAGTTTTCTGACTCATTCTCCAAAATACGGAACGGAGGACGTGAGAGCTGTCACTCTTTCTGCTCTTGTCTTGACTTGCACTGAGGCATTAGGGCACACCTCACCACCTTCCATAGCAATACCATATCCCAGCAGGCTTCAGAACACGTCAGAAGCATATGGGACTATTCAGGTTGAACAGAACATTTGTTTTTTCCAACAGTAACATTATTAGAATGGACTTAAAACTCCAGATACAAGATTTATCATGTTGGATGACTGTTGTAACAGAAGAGAAAAACTACTCTCAGAGAAGCATGGAAGCAGAAAAAATGGATGCTCCTATTCCTGTATATGGTAAAGCATCCAAGAGGTGCTCAGCCCCAACAGATGAGCCCCAACAGGTGTCATCCACTTTTCTGAATGAGCTCCTTGTCCATTTCAGGACAACTCAAGCTGACACCTATTACCTGACAGTTCTAGACAGGAACTTAAAGCCCCCAGGTCTTTGACTGTTTAGTTTTCCTAGGTTATCTTTCAAAACGGTTCCTTCAGAATTTAGTCAGAAAAACAACAGTCACAGGATTTTTTTCACATAAATTATAAAGTAAGATCAATGAGTTTGTTATGTAGACCACTGTTTGTAATTGAAATTAATATCCTATGTTACCATTTATACACCTTTATATGTCCAAAATATCACATTTAGTATTATTTTTGCAAAGGCAGGATGGTATATATATACAGGCATGTATTTTCAAACAGCCTCTCTCCCTTCCAACCTTGAGAGTCCCTAGGCAAATTAACCTGTGGTGCAGCACCTTGGAAGTCAATGGTTGAAATTCACTCCTGTCAAGAAACATCATCATAAAATCAAAAGGTAGAGAGTAGAACACAAAGTACCTGCATTGCTAAACTACACTTCCAATCATTCTCACAACAAAACTCAATGCAAGAACACTACATTATGCTAATAATGGTACCATGCTGTAATCTTCCAAAAAGAATCATTCCAGTATGTTTAATAATATCCTGTAAAGTACTAACAACATTAATTAAGCTAAATGAAGTGCATCTTTGATTTTATGTTCATGTTTGTTTAGTTTCCAATTCAGCAAAACACTTAACAGATGGTTAAGTTCACTGAAATGCCCTGCTAAAAGCCTATGCTCATTTAGCACGTGTTAAATGCTCATTTGAATCTGCACCAGCCTTGAAAAATGGGTGTCGTGTTTATCTGTGCGTGTTATCATACCCACTTCTATGCTGAAATAACTTAGAAGGGTTAAAGGTTCATTTATATGTATATTTCAGTATACTAATAATCTTAAAAAGTCAAGAAAACCTGATAATAATAGTAAGAATCTTTAGTTCCCAATTCAGTTTCAAGTGCTGGAGAACAAAACTGAATACACGGCTATAGTCCAGCCATTCATCTGCCACCACTGAATTTCAGGGAAGATGGATGCAAAGCTTCTATAAGTGAAAAAAGAAGAACAACGAGGAAGCTTCTTCAAAATTTTTGCTAATTAAGTTCAAAGCATGTGCTAGTCTGACTAAAATTTGACATGTATACAGAAGTTTAGGAGTTAATTTCACTACTCCAACTTCTTGTAGTGAAGACAAATTCTCCTTTTCTTACTTGATTTATCAAAATATCTGTATTGAAAATAATGGATGTGCCCTGTGCTTAAAGCAGTAAAAGTGCCAAGAGAGCACCATGTTCTTATGCTACTTATGTTACCTATCCATTAGCTGAGGTATCAAAAGTAACAGACACCGTTGTTAAGGCAGAAAAATATTCAGCTGGTACCTCACCTAAATGGTGCAAAGTGCTGATTACGCTCTTGGTTCTTATACAACATTTTTGACAATTATTTAAGCTAAGACTACTTTAAATTATATTTAAATTATCATATCAAAACAGTCACACTGAACCACAATACTGTATGTACAAAGGAAGATCAGAGATAAGAAAACAGCAATTTCAAGTACCTAGACTACATACCTCATAGCCTTTCAGTGATGGACCCACCAAAACAACAGGCCTCATTGATGGTACTACATCATATGGGGGAATGTGTTCTGTCTAGAAGAATAAAACAACCCTTCAGATCATTAGTCAAAGAAGACCCAATCCTGGGAATTATGTTTTGGAATTAAATAAAATAAAATGGAAGCAAAAGTACTACTTACCACTTTCTGTTTCTGTTTTGCTAAAAGACCAAATGAGAACTTGGTTAAAAAAACCACACTGTGTATAACAAACAAAATACTTGCAAACAAAAATTCCTTTGTCAGGGCACTCTAGATTTCTCTCAGTGCACCTCCCTTTTGGTCAGCCCTCTTTAAACTGGACATTCATTCCATTCTGGGGCACCTGCCACTTCTCCTGAGATTTTTTCCCAGTCCCTTAGCAACTGCCGGATGTCTAGATATAGATGTCTTTCTCCACCTCCGCACACAAGCAATCTCTGTAAAATGCCTTAATAAGTCAGCAAAGGGGGGAAACCTGCATTTTTCATGCACATTTTTTAAAATAGAAGTATTAGTAAGAGTTTCCTTAAATAAATTTGTCTTACCCGTGGAAGTAGGTGTGGCTCGAAACGTGCCAGAAACCATTTCTCCAAGACTTGAAGAAGAATTTCCACTCGATTTCCTATGGTATCAAAAAGAGCCCCATTAACACTAAGTGCCCAGAGATGCAAATGTGTGAGGTTTTAGGCAGCAGCTATGAGAAATTGCCCAATAAGAAATCAGACAGTAAAGGAGTCTTCACCCACATTCATGCTACAAAAAAAGCTTCCTCTGAAGTGACGGGTGAAGAGAACCAGGCAGGGACAAGAGGAACCAAAGTGTCTGTAATTAAGTAGACCTCCATGGCTGGAAGAGCTGCTGTATATGGGCTATGAGGGGAGAGTGAGTTCCACTACAGACTGAACAAAGCTTTTCTGTTATCTGCCCGTAGGCTGGGAAACACAGAAGCTCCAGTCACAGGCATCTGCTAAACTCAGAGAATACCCCAGCTCTGCATGAGAGCCCCCACCCAACACTCCGCTGTCTTGCTAGGTCTCTCTGCCAGCACAAATGACACATCTCTTGAAAGGTTTGAGATCTTAACTGGCGGTTTAAATAGCTTTTGTTGTGTAGCTATAGTGGTCCATTCACTGCACCTCCAAGCATCCAGCCAGGCAGTTCTGCCTCTGCTGTGCCAAGCCCTTCCCTCCTCTCCTTGCGTGATGCATCCAGCACAACTGCTTGTGCAGCAAACCCACAGCAGACTGGCAGGAAACTAGTTTGGGGAGGGAAAAGATGTTCAGGTGAATAAGCTTTGTAATCCAGCTCACTGCACAAGCAGCTGAGCAGGACATGGGAGGAGGGAAGAAGAGCTCAGGACAGAGAGAAAAGGACTGTTTAAGCAGTCTGATTCCCGCAGGTGACAGCCTCATGGTACAATCCATGTCTTTACATACAGACCAGCAAGAAGATACTACTTCCCATCAGTATTTTGCCTTTGCTTTCTTGCCATATGCTCTCCAGAGCAGGGATTGTTTACTCCTGCACTTGACAAATTCTTTGTGAACATATACTAGACTCTTGAAACCCTCTTTATTAGGTTACTTTTCACAGCCTTACTCAGACAAAACTAGAGTTCTTCTTAATCATGTAGAACCTTAGTATCACAGCTGGTCACAGCTTTTAAAGAAATCTTAAGGTACAGAAACTGTATGACCGTATCTAACAAAGGTGCTCAAAATAAATTATTTTATCACTATACATTACTTTCAATTTTATCATACAAATCCAGGAGTGTTAGTGCAGGCTCCTCAAAATCTTAATAGATATCCTTTACAATATTTCTGCTCTCTTTCATACTTGATTTTATTCCCAATATTCTCCATAGGTGAGATTAGAGAAAATCTTTGCAAGAATTGGTGATGCGTGGAGTCATGCCCTTTCACACAAGCAGAGAATTTTTCTAATATGCTGTATCTGAAGCAACTATGCTAAATACTACTAGTGTCCACCTCTGAATTAGATAATCTTCTTTCTGTACATTGAGATACACTGGCTTCCTCTGAAACTATTTCAAATTTATAAAAGCAATTTGGAAAAAGCACAGTTAATGCTGTTCAGTCATTCTAAAAACAATTCCCTAGATGGTTTATAGTTGAAACGATTCCTGACCTTGATTAAGTATATTAGTGTGCAAATTCCCTGACAGTACTATACAGGCTAAATTTATGCTCCTCTTACTGATATCTATTAGGTCCAGATTCAGTTGGCTCACATCTCTTCACAGTACTAAAGGTTTTGTTATCTGTCTGAACATTTAAATTTGGTTTTCAATTAGTGGGAATAATACATTAGTAGTAATTTTTAAAAATCTAAAAAAAGAAAAAAAAATGTGTTTTCAACCAATAGAAGAATGACTTGAGCATCTTAACTGAGATTATGAGAAATCAGTTCTACTTCTTAGACCTGTGACCAAGCTTGTATTTTTCCAGGGACTTGTAATCTCCAGCTCTAGCAGCATGGAGACACAGAATGGTGAAGCTGGAACATGAAGAATAAAGCAGGTCAAACGACAAAGTTCGTATTACAAAGGTTGAAAAGTCTGGTTTTGGCCAAAATGGAGAGGAAGACAAAACAGAAAGAAAAAACCCACAACCTTAAGAACACAACTGATGGGAAAAAAATATGGCAGGCTTTGGGCACCAACACTGACTTAAAGCCACGGGGATGTGAAACTCCAGCCCTTCAGAAATTTCTGTTGTTACTACTCATACTGTATTACTGATCTTTCCTAAAGTCAATACACACTTTTTTGTTGTTTCTGTCAATATCTAACACATCTAGTCTCTGCAAATATGTATTTTCATTTGGAATCCCAAATCAAACATTCCTCCAAATGCACTGCAATAAAAACAAATCAAGTGACCTTTGAAAATATTGTCTAGTGTCAGAAATGATTTTAAATTATTTTAAAAGGTTACAGCATTCTTACCCTCCATGGAAACGTCCTCTCTTCTGCTCCTGCTGAATGCGGATATTCTCCAGTCTAAGCGGGCTTGGAATAAAGCCAATCTCGCAGCCCTCTTTAACCAGCCTTCCTATCCACCAGTCATTATTATATTTCTGGAACATAGAAAGGTTACTGGCTTCAGTTCAAAATGCTCCATGTCTGAAACTCGGTTTTCCACAGTCCTTAACTCCATGCTGATCAATGAAACCAGACTCATACTGACACCTGAATGCTGGGCAATCCATGTGAATCTGAGTTAAGTCAAAGGTATTCGGAAGGTTAATGTGTTCTTTGCAGCCAGACAGTGGAAAGCAGTGTTATCTGCAGCAGTACTGGCTTATCTCTTAACTGCCCCAACACATCCTGTGTGTTGTGACTTTTCCTCTAATGTCACCCACTAAGGTGCTGAGTATGATGGTGATTTAATGAGACAAACCAATTTCTGGTGAGGAAAGGCCACCAAGCTATGTCACAGCAGCCATATAAACCAGTCAAAGTAACATCTTCAGATCACCATCAAAACAACAGTTAATGGTTCCTTGTAAAATGTAATGGTCTACACCAAAGATACCATAACCACCACTGCCAGTTTTCCTCCCTGCTTTCTAGATATTTGTACGGATGTTATTACCATGTTATCCCTTTGGAAAAACCTCATCTAGTGGAAAAGCTATACAAACACCATTCTAGAAACCCAAATAAAGACAAAATTATCCAAGACAACATAGAAAACTTACCAGCTTCAGCAGTGAACCAAACCCACATCTGGTTATGCTATGGCTATGCTCTAACCAAAGTTGCGACACCTCTCTACAAATGAGGCTTTTATAGTGCCACTGCCTAGAAGTAGCTAAACTCTTTGAAGGCATACACTTTTAAATGTATGATAGCTGAAGAAAAATTCACCTTTATGAAGAAACTTAAATATATACCTGAAAGTATAAGATTTAATTTTATCATTAACCTTTAGTAACACATTTTTCCGCATTACTGGAAATCTGCCCTAACTTTAATGATGGAAAGATGAAAAGTGGTATCATAGTGGATGTCGCAGTGGAAATAGATTTGTTGTAGCTGGCTGCCAGCAGAGCTTTTGAAGAAAAATATCTGAAAACCTTACATTCTGCTACACTTCATTAGGCACCTCAGTGTTCAAAAGAAACATTAGCTTTCACAACTGACTGTCAAGTCATCAAGACCAGCATGAGTGTACCAATTTGCTTGCATGCCTTAAGGAAAATGTTATCACAGAAATATCTTAAAAATCATCAGTTGTCTTGGCTGCATATTCTCAAGCCCTACTTCTTGCAGAAACACATAAATACCATATCCTAGTTGTCAAAGATACAACAGTCTCTGAAACATATAGACCCTCAGCATCTTTGAAAAATAAATTAGCCTTTTTATTAACCCATAGACACCAGTATTACATATATAGCTAAGGGAAATGCAATCCTTATATCCTCATCTTGAAAACCTGTCCTCTTTATATAGCTGTTATTTATGCAAGATATTCCATTATTTTAGCACTTCAACTTTTTAAGTCTCTATTCTTCATGCTATTATGACCCCAATTCAGAAAATGTCAGTAATTTCAAGTATATAGCTTCTGCTTAAGTTGACAAACTACTTGCGTTCTTTAAAACAGTCAAATACTTCCATATGTAGCATACTGCTGCTGTAAATCAGAGAAATCCATTGGATTTCTGTATCCATCTGTAAATCAGATGGATTTAAACCACTGCAAAAGCTGAGTTCCATGAGCACTACCCATTCTATTTTGGTTCTAAATGTACAGCTTGAACATGAGAATCTTTCTTCCATTAGCAGGTCATGAACCTCTGGGTGATGCCTCTAGACATGACATCAGAACCAGTGTTATGCTGAGAGTATCTGAACAATGCAAATGATA